>NC_090449.1:29239382-29869382 GCF_031143425.1 Pleurodeles waltl | reverse complement strand
CCTTCTCTCTTTAGTGACAAACATGGTTGTGTGTGGTTTGTCCGTGGCGGGTGGCTGCAGTTTGACTGTGGTTTGACTAGTCATCTTACAGTTCGTATGTGGGTGTCCTGGTGGTTCTCTGCTAAACTATTTCGGTCCGAATTAATGTTTGAAAGTAGATATGTTTCAATAAAAAGGCTGGTCCGGCCCATCAAAGAATTAAAGGTTTCCAAGGCGAGACGCTGAAAATTACCCCTTTTCTATTATGGTTTTAAGTAAAAGGACACTGTTGGAAAACGACCCTTCAACCCAGAGGGAGCCTGGGTAGTTAATGATGACTGAAAAGAGTGGTTCTCATAGGTATACTTTAGTGCAAGCCTTTCACACTGTAGATCTCAGTCGGTTTAGGCACTCAATGGAGACCATTGTAGAAGCAACACAAAAAGAACACCATTTAGATTTTTTTACGAAAACATATTCAAGACCAAAAACATGCAATGAATACATGAATCCGTCGTTTTCTGGTGGTGTGTGACCCCAGTGTAGTGCGCATAGACAAGCGCCACCCTTGTGGGTTCTCTCCCACTGGCCTCTTACCACGACCCCACATCACCAGGGGTAAGTCTGTTTACTCCACGAGTTTCTACCCCACCTTACTACATCATTTTTACAGCTAATGTTTGCCTTTGACAGCGTAGGCGCATGGATACCTCTGTGTGGGTGTGATTTCATTCCTTGCACTGGTGGGCACTTCTGTTGTGGAACCACCGTGACCTCGCCCTCTGTGGCTCTGGAGGTCTAGACAGGTAGTTGCAACACACGTGAGCAGTGAATGGTCTTAGGTCATTTTCCGTCATCGTTAGTCCACACACTCAATAACTATTTCAGACACCCCAGTATTTCTTCTGTCCTGATGAGAGCCACAAATCCATACCAGGTCGAAACATCGTCAACAACAAGCGAACTATGCAACATTAATTGAAGCTTACAGCCGGTTTGTTGAGAAACACACAAGAAAAAAATTGTATCTTTGTTTCACACCTTTTGCAGCGGTTTGGTGTGTCCTTTTTGCACACTGCACAGGGGTTACCTATCACCAGAAAACTACGGATTTATCTACTGTTTCTATGCTTTAAATGTAAGTCTTGAATATATTTTTGTAAAAAAACAAAATGGTGTTGATTTTGTGTTGCTTTTACAATGAACTGCACCGAGTGCCTGCAGCGGGGCTGTGTATTGTGAAAAGTTTGCACTAAGTGATGCTTTTAAGTAAAATGAAGCCGAGGCCCCGGTAGTGAGGTTCATGGACAGCCATGGGCGAGTCTTCTCTTGGGACTGTCACAAGTTCTCTTTCACAGTGTAGCGCTTGAGGTGACCACAGACATCTAGAGCACCTTATGAAACGGTGAATCAATGAATGCCGTAGTCCTGGTTGTAAATAACCACTCTGACTGATATGTTGTGCTAAATGTGTTCCCTTTCTTTTCCCGGTGATGCTTCCACGGCCTCCTCTCCAGAAGTACCTCGGTTCCCTCGGAGCAGGCGCCGCGACGCAGGACGGAGATGAGTGAGACCTACGCCGTGGTAAACAAGGTCCGCACGGGCCCTCCTCGGGTGGGCAGCTCCCCGGCCACCATGGAAGCCCGCACTCCACCGACGCCGGCTCAGTACAACATAAGGCCCCAGAGTAACTCTGGTGGGGCGAGTGCGGCGCCCGTGTACAGCGCCGTGAGGCCCAAATCCAAGATGTGCGCCAGCCCACCTTCTGAGGGCCAAGCACTGGACGGCGGCTGGGCAGCCCCACCCAACTACTCCTTAGCCGGGGCCCCCGCTTTCCAGGAAAAACCGCCGGAGAACAACTATGCCACCCTCTACATCCGCGGAGCAGGTAATGTGGGGCCTGGACCGAGGCACCGGGCAACCAGCATCGCCGCCCTCTTTAAGCCCTGGTGCTGCCTTGTGACTAAAAGGGACTAGTGAGGGGCGCCATGCAGGCTCGGGGAAGGAGGGTCGCCCCTCTACGAATCTGCAGGTCGTGCACACTAGTGCTTGGAATGAAACTGTGAAGTGAAGGAGCAGACCGGAAACGGAAGTGGTACTGCAGGATAGAACCGAGCACCTGTGTGGGTCTGGAGTCCTTGCACTGGAGAAGCTGTGGGTGCTGCAGGTCAGGCTGGGCATTGTTGGGGTTCAGTACTAGAATGGTGGGAGTCCTGCTGGTCAGGACTGGGGTGCATTAACGGGTCCCCGTATTGGAATACCAGCAGGCCAGAGAAGAGATGTGTTGGAGGAGCTATGTGGGTATAGCAAGGATTTCTGTGGGTCTGGACTGAAGTGCACTGGGTGAGTTGAGGGGGCAGAGGGGCCCAGTATTTATAGAGCAAGGGGCAATGCAGGTCAGATGCCTAGTAGAGTTGAATGTGGGATCTTCTTCCCTACACATTCAGTGTCTTCTGTTACCAGTTCCAAAAATAAGGACAGCGCCCTCATGCGGTGGACATCAGACGTTGTGCCAAAGCCTCACAGCATGAGGCCAAAGTACAATGCACAGCCCCAGTATTCATTCAACACACCCAGAAGCCCCCCCTGCTCCCCTTACCACTCGGGTCTAGTTTGTGGGTGTTCGATTCCGGTTTTTACAGCTAGATTGCATAGTTAGGTCACTTTCCTTCCAACAGTTTAAACAGACTACCTTACATTCTGCAGTGATTAATTCCAGAGGTCTGGGTTAGAACAGTGCCTGTAAACAACTCCGATCTCATGCCTAACTCTTGCACCCAGAATTAAAATACCCTAGGCATTGACACATTTTCATAATTCGATTACTGCCTTCTGTTCATATTTTGCTTCCTTCTCTGCGTTCTACGAATAGCTGCCCGTTCCCAAGGACACTTTTTCATGAATCCCTTTTATCCTATTTACCCCGGGTGATGCTGGGTACGTTACATCAGTGGATATTTGACTAGGTTACTGGGCAAAGAGGGCCTCACAGGTTCGCGCCCTCAACACAGTAGAGTGGGGAACTCCAGTTCCCACACAACACATCCCAGAACTCCAGCCCTGAAGAGATACCTATATTCCTCCTGGTACATTTGGTACAACAAACTGGTTACCCTTCTACTCATGGGGCACGCGTGTCAAGGAATGTGGCAATCCAGTCGAAACACTATCCATGTGAGATCACGCCTTAGGTCTACAGGGTTTGTGAAATAATCCTAAATATCTTCGATTGCTACGGTCTTGGGGAGCACCATCCTTGATCTTCCTCAACTCCTATGTTTCGGATCAGCTCCCATCACAAGAACTTCTGCAGGCTACTGGTTCCTGTAGAATTTGCATCTTCTTCTAGTAATTTCAATGGTTCCTGACAAGTTCAAGTGACCATTACAGGAGCATGGAGCATAGTTTGTCAACTGACCAACAGAGGGTACAAATACTCCTCCCACCGTCACGTATCTCAGTTGATGGGGTTCTGGCACTCACCCACTGCCTGGCAGTGATGAATCTCTGGGATAATTCCCAAGTGTTGTTGTAGCCACCTCTGCCAAAGTTACTGCCAAACCAAAGACTACTAGCCGGTATTAGTAAGTGGACGCATGATAAACCACCCATGTCATTTATGTGGCTTTCATCCAGCGTGGGAGGAGACATGGTTCCTCTGAGCCACGCTGAGACATTCAAATTTAGAAAGACCCTTGACTTCCCTCCGTCAGAAGCTGTGTCAACCATTCAGAAACCCAGCAACTCGTGGGACTGTTTCAGAATTCTAAGACACAGCTGTCTGTAGCCAAAACACTACCAGTGGCCGCTATAAAGAACTGACAGTCGCACCATGTAAAGTACAGAAAAAAAGTGATTTTATTTATAATCTAAGACAACATAGTATTGGCACAGCCTGAAGACAACAGGGTGTTTATTTCAATAAGTTTAGGCTACAGTCATTCATATCAGCATGTCAAAAGTAAAATACTAATTGATTTATGAACAGTACAATATAGTTAAACTAAATGCAAATTTAAAAAAGAGAAACGTATTGATAATATGCTGACTCTTTACAGCTCCTTCACCCTCTTATATGTCATGTCTCATCCATATGTTCACTTTCATGTGGTACTCAAAGTTATTTGTAAAAGAGTGCTTTTTATTCTCCTTTGGTTGGCTTAATGTAAAGTACGCTGACACCGCCTAGAAATGCTGCAATATATATATATATATATATATATATATATATATATATATATATATATATATATATATATATATATATATATATAATGTTCGATGGCATGTGTAGCTGCAGATACACATGCTGTGCACAGTCCGCCGTCTGGTGTTGGGCTCGGAGAGTTACAAGTTGTTTTTCTTCAAAGAAGCCTTTTCGAGTCACGAGACCGAGGGACTCCTCCCATTTCGATTCCATTGCGCATGGGCATTGACTCCATCTTAGATAGTTTTTTTTCCGCCATCGGGTTCGGACGTGTTCCTTTTCGCTCCGTGTTTCGGGTCGGAAAGTTAGTTAGAATCTCGGAAAAAAACGTCGGTATTGTTGCGTTCGGTATCGGGCTAGTTAGAACAAATCGACACCGAATTTTGAAGAGCTCCGGTGGCCCTTCGGGGTAATTTCGATCCCCCGTCGGGGCCTGGTCGGCCCGACCGCGTGCGACTTCAAGACTGATGGAACGGACCCCGTTCTGCTTCTGTCCAAAATGCCATAACAAATATCCGTATACGGATCAGCATCTGGTCTGTAACTTGTGCTTGTCCCCCGAGCACAAGGAGGATACGTGTGAAGCCTGTCGAGCGTTTCAGTCGAGGAAGACGCTGAGAGACCGAAGAGCCAGAAGATTACAAATGGCGTCCACGCCGACAGGTCAACAACGGTTCGAGGAGGAAGGAGAAGCTTTCTCCATCCACGAGTCGGATTCAGAAGAACTTGACGCCGAAGAAACAACAACCGTGAGTAAGACGTCGAAAATAAGGACTCACGAAAAGTCCACAAAAGCCCAGGGGACGCCACCGCCAACAGGCCATGGCTTAACCCGAAAACTAGGTGACCGACCCAAGGCACCAAAAAAGGGCATGCTGGTGTCGAAGTCCTCCGACTCCGGTCGTGATACCGCCACACAGCAACCTCGGAGCCGAGACAGTGGCTCTGAGAAACTTCGGCACAGAGACAACGGCACCGAAGAGATTCGGCACCGAGACACCGCGCCGAAACCAAAGAAAATTTCTTCGGAGCCGAAAAAGACTTCCGAAAAGGTTTCGGTCCCGAAACATCCAGCCTCGGAGCCGAAAACTAGTTCCTATACAGAGGAACAAGGGTTAACCACCCAATTACATAGATTTGGAGAGGAGCTTCAAGCTGTAGAGCCTGACTACACGCAAAGAAGGCTTCATATTCATGAGGACACAGGGAAGATAACCACTCTTCCCCCAATCAAGATTAAGGGGAAACTTGCCTTTCAACAAGGGGACAAGCAACCACAGGCAAAGGTGGCAAAGAAAACAACCCCACCACCTTCTCCACCACCATCAACACATGCATCACCAGCGACAACTCCACCACTAATGCACTCACCAGCTCATACCACAATGAGTCAGGATGATCCCGATGCATGGGACCTCTACGATGCTCCAGTGTCTGACAATAGCCCAGACTCTTATCCTACAAAACCGTCACCACCTGAGGACAGTACATCCTATACACAGGTGTTCGCAAGGGCAGCCGAATTTCACAATGTCTCCTTACATTCGGAACCAATTGAGGATGACTTTCTCTTTAACACCCTATCCTCCACCCATAGCCAGTACCAAAGCCTTCCCATGCTCCCAGGAATGCTAAGACATTCAAAACAAATATTTCAGGCTCCAGTTAAAGGCAGAGCCATAACTCCAAGGGTGGAGAAAAAGTATAAGCCACCGCCCACAGATCCAATATATATTACAACACAACTAACACCAGACTCAGTAGTTGTGGGGGCAGCTCGTAAGAGAGCCAACTCTCATACCTCAGGCGACGCACCACCTCCAGACAAGGAGAGCCGCAAGTTTGATGCTGCGGGAAAAAGGGTTGCAGCACAAGCAGCAAATCAATTCACAAGCACTTTTGGCAAGATACGTGTAGGAAGTTGGCTCTGTATGTGCTATTTCAAAGTAAGGAATAGCATGCACAGAGTCCAAGGGTTCCCCTTAGAGGTAAAATAGTGGTAAAAATAGATAATACTAATGCTCTATTTTGTGGTAGTGTGGTCGAGCAGTAGGCTTATCCAAGGAGTAGTGTTAAGCATTTGTTGTACATACACATAGACAATAAATGAGGTACACACACTCAGAGACAAATCCAGCCAATAGGTTTTTATATAGAAAAATATCTTTTCTTAGTTTATTTTAAGAACCACAGGTTCAAATTCTACATGTAATAGCTCATTCGAAAGGTATTGCAGGTAAGTACTTTAGGAACTTCAAATCATAAAAATTGCATGTATACTTTTCAAGTTATTCACAAATAGCTGTTTTAAAAGTGGACACTTAGTGCAATTTTCACAGTTCCTAGGGGAGGTAAGTATTTGTTAGTTTTACCAGGTAAGTAAGACACTTACAGGGTTCAGTTCTTGGTCCAAGGTAGCCCACCGTTGGGGGTTCAGAGCAACCCCAAAGTCACCACACCAGCAGCTCAGGGCCGGTCAGGTGCAGAGTTCAAAGTGGTGCCCAAAACACATAGGCTAGAATGGAGAGAAGGGGGTGCCCCGGTTCCGGTCTGCTTGCAGGTAAGTACCCGCGTCTTCGGAGGGCAGACCAGGGGGGTTTTGTAGGGCACGGGGGGGGACACAAGCCCACAGAGGAATTTCACCCTCAGCAGCGCGGGGGCGGCCGGGTGCAGTGTAGAAACAAGCGTCGGGTTTGTAATGGAAGTCAATGGGAGATCTAGGGATCTCTTCAGCGCTGCAGGCAGGCAAGGGGGGGGGTTCCTCGGGGAAACCTCCACTTGGTCAAGGGAGAGGGACTCCTGGGGGTCACTCCTCCAGTGAAAGTCCGGTCCTTCGGGTCCTGGGGGCTGCGGGTGCAGGGTCTCTCCCAGGTGTCGGGACTTAGGATTCAAAGAGTCGCGGTCAGGGGAAGCCTCGGGATTCCCTCTGCAGGCGGCGCTGTGGGGGCTCAGGGGGGACAGGTTTTTGTACTCACAGTCTTAGAGTAGTCCTGGGGTCCCTCCTGAGGTGTTGGATCGCCACCAGCCGAGTCGGGGTCGCCGGGTGCAGTGTTGCAAGTCTCACACCTTTTGCGGGGAGCTTGCAGGGTTCTTTAAAGCTGCTGGAAACAAAGTTGCAGCCTTTCTTGGAGCAGGTCCGCTGTCCTCGGGAGTTTCTTGTCTTTTCGAAGCAGGGGCAGTCCTCAGAGGATGTCGAGGTCGCTGGTCCCTTTGGAAGGCGTCGCTGGAGCAGGATCTTTGGAAGGCAGGAGACAGGCCGGTGAGTTTCTGGAGCCAAGGCAGTAGTCGTCTTCTGGTCTTCCTCTGCAGGGGTTTTCAGCTAGGCAGTCCTTCTTCTTGTAGTTGCAGGAATCTAATTTTCTAGGGTTCAGGGTAGCCCTTAAATACTAAATTTAAGGGCGTGTTTAGGTCTGGGGGGTTAGTAGCCAATGGCTACTAGCCCTGAGGGTGGGTACACCCTCTTTGTGCCTCCTCCCAAGGGGAGGGGGTCACAATCCTAACCCTATTGGGGGAATCCTCCATCTGCAAGATGGAGGATTTCTAAAAGTTAGAGGCACTTCAGCTCAGGACACCTTAGGGGCTGTCCTGACTGGCCAGTGACTCCTCCTTGTTGCTTTCTTTGTTCCCTCCAGCCTTGCCGCCAAAAGTGGGGGCCGTGGCCGGAGGGGGCGGGCAACTCCACTAAGCTGGAGTGCCCTGCTGGGCTGTGACAAAGGGGTGAGCCTTTGAGGCTCACCGCCAGGTGTTACAGCTCCTGCCTGGGGGAGGTGTTAGCATCTCCACCCAGTGCAGGCTTTGTTACTGGCCTCAGAGTGACAAAGGCACTCTCCCCATGGGGCCAGCAACATGTCTCTGGTGTGGCAGGCTGCTGGAACTAGTCAGCCTACACAGACAGTCGGTTAAGTTTCAGGGGGCACCTCTAAGGTGCCCTCTGGGGTGTGTTTTGCAATAAAATGTACACTGGCATCAGTGTGCATTTATTGTGCTGAGAAGTTTGATACCAAACTTCCCAGTTTTCAGTGTAGCCATTATGGTGCTGTGGAGTTCGTGTTTGACGAACTCCCAGACCATATACTCTTATGGCTACCCTGCACTTACAATGTCTAAGGTTTTGTTTAGACACTGTAGGGGTACCATGCTCATGCACTGGTACCCTCACCTATGGTATAGTGCACCCTGCCTTAGGGCTGTAAGGCCTGCTAGAGGGGTGTCTTACCTATACTGCATAGGCAGTGAGAGGCTGGCATGGCACCCTGAGGGGAGTGCCATGTCGACTTACTCGTTTTGTCCTCACTAGCACACACAAGCTGGCAAGCAGTGTGTCTGTGCTGAGTGAGAGGTCTCCAGGGTGGCATAAGACATGCTGCAGCCCTTAGAGACCTTCCTTGGCATCAGGGCCCTTGGTACTAGAAGTACCAGTTACAAGGGACTTATCTGGATGCCAGGGTCTGCCAATTGTGGATACAATGGTACATTTTAGGTGAAGGAACACTGGTGCTGGGGCCTGGTTAGCAGGGTCCCAGCACACTTCTCAGTCAAGTCAGCATCAGTATCAGGCAAAAAGTGGGGGGTAACTGCAACAGGGAGCCATTTCTTTACACAAGCCCCCCCCAGCCCACAGGCCAGGAGACTCAGCCCAAGCTGGGAGAGTCTTCCTAGTCTGTCAGGCGAGGAAGAGTAGGAGAAATAGGCTGGTTAGTTGCAGGGCCTACTCTGCCTTACATCCTTCTGTTCAGGTCATTCCCTTTGGGGAACTGACCCACTTCCACAGTGATAGGACCTAGTCTGAATTGCCTCTTGTGTGCCTCTTCAATGTCTCCACCCATTCTTTTTATTTTGGGTTTAGAGGTATCCACCTCTGCTAATCTTATCTTAGCCAGGGTCATCCCTAGCTTACCCAAAGAGGTTACCCAGAGCTGGAGTAACCCCACCATGACCAACAGGGTCAGGGGGCCTAACTTGCTATTTGGCATGGGGTCTGACCACCATGCCAAGGATAGTGCAGCCATAAAGGCTAACACCCAGCAGAGGCCACTGACAGCTGTCAGTGCCCAGAACCACACCTTTAGCTCTTCACCTACAGGGGAAGGGGCTAAGTTACAGGCTTCTTTGGGTTCAGGGTGCCTGTCTGCTGTATTAGAGTGGGGGGTTACCACATTTTGTAGTAAACACCCTTCTTCCACTCTTTCTTCTGTTAGCTGAGGAGCCACCCACTCAGGTTTAACAGTTGCCTGACTAGCCAGGACTTCTTGTGGGTCAGGTTGGACTTTATCAGGGCCATTTTTGGAGTTCTCCCCTACTGGAGCAGAATCTCCCTGGCTTGCTGTAACCTTGGCTAAAGGTTGTCCACCCTTCCTACTCTGTTTTCTTTTCTTCTTCTTCTGGGGCCTGCTTGCATTTACTGCAGAGGCAGGACTTCCAGAATCCTTGGGAGAGGACTGGCACTGGACCAGTTCCTCTCTTGGGCTCTGACTAACCTCTGGGTAGTCATTTCCAAGGAGACAATCAAGGGGGAGGTCTGTACTGACTACTACCCTTCTCCAGCTAAGAGTGCCACCCACTTCTATGGGTACTAAAGCCACAGGCCTCTTAGTGACCCTGTCTAGGCTAACTCTTACCCTGGCAGTCTCACCTGGGATGTACTGGTTTGAGAGCACCAGCCTGTCATGCACAATAGTGTGACTGGCACAAGTGTCTCTCAGGGCAGTGGTTGGGATTCCATTCACCAGTAGGTGGTGGAAGTGTCTACTTCCCTCTGGAATCTCCAACTCACCTGTTGGGCCCTGTTTCCAGTTGAAGGCTATGAAGACCTCCTCATCTGAGGAGTCATCTCCCATGGCTACACTGGTTACCCCTGGAATCTTGTTCTGGGGTTTGTTTTTGGGACAAGAAGTGTCCTTGGTGTGGTGCCCAGACTGTTTACAGTTGTGGCACCATGCCTTAGTGGCATCCCAGTTCTTACCCTGGTACCCACCTTTGTTTTGGGTTGTGTCTTGGGGCCCACCCACCTGTTCTGGTTTTTGGGGGCCTACAGAGGACTCTTTTTCTTTGTTTCTAGTGTCACCCACTTTCTCCTGGGGAGTTTTTGTAACCCCTTTCTTTTGGTCACCCCCAGTGGAAGTTTTGGTTACCCTAGTCTTGACCCAGTGGTCTGCCTTCTTTCCCAATTCTTGGGGAGAAATTGGACCTAGGTCTACCAGATACTGATGCAACTTTTCATTGAAGCAGTTACTTAAAATGTGTTCTTTCATAAACAAATTATAAAGCCCAACATAGTCACACACTTCATTTCCAGTTAACCAACCATCTAGTGTTTTTACTGAGTAGTCTACAAAATCAACCCAGGTCTGGCTCGAGGATTTTTGAGCCCCCCTGAATCTAATTCTATACTCCTCAGTGGAGAATCCAAAGCCCTCAATCAGGGTACCCTTCATGAGGTCATAAGATTCTGCATCTTTTCCAGAGAGTGTGAGGAGTCTATCCCTACACTTTCCAGTGAACATTTCCCAAAGGAGAGCACCCCAGTGAGATCTGTTCACTTTTCTGGTTACACAAGCCCTCTCAAAAGCTGTGAACCATTTGGTGATGTCATCACCATCTTCATATTTTGTTACAATCCCTTTGGGGATTTTTAGGATGTCAGGAGAATCTCTGACCCTATTTAAGTTGCTGCCACCATCGATGGGACCTAGGCCCATCTCTTTTCTTTCCCTTTCTATGGCTAGGAGCTGCTTTTCCAAAGCCAATCTTTTGACCATCCTGGCTAACAGGGGGTCATCTTCACTGGAGTTATCCTCAGTGATTTCAGAGGTGTTGGTCTCTCTTGTGAGGGAACCAGCATCTCTGACTATTATTTTTGGAGTCAGGGTTTGAGGGACCCTGTTCTCCCTAGATAGGACTGGTAGGGGGGAATTGTCCTCCAAGTCACTATCCTCTTCCTCTGAGTTGCCACCCTCAGAGGGGTTGGCCTTTTCAAACTCTGCCAAAAGCTCCTGGAGCTGTATTTTGGTAGGTTTGGGGCCCATTGTTATTTTCTTTATTTTACAGAGTGACCTTAGCTCCCTCATCTTAAGATGGAGGTAAGGTGTGGTGTCGAGTTCCACCACAGTCACATCTGTGCTAGACATTTTGCTTCTAAAAGTTGGAATACTTTTTAAGAATCTACAACTGGTTCTAGAATCTAATTCAAACTTTTACAAACTTTTAAACTCTAAAAGAAATGCTAAACAGGGACTTAACACACAAGGCCCTAGCAGGACTTTTAAGAATTTAGAAAACTTTTCAAATTGCAAAAATCTATTTCTAATGACAATTTTGGAATTTGTCGTGTGATCAGGTATTGGCTGAGTAGTCCAGCAAATGCAAAGTCTTGTATCCCACCGCTGCCACCAATGTAGGAAGTTGGCTCTGTATGTGCTATTTCAAAGTAAGGAATAGCATGCACAGAGTCCAAGGGTTCCCCTTAGAGGTAAAATAGTGGTAAAAATAGATAATACTAATGCTCTATTTTGTGGTAGTGTGGTCGAGCAGTAGGCTTATCCAAGGAGTAGTGTTAAGCATTTGTTGTACATACACATAGACAATAAATGAGGTACACACACTCAGAGACAAATCCAGCCAATAGGTTTTTATATAGAAAAATATCTTTTCTTAGTTTATTTTAAGAACCACAGGTTCAAATTCTACATGTAATAGCTCATTCGAAAGGTATTGCAGGTAAGTACTTTAGGAACTTCAAATCATAAAAATTGCATGTATACTTTTCAAGTTATTCACAAATAGCTGTTTTAAAAGTGGACACTTAGTGCAATTTTCACAGTTCCTAGGGGAGGTAAGTATTTGTTAGTTTTACCAGGTAAGTAAGACACTTACAGGGTTCAGTTCTTGGTCCAAGGTAGCCCACCGTTGGGGGTTCAGAGCAACCCCAAAGTCACCACACCAGCAGCTCAGGGCCGGTCAGGTGCAGAGTTCAAAGTGGTGCCCAAAACACATAGGCTAGAATGGAGAGAAGGGGGTGCCCCGGTTCCGGTCTGCTTGCAGGTAAGTACCCGCGTCTTCGGAGGGCAGACCAGGGGGGTTTTGTAGGGCACCGGGGGGGACACAAGCCCACAGAGGAATTTCACCCTCAGCAGCGCGGGGGCGGCCGGGTGCAGTGTAGAAACAAGCGTCGGGTTTGTAATGGAAGTCAATGGGAGATCTAGGGATCTCTTCAGCGCTGCAGGCAGGCAAGGGGGGGGTTCCTCGGGGAAACCTCCACTTGGTCAAGGGAGAGGGACTCCTGGGGGTCACTCCTCCAGTGAAAGTCCGGTCCTTCGGGTCCTGGGGGCTGCGGGTGCAGGGTCTCTCCCAGGTGTCGGGACTTAGGATTCAAAGAGTCGCGGTCAGGGGAAGCCTCGGGATTCCCTCTGCAGGCGGCGCTGTGGGGGCTCAGGGGGGACAGGTTTTTGTACTCACAGTCTTAGAGTAGTCCTGGGGTCCCTCCTGAGGTGTTGGATCGCCACCAGCCGAGTCGGGGTCGCCGGGTGCAGTGTTGCAAGTCTCACACCTTTTGCGGGGAGCTTGCAGGGTTCTTTAAAGCTGCTGGAAACAAAGTTGCAGCCTTTCTTGGAGCAGGTCCGCTGTCCTCGGGAGTTTCTTGTCTTTTCGAAGCAGGGGCAGTCCTCAGAGGATGTCGAGGTCGCTGGTCCCTTTGGAAGGCGTCGCTGGAGCAGGATCTTTGGAAGGCAGGAGACAGGCCGGTGAGTTTCTGGAGCCAAGGCAGTAGTCGTCTTCTGGTCTTCCTCTGCAGGGGTTTTCAGCTAGGCAGTCCTTCTTCTTGTAGTTGCAGGAATCTAATTTTCTAGGGTTCAGGGTAGCCCTTAAATACTAAATTTAAGGGCGTGTTTAGGTCTGGGGGGTTAGTAGCCAATGGCTACTAGCCCTGAGGGTGGGTACACCCTCTTTGTGCCTCCTCCCAAGGGGAGGGGGTCACAATCCTAACCCTATTGGGGGAATCCTCCATCTGCAAGATGGTGGATTTCTAAAAGTTAGAGGCACTTCAGCTCAGGACACCTTAGGGGCTGTCCTGACTGGCCAGTGACTCCTCCTTGTTGCTTTCTTTGTTCCCTCCAGCCTTGCCGCCAAAAGTGGGGGCCGTGGCCGGAGGGGGCGGGCAACTCCACTAAGCTGGAGTGCCCTGCTGGGCTGTGACAAAGGGGTGAGCCTTTGAGGCTCACCGCCAGGTGTTACAGCTCCTGCCTGGGGGAGGTGTTAGCATCTCCACCCAGTGCAGGCTTTGTTACTGGCCTCAGAGTGACAAAGGCACTCTCCCCATGGGGCCAGCAACATGTCTCTGGTGTGGCAGGCTGCTGGAACTAGTCAGCCTACACAGACAGTCGGTTAAGTTTCAGGGGGCACCTCTAAGGTGCCCTCTGGGGTGTGTTTTGCAATAAAATGTACACTGGCATCAGTGTGCATTTATTGTGCTGAGAAGTTTGATACCAAACTTCCCAGTTTTCAGTGTAGCCATTATGGTGCTGTGGAGTTCGTGTTTGACGAACTCCCAGACCATATACTCTTATGGCTACCCTGCACTTACAATGTCTAAGGTTTTGTTTAGACACTGTAGGGGTACCATGCTCATGCACTGGTACCCTCACCTATGGTATAGTGCACCCTGCCTTAGGGCTGTAAGGCCTGCTAGAGGGGTGTCTTACCTATACTGCATAGGCAGTGAGAGGCTGGCATGGCACCCTGAGGGGAGTGCCATGTCGACTTACTCGTTTTGTCCTCACTAGCACACACAAGCTGGCAAGCAGTGTGTCTGTGCTGAGTGAGAGGTCTCCAGGGTGGCATAAGACATGCTGCAGCCCTTAGAGACCTTCCTTGGCATCAGGGCCCTTGGTACTAGAAGTACCAGTTACAAGGGACTTATCTGGATGCCAGGGTCTGCCAATTGTGGATACAATGGTACATTTTAGGTGAAGGAACACTGGTGCTGGGGCCTGGTTAGCAGGGTCCCAGCACACTTCTCAGTCAAGTCAGCATCAGTATCAGGCAAAAAGTGGGGGGTAACTGCAACAGGGAGCCATTTCTTTACAATACGACAGGGCTCATTGGGATGAAATGCAACATTTCATCGAACACTTACCCAAGGAGTTCCAAAAAAGAGCGCAACAGGTGGTGGAAGAGGGACAAAGTATCTCAAATAATCAGATAAGGTCTTCCATGGATGCAGCAGATACAGCTGCAAGGACAATAAACACTGCAGTCACAATACGAAGGCACGCATGGCTGCGCACTTCTGGGTTCAAACCGGAAATCCAGCAAGCTGTGCTCAATATGCCATTTAATGAACAGCAATTGTTTGGGCCGGAGCTAGACACTGCCATTGAGAAACTCAAAAAGGACACCGATACAGCCAAAGCCATGGGCGCACTCTACTCCCCGCAGAGCAGAGGCACATTTCGGAAAACACCTTTTAGGGGAGGGTTTCGAGGTCAACCCACAGAAACCACAACCTCACAAACAAGGCCTACTTACCAGGGTCAATATCAGAGGGGAGGTTTTCGGGGGCAATATAGAGGGGGCCAATTCCCAAAAAATCGAGAAATTCCAAGGCCCCAAAACCCCTCAAAATAAACAGTGACTCACAAGTCTCACACCCCCATCACATAACACCTGTGGGGGGGGAAGACTAAGACAATTTTACAAACTTTGGGAGGAAATAACAACAGACACTTGGGTCTTAGCAATTATCCAGCATGGTTATTGCATAGAATTTCGCCAATTCCCTCCAAACGTCCCACCGAAAACACACAATATGTCAAAACAACATATAGATCTTCTAGGACTAGAAGTTCAAGCATTGCTACAAAAGGACGCAATAGAATTAGTACCAATTCAACAAGAAAACACAGGAGTTTACTCACTGTACTTTCTAATACCCAAAAAGGACAAAACTCTGAGACCAATATTAGATCTCAGAACACTAAATACCTACATAAAATCAGACCACTTTCACATGGTCACGTTACAAGACGTAATCCCACTGCTCAAACAGCAAGACTACATGACAACATTAGATCTAAAAGATGCGTATTTCCATATACCAATACATCCTTCACACAGGAAATACCTAAGGTTCGTATTCCAAGGAATACATTACCAATTCAAAGTGTTGCCATTCGGAATAACAACTGCGCCAAGAGTTTTTACAAAATGCCTGGCAGTAGTAGCTGCACATATCAGAAGGCAGCAAATACATGTGTTCCCGTACTTAGACGACTGGTTAATCAAAACCAATACGCTAAAACAGTGTTCACACCACACAAAATATGTCAAACAAACCCTTCACAGGCTAGGTTTCTCCATCAACTACGCAAAGTCACACCTTTTGCCGTGTCAAACACAGCAATACTTAGGAGCGACAATCAACACAGCAAAGGGGATTGCCACTCCAAGTCCACAACGGGTTCAAACATTTCACAAAGTAATACAGGCCATGTATCCAACACAAAAGATACAAGTCAGAATGGTAATGAAACTACTAGGCATGATGTCTTCATGCATAGCCATTGTCCCAAACGCAAGATTGCACATGCAGCCCTTACAACAGTGCCTAGCATCACAATGGTCACAAGCACAGGGTCAACTTCTAGATCTGGTGTTGATAGACCGCCAAACATACGCTTCTATGGTGGAACAGTACAAATTTAAACCGAGGGCGGCCTTTCCAAGACCCAGTGCCACAATACGTCATAACAACAGATGCTTCCATGACAGGGTGGGGAGCACACCTCAATCAACACAGCATCCAAGGACAATGGAACATACATCAGAGACAGTTTCACATAAATCACTTGGAAATGTTAGCAGTATTTCTAGCGCTGAAAGCATTTCAACCCATAATAACCCAAAAATACATTCTTATCAAAACAGACAACAATGTATTATCTAAACAAACAAGGAGGGACACACTCGACACAGTTGTGCCTCCTAACACAGAAAATATGGCATTGGGCGAATCACAACCACATTCGCCTAATAGCACAATTTATTCCAGGGATTCAGAACCAGTTGGCAGACAATCTCTCTCGAGATCACCAACAAACCCACGAATGGGAAATTCACCCCCAAATACTAAACAATTACTTTCAAGTTTGGGGGACACCTCAAATAGATCTATTTGCAACAAAGGAAAACTCAAAATGCCAAAACTTCGCATCCAGGTACCCACAAGATCAATCCCAAGGCAATGCTCTATGGATGAACTGGTCAGGGATCTTTGCATACGCTTTTCCCCCTCTCCCTCTCCTTCCATATGTAGTAAACAGGTTGAGTCAAAACAAACTCAAACTCATACTAATAGCACCAACATGGGCAAGGCAACCTTGGTACACGACACTACTAGACCTGTCAGTAGTACCTCATGTCAAACTACCCAACAACCCAGATCTGTTAACACAACACAAACAACAGATCAGACATCCAAATCCAGCATCTTTGAATCTAGCAATTTGGCTCCTGAAATCCTAGAATTCGGACACTTGCACCTCACACAAGAATGTATGGAGGTCATAAAACAAGCTAGGAAACCTACCACTAGACACTGCTATGCAAGCAAATGGAAAAGATTTGTTTGCTACTGCCATAATAATCAAGTTAAACCATTACATGCATCTCCAAAGGATATAGTGGGATACTTCCTACATTTACAAAAATCAAATCTAGCCTTCTCTTCCATAAAGATACACCTCGCAGCAATATCTGCATACCTGCAAATTACCCATTCAACTTCACTATTTAGGATACCTGTCATTAAAGCGTTTATGGAAGGCCTGAAAAGAATTATACCACCAAGAACACCACCTGTTCCTTCATGGAACCTCAACATCGTCTTAACAAGACTCATGGGCCCACCTTTTGAACCCATGCACTCTTGCGAAATGCAATTCTTAACGTGGAAGGTTGCATTTCTCATTGTCATCACATCTCTAAGAAGAGTAAGTGAAATTCAGGCGTTTACTATACAAGAACCTTTTATTCAAATACACAAAAATAAGGTAGTCCTAAGAACCAATCCAACATTTTTACCAAAAGTTATTTCACCGTTCCACTTAAATCAAACAGTAGAACTACCAGTGTTCTTCCCACAGCCAGACTCAGTAGCTGAAAGGGCACTACATACATTAGACATCAGAAGAGCACTAATGTACTACATTGACAGAACAAAACTAATTAGAAAAACAAAACAACTATTTATTGCCTTTCAAAAACCTCATACAGGAAATCCAATTTCAAAACAAGGCATTGCTAGGTGGATAGTTAAGTGTATTCAAACCTGCTATCTTAAAGCAAAGAGAGAGCTGCCTATTGCACCAAAGGCACACTCAACCAGAAAGAAAGGGACTACCATGGCCTTTCTAGGAAATATTCCAATGAACGAAATATGTAAGGCAGCAACATGGTCTACGCCTCATACATTTACCAAGCACTACTGTGTAGATGTGTTAACTGCACAACAAGCCACAGTAGGTCACGCTGTACTAAGAACATTATTTCAAACTACTTCAACTCCTACAGGCTGAACCACCGCTTTTGGGGAGATAACTGCTTACTAGTCTATGCACAGCATGTGTATCTGCAGCTACACATGCCATCGAACGGAAAATGTCACTTACCCAGTGTACATCTGTTCGTGGCATGAGTCGCTGCAGATTCACATGCGCCCACCCGCCTCCCCAGGAGCCTGTAGCCGTTTAAAAGTAGATCTTGAACATTTGTAAATATATTACTTTAACCTTTATTATGTACATACGTATTCATTCCATTGCATGGGCACTATTACTAACATACACAACTCCTACCTCACCCTCTGCGGGGAAAACAATCTAAGATGGAGTCGACGCCCATGCGCAATGGAATCGAAATGGGAGGAGTCCCTCGGTCTCGTGACTCGAAAAGACTTCTTCGAAGAAAAACAACTTGTAACACTCCGAGCCCAACACCAGACGGCGGACTGTGCACAGCATGTGAATCTGCAGCGACTCATGCCACGAACAGATGTACACTGGGTAAGTGACATTTTCCATATATACACACACACACACTAGTGGCGGTCACCACTAGGTAGTTATAATTAGGACCTAGTTTCTATAGAAAAAGTGTTTTTTCACTTGCCTATATCTTTGGCGCAGCTCAACAAATCTTCACAAAAATTCCCCCCTCCCCCACCCCCCAACAAAAAAAAATCAACACTCATGTGAGCTGGTGTCTGGAAAGTTTCTGGGTAATCCATCAAGCGGGGACTGAGATAAAGTGGTGGTTGGGGGCAAGGGGGTGTTAGAGATTTAGAGCATTTCCAATGTCCATTTCCACTGGAAACAATTTAACAGCGCCACAACCACTAGACAGAATTACACTAAATGTAGTTGAAAAGTAGCTCTTGGTCCAGAAAGAACCCTTTTTATTTGGTGTAGATCCATTCAGGACCTTTTGAGAAATTAGAAGGTTACTGGGATGTTATAGTTAGGAAATAGAATTTAAAAAAACACTTAAAAAGCCAAAGGTTAAAGGGACGTTATAGTTATGCTCACATTCTAAATGTACAAAACCATAGAAATTCACCTGCTATAGTTATCTCAAGTAACTGTAACTCATGCCCTAAGGTAACTATAACTCGCGCACTCGCCATGCCATGCAAATTACCCCATAATTTACAGCACTCATGACATCTTTGATAACATCATTGATAATATTAATATAATATTTGTAGTAACATTTTTGACGAAAACACAGTGCATGGCGGGCGCGAGTTATTGTTACCTTAGGGCATGAGTTATAGTTACTTGAGATAATTCCTGTAACCGGTAAATTGTTATGGCGTTGTACGTTTAAAATGTGAGCCTAACTAGAACGTCCCTGTAACCTTTGTTTTTGTAAGTTTGTGTATGTGTGTGTGCATATATGTATATACACATACACACATACACACACGCACACGCACACACATACAAACACTTATAGGCAGCCGCATGGCTACTCGTCAAGCAAAGGCCCAAAGAACGACTTCAGTGAGAAAGCTTGGATGTGAAAGTCTAATGTACTGGGTTAGCCACCCACATTTTGAAGTACACCAGGCCACAAAAGTTGAACCTATTCACAGCAAGTAATAGAGAAGATGCTCTTGTAAAATAAATGAAGTGTGGTCAATAGAGATCACAGTAAATAAAGTTGAAAACCCTCCCTAATGCCCTTAAAGTGAGTTATATAATTAGGCTACATCACTGCCTTATTTGTAAAAAAATAAAATAAAAAAGTGCAGAAGTGCACTGATTTTCTTAGGAGCCAGCACTGCCGAATGCAGGATTGCCTAATACTTAGTTTGCATAGTCTTAATTCCATCTCATGCCTCTTTCTTCCGCCACCCTACACTTCCTGTCTCTTTACGTCATGAATTCCAAGGCTCTTTGTCTCTATTGTATCTTGTGCCTCTTTCTTCCACCACCCTACACTTCCTGTCTCTTTACGTCATGAATTCCAAGGCTGCTTTGTCTCGATTGTATCTTGTGCCTCTTTCTTCCACCGCCCTACACTTCCTGTCTCTTTACGTCATGAATTCCAAGGCTGCTTTGTCTCGATTGTATCTTGTGCCTCTTTCTTCCGCCACCCTACACTTCCTGTCTCTTTACGTCATGAATTCCAAGGCTGCTTTGTCTCGATTGTATTTTGTGCCTCTTTCTTCCGCCACCCTACACTTCCTGTCTCTTTACGTCATGAATTCCAAGGCTGCTTTGTCTCGATTGTATCTTGTGCCTCTTTCTTCCGCCACCCTACACTTCCTGTCTCTTTACGTCATGAATTCCAAGGCTGCTTTGTCTCGATTGTATCTTGTGCCTCTTTCTTCCACCGCCCGCACGTCTTGTGTTTCTCTCTCATGCAGGTTTTTTTTTACCCCTGCTTTCTCCCATTTCACACTGTTTTGCTGTCTTTCTCCCCTTTTGGCTTTCCCTGTCAAGATCTGGGTTAAGGTCTGGTGATGGAAAATAAGTTCCAGTCCCCAAAAATGAGTGCTTGTGCCTGCTCCCTGCAGCCAATACCACAAATTAAGCACTGGGCTGGGTGAGCTCCATGTTTCTGTCTAGCCACAGTTGTTATGTTATTGGTGTTTTTATAGCGTGCTAATCACCCAGGAGGGTATCCAGGCGCTCTGTGGCAGCTACAAATGCCCAGCACCCTCTGAGTTAACTCCTATGTCCCCTCTAGCGCAGGTTTGAAGGCGGCTCTGTCCAGAGTGTTCTGCAGCCTGAGTCAAGGATGCTGCTCTCTTTTGCATGCACTGATGTGTACTACGGTCCCTTTTCCTCTTCTAAACAAGGGACGTCACATTGTCTTCACCATCTCCTAGGAATGAAAGGTGCTGTGAGATTCTATCTTTTCTACCCATTCCCCAGCTTCAGCTGTTTTCTCTACAAACCATAACTCGGCCATGCATGTGGGCATACCTGGCATTGAAAATAGGAACCATGCCACTGGTACAGCTTATTGACATGTTAGCAGCAATGCTATGACCACGCCTGAGCAGGGGCGCAGAATGTTTTCGATAAGTTAGAAATAAATGTGCATATTTTCTGCAGTGGAGAAAAAACTGAGCATCCACTACTCTTCAGTATCACCCAGGACCTTCTGGACTACCCATGTCCCTTTTAAAAACTGGGCCCTGACATGTGTAACACTGAAATCCATAGACCTTTGGGTTTACCTCGAGGCTATTTTCCCAGGCATCAATTTGTTTTCATCACAAATAACAGGGATTTCCAACACGTGATGGTGAGGTCGACCACCTCACTCCTCTGATAGAGCCGCCCCGCCCCCTCCCCTATATGGAAGTGATGAAATGGGCGGTCCTCACTGCCTATTTCTACAAAGTGGACTACGCTGGAGCACCAGATACACACATTCAAAACCTGCACCTTTTACAGAGCAGGACGGTGAGGATCTGAATCTAAAGCAATCGCATGACGGGCATTGAAAGAACTCCACTGCCCCCTGTTAGGGAAATCAAGTCAATGCAAAGTACTCGGTATGGTCTCTAAAGATGGACACCTGCAGAGAGAGGTTGGGTGGTACCTCGCCACATCCAGGGCCTTCACCTCAATGAGGGAATGCAGAACTGATTCACCAGGGTAGATTCAACCAAAGAATGAGGGAGACCCCTCAGAGCCTGAGGCCCACCTGTCTGGAACACCCTGAGCCACTTCCGGAACACACCCCAGGCTGCCGCCAAACAGTAAAACCTCTAAGACTCCGCCTCTTCGAAGCGGAAGTCTCAGGACCACCAACACAGCCCTGGTGTCATGCTTTGCACGAGGGGAGCAGACCACGCAACAGCTACACCCTCAATGTACCCCTTCACCTCTGACGTCTGGGACTTCCAAAGCGGCCCGCCGCTGACCAGAGGGGCTACAACGACTTTCCCTTTATAAATGGCACGTCACCCTGTGACCTCTTTGCAGTGCTTTGAATACTCTAGCAAATTTTAAAATGAAAACCAATCAAATCATTGATGCGGTGTACCAAGTAATAAATAAGTCAGAATCTCACCGGTGTCGATTACTTTTTTCATTGAAGTTTCCCAAAAGGCCTGAAGATGGCAGTGTAGCTTCATGATGCCCCGCCTTGGCGCACGTTCTTCGTGATTGTGAAATGACTGCCCTGTTGCCAACTATGTACCCAGCAGAGTCCTGGTCAGGCCCAAGCTACAGTCCCACTGTGGTGTGCCTCGAAGCCCCTCCCAGCCACTCTTTCTGCCCTGCTTTAGGGTGTTGTTAGCCGCTTGTGATGTTTTTTGCCAATGTGCAAAGAAAAGCCCAAACAATTCTTAGGAACGAGGGAAAACAGAAAGAACTCAGCATTCCATTGAAAACAATTATTTTGGGCCGGTGTGAGGTCTCAGTAGGACCCCACCTCCACGGCTCCTGTCGGCGAGGTTTCCTCTAGAAAAGTGAACATGTTTCCCGAAGGCAAGGCGCCGATCAGGAGTCGCAAACAGGTGGTTAAAATACACGCCTTCTGCTGTGAACCCCAACTTAGGAGCAGGGACACCGCTAGACGAGAAGTCAATCAATGCCAATAAATAGGGGCGACCCCTGCCGATTCGTGTCAGCGACGGGGCGACCGGCCGTCAGGGTCAGCAGGGCCAACTTCCAAACAGTCTTCTTTAATTCAGAATGCTGCTTGAGCCCAGGTGCTTTCCTTCCTGGAGGCTTCCATGCTTAGTCATCCCTAGGGCAGCTCTGGCCTGTTCCAGAAGGAGAATCCATGGCGGAGATCTAAAAGGGAGCCATCTGGGCCCCGCCACATGCAACCAGCAGCCATTCCATGGGAGCTAGAGGCCCAGTTACAGCCTTCCTGATCTGAAACCTCTCGCTTGTTAGGAGTGGGGGGACATGGTCATCAGAGTGAACACAAGATGCTCGCCTATCTCACTAACTTCCATGCCTTGGTCTCAAGCCCTCTCTGTTTATAACTCTACTCTTCAGTGCTGGAAGGGCTCAAGGTCCTACGTTGAGGTGCATCTGCGGCGCTGTTTTTATGACTCGGAGCTGGACTAGCAGCGAGTGCCAGGATTAGTGTGCATTGGCCGATTACTGAACTAGGAAAAACAGCAGCTCACTGTGGGTTGGCAAAATCTTTACATCCCGTACTACTGGGCGTTAGAACTCTCAGGCGCATGGTGCAGGAATTTAACCTTCAACTCTGTGGGTTCTGGTCTCAAGGGAGGTTGGATGGTCCAGAGGGTTGGTACAGTGTCCTTTATCAGGGCACCGAGTTCAGGGGGCATTGAAGACCTCAGTGCACTAGCTGAATTAAGGCCCTTCAGCCCTTGTGCCGATGCCTCCACAGATTGGCAGAAGTTTGAAGGGTCAATAACAAAATCTTGTCCACCCACAAAAGTTGCTCCATGTTAGACAAGGGCTGGTGTTTGGGTAACAGTTGTTTGCACATTATTAGCCCTGCTCCGGCCCCTGACTTGTGGCACCCTGAGAGTCCAGCACACTTCGTCTGCACTTTTCCCAAATATGAATGATAAGACAGAACCCAGTGGGCATCTCGGTATTTGTTCCTTCGGAATCCAGAGGTCAACTATTTGTCCCTGTTGTGTTTGTCCTTGTATTTGGCGTCATCCTTGTCTTTGTAGTGTATATTTGTGCTATGTATTGTGTCATTTTTGTGATCAAATAAACCCCCATGTCTTTACCACCTGTGTCTCTTTCTGTGTCTTTACGTGCGAGAGTTCTGGCTGCCTCTTGGGACATTATGGCCCAACAGTCCACCGGCTGAAGCCACTAGCAGCATAAACCACCATGCTTCATCAGAAACAAAACCACGCCACTACACAAACGTAAATCAAGAAAGATACCCATTACACACAACAAGATCATAATTACCGCACAATCCCTCAAATCCACCACCCCATAAAAAATCTGTTATTAGAAATAACAAACAACTAATACCAGGCCTAGGACGAGAGAAATCCACAAAAAAACAGAGGCAAAAGGGCAACCTGACACAATCCGGACACCACTTGATCAAAGCGCCAAGAGCTTACTGCACTGCTTGGCCAGAATGTCCAGTGGAAAGAGTGTGTTTGTTTCATCCAGGTACTCCCAACACAAAGCAGGCCTTGGTGTGTAGATTACATGACCTATACATGCCTATGTGGCCTCCCTTTCCTCAGTTATGTTAAATGCCATTGACACAGGTCACACAAGTAAATCGATTCTTAGCAATTTGATGGCTTGATAGTCATTGGAATAGCTTAAGCATTAAAAAAGTTGGTTACAGGTGAGCGCACTTGAGGAAAAAATGTGCACTTACCACACATTTTGCTTGTTGGTGCACATATTTGGTTTTATGGTTCCATCGCAATGTGTGAAGGGCTAATAGAACACCAGTGAGCAGCTGAGATCTCCTGAGTGGCGAGAAGGTAGATGCGACAGCCATAAAAGGTCCTTTCACTGCTCTGTTTTTTTAAGTTAAGAGGCCTCTATACTGGGATTCCCATGCAAAGGTCCTAGCCACAACTCAGGCTTTGCAGCATTTCAGGGCCTGACGGGACCAAGGAGGAGCGAAAGGAACAACACTCCAGATGGGACACGAAGTAATGTTCCAATGGCCAGTGCCCAGTGGTGTAAAAGAGCCTGTTCTGTTTTCTGGTGGAGTCTTGTGTGGTGACTCTATTCACCCCAGCAGTGGCACAAGGTGCTCGGGAACCAGGATCTCAGCACAGCAACACTTGGAAGGGGTGTAGAACCTAGCCATACTACCACAAGGGCAGAACTTCATTGACGGGAGGGAGAGGGGAATATGGCCATTCACCAGAGACATCAGGCCCAAAATGCATTCTGCAAAGAGAATTTATCACCTTCAGCAAGAGAGATACTGCAGTGCAACCGATGCTCTCCTGACCAGAGGAACAGGCAAGCATCCCCTATGGTACACGTCCCTTCTCCATTTAATATGATACAGTGGGCACTTGGAGATGTCTCAGGCATTAGACATAACCATCCATGGACTCCATGAGTGACAACGCTCGGTTGCACTCCGTAAAAACCCATACATACCATTATGCATGCTGAGAGCCATGTTTCAAGAGTTACATATTTATTCATTTTCATTTTGTAGTTTTATAAAGCGTGTAAAACACCCGTAGCTGTCAGCACTTTACAACATCAATATGAATGGTACAAAATAAGGGTACACAATACGTTCTTAGCAACTGGGATTCCATTATTCCACAAAAACACAAGCAAAACCATCAAATTTTAATTAGAAAGGATCAGGGTTTGTAGGAGCAGATCGATTAAAAGGTGTTGTGGGATCAGTAAGAATTTTAAATTCTTGACTGTTTTGAAAGAGGGATTCGTGCACACCCCTGGGGCACTTCCAGAGAAGGACCAAGAGATTCCTAGTTTCCTGAACCTGGGTGGAGCTTGGATTCACCACTACAAAGAGCGCAGCTACTGCTAGATAGGATGATTTTTTTCCCAAGTACTTCAGCATGCCACAGTGCAAGGCTTTGTGGGTAATGCAGGTAATTTTGAATATGTTTCCAGCTTCTATCAGGAGCACAGTGAGGTGAGCACAAGAGTAATGAGCTTGGGGTACTTTTCTCATGATCAGTCTCCCTGCAGCACTGAGCGTGTCTTCATCGGAGCTAGCTGTGTTTTGGAGATTCCCATGAGCAGTGTGTTACCATTGTCAAGTTTTGAGATGACTGGGGACTGCAACACAGTTTGAAAATTTGCTTCTAGAACAAAAGGTTTGATGTTTCTGAGAAGTCCTGGTTGGTGTATGGCACCTAATACACTTGTGGGTGCAGAATCTTGTCAAGAGCGATTCTGAGAGATCTAGTGCCTTTGCTTGTATTTGGTTTGCAGGCCAATACATTTAGTGATCCCACCGAGCTTTGAAACAGGCTCAGACTTCGAATGGTGGGAAGAGAGGTAATGATGAATTCTGTTTCAGCTGGTTAAGCTTTGGGTGGTTGAAGGGCAGCCAGGCTTAGATGTCCTCCACAATATGATCTAGAAAAAGAATGTCCTGTTGGAGGGAAACGCACAGCTACATCTGTGTATCATCTTCATAGAGACAATTTGAGAGGCTTAATTGCCCTAGGATTGTGGTGACAGGTTCCTGGTGCACGTTGAAAAATTCCCCTTGAATAGATTATTGGGGAACACCCAGGACTACGCTAACCAGATCTGAAAGATGCATGTTCAGATTTATTTGTTGAGATCAGTTTTCTAATTATGACCAGAGCCAACTTGGGACTGTTCCATTTATCCCCATTCTCTTCTTCAGAGAGTTGAGTAGACAGATGTGTTTGACTGCGTCTACATGCCCTATTTGAGCACACAGCTCAACTAGGACATGTAGACTTTAAGCACCACAGTAGTCATAGACTGATCTGTAGGATAACTGTTTCTGTGCTACAACCGGCTCTAAAAACCAACTGAAGATTGCCCAGTTGGTTCTGGTCTTCAATGAATTAGGATTTTCACAAGAAACAGGAGATTAGTAATTGGGCAAAAGTTACTTAGGCCTTTCAAGTCCTCTCCTGGTTTTTTCGAAGTGGAGTGACCTGTCTTGTTTTCAGACAGTTAGGAACTTACCCTTGGGCAGGTGAAGAGTTGATCAACTACATGCATTAAGGAAGATGAGAGTACTGATCTCTTTAATTATGGTTGTGGAGATCGGGTCATTAATAAGCGTGTTAGGTCTCATATTAGCTAGTGTCTTATTGAGCTTACTTTCATTGACGTACCTGAACTCGCCTCAGACAACATTGACCTTGGGGGCTCCAGAGTAGGGTGAGCATTATACTGATTTTTTTTGTAGTAATAGCACAGTCTTTTTAATCTTCTCTGCAAAGAATATGGATACCACTTCAAACCTTTCTTCTGAGGTGCAGACATCAACCATTGTACTAGGATAGGTGTGTTGTTTAATAATGTCAAATAGTTCTCTGGGACGGTTTCTCACTTGATCTAGCTGAGACCTGAAGAATTAAGCTTTGGCTCAAAGATGTTGATGTTGTGCCTTTTTCTTTCAGTGCAAAGTTTGGCCAGGTTTATGGTTCAGCAGTATTGACTCCATCTTTGTTTAATTAATCTGTTATCTTTTTCCATTATTTAGTTTATTGTACCATTAGTAAGGGTGTTTTTTTTGTCTCTTTAGTTTCATGGATGCTACTTCTTCCATTATGTTGGTCATGGTTTAGTTGTAGTGACCGGCCATCCACTCGCTATTTGCGCATCATTTGGGGATTGAATTTGTGCCAAGATTTTTTAGCTCAGCTCGTGGGTGCTGATTTGTCTAGTGCTGTGATCCATTGTTATCGTCCATTTCTTTGACCTCTGGTTACACATCTCTCAGAGTTGAGGCAGAAAATAATGAGGGTATGGTTTGACCAGTTAAATAGAAGCAAGGATTCTTCCAATATGGGCCCTTCCTGTGCAATCAGTAGGTCGAGATTGGATCATTTCACTTGGGTATGGTCCATAATGAGCTGAGTCAGATCACTGTTATCTGGAAATGTGCTTAGTTAGGATACCCGAGAGCCCAAAGGGTCCTTCAGTAGAAGTTTAAATCCTCTACAAAGATGTTATTGGAGGATGAAAGAGAATGTTCGGTGATGAGTTCTATTAGTTGTTCCAAGAAAACCTGGTTGCCTCCCGAGGGTAATAAGTTTTATTTGGAGTGATATGCTACAGCAGTGCTGATTTCTACTCCTGTGCACCTGAATGTGGAGTAGTTCTCTGCTCAAACCTTGAGTTGGTTAGATTTTCTGTGGATTACTCCAAACCCCTCATCCAGTATGGCCCTCATGATCTAGTTCTTTGATCAAGAAGTCGGGAATGGGTGGACCAGTGTATCGATCAGAGGTGCAGAGGATCCATGAAAGTCAATATTTTAGGTTTGAACTGTAATGCAGTGGTTTGCTGCAGATCCTTATGAGTGTAGCATTCATTTCAACTTAGATTGTACAATTTTTGTGGTTAGTGAAGTGGCAATCGGATTGATAAAATTGCTAGGATTTTTCTTTTCTTTTTTTTTCATACTGGTGGAATATTTGCTTCCTGTTGCCCATTACCATTTAAATTTTGTGGCTGCTGAAAGACAAGTGGGTCAAATTGTTGTGCTCTATTCAGTAAACACCATACCAACATACTCTTCTGAGAGACAATTTTGAGCTAAATTTGGAGCGTATTTTTTTTTTTCAGGGGAAGGATGTATAGGAGAGTATCTCTGTCTTGTGACTGGTCGACTACATAGAGCTTTTTTATCTTGAAAGTTGGATAAATTGTGCATTTCAGGTCTACGGATAGGGAGGCGAACACTCATTGCTATATAGTTTATCCCGGGTGTTGCGGGTGTGTAAAACTAAAGAAGATCCTGAAACAGGGTTCTTGATGCTTTTGGTGGCTGGAAAGTGATTTTTGTCATGAAAGTGGGACCATATCTGTGATGATTTTATTCACTGATCTGGTTTCTTGGGTGAGAGTATGTGGATGGCTGGATTATTTCAGTTTTCGATGTTTGAAGTTTGGGCTGGGTGAGGGGTAATCAGCAGTCATAGGTAAAGATGGATCTAGAAGCAGTAAAGTTAGTGAACGCTGATACTGAGTGCTTGAGGCCATGCAGAATTTTGTAGTTAGTGCCTGTAGATAGTTGTCAATTAGTTCTTTCCAACAGGAAGTGTTGTGAGAAAAGAAAATCAGATGCTTTGAAGCGCCTTTTTTACACAATAGTGTTTTAGGATTGTGGTTACAGGGTTTCTGGGAATTCTTGAGTACTCTGTATTTGTGGTTCTGCGGGCATGTTTTGAGAGATTAGGCGTGTACATGAATTTCAAAGCGTTTAGGTCAGCTTTCAGAAGATTAGTGGTTGGGATGGGCTTTTTTTTTTTTTTTTTTTAATTTGCCATCTTCTGGGCTAAAGAGTCATAACCCAAGATTTGGGCTCGATGGTAAGTATCCTAATGGATGACAAGGGTCTACCAAGTCAGGGCCTTCACAAGTCGGCGGGTAATGTTGACTCCCTATACATAATTTCTGACAGATTAGGAAAATGTTATTTTGCACCTTCTGTTTCAGACATTAATGTAGCCAGGTCTACAAGGCCCGAGGGGGAAGCCTTGTAAATTTAGAGCATTGAATTCCTGTGCTTGTAAGGGAAACTAACATGTGCTCTCCGAACAGCATGCTTTTTATCTAGACAAGTTCCTTTTTCATTTCAGTTTCTTTGTTAGACTGGAAGAGGTTGTCTTTTCATGGATTCTCAAATGTCAGCCAGTGAAAAGAAAACAATCCTTCACCTCAGGGATGCGGTAATCCTTTTATTGTGCCTGTTGAGACAGACACTGTACCTGCAGATCGACCCAGGCAGCACGTTCTTCTGCACCAAGTCGGCGTGCAAAACCAGGGCAAGTGGGTGGATCACAGCTGGAGTGCGTTACTCTGGCATTTGGCAAGCCGCAAAGGAATGAACTCAGCCTCACTGTTTAGTGAAGGAGCCACATGTTGGGGTGATGCCTCCCTGTGGGATCCTGCTAGTTGCCCTTTCAATTTGTGTTCTAGTCGAGAAAGAGGTCACACATATTTGGGCATACGAGGCTTCTTTAGTGTTTTGGTACAATAACGAAATCCTATGGCGCTCCAGAATATTGTATGAGTTACCTGAACTAGAAAGGTAAGAGTTCATAAACTGTTAGAGAGTACAGATGGCAATGCAGCCGTACTCTGAAGTGTTCAAGAGAAATCCTGGACAAAAGCGTACTACCTAAACAAGGTAGATCTCCGACATGCACCAGAGAAGCTCTTAGTTTCACTGGGATGTGGTTGGCAGGAGATGGTGCTGAAACCCCTTCCCTGACACTACGAGCTTCCTTATTTCTTTATCACGGAGGACCTTGCTGGATAGTGCCTTTTAACTGTACTTTAGCAATCACTTTGTTTAGATCACTAGGGGGCTCAGGTGAACATTTAGTAAGGGACCAGGGTCAGGTTGTACAAGGAATCTCCAAACGATGGGATTTAAATCTACTGATCACCACAGCTGAGGGTTAATGGGATCCCCAACCTCCGAGACCACCTGAGCTAAAACTGCAGTGATCTCCAGCACGAAGAGAGACACAGGAACAAGTTCAGCCTAAAAGGGTGCATCCTTGCTGGAAGGCAACTAGTGAGCTAGGACTCTTTGGATCTCTGGTGTGGCTCCACAGTGCAAATTAGTACTAAGGCTCATGCAGGCAGATGAACAAAGCTAGTCTCCCACCTCCAGAGCCACAGGGATCTAGGACAAGGCATGGATCTTGAAATTCTCCATCGAGAATAAACTAATTGAAACTCTACAAGCAGCATACCTATGAGCAAGAAGACCCAAGTACACTTTTCAATGCCAGGGAAAGGGATGGATAACTTGAATCCTAAACCCAATTCCGAGCATTCCCATTAGCTCTTGAGGACAAAAAGCCATCATGCTCCATAAAGCAGTTACCTTGTTTCCAAAGGTCAAAGTGCACCACTTATAGGCAGGCATATTTATTTGACCACTGATCATCTGACTGAAGGAAGCAATATTGCCTTGGTTGTATTTTTTGACATTTATTTCGTGAGCTCCCCAGCAGATCGTATTCAGCCTTTCTCTTTACAAATCACCAGGAAACACTGGCAGTCACTGCGCTATTAAGATGAACAGCGTCTTACAGTAATTGCATCCTCCTTCTATTGAAACTTTGCGTTGGTAAATGGAAAGGCCCAATAAGTTCTCTTGGGATTCGCACATGAGCAGGTAGGACTGAGGCCCCCAACGACACCCTGTGTGAAAGAGGCCTGACTGCCTTCCAGGCTGGAAATCCTGGACGCCACATTGTTGTCCTTTACCAAGCTTTAATCAAATCCATGATCAAATCCGCATGAGGAAGGCAGCTCTTCAACATATGTCTACCTACATTTCTGCCTCTCTCTCTTGCTCTCTCAGTGTAGAACGAGACACTCCCTGAAGTTAACATGAGGATTCTCCCCTGTAAAGTGCTGGTTCTCTACTGGTTTTCCATTGTCTGTATTATCCTCAAGGATGGACAGTTACTCCCATCAACTGAGTTATCACCTCACTGTAGGTCCTCACGAGGGAATGGAGGGCCTGGGGATTTCCAGCATTTTCAATAATGACAGCTTGCATCTATCACTGGTGATCTATCAGTGGTCCGCAATCTATACAGGTAACCAAGTCCATTGTGGGTATAAAATTACTGTGCTGAACATCTGAAGGCAAAGGAGCTCAGTGCAAGATCCTAATTAACAACCAGTACTTCTAGTACATCAGGTAAAAGCTTACAAGTTAAACCTGACGAAGCTCCAACTAGAGCTCTAGAAGGGGAAACCGTATGCAATACCATTTTCATCCAGTTAGGTAGGGTGCTTGAGGCGAGTCGTATAAATGGTCCTGTATCAATTACATTATATAATCACTGTATGTACCATACATTATGCCATTGCTTTCTACAACCAAAAATATGTTGGGAAAACCACCAAGAGCCCACGATGAAGATATTCAGCAATCTGCTGGCTTACTTAGCTTTTCATTGTCATTTTCCTGGGTTAAATTTAAGGTTTTAGCATTGTGTTTAAATACAGAGAATGCTCTGTACCCCAGGGCGTGAAAGATCAGAACTTACACACCCCCATGAGCTCTTAATGCTTATGCATGATGAACGCCTTTGTGGATTTCTTTCCAGTTTGGGAGGCAGTTGTGGCCAACGCCTACACAGCGCTTGCCATAAAGTACGCGTCACTCATTCCTATGTGAAGAGTTCCACAGCTGTGTCTTTCAGCATCATAACAGGAGGCCCATCCGTTGTGTCCAAAGCTGGTGCTGGGTCCTCCACTTGGAGTGACGTGGGGCTGTGTTCAGTCAGCCCAGAAATGACAACTCAGGTTGGTCTGCGAATGTAAAGCTGGTTCCAAATTGGTGCCTGATGCTAGACAAGGAGTTAGCTGAGGATTGCAGGTATATGACCCAGGATTGATAAAGCAACAGAAGACTGCACAAGGTAATCAGGAGGGAGTACAGGTGAGGCTGCAAGGATTAGGAAGGGCATTACCGACCTGGGACCATCATGAAAAGGGCTACGCATAAGGTACTACTTGATCTGAGAGGTGTGTACCTTCTCTGATTACCCATGAGGCTGCAACACAAGCAAATGTGAAGTTACCATAGATCAGATCTTTGCAGCCTATGACAAACTGTGTTCCACCTGTCCTCTGTAGAGTCACTGGTGGAGGGTGTTCGTGGCTAAGTTACCTAGACTGACCACTCTCCCAGGTCTTCTAGTCACTTATGAGAGTTTCCATGCATTATACCAGTTTGTACTATTGGCTGCACTTAATTTCTTCTGCTCCTGAGAATTCACAGTAGGTCCAAAGCCCAAAAAACCATCTGCATGGTACTAGGCTCCTCCTGCGGTGCTCTGTGAAGAGCTCCGCGCACGACCATGAACAAACCTTTTCATGGTACTATGGTGGAATGTCATGGTGAAGTGATGGTGTTGCAGAGTCCACAACAGGTCCCCCCATAACGCAGATATTGCAACCATGATGCACAGATCTGTTCTTCGGGATCAGTCCCCATTCCACAATATTTGAATTATTTGTTCGAAAAAAACAAACAGCGAAAATTTCAACAAAAGTATGAACAATCATGGTTACAAATAATGCATTTTTCAAAATTCGTTAACATTTGCCCTCCTACAAAATTGTAATTGTTCTCAAAATTGCCATGAGCCTGTGAACTTAAATGTTTTGAAACCCTAGTGTTCACCCTCTCTATAATGAGTTCACGACAAGCTTCCAAAGTCTCTCCGCATTAAATTTCAGGCTGTTCCTTACACGGTTTACTAGTCTGTCCCTAAACAAGGGTGATATGCCAATCCCTAAGGTGAAGACCACTGTGAGTCCACTATTCTGCAAACCCTGCTTGCATGCTGAGCCACTGGCCAGCTACTGTCTAATAGGAAATTTGCCTGTGATAGCTTAAAGTATTGTAGATGTGTGGTTAGTCCACGTTTGGCCCATTTGGACAGGCATCATCTATACAATCAACATCCATCAAGGACAAGTCGGACCAACTATAATTAGTAGACCAATCACATGAAGTAAGGCTTGTATAGTCTGCGCTCAGTACGGCCATCGAACAGTGGCTCACACAATGCTCCTAAAACATTTGGGATAAGTGTCTCCACCCACTCCGCCATTAGTCTAGCTCTCCAGCTAAGGCATTCCTTTCATTTCCATCAATCAGAAAAGTGTTTATTCCTACATAGATCCTCAGTGTTCCTGTACAGGTTAACAAATACTGTTCATTAATCCTTAGGTGTTGGGTGATGTTTGACTCCCAAAAAACATCAAGATTTAGACCAGCGTTTGGAGGGTTTTTGCAACAGGATGGCTAGCAGCAGCTACACAGGAAACAATGAGTTCAGCTTCTTTTACTCCAAGAAAGGCCCAGATTTCTTGCTATCATTAATCATAATTTTGAGGGCCTGAATTCTGAATGTGAGCTACAGTGAAAAGCACTTTTCTTTTTTAAACATACTGGCAAAGAAAAAATCCTCATCTAGTCTTCTAGCTTCCAGCTGAATTATACCATTATTCTGGATTCCGGACTACCAAGAAATGAATGGGGCAGCTCCAACATCAGTTATCACATCTCTAAAACCTTAAGTATTTTGTGTTAGTGCCTGGTGTAAGCCAGTGCTATTAGTAATATGCTGTGTTTGATAAATAGTGACAAGCCACAACACCCCTCACAGCGAAAATCTCATAGTATATTTGCACTAGAATAGTAACATCGACAGACCTCTCTTTTCGCAAACCGCCAAAGTCCAAGTATGGACAAAGTGAAGCTGACACTCTAGCACAATTAAGACCAGGCTTTAGTATCCCCTCCCAAATTATGCAGCTTTAACAGTGGGTCGAAGCCCATCTTCTATACAGCCGATTGCTCCTTACCACCACCTGCCCACGAGCTGCGATCAGGCACTCCGAGACCGCCGTCTAGAAATGGTCGACTCAGTATCTTGCCCTTCATAAGAATGATAATCTCACCATTAACACACAGGGGGGATCCTAACAGCAGGATGCCAGGATAGTCCTAAGTCAGTGGTTCCCAACCTATTGACTTCTGTGGACCCCCACTTTATTATTACTGGAACCCAGGGACCCCCACTGAATCATTATTGGAATTCAGGGACCCCCCACTGAGTCATTACCGAAAGCTGAGGACCTAATCTGTTAATATTATTTAATTTTCTGAGCAGTCGCGGACCCCCTGAGGAGGCTTTGCAGGCTTCGGGTGTCCCCTGACCACAGGTTGGGAATCACTGTCCTAGGCCATGTGCTGGGGGAATAGAGCCAGTCACAACCACACAAGTTCTGTCCATAAAAGGCAAGCACAGGAAGGAAAAAAGGAGAGCATACAAGTGAAGTTAATTATAATTAGGAATACAAAGTTATATAGTCTTAAATGTATTAGACTTGGGTATTTTTCTTATCTTCTCACGGATGTAAGAGCAGTCTAGAGCATGCTCCCAACTGTTTATGGGGTCTCAAGCGCTTGGAGGTGGCACTTCAGACATAGAATTTCTGAAGCTCCCTCTTGGTGTTGGTGGTGCAGATGAGAAAGCACTTACTTTGGTCAATCAGCACACATCGCTATTCTTGGACAGGACACCCGTTTACAGTAAAATCAAGTTGTCCTCTGGAGTGAGACATTCAACATGCTTGTGCCTTTATGCTCATGTCAGTGCACTCTGGGTCTCTAAGTTTTACTTTTCCCGATGCAAAGCAAGGACTAGAGGTACTAGAATGAAAAGTGATGTGAGCAAGAGGCCAGACGTTTATGGTCAAACATCTCACACCAGAGACTTGTCAACTTGAAAGCTCTATGCTCTGCTTTTTCACCCTCTTCTACGTCCAGTGATCTGCCTTCCCAAACCAAGGCATGAGAATTTTTTTGGGATATTTCCATTGTTTGTCCTAAAGTTTGTCAGTCAGTGCCAGACAGTGTAAATTGGTTGTGTCCAACCGCTGAATCCAGTCACGGTCTGTATATGTGGCCTTGTCTTTCCTTCGGATACGAGGATTTACAAGTGGACCATAGTGTGTCATGTACTGTATCTCAGTGACCTGAGGAGCAGCGGATCTCAGTGTGGGACAAGTTCTTCCGAACACCGAGGGATGAAGCGGAAGCAGGGGGAAGCACGGACTGGCTGTTTGTCATGAGAACACTTTTTTAACCAGGACATCTGGGTGGCTGCAACCTTAATGTTCCCACATACTTTTCAAATAATTGCGCATACACATGCTATCATGCACATATTCAGCCCGGTGGAGGGCTCGTCATTGCAAGACCTCCCCCCCCCCCTTTATTGCGGCCTCCAAGTGCAGATTCCAAAATGGAGGCTGTGACATGACCGGTTTGTTATAACAAGAAGGCTGAAGTCCTCTTAGCCAATGCATACGCTAGGGCTGCCTCTGACGAGCACTAGCAGCAAAGGACTTGCTACTTACTCTCAGAGCAGCGCTACTAACCCTGGTATAGACCAGGCTGTCTCCATGATAATTAGTAATCGAAGCTGTACTGGCAAAAATGATGACTGGCTAAGAGAGACTTGCAGATTGGACCCTTACTAGTTCAATAACTCTGGTATGGCTTCCAATGCCCGGCTACATCAAAACACCAATGCAAAATCCACCAGCATAGTGGTGAGGCAGAGGTGGGAAGACTGAGACAGAAGCACTGAGAGATCAAAATGGCAGCATCAGGGCAGAAGGGACCGCACCAAGGCACCAGAGTCGGTAGAACATGAAAGTCCAAGAAGAAGCTAAATGTCTTTGCTACGGTTGTGTTAATAGAAAGACAATGAGAGGATAACATGAGGACAAGATTCATCGCAGAGGTGGGAAATCAGAGTTCGTGGAGGAGGACTGAGGTTTAGGGGCAGCTTCAGATGGGGCTACAGAAGCAGCTACTGTCTCGGGAGGGGCTTCCTCTGAATTGTCTTCAGCCTTGTGAATGTAGTACCGCCTCTGCCCATCTCATGTCCTAGGTGACTACTGGCTCCAGTGAAACAACCCATGTGGTACAAAGTACCAAGGTATGAGATTGGTGCCTGCATGAAGCCCTGCTGCCTTGTGTCATCATTTTCTGCTCTCTAGTCCTACAGTGAGGTATGTAACCATGCTTAGTGTGGTCAATGTTTCTATTCTGCCTCATTGTTTGCCACGCCCATGACAGTACAGCAGTGTCTAAGTTGACTTTTCAGGAGAGACTTGTCTACATTTTGAGATTGTTTTGGTCTTTTCTTTAGACACAGAGGAGCGCGGAAGCCACAGCGGGTCACGACTGTCCGATGTGCCCAGCAGCTGGAGCGAGAGGGGTAGGTGCTTTCTTGATGCCTCCTTGGACTTCTCAAAACCATCTTTATTCTTCTGGGTCTGTGGCATGGTATGGTATGGCAATGACATATAGAGGTGTGTAGCTATCAGTGGCACCGGGGCCCAGGGGAACAAGTGGTCCACTGCACCCCAGTTATAGCAGTCTCTCCCATGACAAGCTGGGAGTGAGTAGGCTCATTTCCTTTGCCTGCATTAGGGCCCAGGGCATCCTTGCTACATCACTGGACACATGCGGGGAAGGACAAGAGCACTGCTCTCGATGCGCTGTTCTACAGCAAGAGCTTGTGTGAATCTGTTCTGATCAGTGCCCCCCTTCTCCACCTGGTGTATGCCGGCATAGCCTTTCCACAGATCTAGAACCACCCAGAACTCGCAAAACAGATTTTTAAAGAGATAAGTAGTCCGCTTCCTCACCAGCACTATTTCCTGAGATTTAACATGTCCCACAAAGTTTAGGGGAGGGGAAGAGAGAGAGAGAGACCTGAGATTTCAAATTTACCACAAGTAGGAGCATAGCTGGCAAGGTTTCAGTTTGCTATGTGTGACATTTTCATAATTTCAGTGTAATTATGAGTGACACTGTCTCGCAAGCAATGAAGCAGAGGGAAACAAATATCCAAAAATGCACCCATTTGAGCAAAGAGAACTCTAAGAAGTTAACTGCACTACATATTGTCTCACTCTCAGCAAAGTACACTTACTTGACTTTCGAGGGAGGCAACAAGTCGGCGTGCAACAATTGGTGGGCCCATTGTTACTCGGGCCATGGACCTTCCCGGACTGACTCTACTGAGTTTACTGCAGCACTCATGATTCTGCTCAGCCCTGATGATCATGAGCTGCACAAACGCTGACCGTGGGGTTAGGTCCAGTCGTGGCCGGAGCGGGCAGGCGAGCAGCGAACTCTGTCATTATCAATGCCATGACTGTCAGCAAGATCACAACGAGGCCGGTGGGGTCGGGTCTGTCGCAGGATCACATACTGCGCGGCAGCACACGATGCGAGTGGTGAGCTGAGTTTCCATTACTATCCACTGTCCTGCATAACAGTCAGTGTAGCCCATGATGAGAAAACTGCATGGTGGCCCGCCTGCCCGCTCGCGCCCAGGGACAACAGCCAGACTCGCCTATAATCACATGATGTACACGACTCTCACTCTGTGTTAGCCGTTGGGCCAGGGCTCACCAACTCTGACCTGTCCTCCTGACATCAGTATCACCACCACACGGTGTCGGGTTAGTCAGTGTTACATTGTAGCAAGCATCGCTGTGCAGTTGAGCCCGAGAGCCCCCAAGCCTGCCGGGAGCAACACGCACCCCACTTAGCTTGTATGGTACCTTAATATAGCAGCCCTCTTGGCTTGACAGTGGAGGAGGCACTATAATGCGTGACATTGCATTTCAGTGCGGTGATGTGGACCACCAGTCCAACACCTAATGCGTGGTACTTGGCAGGGCTGTCCAACACTAAGACACAATGAGAGGCAAATGGCATTGCAGTAGAGCCTGCGAAAGAAGTGTCACCACAGGAAGTGACATTACATGATGTCTGACACATTAGGACGGGATGCCTAGAGGTCGGTGATTCGGGGGTGGTGCTGGGGCAGGCAGAGATGTTTGGAGGCCAGTAACAGTGAGGTGGGAGAGATAGACTGGTAGCAGAGCCAGTTAAACACTGAGGCAACAACTGGGGACATTGAACTAGTGCAGGGTAAGCGTTTACGGAGGCAACGACTCTTCTCTGCACCCATCTCCCTCTCCTTCACCCTCCCCTTCTACTTCCATCCTTCCTCTACTTCCATCTCCCTCTCCCCTACCCCTTTGCTGTGTTCTATTTACGAGCTCCCAACTTCCTCTGCCTTCAAAGCCCTTCCGCTCTTCTTACCCTTTACCTTCTGCCATCACTCCACTTCCATTCCCTTTATTGTGCTCTCTCTCCTCCTTCTCCTGGTTTCTCCCTCTCTGTTCGTTCCTTTCTAACCATTCATTCCGACATCCTGCTTCCCTCACAGGTCTCAAGTTGTCCTATGTCAGCTGCACAGAACTCCTCCATTTCTGTTGTGCATTCTGGTGCCTAAAATCCTGTATTTATATAACGTAAAACACAAAATCAGAAATGCAAAGAATAAAATTGGCAGAAATAAGATCCCCAGACCCGAAAGAGACCACTTCAAATCTCCAATAACATCCTTGGTCTCCTTGCCGTTCCCCTCCCTCTGTCCTTCAACACTCTTCCTCTATATAATTCCCTCTTAGCTCACTTTTGACTTCAAGCCAACTTAACGTTCGCCTGGAAAGAAGCCTCTAGTCTTCCATCGATAAACGCTTCAGCTTCCCATGTTTATCTGGAAACCTCTGGGAGATTAACCCTCTCTATGCTGGGTCCCACAGCTTGGAACTAGGTCCTACAGGAGCCCAGGTCTGACAAGACAATGGCCAGGATCCACACCACTCACTGAATCATCTGTGCAGTGTCTTTCCATCATCCTGGCCGCCTTCCCTGGTCCACACAAGATTGCTACTGGAGGCTTCAGTGCTAGACAATTATCTATAACACACCATCAACCGCATGACTACACTCCTCAGAAATGGTGCCAAACCCTGACCCACTGTCCATTTCCATGGCGTGACCTCCGTGACATCTCCCAGACACCATGTAATGGAAGGATTGCCCAGACAATTAGAGAAATGCACTAATTCCCTTTTCAAACAAATATTTCCCTCCCTGTGCCTTGTTTCCCCTGTTCATAACAGAGGTACAGGTCCTACACATTGAGTGGCAGTGGGCGAAAGGCAGGGGAAAGAGCACCGAGGACCAATGACAGAGGCATAAGGCAGTGAGCAGAGGACCAATGAGTGGAGTCCTGTGGCAGTAGGTGGAGGACTAATGACTGAGGTCTGGGACAGTAAAGAGCGGACAGAGGACCAATGACTGCAATCCTTAGGCAGTGTCTGAGGACCAATGACTTAAAGGCTTGTGGCAGTGAAGCGAGGAGACAGAGAGGCCTGGTGGTGTAGGCAGAGGACTCATGATTGAAGGCCTTAGACAGTTGATAGAGGACTGGTCACTGGGGCCAGGGAAGTGGACAGCGGTGCACTCGCTGAAGCATTTGGGGCAAAATATGAGGAAATGGAGCAGTGATTGCAGGGTCAGCGTTCAGAGTAGAGGTAAAGAAACACAGAAGGAATGGAGCTCATCTCTGTTTTTTTATCTTCTTGACAGTGGACCCAAGTGTGGCTGCGCCCCAAGGCAGTGCCTCCAAAGGCAACAATAAGTTCCGGAACTTCTTGCATGCGGTAAGTAACACTGTTCACATGATCCATGGTGCCATGTCCTATCTATGCACTGTGGAGGCCACCATGACTTGTTGATATCTGCAGCAATTTGGCATCAGCTTGAAACAGTTAGCGAAGATATGCCCCCTCCAGTATTTCACCAACGAGCCCACTGCATCATAGCTGCCCTCCCTCCTTGTACAAGATCCTGGCCATCAGAACAGACTGGGCAATGTATTAAATGGAATGGATCCCTGCTCTGGAAGTGCTTATGCTCCAATCTTCCAGAATGCTTCTGTGCTAAGAGTGCTGGCAACAGCGGCTTGAGTGCCTGTTTTATGTTGAGCATGTATCCTACCACAGGATCACTGCGTATTGCCGTCAACTAACTTCAGGTTTCTAATTAAACTCTTTTATGGCTAGAAACATGGAGTAATTTGAATGAGGGATATTACTGGTGCTCACCAGGATTGTTGCAATGTCCCCTTTTTGTCGAACTCACAAAAAGTAGAATTATACTTAAGAAAAATCAGAATTTTGCTGGCAAAATGTATATGGCTGGCATTGCTGATAAGTATTGTGCCACACCCTCTTGTCACAGTCTTTCAGATAAAACAAAATGTCACATTAGGGTTGCATCCTGGATCCACAGAACCTTCTGAGATAACAACTGAGGGCCTGATTTAGACTTTGGCGGACCTAGTAGTGTCCGTCGAGATGGTGGAGGACCTCTCCTCTGCTATCCTGACAGTATTATGTCGTCCAAATTTAGAGTGACCATCGGCACAACAGTCATCTCTGTATATTTAAAGGACCCACCAAAACAGCGGTTCCTTTCAGTGTACTAAAAGTTTGGTAGATGGCCGTCATCAGTTTTGACAGCCATCCACCAAACTTTTGACACCTTTTTGTTTTTCAAAAACAGATTACCTTCACACCCTGGGAGTTTTCTTCCAGGGTATGAGGTCATTATTGTTTTTTTCCTTTCCATCACTGCTAGGTTTTTCCTTATGGTGACGGAAAAATAGCATTACACCATCCATTCTAAATTGGGCAGACTGTGTAATGTCCTTCCCCTGGCAGCACCTCTTCATTGGGCAGACAGGGTAAGTATTCTAGTTGCAAAGCTAATGGGGTCTTGTTGACTGAATACTTAAAAGTTTGCCTGTTTCTAAATGAGGCAGGCAGACCTTGGGTTTGGCAGATGGAATATACATCACTCATGTTTGCGATGGAATACACTATCTGCCAAACTCTAAATCAGGCTCTTAATATTTTTGGAATATATTTTAAAGTCAGAGCTGCTACGCAGAGAGTAGGGGGATGTTGTTCGAAATTTGACGAGACTGAAAATCGCATGATTCTAGGCAATTCACTTACAGCTGAATGAGTTCTCACCCATCTCTATCGGACGGGCCAGACTGGGAACCCAAAGCAGCCCTGGCCATTTTGTCAGACCAGCCCCCACACAGAGGCTGGAAACAAGAGTGGATTTTGCTGGCTTGCTGTTTTTGATACTGGGTTTCGATATTTCAGCACTGTTGGAAAACCGGCCCCCAGTAACAAAGCAAGCCCCTTCCCCCACCTCCAGCCTCCCAGGGAAACACATACCGGCCCTGCTATCAGAGTTAGGAAATCTGTGGTAATTACGTGGATCTTGAGTCTTACCCCTGGAGATTGCACCTGGTAAAAGCAATGCACAAGTAAATTCCCACCACTTCTCACCCCAGCTAGATATGGATACATGGGGGAAGGGTGGTTGGTTTTTTCAGCCATATTTTCATAAACATAATCTCAGCGCAGTGGACATCAGTACACAGTTTTGTTGTTCAAACCTTCAGTGCCAAAGCTTATGGATCATCCCCTCAACCTACAAATTACAGGAAGACATTTACATTTCCAAGTTACCAGTCATGATAGGGTCCTTTAGTGTCCGTTCGGGTTACGGTCAGAGTGTATTTACGTGTTGTGGTGGTGGAGGGGGAGGGATTGGGGGGGGGGCAGGTGGATCAGATTAAGATCAGATCTCTCACAGATGCAAATCAGGATTTTGAAGTGGAGAGACAAGGGGCAGATTTAGAAGGTCCCTGCGGCACATTTACAGGGTGGCGCTAAGACACTGTTTGTGGCTTAACACGACCTTGTAAATATGGGCCCCTCCGACTCAGGTTTCTGTGTCAGAGGAGCGTGCAATGGGTGTTGCTGTGGGTGTTCCACCGCAACACCTATTGCTTTTGACGCTACCCCAGATTTACAAGAAGTCGCAAATCTGTGGCTACGCCAAAAACTAACGCCAACCTAGGGGTGGTATTAGCATGGCACAACGAGAAGGAATACTTTAATTCCTCCTCATTTTTACTTTTTCCAGAGCAAAAGGCCATGAATGATTGGTTATGTGCAGGAAAGTGTTCTTTCCTGCACATAAACAATCATTCAAAAATGACGATTTGCTACTTCTATGTGTGCTGCATTTTGCGGCACACTTAGAGGTGCCAAATAGCCATTGTAGATTGTTTATGTGCAGGAAGGGAAACCTTCTAGAAAGGATGTTCAAAGCCCCAGAAAAATGATATTTTGCTATTCCAGTATTCCTTTTTCACTTGCAAAAATGGTCCCTTTGTTGGAATCCAGTGCCCTCTTGTGGCCATTTGTCCTGTTGCTGTAAAGCAGCTGCTTACAGTGGCCTTTCTTCAGAACTGGCCATAGCTTAAGCCTTGCAAATGTAGAGGGGATGATACTTGGCCCCTTCCACTGTGCAGTGTTATATGTATCGGCCAGAAAAGTAGTAACCAGTGGAAGTAAAGGATTTGTGACAACAATTTGATTAAGCCTTGCCCAGTGTGGCAAAAAAAGGTATTGGTCATGTTTTCTGTGGCTTGGCCTTCTGCAGCCGTTCACAGTAAGGAGAGCAGGATGTGTGCAGGTCCTCCAAAAACACATTATTCTAGGTGAGGACCACAGCTTCCAATTATTACATTTATTTTGCGGAAAACATTACACAATATTAAACATTCTACTGCGTCTTATTTTTATGTGTAAATAACATTACATTACATAGTTTGTAGGGCTCCATTAAAAGTTCAGAGAATAAAAACCTATTCTTGGCTGCATTCCTAACTACATTGATATATTCCTGCTGTACCAATTACCAGGTGCTTTGCTGGGTACAGTGAGGGACTGCACCCAGAATGCTGAATAAAGCAGAGGTTACTCAGCACAGAGAGGAGTTTGTAGCACATATGTTGGCTGTACAAAAACATAAAACGGGTTTATGTAGCCCAATCAGGTGGCTTCAGAGCTGCACCCTACACCTTAACCTTTGCTTTCAGAAGAGGGGGTCAGGGGAAGATATATCAGCCTTACTCGAGCCACATTTAAATCCTTTGCTTTCTAATCAGTCTCTTTTTGTACCCCGTAGGGTTTCACATCAGCATCTCCAAAGAAGGGTAAGTTGAGAGGGTGCACAGGCTTGGGAAGGGTGGGATTAAGGGGGGTACGCGTGCTGCTTCCTCTTTGTTGGTGGATGGCTTCCTGAAAGTAAGCGGAGAGACAAGCTGCATGGACACCACTGTAGGTAGTGCCTTTCCCAGTTCCAGTGATGTAGAGATGGGTTACTGCTTCATGGGCTTCAGTTAGGAGTACCCAAAGACAGCAACCTCTAGTGTGCCCTTTGGTACTCCTGGCCCGGCCTCACTACCCATGGTCTCCGAGCTCAAGGGGCAGCGGTGAGAACAGAAAATACACAGGAGAGCAAGAGCCATCTTTACTATGTGTAGTTTCATTGTGTAGCCCAAACCCCATCCGTCCAGCAACAGGGATCAGGCTTTAGAGGCGCTAAAGTAGTCAACTTCTTCCACTCTGGTGAATTGACATCAATAGATAGCTTCTTGCTTTTCTATTATTTCCTGCCACATCTTCCCTTACTCTCCCCTCAGGAAAGATTCACGAAACATCATTTTTTCTGCTTACTTTTTCCTTTATCATAATTCCCAACCACCCTTGCACATGTTGCTCGGCAGCACCGATCACCCTTTTCTTCCTGCCTAGTATTCTTTTGTTCTTGTCCCTGCCTCTTTCTGGCTGCTTTAAAAGCCGATGCTGTCACGGTGACTTCTCCGACCAACCTTAACTCTTGAGACTGGTTTGTTTTCTGCCCTCCAAAATACCCTTCATTCGCCATTGTTGATAAACCCTCCTTCAAGGCCCATCTTCTACCCACTGCAATGAAGCAAGACATTTTATTTTTAATGCATGAAGCATACGGATCCCTGGAGGGCCCACAGCAGCTACAAGAACCAAAGTAAGAAAATAAGATGGGGACATCAGATTTTCAGCCTCTATGTATAACGCAACCCTCTCTAACTCCAACTACAATCGGACCTCTTTGGAATATTACCAGCAGGTCACTCTGATACTTGCTCATGCAGCAGCCCGTGATGCTGTTGCTCATGATCTATTCTTGAAAAGACTCAAACGGCCCCGGACACCTGCCCCAGCTTTACAGAAGATCCATCCCTTGCTCCACACATGATGCGAACTAATGCATCAAATCAGAGGGTTCCAAATGGATGCAGTCGACCCCCAAATCCATATCTGGACAAATAATGAATTTTGTAGCCATACAGACATCATTAAATGCTTAGACCACACATTGTACTGGATCAAGGAAACCTCCTGTGCCTGAAAGGAGTGAAACAGATCTTTTTGGCATGACATGCTTCCTTTCAAATGGCCCACAAGCCTAGAAACACCCAAACCACAGTATAGAAGGCAAGACATGTGGGTCATAAGATCAAAGACAGACTTTACAGCCTGTAAACCCCTCACTCCTGGCCATGGATTGAATTAAAAACAATCTGTAACATCAGTGAGGACTACTGGAACCAAGTGCCAGCTACTTGCACATGCTGGATGCACACAAAACCTGAACCTTGGATCAACCAGCTTGCAACTTGCCCAGCTACAGACCGTCAGGGGGCAGAACAGTCGGTGGCCTGTGCCACATACTCTAGAATGCCTTGAACCCCAACCTGAGAGCAGAACACAAAACTCCCAAAGACTCTTCAAGCTGGTGTTGTACTGAAAACAACAGGAGCAGTGATGGAGAAATTCTAAGTAGGGGTAACATATCTCATGGACAGCTGCACTTGAACAGCCTTTCCCCTTTCTGCACCTCTTTACTTCAGACAATAGTCTATCCCTCTGTAGCAGCTGTAAAGCGAAGAATGGTGTTTTATATCACTGCAAAAATATATAAAATATGTAGAGCTGAGAAGGTTCCCCGCTGACCTTAAGCTGAGCAGAAGATTCCATATTTTTGCTGACAAATGTGAGAAGGAATGTCCTTAATGGACTTTATAACCTTGGGGTACTGTCATCACATACTGCTCACCAAAACAAAGTGAAACATCTTAACGAGTCTAACCTAGATCTCAAAAAATTACGACAACCTTTCTAAGAGCATGTGTGGCTGATGCGCACTGCTTTCCAATGTTTCATGGATCTGGTTCACAGCCAGCAGGGTGGACACAGTGCTGGTGTGATGTAATTGTAGCATTAGATGTTTAAAAAAAAAAAAAATGTCCAGAAGAATTACAATGCAGCATTCTAACCTATAGGAAACAAAAGCAATGACTGTTGTTCCATGGTGGGATGAAAGAAGTCTCCCTATTCAGACGAAGAAGTCACTTTTACAGAGCTGATTTGTGTTGGTTCTTTACCAAATGCTGCTGGAGGTCTGAGCGTTCACCATACAAAACAGCAGCCCAGGAACTGAAGCGTGGCATGCCGCAGGGGTCCCCATTACCACTAAAACCTTTGGCACCTACGTGAAAATGTGCATGTCTCTTTTTGCAGACCGATAATACACAGATTGTGGTCAGCAAAATATCTTGAATTGGGCAATATTAAAGCATGTACAGGGAAATGAATGAACCACTGTATGTGAAAACTAAGCTCAAGCAAGACTAAAGTGTAAATCTGCAATCAGTCAATGGACAACTGGCCATACGATTTACTTTATAGAGGTTCTGGTACACTCCAGTCATCTAAAATCCACACCTTAGAAGTTCTCATAGACTCCAAAGCAACTACGTGTAGGGTCTTGCCAATATTCCTGTTATGTTCGACCTATCTTGTTAATGTTGGGGTGAAAGTGACGGACTGGCCCAAAAAAGGCATGAGTCTCGAATCACCTCCATCAGCGACCTTGCACGTCAACCATCATAGAAACCATCACAAATTCCATGCCCATAACAGGCGAAAGTTGTTCTGGAAGGAATGTATGATGGAACAACGAATGCTGGAACCACGCATGCCTGAACAACGCGGTTGGAACAACGACCACGTTGTTACCACAAATGCCTTTACCACTCATGCCTTTAGGATGATTTTTCTTTGTAAAAGCATGCCTAGTAAAGACGTGTGGGAACGGCATGCGTGGTTCTAGCATGCGACCCACCCCCCAGCTGCCATTAGGCCCAGAAGTACCCCCCTAAAACAAAACTACCCCGGAGACCTCCCACCCATCCTGAGCCCTAAACCCTCCCCCACCTGCCCTAAAAATAACCGATTCCCCCCCACCCCGCCCCTAAAAACAAAACTACCCCGACCCCCCCACCCCAAAAACAAAAGTACCCCCACAAAAACCTACTTACCCCCATTCCCCACCCCCAAAAATTAACTAAGGAGGGTGAGGTTTGAAACTCCTGATTACTCCAGATATTAAATCAGAAACTTTTGGTGACTTACTCATTGCTTCTCAAAGTTATCCTTCTGAAATGTCTTTTTTTCTCTCAATAAACGTATTTTATTTAATACCACCTTTCACAACCATCTGCATGTTAGGTGTGGATATGTATTCATGCTTAAGTGGGTTTTTTATCAGTAGCTGTTGGGCAGAAGCATTGCAGTGGGGTGGTGAGGCGAAGGGTGTGTAGTTTCTAAATCCTCTTGTTGAACTCTGAATGTTTCTTTCTAATTCTCTGTATTGTGTGGTATTTCATGAGCTTTGAAGGAAACTAATATTTGACTCTTGATTGTTCCCAAGCAGGGAACCCCTTATATTAAGGGAAGTTTGCTTTACCTCGGGCCCCAAAGATTCTGGTAGACCTGTGATGTGTTAAATTAAGTTGGAACCCTAGATCATGAGCTCAAGGGGTGTCCACAATCTTCCTTCTCTCATCAGGTACCCTCTCTGCGTCTGAATCCATCGATAGTTATGAAGAGGTCCCAGATGCATCCAGGTGTACTTTGATCAACCAGTCCTTGACGAATGGCCTAGGTAAGTGTGCCATATGGTGTACACAGACTGATGAAGTATCTCTCTACAGAACGTCTGAAGTTTCCTTTCTAATCTCTGATCACCTTGCACAGTCTCGGAAGTGGCCTAATAAAAAGAAACACGTCCTTAGGCAACAACACCAGGTAAACCACTCTTTGAACGAGGACTCAAGAGAATGTTGGATAGGAGGTCAGTCAGACACATGGGAAGGTAAATCACACCTCAGTTACAGAAGGGGTGCCAGAAGGCCAATCTTCAGGTCCAGAAAGTGACACATGACCCAAAGGATCAACATCTAAAAATAGATCGTAAGCACTGGGGCAGTGTTACCAACTGAGCACCTCCTGCAAAATAAGACCTGTGTTGTCTCTGTGCACCTCACGCCCTTTATGAGTCTCCAAGCCCTGCCGAATACTTGTATGATATTTGTGATAGCATCAGTTTCCGAACACCTTACGGCCACACCTCTGGGTCCATCTTCCATACTCATACGCTCATGGGGATTTGGTCTACAATCTGTTGATAAAGAACCTTTTTGTGCTGCATTAAAGGTTTGTGTCTTTAAGAAAAGATGCCCTACTCATAATGGATCCTCAGGCTGGAACATGCCCTAATGCCGCTAGAAAGCTCGGCATCCACAAAAGCAGCCCAGGAGGCTCTTCTGTAAGCGTCGCAGAGGCAGGCCGGCATTCATGGGCGTAGGAAGTGTGGGGGACGCGGGGGATATGTCCCCCCCAGATTTTGGAGTGGGGGGGACGAGGGGACAGAAGAATTTTCCCTTCTCCTGTAATTCGCAGGGCCATTAGCGCATGAAAGCGCTACCTATACTGGCCCTGCACTTGACCTGTGACCTGGCTCCAGGACACTCGCCCTCTGCCCTTTTGTTGTGCTCCAGCACACAAGGGATTCTTTGTCACCTTGCCCCTCAGCAGTCTGCACTTCTGAGAACAAAGGGAGACGAGAGGCCCTTTGTTGATTGCTGTCTGCATCCCGTCCCTCCTGAGCCCTACCCTTCCTGTCCCTTGAAGATCGAACCCTGAAGGCAGCAGCAAGATTTGAAGAAGGATAGGAGGTTTGGGTAATTAAATAAAGTATTGCCAAGTAACTCCCTTTCTTTTTAAATACAGCGCTGTGTTGCAGAGTATCTCCCTTTCTAAAAACAGTATTGTTGAGTTACTGTTAGATATGAGCAGGGCAGGCTTTAGCGTGCTAGTGGCACCCTGTGCGCCAATGTTTGTTAGGGCTCCCCTTTCTGTTGCCTCTCTCTCACTCTCTTCCCTCCTCTGTCTCCAGCTTGCCTGCCCCAGTGCTAATTATTGTCCCCTAAGTTGACATCCTGCCCCCCCAACATTTCTGTCCCCTGTCTCTCCCTCAGCCTTCCTGGTATTTGTTAAAGCCCGCTCTGAAGGGCAAGGGCTGTCTGTAAATCTCATTTCCTGCCAGTGGCCTGTGGATGCGAAGCCAACACTGTGCAGCTCACAGGCTTTGCAGGACTTCACAGGCTGTGGTGGAACAGAGTCTGGCACTGCTGGATAGACAGCGGAGAGACCAGCACACAGCATGGGTCCCAGGAAGAACCAGATGGCCTAAGAGATGGACAGGGCTAGGTAAGGCAGCAGGGCCGGCTCTAGGGCGATGCAATCGGTGCTGCCGCACTGGGTGCTGACTTAGGATGGGGGTGCTGTGTTTGCAAGTATATTGTGACTTTAAAAGCACCTGCTGGATGTTCCTTGCCACCAACAGTTTTCAGGCAACAATAAAAATCTTAAGATAATTCCGGTGATTAATGGTCATTCTGGAGAGAGATTGAAGTTTTGTCTAGTGGAAGTTTTGACTCATCATACCGTACAGGGTTACTATGCCTGCTACAAAGGCCGTCTACATGCAGATCACAAAGTGTATATAATGTGAATAGGTCAGTGGGTTACTGCTTTTGTCAGATGCAGAAAAGAACCCTCTTTTTGGCATGGTTACCCCACTTTTTGCCTGTTGTCAGTATGTTTTGACTGTGTTCACTGGGATCCTGCTAACCAGGACCCCAGTGCTCTCTCCCATTACATTTGGTTGCTTGGACCACACACACCCCACACTTGGCATACTGGTGCCCCTTATAAGTCCCTAGTATATGGTACCCAGGGCATTGGGGGATCAGAGGTTCCCCATGGGCTGCAGAATTTATTATGTATTATGCCACCCATAGGAGCCCATGTAAACTGTGTCTGCAGGCCTGCCATTGCAGCCTGCGTGAAAAGGTGCATGCACCCTTTCACCAGAGGTCACTACACCAGGTCACTGTACCTTACCTCTATGGTAGGCCCTCCTAGCCCAGAGGGCAGGGTGCAAGTACCTGTGTGTGAGGGCACCTCTGCAGGAGCAGAGGTGCCCCCACAAACTCCAGCTCCATTTTCCTGGACCTCGTGAGTGCGGGGACGCAATTTTACGCTTGTACTGGACATAGGTCACTACCTATGTCCAGCTACATAATGGTAACTCTGAACCTGGGCATGTTTGGTAACAAACATGTCAGAATCATACCCCAATACTATTGTCAGTATTGATTGGATGATTCCATGCACTTCTGGGGCTCCTTAGAGGATCCCCAGCATTGCTCCTGCCAGCTTTATGGGGTATTCCGCACAGCCCACGCTGCTTCCACCCCTCAGACAGATTTCTGCCCTCCTTCCGCTGCTTGAGCAGATCATGCCCAGGAAGGCAGAACAAAGGATTTCCTTTGGAAGAGGGAGGCAACACCCTCTCCGTTACAAGGCTTGGGAAGGGTAGCCTCGCCAAGCTACTAGTATGCTCTGAAGGGCACATTTGGTGCCCTCCTTGCATAAACCAGTCTGTACCAGTTCAGGGACCTCAGCCCCTACTCTGGCATGAAACTGGACAATGGAAATGGCGTAACCACTCCCCTGTCCATCACCACCCCAGGGGTGGTGCCCAGAGCTCCTCCAGGTGGCCACTTGATTCTTCCATCTTGAATCCAAGGTTGGCAGAGGCCTCTGTGAGAATCTGAGTGGCCAGGTCAGGGAGGTGACATCACAGCCCCCTCCTAGGTGGTCACCCGGCTAGGTGACCAATCCCCCTTAATGGGCTATTTTGGGTTTCCCTCTTGGGTGGGTCCTCAGATTTGACGTGCAAGATTCCAGCAGGACTCCTCTGCAACGTTTACTTTGACTTCTGGCCATTGGAACCGCAACTGGACTTCACAGGAACCTACAATCTGCAGCTCCAGCGACGACTTCGCCACGCAACATTGTTTCTCTGACTCCTTCCAGCAACTGCAACATTTGCCCAGCTGTGCTTCCTCTGAGGGCAGCAACTCTTCAGTCTGCATGAGAAGAAAGAAGGAAAATTCCTTGGAGTGAAGGAGTCACTTACCTGCATCCGCAGGCACCAACTGCAACAACAACTACCGGCTGCGTGGATCCTGAATCAGGGGTAGTAGTCTGGAGTGGTCTCCTTGGTCCTCTCTACCAGCTGCCCAACTTTGGAGTAGGTAGGTCCTTGACTTCCCATGCAGGACAGAACCCCCATGCACTGCGTCTCTTGCAGCTACCAAGGCTTGTTGTTACCTCCTCCAAGGGATCTTCAGGCTCCGTGTAGCCTCAGCCCCTGGCACTCTTCTCTGTGAAGCACAGCCCTCAACGTGCTTCATCTGTGAAGTGGGACCTCTCTTCAGGTGTGCTGTGGGCCTCTCTACAGCTCCTGGGCTCCTTCCCTGTAGGTCTTCTGTGGGGGCTGCCTCTCCTCCTCCAGACTCTCTGCCTTGCTGATGGTCACCTGGGACTCCCCTCCATGGGTTGAGTCCCCCTGGACCTTGCTGGTCCCCGGCAGCTCCACTTTTCTCCTACTGCGACATTTGCTTTTGCCAAGGCTTGTTGGTGGGTTTTCCACACCACAGACTGACTGCAATTCTTCATCTGGCATGGGACGTCGACTGCATCACCTAGGAACTCTTCATCTGCTCCAGTGCTGCATTGCTGACCATCTTCGTCTCCCCGTCGACCAACTCCTGCATCCACAGATGGGTGGGTAGTGGCTCCTGCCACGACCAGACCATCCTACGTAAACTGGACTTGGTGCCCTTCTTTTCCAGGTCTTACTCTTCCAGGATCCACCTCTAGTTTCTTGCAGTCTTGTCTGCGTTTTGCAATATCCTTCTCTGTAGTCCTTTTGGTGGGTCAGGGAAAAAACAGTAACTTACCTCTTTTCTCCTGGTCCCTGGGGGGCACTCTGGTACTTACCTTTGGGATTTCCTAGTTCCTCCAGCTCCCCTCTACCATTTCCACTTCCTTGGGTGGGGACCCAGCTTTCGCATTTCACTTTCTTAGTATATGGTCTGGTCCCATCTAGGCCTTCAGTATTGCCTATTGCTTTTCACTGTTTTCTATTGCTTTTTATGCCAATTTGTGATTGTTGCTGTACATATAATAGTGTGTTACTTACATCCTATTGGAGTATTGCCTATCTAGTGTTTTAGTGTTTGTGTTACTGTAATAAGGAACCTTTATTTTCGTAACACGTGTTTCTTTCATGTGTGTAAGTGCTGTGTGACTACAGTGGTATTGCATGATCTTTGCATGTGTCCTAGATAAGTCTTGGCTGCTCATCCACAGCTACCTCTAGAGAGCCTGGCTTCTAGACACTGCCTACACTTCACTAATAAGGGGATACCTGGACCTGGTATAAGGTGATAATACCATAGGTACTCACCACACACCAGGCCAGCTTCCTACACCAGAGAGCTCCTTTTGTGTCCCCTGCAATTTATAAATGAAAACTGAATATAGAACAGTGAGCAATGAACTCATCAAAGAGCTGCATGCAAACATCAAGGTATAGATTAGAGCGTCATGATTTCTCCCCACTTTTTGATTAACTTAATGTTGCAAAACAAGTTGATTTGAGCGCAGATCAGTTCTTATTATTAAAGAGAGCCCCCAACCATGGTGTTATGTTTTAAATTCTGAGTTTGCGCTTCTCCAGATAAAGCACTCTGAAACTATACCTGCTACCAGTATGGATGACCTGTGACACCTACACCTTGTAGTCCTCTGTCTTATGTAACATTTCATATACACTGATGTACACATATATGATGATTGTCTCTGTGTAATGTCTGTGTGATATAAAGTGCTTTGACACCATAGACTGGTATGAGGGATGAATGATGGAACAACACATGCGTATATCGTGCATGCCTTAACATCGCGGTCTCAACAATGACCGTGTCTTTACTACGCATGCCTTTACAACGAATTGCATTGTAAAAGCATGTTTGGTAAAGGAACATGCGTGGTAAATTCTCCATACCCTGCCCCCTTACACCTGATACCATACTCCACCCATCCAAGCCCTTAAAACTGTCCCTGCCCTGAGCCCTAAACCCCCCTGCCCTGTCCTAAAAACTACCCCGACCCCCACTCTGAACCCTAAAACCTACCCTGAACTGCTCTAAAAACCACCTTGATGCCCCTGCCCCCACCCTGAACCCTAAAACCTACCCGCTCTGTCCTAAATACTACATGACCCCCACCCTGTACCCTAAAACCTACCCCACACTGTCCTAAAACTACTTGAACTCCATGCACTCCTCCTGACCCCTAAAACCTACCCCACCCTGTCCTAAAAACTACCCCGACCCTACCCTGCCCTAAAACTGACCCCAACCTCCCACTCTAAACCCGGCCACAGCCCTACTTACCTCTCTCTCCTCTGCTTCTTCCTGTTCCACCCAGACAGCTAGACCGCTCTCTATACTGTAACCACGCATATGTGTGGTAAAGATATGTGTGGTAAAGGCATGCGTGCTAGACCCATATATGTGGCAATGGCAGCGTGGTCAATGCATTGCATTGCATTGCATTGATTGCGTTGTAAGGGATATTTCCCGGTATGAGTGGTGCTATAAAACGAATGAAATGCATCTGAGAGAGAGTGGGGATGGATAGTAGTGAGGGAATCCATGGCAGAGGTGGTCACTAGGGGGCACCAACAAACAATGTCGCATAGGGCGCCACCAGCACTAAGGCCGGCCCTGTCAGACAGCACAGCAGTTCACAAGAACGTGGCAGAACAGAGACTGCCACTTGACAGTCAGACAAGGACCTAGCAGCAATCATAGGCCTCACTGGCCTTCATAGGCAGGCGGAGGCCCAGAGACTGACACAGCCTGACTAGTAAGAAAGCTCCCAACAGGAAGCACAGTGCATGGCAGGCAGCACAGGAATCGACAGGAAGCACTGCGCCCAGCAGGCAGTACAGGCCTCTTAGGACTTCACACAGGCGAACAGCATCACAGAGCCTGTCGCTGCCTAACAGGCAGCAAAGGGCCCAGCAGACAGGTAATTGCAGGCCACACAGGATTCGACTGGAAGCGACCTCCTTTCCCATCTCCCCCCACCACGGCAACCCTTCTGGGTGCCAACTTTGTGCAGGGGGCCCACCTCAAGGTTGTCCCTGTCCTCCCCAGAAATTTAGTGTCTCCTACGCCCCTGCCGGCATCTCCTCTTTCTTCGGCCCACCGCTTGTCTGGGTTGTGGTGCCTGCACTAATGTTATTCTGGGTTGCTTGCACACTGGTAACTATCTTATAAAAGTAAAAAATATGGTTCGCTTTTGTTAGTGTTAGTAACGTGGTCTGTGCATGCTGCAATCCTAAGCTTGTGAGGTGGCACTTCCCTTAACGTCAGTGGGGTGAGAGCCAGAGGTCCTGTGATGTTACTTCCGTGTTGAATCTGGTGGAACAGCGCCACCTGCTGACGCAGTTAATCCCCTGGCAGATCTCCCCGCTGCAGCTTTCCTTTATCCAGTAGCTGAGGCAGAGGGAAGCCATCCTGCAGCTGCCATACCCCTCCCCCCAAAAGCAGCTACTACACCCCCAAACAGTAGCTAGTGTACTCACAATAAGCAGTTCCTTTTTTAGGTTTGGATAAGACAATTTTCAACCAACGCGTCAAAGAAATTCCCTGTTCTGGCCACACGGACTCCAGCTTTTTGAAGCTGTAGCCTTCATATAGGCTGGGTTATGAGCCAGGGTGCCACCATTCGCTGGTTTAATGTGTGGATTCTGCTGAAACCCCGCTTTAGGTCTTCAAAGCACTGTAACTGATCACTCCCACATCAGAGCCCTGGAGCTGCTGGTTAACCAAAATGGTTGTATCAAGCTCACGTGGCTCAATACAAACACAGTTAGGGGCTGTAGGCAGCTCATGGAGCATAGATAACCAACTTTTGGACAGCGTGCCGGAGTATTTCAAGGTTATAAGAGCCCTTGTGGCCAATAATGAGCTGGGTGCAATAATTGTAGGGCAGTGGCACATACATGTAAAATCAAAACGAGGGTAGAACTACTGGAGACACAAAGTTGTGCATGAGCACTAAAACACCCAAACATAATGTGGATGAAGAGGCTGAGGGCCATATTTTTAATAAGAAGGTAACAAGACTGTACGATGCAGACTAAGCCTGGTGCAAAGTGTTTTCCCTTGAGTTAGAATGAAGGGCTGTTGGTGTCACTGCCTTGAGCGGAGAGCGACAGCAGTCAGCGTGGCCACAGCATCAAGGCCCTATTTCCTTGTTTTCACTCAGATGTCCGCATAGAGCATTCACACAGACCTATAGATTTTGTCCTTGAAGATGGAAAAGGAAGACTGGAGAATTTATGTATGATTCACAAGTGTACAGTTTGGGGTTCTGTGCAGACCTTTTTCAAGGCTGCCTGAACACTTGTGTGATACAACCACGCATGTCTAAACCATGCATGCCTCAACAACACGGTCTGAACCATGACCACGTCTTTACCACACAGGCCTTTACAACGAATTTCGTTGTAAAAGCATGTTTTCTAAAGGAATACGTGTGATAAATTAGACACTCCGGCTCCCCCACACTGCGTCCTAACATCCGATACCCGAGCCCTGCAAACCACCCTCCCCAGCCCTTAAAACTACCCCTTCCCCGCCACCCAACTCCGAGCCCTATAACCCTGCCAAAAACCAACCCGACCCCCCGCCCTGAGCCTTAAAAGCTCCCCAGACACTGCCTCTTCTATCACCCGCCCTGAGCCTTCCCACCACACCCTGCACTGAGCCCTAAAACCGACACCCTGCCAAAAAAAAAAGACCCCCCCCACCCTGACCCCTAAAACTGCCCCTCCCCCGCCCTGAGCCCTCTGAACCCACCCTGCATTGAAAACTATCTCTGCTCTGAGCCCTTAAACCGACCCCCTGTCAAAAAAACAACCCGAGCAATAAAAGCACCCTCATGAACTGCGTCCCCCCCCCCCCCTCCCCCCGAACCCTCCGACCCCACTCTGCACTTAAAACTACCCCAAGCAACCCTTCCTCCCCAAAAAACCCGGCCCCAGGCCACTTACCTGGCCGCGTCCGGAGGTACTTCCTGTTCCTCTCCCGCTGTTCCTCAGACCAATCATATGTGTGTGTGGTGCCATAACCACACGAGTGGTTAAGGTACATGCGTGGTTCAGACAAGCACGGTTCCGCTTGCACAGTAACCGCATGCGTGGTTCTGCCCGTGTTGAAAATTCAGTTTCCCTGCCCGACACAGGGCTTCTCTGCTTCCTAACCCACCTCTACAATGTTTTGTGCATAAAGGGCCGTCAGTGACTCTTCACCGTGTCTCCACTACTACACCTGCCAGTTGACCGACTTGGGTTGCCACAGTGAGTTGCTGGGCACTCGATTAGCCTTGCTGAAAAAACAGCTTTTGTGGATGGAATATTTCCTTTGGAAAAGCATCAGTTTGAGATTTGTTGAAAAAGTTCCAAAAAGCTCAGATCCGTTGTCACAAACAACTACAGACTGAGGCCCATATGTATGGGCTTTGTGGCGCAGGGTAGGGCAGCAAGTCACCTTGCTGTGCTGCCCTGCATCTCAGGGAAAGCGCAGCAATGGGCGGTATTTAAAAGAATACCACACATTCTGGTCCTTTCCCTTCCTCTGGCACCCTTTTAGGCTGCCTAGTGCCAACGCAGGTATCCTTGCACCATGGTGCAAGGATGTCTGCGTTGCTGGCATGTTTGTTTTTGTGGGACACCTTCCTGCACAAAAACTATTCTGAGAGGCTTTTTCCTCTTTCTTTGTGTGCTGCAGAATGGCGCAGAGTAATGTAATGCTGCAATTGGGCTGCATTGCATTACTCAAGATTTATGAAGCCACACAGGGCCACGCAAGGTGGCCCTGCGTGGCTTCATAAATCTCACTTAAGGTTTGCGTTGCTTTTGCATCACATTCCATGGCGCAAGAGCGACCCAAACCAGGTTGTAAATACGGCCCTAGGTACGGATAAGAACAAACTCCTCTGAACACAGGTCTAAACTTCCACTGCCCAGCACGTAGGCGACACGTAGTACTCCAGCCTGCTGTTAAGGAAAGACATTTTTTTAAGGATAGAAATATCATAATCAGCATCGATGCTCCCTAACTTGCAGTCAGCACTGAAGAGGTTTAGAAGCCACAGTACACAGATCACTCACAGAATATCAGAAACAAAAATATCATGTGGACAGAATATCAAAAATGCTGAGGACCAAAACTTTGAGAAGATGTGTAAATATACTAGTTACTAGTCTTAACTCCCAGTACCTTGAATGTGTGTGTATATGTGTGTGTGTGTGTATATATAGAAACATATATGTTGAGTTACCTATAGTAAAACGTTGCTAACCTATAGAATTTACTCAGTGTTTTTGTCCTCAATATTCTTGAAATGATAGTTTGCCCCCACAATATTTTTTGTACCCAATATTCTGTCTAAACAACACACTACGCTTCACCCAACACATGCTGCACTCAACACCAAGGAGGGTCATTTCTCGTCCACCTACGGCTTGGAAGTCATCCTTTTATGTCAACCAACCCTGTTTCTACTTTCAGAAAAGAAAACTTGAAGAGAGGGGTATTAAGTCCACAAATGTAACCTTGTATCACCCTTTGCAAGGAAGTCAGCCCTCTCACAGAGGCAGAAACATGAGTACAGTATGTCTAAAAAATATAGGTCTATTGTAAAGTGCCATCACTAACTTCTGTTCCTTTTGTAAACTCTCATAGGGTTCAATCAGCGAATCGGGAGGCCAAAGGGACCTCGGGATCCACCCGCTGAGTGGAGTCACTTGCAACGATAACAGACATTTGTGAGTGGACTTTCTCATCAGAGCCTACTGTGTCTTCCTCGTCTTGGTGAATAGACACTTGGCGGACATCTGAGTGTCAAGAAGCCTCCTCTATACTCTGTCTCCTCTTACTCTCAGTGATGACCGGATGAGGAACTTAGCACGAAGTGAAGGGGCTTCCTATAAGGCTCCTTTACTCGCTTATTCGTGGGAGGGCGCAGAATGGACGGGTAAAAAGCTTTAGGCATTTGGTTGATGATATGGTGCGTATGTTAGTGACACCCCACATCAGAGGACATTCCCCGTTGGTCACGGATGTGCTACAAAAGACCCACTTTTTTTTTTGTTTTCAAATATGATTTTAGATGTATTCATCAATGCTTTTTTCTTACTCGTGTTATAATGCTGAAGCTCTTATTCACATGTTTGGACACGGGGCGGAGTCTAGTAGAACGAGGAAGACAATGAGGAAGGAACACAAATCTGGGAGCAGGAGAACAGCTTCCATAGGTGATACCTTTAAGTTGTCATGTCCATGAAGAGTATTGATTTAATGTATTTTTACAGCGCACAGCAGTCCCAAACAAATCACTTCTGGATGCAGGAAAATGTATGCAGCAGGCAAATAACAGACGGACTGCACTAGCAACAGTTTAAAAGATTTTAGGAGCTAAATGACTTGTTTGTGAGTGCCAGAATCCTAAGGGAGTCCCCCCACGCCCACCCCCAGGTGTGGCTCTGGCCAGAGTACTGATCAACAAACTGTATCTGATCCATTGAAAGTGACGTGCCAAGAACACCCTCCCACCACCACCACCACCACCACCACTCTCTCTCGCTCTCTCAGGAGAAGCATGCCTGCCATTTTGTAAGTCAAGAGGATAAATTGCTCATTTTTCATAATATAATTTCCAGCTATAAGAAAGTGGGAGTCCTGAAAATTAGATTAATTATTTGCTATTGAGCTGGGATATTTTAGGAAAATCAACCAGTTTGTCCACTCAAAGTCTGAGGGGATTCCTTGGGTGGGTCCTGAAACCAGTGATTTTCAGTAAATCCCAGAAGCGGGGAGACTTGCCTCCTAGTGGAGACAGGGTTAGCGAGTTTCAGACTATTCTTCAAACGGAGCCAGTACCGGGGGTGGACTTAGTTGCAGGTACAGCAGCAGACAAAGCGGATTGGCCATTAAATGTTGCTGGCTTATGACTAGTCCCCCAGCTGCCTCAGCGCGCGATTTCTCTTTTTAAGCATCTGTAAAGTTTAACAGGTTTTAAAGTTGTGTGTCTCATTGCCCCTTCTATGCTGAGGGCATTCCGTCCAGACCCTAAATGAATCCTGCCAGGGTGGCTTAGGGCATCCCTGCCCGCCCATGTCTTCAACCGTCCAGGGGTTCACTTGTGAGGGCGCGTCTGCCTACTTCGGTAAGGAACCCCTAAGGCACACTGGTGTGGGAAAGGGGAGTCTAGAGGGCATTATTTCATAAAATCAGGGTCCTGCTATAGAGCTGGACGGGTCGAATTACTAATGTGAGAATGCAATGAATGGCATGCAAAGCTCTGCAGCACACCCAGCAGGTGTGCAGTTTGTAAGGTACTATTTACTTTCAGGGGTCACGGAAACTGCATCCTGTGGCGGGGTTTCTCAATAGGCGACAATGGTTTACATATGCTTGTAAATATACTGTACCATGTTTTTCTGGTGTAGGTTAATAAAGTTGACCGTGACCACTATAAACCAGTATGGTCTCTAGTTCTAGTCTTTATGGGAAAGTTGGAGAATTTAGTAAGTAAATGTTTGCTACGTAAGGACTGTGGGTACAGGAGTTGAGTTTAACACAAAGTTAACTTCTAGACACATTAAGACCTGCAAATACCCATGCGGGCTGTGTGGTCTTAGACAGATTATGAAAAGAAACCTCTTATCTAGGCCTCCATCATCATCCCCTTCCTTTCTTCAATGTAAATCACTCTAAAAAAGGTGTTTACCGAAGGCGTGTAGCTCCAATACTCTAGAGACCAGACCTATCTCATGAGATGAACGGTCTCTCTAGTCAAGTCAAGCATTTCTAAGGTTTTATAAACCCAGAGTTAGTCAGGTAGAAACAGGAACATGATCTTAAATGACAAAAAAAATGTTAATCCTTTTTTTAATTCGCCTCATGCACAAGCTAGTCTTGATATCAATTGGAGCTTGCACTGCCATTTGCAGCCCAGAACGTTTACTATTTTCCTCCCACGGTTTTTAATTTAACTATTGACATGGTCTGCTATTCTGTGATCCCCAGCCACTCAATGGAAAAAATAATTTTAGCCATGTTTTCTAGTGGGCTACCTCACAATGTGAAATGGTTTTATGGACTGGCATGAGAACTTGGAACTTTGCCCGACAAGCAGTACACAGCCAGTCTCCCAATTCTTGGGCTAATGCAGTCATTCCTCAATAAACTTTGCCACCACCCAGGCAACAGAGTTCTGCATTTTTGAAGGGGACCCAACACTTCTGCGGTGTACTGACAAATATAGTACAGCAACAGACAAGAGAGGAACCCATTATTACCCCTTGCAATAGCGGGTAGGTTACTTTCAGGCATAAAGTTTCAGTGTGACCAGCTAGTGCATATTTGAGCCACACCCATCTATGAGGAAATTTACTCCATGGATAGGCGACAATGCAGTGTTACCTGAGAGTCTCAGCTTTATGGGAGACCAGTCGAGGCTCGCCAGGGTTCCTTACCTCCGCTCTGTGCCGCCGCTCCTCCGTCTCCTCAGCAGACAGGCACTGGCTCCCAGCCTGCCCTGCGTCCAATCCTGACGCTCCTAGGCAGACTGGGAGCCTCTGCAGGCTCTCTCCAGCCCAGCAACACAGTGCCGGGCTGGAGAGAGCATAGTGCGAAGCATGTATGTTTGGCCGGCCCAAGACGGCTGGCCAGCCAAACGTACATGCGCACTAAGGGGAGTGCTCTGTGCACTCCCCAATGCCTCACCCCTTTTACTACAAAACGATAATAAACACAGTTTACTATCATTTTGTTGTGAAAGGTTTGCAGCTGCTGCTGTTGGCAGGACTTGGGGTGGCAACGCTCCTCCGCCATATCGTAGGAGCCACCACTGTGGGAGATGCCTTTTTCAGCATCACCCAATTTGCAGGCTGTAAGGAAATGCCTCCTTGGCATGGTTGCCCCCTGACTTTTTGCCTTTGCTGATGCTATGTTTACAATTGAAAGTGTGCTGAGGCCTGCTAACCAGGCCCCAGCACCAGTGTTCTTTCCCTAAACCTGTACTTTTGTATCCACAATTGGCAGACCCTGGCATCCAGATAAGTCCCTTGTAACTGGTACTTCTAGTACCAAGGGCCCTGATGCCAAGGAAGGTCTCTAAGGGCTGCAGCATGTCTTATGCCACCCTGAAGACCTCTCACTCAGCACAGACACACTGCTTGCCAGCTTGTGTGTGCTAGTGAGGACAAAACGAGTAAGTCGACATGGCACTCCCCTCAGGGTGCCATGCCAGCCTCTCACTGCCTATGCAAGTATAGGTCAGTCACCCCTCTAGCAGGCCTTACAGCCCTAAGGCAGGGTGCACTATACCATAGGTGAGGGTACCAGTGCATGAGCATGGTACCCCTACAGTGTCTAAACAAAACCTTAGACATTGTAAGTGCAGGGTAGCCATAAGAGTATATGGTCTGGGAGTTTGTCAAACACGAACTCCACAGCACCATAATGGCTACACTGAAAACTGGGAAGTTTGGTATCAAACTTCTCAGCACAATAAATGCACACTGATGCCAGTGCACATTTTATTGCAAAATACACCCCAGAGGGCACCTTAGAGGTGCCCCCTGAAACTTAACCGACTGTCTGTGTAGGCTGACTAGTTCCAGCAGCCTGCCACACTAGAGACATGTTGTTGGCCCCATGGGGAGAGTGCCTTTGTCACTCTGAGGCCAGTAACAAAGCCTGCACTGGGTGGAGATGCTAACACCTCCCCCAGGCAGGAGCTGTGACACCTGGCGGTGAGCCTCAAAGGCTCACCCCTTTGTCACAGCCCAGCAGGGCACTCCAGCTTAGTGGAGTTGCCCGCCCCCTCCGGCCACGGCCCCCACTTTTGGCGGCAAGGCTGGAGGGAACAAAGAAAGCAACAAGGAGGAGTCACTGGCCAGTCAGGACAGCCCCTAAGGTGTCCTGAGCTGAAGTGACTCTAACTTTTAGAAATCCTCCATCTTGCAGATGGAGGATTCCCCCAATAGGGTTAGGATTGTGACCCCCTCCCCTTGGGAGGAGGCACAAAGAGGGTGTACCCACCCTCAGGGCTAGTAGCCATTGGCTACTAACCCCCCAGACCTAAACACGCCCTTAAATTTAGTATTTAAGGGCTACCCTGAACCCTAGAAAATTAGATTCCTGCAAACTACAAGAAGAAGGACTGCCTAGCTGAAAACCCCTGCAGAGGAAGACCAGAAGACGACAACTGCCTTGGCTCCAGAAACTCACCGGCCTGTCTCCTCCCTTCCAAAGAACTCTGCTCCAGCGACGCCTTCCAAGGGACCAGCGACCTCTGAATCCTCTGAGGACTGCCCTGCTTCGAAAAAGACAAGAAACTCCCGAGGACAGCGGACCTGCTCCAAAAAGACTGCAACTTTGTTTCAAGGAGCAGCTTTAAAGACCCTGCAATCTCCCCGCAAGAAGCGTGAGACTTGCAACACTGCACCCGGCGACCCCGACTCGGCTGGTGGAGAACCAACACCTCAGGGAGGACCCCCGGACTACTCTCCGACTGTGAGTACCAAAACCTGTCCCCCCTGAGCCCCCACAGCGCCGCCTGCAGAGGGAATCCCGAGGCTTCCCCTGACCGCGACTCTCTGAAACCTAAGTCCCGACGCCTGGAAAAGACCCTGCACCCGCAGCCCCCAGGACCTGAAGGACCGGACTTTCACTGGAGAAGTGACCCCCAGGAGTCCCTCTCCCTTGCCCAAGTGGAGGTTTCCCAGAGGAAGCCCCCCCTTGCCTGCCTGCAGCGCTGAAGAGATCCGTTGATCTCTCATAGACTAACATTGCAAACCCGACGCTTGTTTCTACACTGCACCCGGCCGCCCCCGCGCTGCTGAGGGTGAAATTTCTGTGTGGGCTTGTGTCCCCCCCGGTGCCCTACAAAACCCCCCTGGTCTGCCCTCCGAAGACGCGGGTACTTACCTACAAGCAGACCGGAACCGGGGCACCCCCTTCTCTCCATTCTAGCCTATGCGTTTTGGGCACCACTTTGAACTCTGCACCTGACCGGCCCTGAGCTGCTGGTGTGGTGACTTTGGGGTTGCTCTGAACCCCCAACGGTGGGCTACCCTGGACCAAGAACTGAACCCTGTAAGTGTCTTACTTACCTGGTAAAACTAACAAAAACTTACCTCCCCCAGGAACTGTGAAAATTGCACTGTGTCCACTTTTGAAATAGCTATTTGTCAATAACTTGAAAAGTATACATGCAATTGAAATGATTCAAAGTTCCGAATGTACTTACCTGCAATACCTTTCAAACAAGATATTACATGTTAAATTTGAACCTGTGGTTCTTAAAATAAACTAAGAAAATATATTTTTCTATAACAAAACCTATTGGCTGGATTTGTCTCTGAGTGTGTGTACCTCATTTATTGTCTATGTGTATGTACAACAAATGCTTAACACTACTCCTTGGATAAGCCTACTGCTCGACCACACTACCACGAAATAGAGCATTAGTATTATCTATTTTTACCACTATTTTACCTCTAAGGGGAACCCTTGGACTCTGTGCATGCTATTCCTTACTTTGAAATAGCACATGCAGAGCCAACTTCCTACACAGGCTCTAGGAGTCTTTGCCAACTTTCCCACCACTAATTTTGATGCAACAACTAATGGCTGATTACTTGGTATGCAGTGTCAGCCAGATCCCCTGCATGCCTTTTGTGCCAGCCAGCTGTCCGGGATGCATCATTGGCAGCCAGCTCTCTTCCACACATTCAGTGCAGGCTACTTCTTCTGCAGGTGATTAGTGCCAGCCAGCTCTCCATCAAGACGTCAGTGCCAGCCAGCTCTCCATCAAGACGTCAGTGCCAGCCAGCTCTCCAGCAAGCCTTCAGTGCCAGCCAGCTCTCCTGCAGGCCTTCGGTGCCAGCCTGCTCTCCTGCATGTTGATCTCCTGCTCAAGGTTCACTATGAGAGAGGAATCCAGGCTGAAGTCAGCACTGACAGGAATGGCAGGCTGCGTGTCATCCATGCAGATGTGAAGGGAGCCCTCTAAAAGCTGTTCAGTCACTGCTCACTCCAGCCACTGAAGGGAGATGTTCACATCATAGAACAGGTTCACAGATTTCCAGTTAACGTCCTATTTGATTGGCTGATGCAAGATGTACAATCTGTTGTTCTTCCGGCTATTTCACTCATGCCTGTGTGTATGGCTCCCTGCCGTGCAACACACTTATTACCTTGACGGCTGGTAACTGTCTTGTAAAATCTGTATATACCTTGTGACTCTTTACCACGTTACTCTGTGCTGACCCCTTGACTCTGCTCGTATGTGCTATGTTCCTATGTAGACAGCTCTGTAGCCTTTTGGGTCTTGTAAGGGTTAAATAAAAGTGCAGATAATAAGTACACACATTCTCCAGCCCAAAAGGCGCCTTAACCCCTTTTTCATTTATGCGCAGCACTTTTATCCCAAGGGCTGGACTGCCGTCCCATCACTGCTGGAAGCCATCCTTTGAGCTACTGTGACTGCCTCTTCTGGAAAGTTGAATAAGTTCCAGGGCCCAGACTCTTTCTTAGGAGACTGCCACTCTCGCTGCCCACCACCACCAGCAGCAGCAATGCCCCCTTTTTGTTCTGTCCCTTTCTCCGACCCAGCTCCTATGTCAGCCATACTGCGCTGCTCCCTCGCCTGGTGTGTCCAGCGCTATAGAAGTAGCGATGCATACACTGCATTTTGCCATTTGTTTCAAATAGTTAGCTTTCCAAATGTTAGCAGGGTTCGATTGATCCTGCATTACAAGCTTCTTTAGTGTTTGTTTGCGTTGCATTCTTGTAATCCTATTCTGCATTTATAAAGAAAAACATTCACATACCAGAATTCATGGACCTTGGGCTACATAGGTTACTTGCTCGCCATAGACTACCTGCCATAGGTTACTCACCTGTCTGCGACAACTTGATAGTCCCTGCAAAGAATGGATGGATTTAAAAATCTATATTCAGCCATGCCACCCCTCATCAGTCAGCAGGGCTAGTCTTGCTATAAGGTTCAGATGGAGGCGCAAGAAGAGTACTATTCTATGCCACCCTACAAGGCGCGTAGCAAGAAGAGTGCTATTCTATGCCACCCTACAAGGCGTGTAGCAAGAAGAGTGCTATTCTATGCCACCCGACAAGGCGCGTAGCAAGAAGAGCGCCATTCCATGCCACCCGACAAGGCGTGTAGCAAGAAGAGCGCCATTCCATGCCACCCGACAAGGCGTGTAGCAAGAAGAGCTCCATTCCATGCCACCCGACAAGGCGTGTAGCAAGAATAGCGCCATTCCATGCCACCCGACAAGGCGTGTAGCAAGAAGAGTGCTATTCTATGCCACCCGACAAGGCGCGTAGCAAGAAGAGTGCTATTCTATGCCACCCGACAAGGCGTGTAGCAAGAAGAGCGCCAGAGCGCCATTCCATGCCACCTGTGTAAGAAACAAAAGAATCCAGATTCTGCAAATTATTAGAATTCATCTCTTTCTAGAGTCTTCCAGACGAACCTCCTATAAACATGGAACATATATGACTATTTCAGATGCATGTCCCTCCCTCATCACCCAGCTTTAGTGTGCATTCTGAGCTGCTCAACCAGCACCTTAGTTATAATTGACCTCTAGCATGGGGTAACAGATACAGTTTCAAAGGTTTGTAAAAATACATACAAGTGCTTGGTTTCATTCGGAAATTAGGTGATTCCTGTACTTCTGATCAAGTAGAATGCTTAGAACAAATCAGGTAGCCTACAGTGGATTCTATTTAGTTTTAATGGGAATCAGGAGTTTAGTTTAGCCTTCTAGCTTGCAGGCCTGTGTCCCTGTCACCTAGTGACTTTTAACCTACTTAGCCTGCTCGGTCTTAGCCTATTTATTTAATTATTTCTTTCAAAATGGCTGCTATGTTTATAGTTCGTGAAATGTTTTGATTTTACGTTAGCAGTGTCAGTCTGTAAAAGCATCACTATCAGAGTCACAGTCAGGTGAGATATGTAGGAATTCACATCATGTCCCTTTCCCTTTTACGTGTGACAGGAACACAGTGTACTTTTGGAGGGAATTGTTTATATAACTGCCACCCTAAGAATACCTCCTTATCTATTGTTTGGGAACATACCTGCGTCAGGGGTCCTACAAGATTCGTATAAATACATCTCACGCAGACAGGGTACTCAGGGATTCCTACCAGATGCTACTGACGCCATCTATGCTGCACGTCACCTTGATGCAGATTCAGCCTTCGTGTCACCACGGAGTCGGATCTACAGACCTCATTCCAAGGTAACAAGGGTTGGGGGGTGAGCTTCTCATGGACATGGTACTGGCAGATTAGGTTTATTACACCTAGCTCTCTTTAGGTGAGAGATTAGGTTCTCCATGCTAGGTTTTTAGGGGTATTTTACATTCCATGTTTATTGCAATATGGTGGGGTCTTTGTATTCACGACTCATTTTTACCACTCTGCTTCTTGCATCATTCATTATCCTAATCTTTGCAGCTCATGCTTTTTACAGTAGATTGCCTGTGTGATTGAGACTTATTACTAACGTGAGAAAAGGATAATCTCCGTTCCACCACAACTCCCCTGAGATGTTGCATTCTAGAGTCTATGTGTAAAGGCTGCCAGAAATCACCCTACTGTTTGGGTATATGGTGAGGTACTGCTTGTGAGCTGGAAGAGTTGGGCTGACAGTTCTGACTTGTTGTAGGATTGGCCTAGTCGTCTATAAACAAAAGTGCTGTCATCCCTAAACCAGCAGTCTTGCCTAAGAGAGAAGAACGAGTTACTTACCTTCGGTAACGACTTTTCTGGTGGATACATTAGCTACCTGTGGATTCCTCACCTAATGAATACTCCCATGGCGCCAGCATTCGACGGAAATCTTCTTCCTAGTCTCTGCACGTCGACGAGGACGTCACTCTAGCCCACGCGACGCCGTCTGACGTCATACAGGCAATAAGAGGTCCTTGACGACGTGCCGACGTCAGTACCAACATTTTTTTACGTGCATGAGAACAACAACCCAATGCAATGAAAGAGCAAGGCAACATCCCATAACATTGTAAAATACACAACATTGTAATAAAATGGCTGTAAATTTAATATAACTCTCTTTTTTTTTTTTTTTTTTAAACCAACAAATATATGCAAATCATGTATATACACAAAGATATATACATATATATATACACAAATATCCATATATACAACATCTATTGCAACCTTGAAGACCAAGAGGAGCGCACTCAAGGATTACTTGGTAAGACCAGAAAGGCAACGGGGAGGCGGGTGGGACCGTGAGGAATCCACAGGTAGGTAATGTATCCACCAGAAAAGTCGTTACCAAAGGTAAGTAACTCGTTCTTCTGATGGATACAACTACCTGTGGATTCCTCTCCTAATGAATAGAGTCCCAAAGCAGTACCACTCCCGGTGGAGGGTGCCTGTATGGTCAAACCAAGAGATCCTGCAGCACTGACCGTGCAAAATGGCCGTCCCTTCTGACCTCAGAGTCCAAACAGTAATGTTTCGCAAAAGTGTGAAGGGACGACCAAGTTGCGGCCTTGCAGATGTCGACCACAGGAACACCCCTGGCCAAGGCCGTAGTGGCCAACTTAGCTCTGGTGGAATGAGCTCTAATGCCCTCAGGAGGATCCTTCTTTGCCAAAGAGTAACAGATTTTAATGCAAAGAACAACCCACCTGGAGGGTGTTCTCTTGTGGACTGCCTTTCCTCTCCTCTTGCCCACGTATCCGATGAACAGCTGATCCTCCAGCCTGAAATCCTTCGTTCTATCAATGAAGAAGCTTAACGCCCTCTTTGGGTCCAATCAATGTAGTCTCTCTTCCTCCTTTGAAGGATGAGGCGGAGGATAGAACGTGGACAAAGTAATTGTCTGGGCCAAATGGAAGGGTGAAACAACCTTCGAGAGGAAAGCAGCCTTGGTCCTCAACACCACCTTATCCCCATAAAAAGTTGTATAAGGGGGTTTTACCGATAAGGCCTGCAACTCACTCACTCTCCTTGCAGATGTTATAGCCACCAGGAAGACTGTTTTAATAACCAAATACCTTAAGGGGCAAGAATGCATAGGCTCAAAAGGGGACCCCATAAGGAAAGTGAGGACCAAGGACAAATCCCATTGAGGCATCACAAATGGTTTTGGAGGATATTTATTTAGAAGACCTTTCAAGAATCTGAGAACAATAGGGGATTTAAATAACGATGGCTGATCTGGAAGACAAATGAAGGCTGACAGGGCAGACAAATAACCCTTAATGGTAGCCACTGCACAACCTTTCTGCGCTAGAGACAGAGCAAAAGACAAAACATCTGACAGATGAGCATGTAAGGGATCAATCTGTCTCTCTCCACACCACATAACAAATTTAGACCACCTATTAGCGTAGATAGATTTAGTGGAGTGTCGCCTGGCCGCTAATATAACATCCACTACATCAGGCGGGAGAGAGAAGGAACTCAGGTTGCCCCGTTCAATCGCCAGGCATGTAGGTGTAGACTCTGGAGGTTGGGGTGTAAAACCTGCCCCTGCGACTGCGAGAGGAGGTCTGCCCTGAGAGGGAGACGAAGCGGAGGGCACAGTGAGAGTTGGAGAAGGTCGGAGTACCACACCCTCCTTGGCCAATCCGGAGCTATTAAGATGACTTGGGCCCGGTCTTGGCGAATCTTCCTCAACACTCGAGGAATCAAGGGTATGGGGGGAAACGCGTAAAGCAACTGGTCGCACCAGGTTATCAGAAACGCGTCCCCCAATGCTCCCTGCACCGGATACTGGAGGCTGCAGAATAACGGACAATGCGTGTTCTCCCGAGTGGCAAACAGATCTATCCGAGGAAACCCCCACATCTGGAAGATTAAACGGACTTGATCTGGATGGAGACGCCACTCGTGGTCGGCCGAGAATTGGCGACTGAGACTGTCCGCACGTACATTCAAGACCCCGGCCAGATGATTTGCTACCAAGCAAATCTGATGGTCCTTTGCCCAGGACCATAGTCGAAGAGCTTCTCTGCAGAGAAGGTACAACCCTACTCCTCCCTGTTTGTTTATGTACCACATCGTGGTAGTATTGTCCGTCAGGACCTGTACCGACTGACCACAAAGGGAAGGGAGGAAGGCCTTGAGAGCCAGACGTACAGCCCGTAACTCTAACAGATTGGTCTCCAGAGGAACAGATGTTTCATATCAAAGTCTTTTGACCTCCAGATCCCCCAGATGAGCTCCCCACCCTAGAGTGGAAGCATCCGTTATGACCGTGGCCACTGGTGGCGACTGCGCGAACGGCTTTCCTTGCGAAAGATTGTTGCTCGCAATCCACCACTTCAAGTCCACAGCAGCATCTCTGGAGATCTTGACCGCACCTTCTAGATCTCCCTTGTGTTGAGACCACTGCCTTCGGAGGCACCACTGAAGAGCCCTCATGTGCCAGCGAGCATGCGTGACCAACAGTATGCAGGAGGCAAACAGACCGAGCAGACGAAGGACCTTGAGGACTGGAACTACCGCTCCATTTCGAAACATTGGAACCAATTCCTGAATATCTTGAACCCGCTGAGGCGGAGGAAAGGCTCGATTCAATGTTGTATCCAGTACTGCCCCTATGAACAGGAGGCGCTGAGAGGGCTCCAGGTGAGATTTGGGCACGCTCACCAAAAAGCCCAGGTCGAACAACAACTGGGTTATTGACTGCAGATGATACGACACAAGCTCCGGGGGCTTGGCTTTGATCAACCAGTCGTCCAAGTAAGGGAATACTGCTATCCCCTTCCTTCTGAGCTCTGCCGCAACCACTGACATCACCTTCGTGAAGACTCGAGGTGCTGAAGTAAGACCAAACGGGAGGACCGCAAACTGATAGTGCGGCGACCCTACCACAAACCGGAGATACTTCCTGTGCGACTTGAGTATCGGGATATAAAAATAAGCATCCTGCAAGTCGACAGACACTATCCAATCTTCTTTGTTCAACGCCAAAAGCACCTGTGCTAGGGTCAGCATCTTGAACTTTTCCTGATTGAGGAACCAATTCAAGATCCTCAGATCCAGGATCGGTCTCAACCGACCATCTTTCTTGGGAATCAGGAAGTACCCTGAGTAACAACCTTGACCCCTTTCCTGCTCTGGAACCAACTCCACCGCGCCCTTTGAAAGGAGGACTTGAACCTCCTGTTCTAGCAACAGGAGGTGTTCTTCTGAACAATAAGATGGGCGGGGCGGGAGGGGGGGGCGGAAACTCCTGAAAGGGAAGGGTGTAGCCTTTCTCCACAATACTGATAACCCAAGAGTCCGTTGTAATAGTCTCCCACTTGTGGAGAAAATGCCGTAATCTTCCCCCTACAGGAGAGGAGTGAGTGGGAAATGGTGGAAGCCTAAGGCTGCTTTCCCTGCTGCACCCCTCCAGAGGACGAGGAAGAGGCAGAGTGCTGTTGAGAGGCTCCTCTGGTGCGGGCCCTACCTCTCCCTCTAAATGATCTATAGGGGTGAGAAGAGGCGGCTTGCTGGAACCTCCCCCGAAAGGAAGAGGAGGAAGAGCCACGCCCAAATCCACGAACCCCCCTGAAAAATCTGGAAGAGGCAGAGGAAGAAGGAGCTTGCAGCCCTAACGATTTGGCTGTGGCCCTGCTCTCCTTAAATCGCTCCAAGGCCGAATCGAATCTGCCTTTGCTCCAAACAGTTTGTCCCCATCAAACGGGAGGTCTAATAGGGTCGACTGTACATCCGCAGAATACCCTGAATTACGGAGCCAGGCCTGTCTCCTTGCCACCACAGCCGTGCCCATCGCCCTAGCCACCGAGTCGGTCGTGTCCAGTCCAGACTGGATAATCTGGGTTGCAGCAGCCTGGGCATCTGAGACAAAATCCAAGAGTCCCTGGGGAAGCTCCGTAAAAGAAGATGAAATATCATCCATAAGAGCATGGACATTTCTCCCCAGAATGCAAGTTGCGTTGGTGGCCTTCAACGCTAAACTGCAAGAAGAAAATATCTTCTTGGATTGCGCATCCAGTTTTTTGGAGTCCCTGTCTCCTGGCACCGTCGGGAAGGATCCAGGCGCTGATTTTGAAGAACAGGAGGCTTGTACCACCAAGCTCTCCGGCGTAGGGTGTCTTGAAAGAAAGCCAGGATCAGATGGTGCAGTCCCCGATATCTCCTGGCCACAGCCCTATGAACTGCCGAGGAAGATACAGGCTTCTTCTACACCTCCAACACCGGATCAAGCAAAGCCTCATTAAACAGCAAGAGAGGCTCCGCTGCAGCAGAGGCCGGATGCAGCACCTCCGTCAATAAATTCTGCTTCGCCTCTGCCACCGGCAAAGGCAGGCCCAGAAAATTAGCCGCCTTCCTCACCACCGCGTGAAAGGAAGCAGCCTCCTCCGTATACTCCCCTGGAGATGAAAGGTCCCACTCAGGGGAAGTATCCAGCCCACTGGCCGTATCCAGACCATGCAGTCCATCACCCGAGTCCTCAACCTCTCCTTCCTCCAGGACTCGCTGGTACTCCTGCTCTTCCAACAGACAGAGAGCACGCCTCCTTGAATGTAGTCTCTGCTCAATGCGTGGAGTCGACATGGCCTCTGCCGAAGTCGAAGATCGGCGCCGATCTCCAGAAGCATCCAACGCCGCGTCCGGCGCCGCAGACAGCTTCGGCGCCGATGAAGGAACAGGACAAAGGGATCTTGGAGCCGATGGACCCACCGGAGTCACAGGACGAAATCCCGACGTCGACGGGATGGAAACATCCGGAGCCAATCCCTCTGAAGCCACCGGCGCCGACACCGGCGCCGAGCCCACATTCCCAAAAGGGAGAAAGGGCATAAAGGGTGCCGGCCGAAGAGGCGCAGGATCACCCAATGAAAAGGCCAAAGGCCCCGAAGGACCAGCCGGAGCACCTCCTGGAGCCATCTGCTGAAAGATGGTATACATTGCATTCAGAAATGCGGTACTATCGGCTCCAGGGGCTGGAAAAGCCAGATACTGGGGTGCCTGGGGTGCCTGGATCGAAGGCGACCCCGACGCCGGCCTCGACGTCCGCAACGCCGGAGACATCACAAGAGGCTGCATCACCTCAACCACAGACGCTTGTCAAGGTGAAGTCGGTGACGCCGGAGAGGGCAACGGCGTCGATGGATGCGGCGTGACTGTGGGACTGACCTCCCAAGTCCTCCGACGTCGAGCCGAAGGCGACCTCGAACGAGTCTCCTTGCTTGAATGACACCGTGAATCTCTACGGCGCCGGGAGTCTCGATGACGCCGATGAGACCTTGGCGAGGAAGACTTCTTGTGATGTTTTTCCTTTCTCTTCGACTTCGTCAGGAATAATTTAGCCTCACGTTCCTTGAGGGCCTTCGGATTCATGTGCTGACATGAATCGCAAGTCACAACGTCGTGATCGGAGCTCAAGCACCAGAGACAGTCGGAGTGAGGATCTGTAACGGACATCTTGCCCCCACACTCTCGACAGGGCTTGAAACCCGACTTTCTCTGAGACATTGTTACCGCAGAGAAGAACTACGCAGCAGAAAACACACTGTAACCACTAAAGTAACAGTAGCTCCCTCGAAGATAACCGTTTCGAATGCACGGAAAAAAGGGAACTGACGTCGGCACGTCGTCGAGGACCTCTTATTGCCTGTATGACGTCAGACGGCGTCGCGTGGGCTAGAGTGACGTCGTCGTCGACGTGCAGAGACTAGGAAGAAGATTTCCGTCGAATGCTGGCGCCATGGGAGTATTCATTAGGTGAGGAATCCACAGGTAGTTGTATCCATCAGAAAGTCCAACTATGACATGGTGCATAAAGAACAAGTTACTTACCTTCGGTAACGCTTTTTCTGGTGGATACACTGACTACCTGTGGATTCCTCACCTTATGAATTAGATCCTTGCGCCAGCATCCGACGGAAAGTCTTCTTCCTAGCTGTCTACGTCGACGAGGACGTCATAATGGCACGGCTCCGCGTGATTCCATCTGACGTCAACGTGCCACTAAGAGTTCCTCGTCGGCGTACTAACGTCAGTTTACCACATTTTTTGTGCTCTTAAAGCAAATAGGAGTAAACCATGAAAATTGATAAATAATATAGAAAGATATATGCACACAAAAAACTTGACTATTTAAACTATCCATTCTTATTGAGAGTTGAAATACATGAATATACCAAAATATATAAAGAAATATCACTATATACATATAAATATATAAGCACATTCATATACATACAAATATATATATATATATATATATATATATATAAAAATATAAGAATAAATATTAATCTAAATACTGCAAGATAAGAGTGTAACCAGGCAGGCAACGGGGAGGCGGGAGGGACCGTGAGGAATCCACAGGTAGTCAGTGTATCCACCAGAAAAAGCGTTACCGAAGGTAAGTAACTTGTTCTTCTGATGGATACAACTACCTGTGGATTCCTCACTTTATGAATAGAGTCCCAAGCAGTACCGCACTCGGTGGTGGGTGCCCACCTGATTACACCAAGAAATCTTGCAATACCGAGCGAGCAAAGTGACCGTACCTCCTCATCCCAGAGTCTAAACAGTAATGTTTTACTAAAGTATGGAGGGACGCCCAAGTTGCTGCTTTACATATATCTATCAATGGAACTCCCCTCGCCAAAGCCGAGGATGCAGATTTAGCCCTAGTAGAGTGGGCCCTGATACCTTCAGGAGGGATCTTTTTTGCCAAAGAGTAACAGATCTTGATACACAAGATGACCCACCTGGAGAGTGTCCTTTTTTGTACAGCTCTGCCCTTTTGCTGACCAGTATATCCAACAAACAGTTGCTCATCCAAACGAAAGTCTTTAGTTCTTTCGAGATAAAAACTCAGGGCTCTCTTAGGGTCCAACCTATGGAGTCTCTCTTCTTCTTTAGACGGGTGGGGAGGAGGATAAAAAGCAGGAAGAGTGATATTCTGCCCTATATGAAAAGGGGTGACAACTTTCGGTAGAGAAGCAGCCCTGGTTTTTAGAACCACTTTATCAGGGAAGAACATAGTGAAAGGGGGCTTAACGGAAAGTGCCTGAAGCTCTCCAATCCTCCTGGCAGAAATAATTGCGATCAAGAAAACAGTCTTGAAGGTTAAATATCTCAATGGACATGAATTCATGGGCTCGAAAGGCGAATCCATTAAGAATGTTAAAACAAGATTTAAGTCCCACTGAGGCATGTGAAAAGGAGTAGGAGGGAAGCTATTCACCAAAACCTTAAGGAACCTATGTACAATGGGAGACTTGAATAAAGACGGCTGATCCGGAAGGCAAAGAAACGCCGACAGAGCTGCCAAATAACCCTTAACTGTAGCTATAGCACAGCCTTTCTTCGCCAAACTGAGAACAAACAAAAGTACATCTGAAAGATGGGCCTTTAAAGGATCTTTTCGGTTCTCTCCACACCACAGCACAAATTTTGCCCACCTTCCGGCATAAATAGATTTAGTGGAGTGTCGCCTGGACGATAGTATAACATCCACTACATCCGGTGGGAGAGAAAAATAACTCAGGTTGCCCCGTTCAATCTCCAGGCATGAAGGTGCAGGCTCTGAAGGTGGGGGTGTAAAACCTGCCACTGTGATTGAGAGAGGAGATCTGCCCTGAGCGGGAGATGGAGCGGAGGGCACTGAGAGAGTTGAAGTAGGTCTGTATACCATATCCTTCTCGGCCAGTCTGATGCCACCAATATGATTTGGGCCCAGTCCTGACGAACCTTCCTCAAAACCCGAGGAATCAAGGGTATGGGGGGAAACGCGTAAAGCAACTGGCCGCTCCAGGACATCTGAAACGTGTCCCCCAACGCCCCTTGCATCGGAAACTGGAGGCTGCCGAATAACGGGCAATGCGCGTTCTCCCAAGTGGCAAATAAATCCACCTGAGGAGTACCCCACATCCCGAAGATATGGAGGACTAGATCCGGATGGAGACGCCACTCGTGATCTAATGAGAAGTGACGGCTGAGAACATCCGCACGTACATTCAACACTCCAGCCAAATGATTTGCCTTCAAGCAAATCTGATGGTCCTGAGCCCAGGACCAGAGTCGTAGGGCTTCTCGGCAAAGCAGAAACAACCCCACTCCTCCCTGCTTGTTTATATACCACATCGCGGTAGTGTTGTCCGTCAGGATCTGAACTGACTGACCGCAAAGGGAAGGGAGGAAGGCCTTGAGCGCCAAACGTACAGCCCGCAATTCCAATAGATTGATATGCAACATCTGCTCCGCTGGAGACCAACGACCCTTGACCTCCAGGTCCCCCAGATGAGCTCCCCACCCTAGAGTGGAAGCATCCAATATCTCTGTGGCCACTGGAGGGGGCAGTGAAAACGGTTTTCCTTGGGAAAGGTTGCCGTCCTCTGCCCACCACAGGAGATCCGCTACAGCGTCCCTGGAGATCTTTATTGAATCCCTGAGATGCCAACGAGCATGAGTGACCAACAGAATGCAAGAAGCAAACAGACCTAGCAGGCGTAAGACTTTGAGGACTGGAACTGCCGCTCCACTTTGAAACAAAGGAATCAGTGCCTGAATGTCCCGTACCGTCTGAGGCGGGGGGTAGGCCCGAAAGCTTGTCGTGTCCAATACTGCCCCTATGAACAGGAGGCATTGAGAGGGCTCCAGGTGAGATTTGGGTACGTTCACCGAAAAGCCCAGATCGAACAACAACTGCGTTGTCATTCGCAGATGAGACAACACAATCTCTGGAGACTTGGCTTTGATCAACCAATCGTCCAGATAGGGAAAAACCGCTACCTCCCTCTTTCTGAGATGTGCTGCAACAACTGGCATCACCTTTGTGAAGACCCGGGGTGCTGAAGTAAGACCAAACGGAAGGACTGCAAACTGGTAATGTTGCGATCCGACCACAAAACGGAGATCCTTCCTGTGCGACTTGATTATGGGAACATGAAAGTACGCGTCCTGTAAGTCGACAGACACCATCCAGTCTCCTTTGTTCAACGCCAACAGCACCTGCGCTAGGGTCAGCATTTTGAATTTTTCCTGCTTGAGGAACAAATTCAAAATCCTCAAGTCTAGGATCGGCCTTAGACGACCGTCCACTTTGGGAATCAGGAAATATCTTGAATAACACCCCTGACCCCTTTCCTGCAATGGTACCAACTCTATAGCACCCTTTGCCAACATGGCTACAACCTCCTATTGCAACAACAGAAGATGGTCTTCTGAACAAAAGGAGGGACGGGGAGGGAAGGGAGGAGGAAACTCCTGAAAGGGGAGAGCATAGCCCTTTTCCACAATTCCTAGCACCCACGAGTCTGTTGTAATTGCGAAAAGGTCTGTACAATGTAGCAGAAGGGGTCTGCAAATCCAGGGACTTAGCTGTAGCCCGACAGTTCTTAAGCCGTTCAAGGGCAGAGTCTGCCTTGTCCCCAAACCGCTTTTCCCCATCAAATGGAAGGTCCATTAAAGTGGATTGTACATCTGACGAGAATCCCGAAGATCTTAGCCAGGCATGCCTTCTCGTAGCCACTGATGTTCCCGTGGCCCTGGCAATAGAATCCGTAGTATCCAAGCCAGATTGAATAATCTGCTGTGCAGCAGCTTGCGCATCCAAGAAAAGGGACCCAAAAGATTTTTGCACTTCCTGTGGCAGATCTTTTGCCATCTCCTTAGCAGAGTCCATTAGGGCATGGATGTATCTGCCTAGCACACAGGTGGAAATGGTAGCTTTTAGGGCCATGCTGCAAGTCGAGAAAATTTGTCTTCGAGGATTGCTCCATCCTTTTGGATTCTCTGTCTGTCGGAACACCAGGGAATGTACCGGGGGCAGACTTTGCAGAACATGATGCCTGAACCACCAAACTCTCCGGAGTCGGGTGACGAGATAGAAAAACCGGATCTCCTGGGGCACTTCTATGCCTTCTCGCCACTGCCCTGTTCACAGCAGGAGATGTAACCGGCTTTTTCCATAGGTCTATAATAGGCTCAGTCAAAGCCTCATTTAAAGGCAACAAAGGGTCAGCACTGGAGGAAGATGGATGAAGAACCTCTGTGAGCAGGTTAGTCTTAACTTCTGCCGTGGACAAAGGCAAATCCAGGTAATCAGCTGCCTTCCTCACCACAGCATGGAAGGAGGCGGCCTCCTCAGTAAACTCCCCCGGAGAAGCAAATGTCCCACTCCGGGGAAGTATCCAAACCACTTGCAGTGGCAAGTCCCTGGAAATCATCAGAAGGCTCTATCTCACCTTCCTCAAGCCTTCTGTATTCCTCTTCCTCCAGAAGCCTCAACGCCTTCCTTCAAGATCTTAAATGCGTCTCCAGAGCCGGTGTCAACAAGGACTCCATCGACGCCGATTATCTCAGACCCCGAACTGGTTCAGGAAGGCTCCCAGATTCAACCGGTGCCGGCCCGAAGTCAGCAGATGACCTCCTCAAAGCCGAATGAACAGAAGAAGATGGAGCCGGTCTTGATGAGGCCATCAATGATGCCGGATGGCGCGGAGAAGGAGTCTGATAAGAAGCCGACGGATCCACAGTCCCAGGCGAAAGACTCCTGCCAGGGGAACCCCCCGGCGCCGAACCACCAGGCTCTGTAGGGCAGAAGGGCATGAATGGAGCAGCCCTGTACGACGCTGGCGAGCCCAAATTGAATGCCAATGGCCCCGTGGAACACGCCAGTGCACCAGCAGGGGCCATGGATTGAAAAACAGCATACATTGCATTAAAAAATGCGGCCGGATCAGTCTCTGGAGTCGGGAAAGCCGGGTACTGCTGTGTAGATGTCTGGGGAACATCAGGATCCCTCAGCGCCGGCGAAAAGCGAGGACTACCTTGAGTGACCTCATAGACTGAAGGCGCTGGTGACAACCCCGGACTCTCCGGCTGAGGCGTGACCGTAGGACTCATCTCCCACGTCTTCTGGCGCCGTGACGAACGAGATCTCGACCTCGAACGACTCCTCGATCGGCTCCGCTCCGAACGGCACCAAGAGTCATGACGGCGCCGAGAGTCATGATGACGCCGCTTCTTATGTTTTTTGGGAGAAGCATGGGAAGAAACCTTCTTGTGTTCCTTCTTCTTTGCCTTGGCCAAGAAGAGCTTTGCTTCGCGTTCCTTCAGAGCTTTCGGATTCATGCTCTGGCACGAAGAACAACCTTCCACATCATGTTCGGAGCTTAAACACCAAATACAGTCCCAATGAGGGTCGGTCACTGACATCCGACCCCCGCATTCCCTACACGGCTTAAACCCAGACCTCTTCGGAGGCGACATTGTAACCTCAAGAGATCGCTACAGTTAACAACGGGCCAGCAAGAAAAAAACGTTGGCGTCGAAGCACGGAAAAAGGAAAAACTGACGTTAGTACGCCGACGAGGACCTCTTATTGGCACGTTGCCGTCAGACTGAGTCACGCAGAGCCGTGCCATTATGACGTCCTCGTCGACGTAGACAGCTAGGAAGAAGACTTTCCGTCGGATGCTGGCGCAAGGATCGAATTCATAAGATGAGGAATCCACAGGTAGTTGTATCCATCAGAACAACGGTGTTTTGACACTAATTTACGGATGCCATGAGTATCTGCCTCTTACACACCAGGTACCCTAAGTACCATTATACAGAGACATCCATGGTCTTTGGGAAAACCTTCCTCAGGTGAACAGGGAGCACCTAACTAGGTTGTTCCAACTCAAACTCTCAAAAGGACTTTTCTCCTCATTTTGGTGCTCCATCTCTTTACCCATTTCAGGATATGACCAATGCCATAGACATTCCCGAGCAAGGCAGACATGCATTAACACAACATCTAATAGGGCATGGCTTAACAGATGAGGGCGAAGATGTCACATTCATTGTATAAGCCAATGAAGCTTACCAAACAGAAACATTCTATTCCTGGGTTAAAGTTCCTGAAGAAGACTCTACAACATACGTTTGCAACTCTGTATGTGTTGAATGTGTATCACAGCGGTAGCAAGCATACTAGTATCTTGTAATACCGATTTACTTATCAAGAACATCAGAACTGGTTTGCCACATATACACCACACCTGGTGTACAAAACATACAGGCAGCGGATCTGCATAATCTTTACAATGAATTAGTGACATTATATAGATGACTTGTTCAGTTCATAATGCAACACCAGCTCGTCCTGCACCGCCAGCACCCGCTGGATACCAACTGGGCGTTCCTGGGATTAACCTACAAACAGTACATTCTATCATGGGCAAAGTGCCCATGGAACAAGAGAAAATCCCGTTCCGGATAGCCCAGAAAACTAATCAGATGGAAGCTGTGTTTACCCATACGGGACCACAGGAAAAACATTGAATTTTCACAATGTGCTTGCCATTCAGAATGGTTCCCTCAGTGGATGCTTGCACCACTTGGGGTACAGTCTTCGCTGCCATATACACTACTGCACATGGTACCCCGACACTTGTTAATTTGCTGGAAGCGTTAAATTCAAAATGAATACAGGGCTGCACCAGCCCTATATTTGGGGATTAAACTGATGCGTAACTTCTACACAGTCTCCTCAATAATACTCAGCAATACTAAAGGGGAAACTATAGCGTTGACTATATTCCAGCGGCTCTGAGAGATTCCACACCTGAAACAGGAGAAACAGATACTGAAAATGATTTCCAGTACCCATACTAGTATAGGATAGGATAGTTTGGGAGCCAAGCTAAAAAAGCCTGAAATTCAGAGTACCACCTCTAAGGTAGGCACTGAACTAGCACAGGAGGTTTCTAAAAGGCACTGGGATAAACAAAAACAAAATAAAGACAGGCAAAGTCAGACAGCAGACTCTCCACACCCGGAGAACTCCAAAAGGAGATATAACCTCAGAAAAATATAGAAAATATAAAAGTTCCTGACAGATATACTGGTTCACGTCAGTCTCGTTCCTTTCAGGACGCACCGAATAGACAAAGTGAGAGAGTGGGACGGTCAGAGCAACATCCTTACTACGTGAAACAGAAGAAAGACTCACTGCGGTCTTCCGACAAGAAGACAAATCCCAACAACAAAAGCAACAATTAAAAAAAAAAAAAAAAAAGGTGGCAGCTATATCAATTAAGCAACAGCAAATTTGATAGCATTGCTGAAGAACAAGACGTGGGCAGTGACCCTGCTGGACAGCGTGGCAGAAGTCATGATATGTCGCCAGAGTCTGAAAGATCACCTGGATGCGACAGCAACTAGTGACTTTCTTGCAGTTGAGACCGCAGAAGGGCGAGTTCCCCCACTGGACACGGTTTATAACCTAAATATCCAAATTGAAGGAGACACAGAGCACACCATTAGTGTAATATTCTGGAATGAACTTAGTTGTGGTATCCAATTGGCTTAAAGCGACTGGGTACGTCTTCAAGCTCCCACATAGGGAAGATGATATTTTGCCGTTTTCCTCTGATCTTCTTCCAGAGGCAGTAAGACCAGCCTAGGCTTTGGCGCAGGCACCTGTGCTATACCGCAACCACGTAGGGTGGAATGTAGATTCCCCTTACCATGTAATACTGATCATGTCTACACCCCAGCCTCAGCCCCAATATCCTGTTTAACATGAGGCTAAAGCTCCAGTGAGGGAGATCTTCACTCAGCTTGAGTACCGGGGAGTAATTCTAGCCCTGCGTCTGCAATTAATAACCTGTTATTCCCAGTTGCAAAACAAGACCATTCATATAATATAGTCTTAGACTACAGAGATTTAAACAGTCACAAATGTGATGCAAAATTCACACAGCACAGCACTAATTAACAACATAGTGCATAGAAAATATGAAACAATCATGATATTTTCAATGTTTGTTTCTGCCAGAACTTAGCACATGAAAGTCGGGACCTGAGTGAATTCTCATTTGGCTCTCACAGATGATTCTGTTATTTCCCCCAATGCTATAAGAACAGCCCAGGGTTGTTCTCAGCCCATGTAACATTAATATTGCATGATATTGATCCTGAGGTTTTGTCCTATGTAGATTACATCTATCTCACAGATGATGACCTCAACATTCATCTTGCCAGGGTAGATCGGATCGTTCTAGGATTCGCAGCCCTTGGCTATAATTCAATTTTAGAAAAACTAAGATAGCCTTTCTCAGTGTATTGTTCCTGGGATACGAGCTATCAAACGAGGGCAAGAGCCTGGCCACACACTTTTTAGAAAAATGTGCTCAACTCCAACCACCTAACATCATCAAGAAACTGCAGTCTTTACTTGGTTTCTTCAACTTTGGCAGAGCTTACATTCGTGACCATGCACAATGCATCAAGCCACTTCGAATTAATTTGTCCAGATTTCTCCAACAGACCCTGGACAGTTGAACATACACACATGCTTAGAGGATTACAGCAAGACATGCTTGAAGCAAATCACATACGTGACAACAAAAGAAATTTGATCATCAGAAAAATTACTGGTGCCATTGGGTTTACTTATGTCACCTTTAATGAGGGTGACACAGTGCCCATTGCATATACATCACACTTAGATTCCACTGCAGAACAATGCTGTGCACCCACAGAAAAAATTCTAACTGCTGTACAGATGGCTGTCATCAAGGAGAGGCCACTTGCCCAAGGGAAACGCATCATTGTTGTTACCCTGGTGCCAGCTTTAGAGGCTGTCACCAAAGCAAGGTTTCCTAAAGCTAAAGCATTACATCCATGTTGAATTCCATGGGCAACCTCCCTGGCAGCCACTGATGTTGATTACATCTTTGATCCAAAACTTCAGACACAAGAATTTCTCCAATACGAATAGGAGTATTACGCACCTCTTAACATCTTGCCTCTTGACAGATACCACACTATCATTTGCACTGATGCTTCAGCACAACCAGCTGTAGGTACTAAACATCAGTACTCAGCCACTTGTGCAGCCGTGAGCAAAATGATGAAGGATGGTGTATTCCATCCTCGCAATACCTACACGCAGACCCTGGCTGACTGCACAGCTCACCTGGCTGAAGGTAAATCCCTTATCCTAGCGCTAAAACGTATGGATCCAGGACAACTAACATTGTCTGTGATCTGTACTGCTGTGTCCAGCCCTACAATGATTATCTTAATCACTGGCAACTGAACGGGTTCAGAGACTCCAAGGGGAACACCATGAAACACAGAACTCTGTGAGGGAGGGTGGCTGATCCTAAAGATAAGCTACCAGAAGCTCATGTATTCCATACATTGGGACACCAACGTGTAGCTGTACACGTTATTGGAAACGCCTTGGCTGATGAAGCGGTCACATCCGCAGTAGTTAAGGCTTCTGTTGCTGCAGTGACTCATTCCCACACAAGACTGGATAATTAAATTCTGGCTGCCGGAAGAGCTTCGGCTGAAAGCAAGCCTCTCCCAAAAGCATACCCTACAAAGTATTCTTACCACGTCAGTGTACAGAATGCTGCCTTTGCTACAGTTCCTGCGGCTGGACATCGAGTGATCCCCAACCAAGGCCAGAAATTAGATCTCATCAAAGCAGCGCATGAGGGTGTCGCATCTGCTCATGCTGGAGTTGCGGCCACAATAACACTCTTGCAGAAACGCTTCTGGTGGCAAGGTCTTTACAAACAGACCAAGCAATATTTCCTTTGCTGTGATATCTGCCAGCAAATTAAAAGCTGACATCAAATGCCGCACTGTGTACCTGGACCATTGTGGTCCCATACAACCTGATGGTGCATACAAATACGTCTTAATCGCTGTAGATCCTTGTTCTAGATTCCTGTGGGTATGGCAACAGTGATTGGCGACACTCAAACTGTTGTAAAAGACTTGCTGATCTTTATCAGGGCATATGTGGCTGCAGCATTCCTTTCGGACCAGGGCCCTGCCATTGCTTCTAAGGCATTCAGGGACATCATGAGTATGATTAGTTTTGAATTCCATTACTCCTCGCCCTACTATCCCGAGGGTAATTCGGTTGTGGAGAGGAGAAATCGAGATCTAAAGCAGTCCTTAACAGCTAGAGTATTAGGTTCAGGTCGCAGTTGGCTTCATCACATATATATGGGGTGCAGAGAGCAATAAATAATCTGCCAAAACGGTCTTTGGGAGGACGCACCCCTTACGAGGTCCTCTTTGGGATAACTATGTATGTGCCAGATCTAGATGGCCCTGGTTTGGTAGCATCAGACACACCTTTTGACATGAATATCTCATTGTCCTACAGGAGTTTCAGCAATTTCGTAATGAGAATTCACCTGCCAGTGCTGCCACCTTAGAAATAAGGGATTTGCCAACAACTTCTACAGGCTGAATTCCTGAAGTTGGGGATCTGGTTTGTGAGAAGATTGCTGTGAAGAAAGAATTTGTCCCATCATTCACATTACTGTTCTAAGTCCTGGGAATACAAGGTACTAGAACTGTCATCCTACCACCGCTGCCTGGTTCCAAAGCAAACAGATTTGTCTCCATTGACTACTTCAAACTATACCATGTGGCCGATCCTGCACAGTAGATCTACAGGTCCCTTTGGTAATTCCCAGTCCCCTCTCACTACCCAATAGAACAACACTTCTGACTACACCAGCATGTACAACGATGCTACAAATGCCTACTCAAGCATGGGCAGAGCGGAGAATGAGCTTCTGCTGATTCCCATTACCACTTCACTGACAAGAACTGTCCAAGATATGGCTGTATTCTACTTCAACTCAACACAGACAACACTGTCTACTAGGAACCCCTGCGCGAAGTGGATCCATCCACCAATAATGCACCGGTTCCTGTGTTTGCAAAGACTGCTTCTGGTTATTTCATCGACCTTGATGACTTTTCTTCAACTTCCTCCACACCTGCACCTAAAATAGTTTTAAAGACACATAAGCTGTACACATGGCTTAAAAATAACGATTTAGTTTATCCATGGAATTATCTGTGGATATTTCTGACATTGCTTGCCTTTCTATTATGGATTGGTTTTGTGACTGTTTTCTTTCTCTTGATAGATGGTCATTATCCTCTTAAACGCTCTTCTGTCGAGCCAGTGGATGAAGTCCTAACTCCATATCTTTCCTCACATAAGGTCTGGGACCATTTCAGCAGTACCAATTCCAGATGGGATTATTTGGGATAAAGTTCCCTTTTATGTATACAGGCGCTTACTGAGGTTATCCAAATTCCTTATGTTTTCAAAATATCAATGACTGATGTGTTATTTACTTTCTCTCTACCCGTGTTGACTGGGTGACTTTCTTTCATTAGACTTTCATATATCTTAGTTATAGCGTACTAGCTACAATTGCAGGATCCACAACGATATTCGAGCTTGCTGCTCTTACTTTCACGCTTGTGTTGCTGATTTTATTTTATTCAGTTTACATGAAATTGGCATTGTAGAAAATAACTTTTGGATCTATATATCGCAGCTAGTTGACTCGCGATGGTGTGGGCTTGCCGCTCTCTATTTCTAACGATTGTAGCGATAGTCCCTTTTCTGTTTCCATTATGCTTGTGGTTTATTTAGAGACTTCCGGGTTGGTCGGACCGCGGCTAGCGTACTCGTGGTCACTTCGGCGTTTGGATTGAAGACGCTGACTGGGGGTTCCGTTTTCTGAGGGTAAGCTCAGACCTTGCTTATAACGAGCGTTTTTTTGTTATATCATTGGCAAATATCAGATTTGGGACTTGATAATTGTATGACAATCTTTTGGGTTCATTTCCTCCACAGCGTGTTTGGACAGCACTTGTGGCACTTTTGAGCACGAGGATATTTGTGCATGAAGCATGTAGAAGGTACTTTTTATTGTGTGGAATACATTATATCTAATTTGATGTTGGTATTGTTTCTAATTTGGTTCACATATATTTTTTTCAAGCTGGACCCGGTTCCTGTTGACATCTACTGTCATTTGTGGAGGATTATTACAAATTTTTGTCAAAACGGTGTTTCGAGGTAACTTGATGTTCTGTGTGATTTCACTTTGTGATGGGATGACACGTTTTTCACGTGATATATGGTTTCCTGCATGGCCTCCGGACTCTTATTTTTTTTCGTTCCTTGACACTGATAGTGTACACTATTGTTGGTTTTTTTTTTTTATATATTTGCTAAAAATCTAGGGCAATCTGGTGAGATCACGTTGTTGCATACATGACTCTCGTGTGTACTTGTTGTTTTCTCATAAAGAACACAGGTTTTTTTCTAAACGATATAAGGATAACTATGCAACTAGGTTCAAGTATGTGGTAACTGGTAACACATATCTACTTTTGTTACTCCTTCAGGCGTTCTGGGACATGTTTGAATTACTTTTCTTTTTCTTTCTTTCTGTGGGGTTCTTTATTTACTATGTATTTTTTTTTTTTTTACCCTTTAGTTATTATATTATCTGAGTATTTTGTTTCTTTATTCAAGTGATTTATTTATACAATTTACAGCCCTGAAGAAGTCTTTGGGAGTAGTCTACCGTGACGAAACGCTTGTGGCTTGTGTCTTCAAAATACCTTGTGAATTTCTGAGAATTGGATGTGCTGGGACTTCAGCTTCATGAAGATTCTTCTTCAATAAATCTCAAGAATTTGACTACGTATCTATGAATTGACTGTGCCTATCGTTGACTACGGATTACTGTATTGTGGTATTGTATTTATAGTATCATCACATTTGAGTGCCTCACGCAGGTATCGACAACTAATAATTCCACTGGTATTAGCTCAGGGAGCACGGTCCTGTATGGAGGTATCTAATCTTTTCTTTTTCACACTCCGCGCCCTGGGCGCTGGCAAGATGTGCAAAGTATGTGACAGCTCTCAGGAGGCTGCTAGCCCAGGCGGCCGCATAGATAGAGCACACGAGGGCTCCAACCACGTGTAAGCATTCCCTTGTTGAATACGAGATTAGTTCATTCATTTATTTTTTTCCTTTTCCGCTTTCATTTTAATTTGTTTTAAAATGAACTTGCATCAAATGAGTGTTCTTACCTGTATTTGTAATATTTATAATTAACTGATCAATAAATTGACCATGATGATGATAATGATATTTCTAAATGACACAGTTCAGCAGACATCCTGCCTAGGGTTAGCAAAAATGAAGGAAATGAGTGCGCCCAATATCCCCACACCAGCCAAATTCACCAATTGGCAATCCTTTGGAAATATCACAGAGGAATTAGATACAAAGTTTCAGGCTGGTACCTATAATTTGTCACTTTCTACTTCTGGCGGGTGGTTGTTGTGGCCAATGGACACAAATGGGTGTTAGGTGTGTTTTGTTAATTCCTCAGGGGGTTTTAAAATTAGCCATCCAGACCCTTGCTTTGTTTCGGGTCAACACTCGGGTATAGTTACCACATACTGTGTGGGTAAACTGTGCCAACAATGGTAACAGACGAACACCTTATAAGCAGTTCAAGAGCATCTCCATCGCCTTTCAAAGGAAATGGACTTGCAGGATTTCCTGCTAGGTCCCAGAACGCTCCGCTCTAAGAGATTCTTGTACACCATATACAATGAGATTTGTAAGCTTTTGCAAATAGAAATGGCTACACATTTAAGGCAGATAGATAAGGAAAACTTGGAAAAGGCTTTAGCTGTTGTCGATAATGGCATGAATACTCTGTCCAATAGAATATACACCCTTAATAACAGTGTCATCTGCGATTGCCATCATTCAGAATGACATGTCCCTGCTGCATCATGGACTAAATCAGCTGAGTTCCATCATGAAGTTAGGTTGGACATTACTGATTCTGATGGATGGCCGTGTTCCATGGAAATACATTACCAGTAGTGACCTGTTTGCTGCTTTTAATTTATCCAGTGAACAACAGATAATGGCTAAAAGGGAAGCGACTTCCAGCATGCTTCATATTGAAAAATTAGAAAAGCTGCCTTTTCAAGGTTGCAGAAAGTCCATCAACAGTACGGCATGGCATTATAAAAGAAGAGTGGGAGTTGCCCACTGAATACAAGTGTTTGAATGGCGAAACTGAGGTCTCTCAGTTGTAGGAAATGAGAGACTACTGTTAGTCATTCAATTATTTGCAAACAGGTGTCCCTTAATGGCTTTTGCAATGCGGGGCTCGTGAACTTGGCCTGTTTTCTAAAAGGTACTCCCATCCCTTTGATTCATCCAGCATTTCATATACTTTCAAATGGAATTTATGTGGTGCTGAACTAACAGAGCTTTTGCAGTATGAGACCAAGAATTTCTTACGCAGTTTCAGTTTCCAAGATTGTAACATGTTGCTGACAAATTCTTCCCCCCCCCCACAAGAGATAAGACTAGCAGAAATGTGGCATCACATTGATACTACTAATGTAAATTATGACAACCTGAGCACACTAAAGGCGTCACTGTTCCAGGAACAAGTTGCATTCACATAAGCTAGAGAGACGTATGCTCTCCAGATAGCAGGGTCATCAGCCAAGATAAAATCCCTATTAAATGCCAACTTCCCCAAGCACTTTGGAGAGATGGTTTCCAGAAAGTTTAACACCTCGAGCACTACAGGGTTTGTGCATTTCTTTAACGCTGCTGGGTCTGGATTTGTTTCCATCTTCCAGACTGTCTTCGGAGTCATTCGATCGGCAATCCAGTCACTCTTTTCAGGTGTGTTTGGGGGCTTTCCTGTGATTTTGGCATTGATTGGCAGGATAGTACTGCTGCTGTTCCTGATACACAGTGGTTGTGCCATCTTTGCTAAGCAGAGTGATGGAACTACTACCATCAGCCCTGCTGTGCCGTGATCGCATGGTACAGTTATTTGGTGCTCCGTTGCTGGAAGAACTAGAGCATGATTGCTCATTGTCATTTCGACCAATCCTATGGTGCGTGCAACCTGTATTCCATTGCACCTGGTGCCTATGAGTGCCTACCTTCGGTGTGCCTTGCTGTTCCGCCGGTGCCTCCTGTGGACCAAGAGCTGCTGGTGTTCCTGATGAGGGATAATTTACAGTCGTGCCCTATGAGACTGAGGCTGATTAGTGAGGCCACCTATGAGCCACCATAGGGACTGGTGGCAAACCAACAGAATGGGTGTACAGACCTTTCCTGCAACATGGAGACCACTCCGGGTCTTCTCGTCATACTACCTGGGTGACTGATGTGGCCAAACCTCTGCAAGATACGGACTGGACTAAAATACTGGACTTTTCCCACAAAGTATCCCGCGGCTGTCACTTTAAAGATATTCATAGAGCTTCCTTGAAAATGCATTTCACCTGTTGCTTGCCATTGGTTTTGTGGTTTGTAACTCGCATTTCGTTGCTTTCAATTTTCTTGCTTTGTTTTAGGCTATGCAGCTTGAGTTCATCCCTTCCCTTGCCCAAACCTTATTTACAGTATTCTTCAGAGTTCTCCCTTTCTGTAAGCATGCCTGTAAATCTTCTCATCACATTTGCTGTGCATTCTAATACAAGGTCAAATGTCAGGCTCTGTCTTCGGTGGGGACTTAGTGTTTACTTTCCTTTCTCTGACTTCAGAGTGAGAGGATTTACGCAACAATCTTGCTGGATACTTGGGTTAGGAAAGAGTTTTTCTATCACATGACAACTTTTAAATAAACTTCAGAATATATCAGAGTTAGGAGTACAAATGACATTTCTGTTAATTCTGAAGTGTGCTGGAAACAAGTACCTTTACATAATTAAAACAAATCATTGCATTAGGTGATGCAATTTCCACACACCATCGTCTGTGCACTGTATAGTTTTATTTGAGACACTGTATGTCTGTGCAAATTTAATAGTCATTTCAATCAAAAATGTGCTGTCTGTAATGGCAGTGTGATACCATACCGTACATACTCCACTCTGCTCTGCACCACTGCACCCTACTCTGCATCACTCAACTTTACACCATTTCATGCCCCTGCACTGTTGGACACTGCACTCTTCTCCACTCTACTCAATGCCAATGCACTTTACGCCTCTCTACACCACTGTGTTCTGTGTCTCTGCATGCTATACCACTCCAGTCTAGGCAACACCAATATAGTCTGCACAACTCCGCCCTATGCTACTCTGCAACACTGCACTGTACGCCACTACACTCCATGCTAGTGCACTTTACTCTGTAACACACAACTCTATGCCTGTGCACTCTACACAGTATTCAATACACAGTATGTCACTCTAATCTACTCTGCACCACTGCACTCTATGCCACAGCACTCTACACCACTTTACTCCATACCATCACACTCTATGCCACACTAAGCAACTCCACTCTGCCCTGCACCTCTTCACTTCACTCTACTGTGAAACAATCCACTTTATGCCACTGCACTCTGCGCTACTGCATACAATGCCACTGCATCCTATCCTGCACCTCTCCACTCTATGCCACTACACTCTACTCTAAAACAATCTATTCTACGCCACTACACTCTACGCCACTCTGTCCCACTGCACTCTACGCCAATGCACTCTAAACAACTGCACTATACACCACTGCACTCTGACACTCTACTCTGCAACACTGCACTGGCCGCCACTATACTCTACCCCACTCTACTCTGTACTATTGCATTCTGCACCAATACATTCTATTCCACTGCACTCTGTATCACTCTATTCTGCATAACTCCACTCTATGCCACTGCACTTTACAGAACCATACTCTGCATTACTCTACACTACTCCACTCTGCAACACTGCACTGTATGCCACTTGACTTTACTCAGCACTCTACCACTACACCAACCCACACTACTGCAATCTCTGCCACTATTGTATGCCACTCTACTCCACTGCACCCTATGCCACTCTACTCTGCTCCATGCCACTGCACTCTAAACAACTGCATTGTACCCCACTGCCCTATACTCTGCACCACTGTGCTCTATGCCACTGCTCCAATGCCACTATACTCCACTCTACCTGAACAGCAGCCACTCTGGTGAATAACATGGCTAAACCACATTGGCAAAGCCAATAACTCTTGCGTAGATGAGACCTATTGATTTTGCTAATGTTTGTTAGTACTATGAGGTACTGAGGTCCCTGAAAGAACTGTGAATGTCTAAGCCCTTATTTTAAACATGCATTACACACATCATAATATAGGCTGCTACAAAATGTGAAATACATTTTGGCTAAATAAAAAACGTCATTCTAAAAATACAGATTTGAATAATATACAGTTTATACCTAGTACAAACATTTTTTATAACATTCCATTAAAACCACACATTCCACACCCCACCTTGGAATACCATTACAGATCCTCTCTAAAGGAAAATATCTTCAGATGTCATCAGAAAGCTTCAAGTGACTCCTTTTATTAAAGTCAGTGCATGTTTCCAAGCCCCTTGCAGATTTACCAGTTGCACACATTTGCATTTCTTTAGGGAAGGAGACACCTGGTATGAAGGCCTGTTTCTAATGTCTGCCCCTCCCTCCCTCCCTCAGAGTACCGGAGACTTCCTGCCTTTCAATCCAGCTGGGAAAACTGATCAGGCCCAATTACATTTTGTCCTTTAGATGAAAGGCTAAAATTACAGAAAAATGCTGTCCGTTAAGCGTTAAGCCTTTCATCACGGACAACGTACGGCAGGGCGAAATTTCGGGCAGTCCATGAAAGTTACGGACGGGTGGTCACCCTGTGTCGGTCCTCACTATGGGTGTCACAGGGTGGAGTCACTGCGGACCAGCGGATGGAAGCACTTGGTGGTTATTATTTGTGCTGCAGTGAACACTCCATACATTCACATTTAGGCCTGGCTGTTCACCACTGCAGGCTGCACCTCTCGGCTCGCCCTGCCTCGTGGCACACAGTCCATGGGGGGCACAGAGGCATCAAGGGTTGTAGAGGAGTGTCACGACAGTGAGGGGTTGAAGACAACAGGAAAGAGGGAAAAGTGGGACTGCACAGCTCACTGTCAGAGGAGACAAGCATTTACAATGCAACGGGTCTCGCGTTTGCTCATGTTAGAGCTGATCGCGTTGTAAACTCCTAACCCGACTTTTCACCTATCGGGCAAAAGTGCATTTATGTACATAACCCAAAAAAGTGAAATTAACTATGTAAAGCGCTCGACTTCTGCCAAGCGAGATCGCGCTTGTAAATTAGAGAAAAAGAAGTCCACGAGCACGATGGAAAACAGCGAGCCTCGCATTTTTCTGTACTTGGTCGCTGCGCTCGAGGAGGGCTAGCCACCGGAAAAGGCATGACGTATGCATGCCTTCGACTAATGAAAGCAAGCAGATTTTATTAGGCAAGCCCACGAACCAATAAAAAACACTGACGAGAAGTTGACAGGGCTTCGAGACCTTTTCTAAATACAAAAGCGTCTCGCTGCGATACGCATGCAACGCAGGCTCGACCCTAATAAAGATGGAAAAATAAAGAAGGCAAGAAAAGGGAGAGACTGGGGGAAAGCGGGTGGCAGAGAAGGGAGAACCAGGATCCAGAAATCAAACACATGAACCTAGGAAAACAATAAAGGACAAGCGGGGCTTTAAGTGGGATGAACAAGTTGTGGGTTCTCTAAAAGGGGCCTGGCCTATGTAATTAAGGGTGTGGCACAAACATGTAAAGTGTCTGTACATCCCACTCACCTGCAAGCACTGCATTTTATTTTACTTTCACCTTGTCAAGAGTTTGACAGCTGTGTACTTCCTTCACACAGATGTGCACAATATCACAACTGGAACTGAAATCCTGACAGCTGCTCTGTGCAATCTGCAGAGAGGCCAAGTCCTAGATGACCCTGTTTTCTCACACCTTTCTGACGCACTTGCACTGCCTTCAGCCTCATATCTAAAGCACTCAATTGTGGATTCGCAACACCTTTGTGGCCCACTGACAGGTGCTGTGAGAAACTCCCACTGCCTTCAGCCTCAAATCCAGAGCTCAACGCCTTTGTGACCCACTCACGTGCGCTGTGAGAAACTCCCACTGCCTTCAGCCTCAAATCCAGAGCTCAACACCTTTGTGACCCGACAGGTGCTGTGAGAAACTCCCACTGCCTTCAGCCTCAAATCCAGAGCTCAACGCCTTTGTGACCCACTCACGTGCGCTGTGAGAAACTCCCACTGCCTTCAGCCTCAAATCCAGAGCTCAACACCTTTGTGACCCGACAGGTGCTGTGAGAAACTCCCACTGCCTTCAGCCTCAAACCCAGAGCTCTCAACCGTGTTCAGTTGTAAATACCTGGGGGCGACTCAGTTCCAAGTAGGCACCGTACAAGAGTAATGTGTTATGGGAAAAAATACAGAAACACAAAATCCTGGAAATAGCAAACAGTTTTAGGGCATGCGGGATTAAGTAAAAACATGGGAAATAGAAATAGGAATTAAATCGCAGACATTGTTTCTCCTAAGGTTTTTTTGTTAATTGTTTAGATATCGATCAATGTTTCAGCACTAGCGTTAAGGACACGAATATAGGGCCCAAAAGGGATCATTTTCAATATCCGTTTCAATTTCCGTATTTAATTACTTCCGGGTTTAAGACCTGGAGGCGGACGGCCCGCTTCAAGCCCTAAATACAAGAGAGAAGGAAGGAGAGAAAAGAAGGGATGAAGCTACGAGAGAAGAAGGAAATGTAAGGTCCGGGTAGAAGAAGGAGTGGTGCAAACAGAAAGGAACTAGAAATGTACCGAGGAAGGGCGGGAGACAGGCGAGAGTGAGAAAGGGAATTAAATCTAACGAGGGAGGGGGCCTAGGCAAGGCAAACACGTGAGAGAGAAGCCGCCTCCTCGCCCCACAGCCACCGCCTAGAAACCTCTGGACGTCACCTGTATCCGCGGCCCGAGCTCACCTCACATGGCATGTTTGTAACTCGCAGCGCTGTAGGATGAAGAGCTGCCCCGGGGCTCCCCTGGTACCGGCGGAAATAGTAACACCCGAGCTCCGGGGGGACACCTTCTCACACACCGACTAACCTGCCCCCGGGGATGGCTGGGGCACACTAAAGAGCTACAGGGGACCCCTGGGGACCATAAACAAGGAGCACCCGGAGGACAGCGAGTGGGAGGGGTGACGGATGCCCCGGTCCAGCCCTCGCCTCAAGGATGAATGAATGTGTTACTTCTGGAGGGGGGACGTTACCGTGGGAACCCACTACACTTCGGAACCAGGGTACAGGTGCACCCCTGGGGACCATAACCAAAGAGCACCCCGCCCGTGCCGATGCCCAGGTCCAGCCCCCGTGTCAAGAATGAATGGATGGATGAATGAATGTGTCACTTCCGAAGGGCACTGCTGCCAGGCACTGCCATTCTCACAAAGTGCTTCAGAGTTGCGCGCTGGCGAAGGCTGCGGCACCCAGCACTTTCCAAAGAGGCCACACTACAAACGTACACCCGGTGCTTGCCACATGTACAGCAAAGAGCTGGTACTCGCTAGCACAGAGTACCCGCTTACTTCCCATAAGTGCTGGCACTCCACCATTAAAAGTACTGCACCTCCTGCAGACAAGTGCAGGTACTCGCTAGCACAGAGTACCCGCTTACTTCCGACACTCCACCATTAAAAGTACTCCACCTCCTGCAGACAAGTGCAGGTACTCGCTAGCACAGAGTACCCGCTTACTTCCGAGACGTGCTGGCACTCCACCATTAAAAGTACTGCACCTCCCGCAGACAAGTGCAGGTACTCGCTAGCTCAGAGTACCCGCTTACTTCTGAGACGTGCTGGCACTCCACCATTAAAAGTACTGCACCTCCTGCAGACAAGTGCAGGTACTCGCTAGCACAGAGTACCCGCTTACTTCCGAGACGTGCTGGCACTCCACCATTAAAAGTACTGCACCTCCCGCAGACAAGTGCAGGTACTCGCTAGCACAGAGTACCCGCTTACTTCCCATAAGTGCTGGCCCTCCACCATTAAAAGTACTCCACCTCCTGCAGACAAGTGCAGGTACTCGCTAGCACAGAGTACCCGCTTACTTCCGACACTCCACCATTAAAAGTACTCCACCTCCTGCAGACAAGTGCAGGTACTCGCTAGCACAGAGTACCCGCTTACTTCCGAGATGTGCTGGCACTCCCCCACTAAAAGTACTGCACCTCCCGTGGGCAAGTGCAGGTACTCGCTATCACAGAGTACCCGCTTACTTTCAAGAAGTGCTGGCCCTCCACCATTAAAAGTACTGCACCTCCCGCAGACAAGTGCAGGTACTCGCTACCACAGAGTACCCGCTTACTTCCGAGACGTGCTGGCACTCCACCATTAAAAGTACTGCACCTCCCGTGGGCAAGTGCAGGTACTCGCTATCACAGAGTACCCGCTTACTTTCAAGAAGTGCTGGCCCTCCACCATTAAAAGTACTGCACCTCCGGCAGACAAGTGCAGGCACTCGCTAGCACAGAGTACCCGCTTACTTCCCATAAGTGCTGGCACTACTCGCTAGCACAGAGTACCCACTTACTTCCAAGACGTGCTGGCACTCCACCATTAGAAGTACTGCACCTCCTGCAGACAAGTGCAGGTACTCGCTAGCACAGAGTACCCGCTTACTTCCTAGACGTGCTGGCACTCCACCATTAGAAGTACTGCACGTGCCGCAGACAAGTGCAGGTACTCGCTAGCACAGAGTACCCACTTACTTCCGAGACGCGCTGGCACTCCACCATTAAAAGTACTGCACCTCCCGCAGACAAGTGCAGGTACTCCTCGGTAGCACAGAGTACCCGCTTACTTCCAAGATGCGCTGGCACTCCACCAAAAGTACTGCACCTCCCGCAGACAAGTGCAGGTACTCCTCGCTAGCACAGAGTACCCACTTATTTCCAAGACGCGCTGGCACTCCACAATTAAAAGTACTCCACCTCCCGCAGACAAGTGCAGGTACTCGCTAGCACAGAGTACCCGCTTACTTCCAAAACGCGCTGGCACTCCACCATTAAAAGTACTGCACCTCCCGCAGACAAGTGCAGGTACTAGGCTTGCAAAATTAAATCAGAGCAGGTGTTGAGTACCGTCCCATTTAAAGCACTGCTTCAAACCATGGAACCTTAGGTACTGGTTACAACTCAGGTGCTATGTTTGAAAACAGATTTAACCTGCTGGCCCACGGGGTTAAGGACATGTCATGGGGAGATGGGCATGTGTAGGCGCCAAACAGTGGAGAAGCCTGATTTAAGTTTCTGTCACCAACCTAAAAACGTGCAGGATTTCTCCTGAGCAAGAATATGAGGTTGCATGGATGGAGGGAGAGCTGGAACAATCAGCTCCTGGAGTATGTCCTTGCAAAACACACATACACTCTAAGCAAAGCACAGCCTCTACATACCAGAGCCTCTCCGCACACCATTTGCACACTACATACTAGGCAGCTCTTAAAACATGCAAACTCATTCTCCCACTCTGAAGACAGTCATTATGTATGTGTGTGTCAAAAAAATCGGACCACCTTCAATGCCCGACCCACTCACTTCACCCAAAACCTAATACGGATCATCTGTCAGATTAATCCCAGGGTGGTGCAAAGTGAGTACTAAACAGACAACCTACAGCACTTTGAGGCCACACCAATGGCAGACGTTCAGTATGTAAGAAAAAATAATAGAACAAACTAATGCAGTGTCTACTGACATTCAAGAATCTAAAGAGCTCTGCACAAGCTTCAGCCTTGCAGCCCTCTCCTTTTCCTTTTTAGGTTGAAGCCTATCAGACAGCACAGGTGTCTAGTTGCAAAGACATTTTGGGAACATGTTGAAATCTTTCCTAAGAATGTATTCTGCCCGTTGTTTACTTTGTGTTTTGTAACTCATATTTGCTTGATTTCTATTTGCTGGCTTTGCGTGTTTTAGGCTGTTCAGCATGTGTTTGTCCCTCCTGTGGAACATAGCTTGTTTACCACCTCGCTAACTGGTCTTTGTATTCATCTTGCAAACTTTTTTTTTCTTTTTCTTGAGGCTCTCCACAAGAGTACGTTTCTTCAGTTGTTGTTTTGTTATGCTAGTTCACAGCAGTAAACATGCTGCATGTATTTGAAAGGGATTCCTGCCTCTTTTCTGTTTCACTGATTCTAGTTCATCAATCTTGCATGCCTCAGAGGAGAGGAACAATGTTCTGTCTACCAGTTTGTTTATTCTGGTCAGTGCTCTGTACTCTAAGTATAACTTAAACAATCCCGTTCCTCAATTTCACACCCATGCCAAAGATGCTGAAAATGGGTTTGGGGTGGGTTGGGGTGGGTTGGGGGGGGGGGGGAGAGGGTGTTGAAGCACTCCCAAAATAGCCATGCTGGAGTTCAGAAGCTAAGAGCCAATAAACAGGTCTTTAGATTTTGTTTCCTCGTCACATTTGCTGTGCATTCAAAGGCAGAGGTAAAATGATAAGCTCTCTCTTCAGTTGGAGGTTGGTGTTTTTTTTTTCTCTTTCTCTGACTGCAAAGTGAGAGGATAATCTTGCTGGGTACTAGTAGTGTGAAAGTAAAGGATATAAGATGTTACTTTTTTTCTAACGAACAACAAAATTTAAATGCCAGCAAATGACCTGTACAAATATTTCACAATATATCAGAATTAGGCAAGCATTAATGAAGTTTATTTTTTTGTAATTCTGAAGTGTGTTCGAAACAAAGATACTTACCTCCGGTAATGCTTTTTCTGGTGGATACAGTATCTACCAGTGGATTCTTCAACTTTTGAATAACCCAGTGCTCAGCACTCAACGGGAACTTCTCTATAGCTCTCCACGTCAATGAGGATGTCAGAATGGAACTGCTCCACATGTGACTCCGTCTGATGTCATCGGAGCTATAAGTCCTCCTCACCAGTGTGCTGATGTCAGTTTCAAAAACCTTTTTTCATGCCTTCAAGGCTAATGGGTGAATACCAACTTTGCAAGCATGTGTGATCTCAACTCAAGGATTTATATAAATGTATACATAAACATTCATTCTACACATACAATTTCCAAAACACTCAATATATACAAACATTTCCCTTCTTGGTACATCCAGACAGCTAACAGAGAGGCGGGTGGATCGGTAAGGAATCCAAAGGTACATACTGTATTCACCAGAAAAGGCATTACCGAAGGCAAGTAACTTGTTCTTCTGATGAATACCTATACCTGTGGATATCTCAACCTTTGAATATAATCCCAAAGCAGCCCCGCACACAGAGGTGGGTATGTCAGCCTATACCAAGAAGCCCTGCAAAACAGATTGGGCAAAGTGACCGTCCCTCTTCACTTATTAATCCAAGCAGTAATGTTTTGCAAAAGTGTGCAGCTAAGCCCAAGTCACCGCCTTGCCAATATCCGCAACAGAAATACCCCTAGCCAAGGCCAAAGGAGGAGACTTAGCTCTGGTTAAATGAGCTCTTATTCAGCAGGAGGTTTTTTCTTTGTCAAAGCATAACGCATTTTGATGCAAAGGATGACCCGCCTTGACAATGTCCTTTTGTGTACGGCTTTGCCCTCAATGTTCTCTACGTAGCCAATGAACAGCTGATCATTCATTCTAAATTCACTCGTCCTGTCCATGTAAAAGCTCAACGCTCTATGGATCCAGACGATGCAGCCTTTCCTCCTCCTTAGAAGGATGGGGAGGAGGGCAAAAGGTTGAGAGTGTGATGGACTGACCTAAATGAAAAAGAGTCACGACCTATAGCAGGAAATCCGCCCTGGTTCTCAGAACCACCATGTTGACATAAAAAAATGGTAAACGGGGGTTTAACACTCCGAGCTTTAAACTCGGTAACAAGTCTAGCTGAAATGATTGCAACTAGAAAAACTGTCTATCGTAAGGAGCCTCAACGGGCAACTATGTAACGGCTCAAACAGTGTATCCATCAGGTACGTTAAAATCAAATTTAAATCCCACTGAAGCAGGATGAACGGAGTGGGGGATATATATTGTCGGAAGCAGGCCTGGTGTGTGATGGACACCTATGGTGTTGGCACCCTATACCAGGTCCAGGCAACCAGGGTTAGTGAATGTAGGCAGTGCCTAGGAAGCCAAGGCTCTCTAGAGGTAGTTGTGGATGAGCAGCCAAGACTTATCTAGGAGACATGCAAACTTATGCAATACCACAACAGTCACACAGCAACTTATCACACATGAAACAACCACACAGTGTTACAAAAATAAAGCTTCTTTAGCATAGTAACACAACACTAGATTACTTATAAGCCATCCCCCCAACTGGAAGTAAGTACACACTAGATATACACAATAACAATCAGAAATTAGCATAGAAACAACAAGCATTGGCAATAATTAGTGAAAATAATAAGAGCCCAGGGGCGGGCCAAACTATCTACTAAGAAAGTGGAATGCAAAATGTAGTCCCCCACCCAAGGATATGGAGTTGTTAGAGGGAAGTTAGAAGAACTAGAGAACCCAAGAGGTGAGTACCTGAGTGCCCCCAGTGACCAGGAGAGCAGAGGTAAGTACCTGGTCTTCCCAAGGACTAACAGGAGGTTTTGAAAAAGGAGTGTGGCAGTACAGGACCAGTCTAGAGCATGCCAACAGTGGATTCTGAAAGAAGAAGACCTGCAAAAGAAGGGGGCAGTGTCCAGTCCATGATGGAGTGTCCAGTGGGGACAGGAGCTACTACCCACCCTTCTGTGGATGAAGAACCAGGCCGACAGGGGAAGAAGACGACCAGCTGTGGAGTCCAGGAACTGAAGAGGAGTTCTTGGAGGGGTGCATATGATGCTCCACGTCAGTTGTCGGGTTGCAGATGGTCAGTGGTGTAGGAGAACCACCAACAAGCCTTGGCAAGTGCAAGAGGAGCAAAAGAAGAGTTGCAAGGCTGAAGAGGACCAGCAAGGCCCAGGGGACTCGGCCCATGGAGGGGAGTCTAGGTGACCCCCAGCAGTCGGGAGGGCCAACAAAAGCAGTCACAGCCCCCACAGACATCCAACTGGCAGCAGGCACAGTAAGTCGCAGTGAGGCCCAGTCAGCACACCTGAAGAGGAGTCCTACGTCGCTGGAGCAGCAGAGAGGAAATTGTGCTTGGCAGGAAGAAGTGCTGGGGCGAGGCTACTCAAAGCCTGAAGATCCCTTGGAGCAGGAGACAATAAACCTTGGTAGCTGCAAGAGTCACAATGCACAGGGGTACTGTCCTGCAAGGAGAGGCAAGGGCTCACCATCTCCCAAGTTGGGAAGCTGGCAGAGAGGACCAAGGGAACCACTCCAGACCACCACCTGTGATGCAGGATCCACGCAGTTCCAGAGGAGAGCAGATCCATGCAGCCAGATGTCGTTGTTGTAGGTGCCTGCAGATGCAGGGTAGTGACTCTTCCACTCCAAGGGAGTTTCTTTCTTGCTTCTTGGTGCAGGCTTAAGTCTCATCAACGCCAGAGGACCCCAGAGAATGCACAGCCGGGGAAATGTTGCAGTTGCTAGAAAGAGCCGGAGAAACAGTGTTGCAAAGCGAAGTCGTAGCTGGAGTTGCAGTCTTGTCGATTACTGAAGAATCCAGTTGCGGTTCCAGTGGCCAGAAGTCAAAGTAAACGATGCAGAGGAGTCCTGGTGGAGTCTTGCATGTCAAATCTGGTGACCCACCCACAAGGGAGTCCCTAAATAGCCCTAAAAGGGGGATTGGTCACCTAGCAAGGTGACCACCTATCAGGAGGGGCATGTGGTGTCACCTTCCTGACGTGGCCCCTCAGGTGCTCCCAGCGGCATCTACACATCTTAGATTCAAGATGGCAGAATCAATGAACCCTCTGGAGGAGCTCTGGGCACCACCCCTGGGGTGGTGATGGACAGGGAAATGGTCACTCCCCTTTCCTTTGTCCAGTTTCGTGCCACAGCAGGGACTGCGAGTCCCTGGACTGGTGCAAACCAGTTTATGCAAGGAGGGCACCAAAAGTGCCCTTCAAAGCAAACTGGTGGCTTGGGAAGGCTACCCCTCACAAGTCTTGTAACACCTATTTCCAAGGGAGATGGTGTTACCGCCCTCTCCCACAGGAAAACCGTTGTTCTGCCTTCCTCTGCCTGAACTGGTCAAGCAGCAAGAGGGCAGAAACCTGTCTAAGGGGTGGCAGCAGCACGAGCTACATGGAAAACCCTGAAAAACTGGTAGGCAAAACTGTGGGGGGGGGGGATCCTCTAAGGAGCCGCCAGAGTGCATGGAATCATACAACCAATACTGGCAAAAGTATTTGGGCACGATTCCAGCATGTTTGATACCAAACATGCCCAGGTTTGGAGTTACCATTATGTAGCTGGACACAGGTAGCACTTATGAAGTCCAGTGTAATGAAGCTGGAGTCTGTAGGGGAAGCTCAGGCAGGGGTGCCCTCACACACAGGTACCTTCACCCTGCCCTCTGGGCTAGGAGGGCCTACCATAGGGGTGACTTATTGTGACCTGGTGCAGTGACCTGTAGTGAAAGGGTGCATGCACCTTTTCACGCAGGCTGCAATGGCAGGCCTGCAGACACATTTTGCATGGGTTCCCATGGGTGGGACAATACATGGTGCAGCCACGGGGAACCCCGTGGTGCCCCAATGCCCTGGGTTCCTAAGTACAATATACTAGGGGCTTATATGGGGTCACCAGTATGCCAACTGTGGGGTGTGCAAAGTCCTAAGCAACCAAATTTAGAGGGAGAGAGCACAATCACTAGGGTCCCAGTCAAGATACACTGATATCAGGCAAAAGGTGGGGGGTAACCATGCCAAAAAGAGAGTACTTTCCTACAATAAGTAACCATACTCATTCTCCCTATTCATGTATTTCCTCTTGTTCATAGATTGTACTGCTTTTTATGGCTCTCAGTCGCTTGATTGGCTTCACTTCTCTCCGTTTCCAGGTGTAGCCCAGCTCGAAAAAAATCCCCACATCCCCCCCCCCCCAATGTCTGTGTGACTGTTAGAAATGGGGTTCCTGGTTGGCTAAGGTAGGCACCTCAGCCAGGCAGGGACCACCACTCTAATCAGGGTGAGGGAGTTACACATCCAAAGTAACAACTGCTCACCCCCTTGGTAGCTTGGCACGAGTAGTCAGGCTTATCCCAGAGGCAATGTGTAAAGCGTTTGCAAAACACATGTGACACAGTAAATACACCACAAAGGAAACACAACAACAGGTTATATAAAAATAAACTGTATTGCATAAAACATCATTAGACCAAACACAACATGCATCAGTAATACCCTGCTACACAAGTAGTTGTCAGAACATTACACAGGTTACTAGCACTCTGGGGAAATAAGCAGTAGTCAGGTAAATAAATATAGGTTACTGGTATTCTGCAACACTAGCAGTAATCAGGTTATCATTATCACCAAACATCCACGTCAGCATAAACATAATATCAGAGATGCCAAGACATCATCCTGAATGCACGTAAAATGAAACAATCCCCAAGTGGTGAGTGATCATTTTCCCCAGCACAAATCCTGAGAACATTTCTATAAGGCATAAGTTATACCCCCTGCAAACATGACAGGTAAGACCTGTAACATGAATCATCAGTCCGTTCTACAATAATAATGACAGTATATGAGAGCATAAACATGACCGGGCGATAGAATACCAGTGCATAGAGGTAACCACTTCACTGCTCATACAAAATGAAAGTGCAGCTGCACTTCTTTAATGGGATCAGCATTAACCAGACACGCTCCGCCCCCTCTGGAGCTCTTACTTTCCTACCCTCATAAGTGTGAAAAAAGGAAGATCAAAAAAAGGAAGATCAAAAAAGGAGCCCAGCAGGGACGGGACCTCCAGTAAGGTCTCCTTCCCACCCTGCAAGCAGTGTCACCTATGCCCCCGTACCAATATGCACAAACCCGGGGAGGAGATGCCACACTGGGGGATTCGGCAGGGCAAACTCTGCTGTTGGAGGCTGGCCCTTTTTGTAGTGTACAAAATCGATTACACGATGCAGAGGGTCCGGGCAACCACACGTTGGTTTCCAGAGGTATAAATTAGACCACCTAATGCTCCAATTTTTAAGGTAGCTGGACTAGCAGTTAGGCTAATACTGCCTTTAGTGGGCATTTTAGGGGGAACCTGGTAGTGTCCAATGGGACACTTACCCATGGGTGGCTACACCTACTACAGTGACCACTTCCTGTGGAAAGGGTCACTTCCCTAAACCTAATTGGCTATTTTCCTGCCATCAAATATGGAGGAAAATTAAATGAAGGGTCCACTTCGCCTGCAAGCCCCTAGGGGTGGTGCATGCTCAGTGAGGCCACTCCCCCTACCCTTTGTGTGGTTTTCCCGCTTTTGCTATCTCCAGAAGTGGGGATTTGCAAAGGGGGAGTCCATCTGCTGCTAGCAGCAGGCCTGGGAGTAGAGTTTCAAGAGCAGTTGCCCTTTGAAGCTCACTGCCAGGGCAGTGCACATTCCTGTGGAAGGGGGTGTTAGCTCCTCCACCAGAAAGGGCTTTATTTCACAAACCAGAGAGACAGGGCTGTCCCCCAGGGTTTGTGTATTGACTGTCTGGATGTGGCAGGCTTGCTGGAACCAGTCAGCAACCATGACAGGATAGTTAGCTTCTGCTGGGGGCACTTCTACGGTGACCCCTGGGTACATTTTATAATAAATCCAGTACTAGCACCAGTTTGGATTTATCATTCTGAGTTGTTTGATACCAAGCAACCCAGGGTTCACAGTAGCCATTATGTAGCTGGGAAACTCGTGTTGGCCAGTATCCAGCACGCACATTAAAATGGCTGCTCTGTTCACTCACTATGTTCCAGGTTTGGCAAGGACACAGTGGGGGCATATTGCTCATGCAATTATGCCCTCACATATAGTATGGGGCACCCTGCCTTAGGGCCCGAAGGCCTCCTAGAGTGGTAACAAACCCATAACATATGCAGTGTAGGGTGGACAGGGCACACAGGGAGTGTACCAGGTCGAGTTTGTATTTTAGGTTTACACAGGACAGTCAGCCTGTTATGGCAGTGCTGGGTGCATCTGGATGCATGGTCCTTGAGGGTGGCACAACCAGTGCTGCTGCCCTTAGGGGTTTACCCCTAGTAACCCATGCCCTGGGTACTTAAATACATTTTACTAGGGACTTATAGTGGTAGCTAAAGGTCTATTGAATTACTTTTGTAATGTTTTAGGGAAAGAACACTGGCACTGGGAACCTGGTTGGTAGGATCTCAGTGCACTTCAGTCCAAGTTGCATTAAGAAACCAGGCAAAAAGTGGGAGGGTACTGCAACAACATGCCAGTTTCTCACACCTGCTGGATCCTGTCCTGCACACTGCAGTAATCTCTGCAATTCTAGCTTGTTTGTGAAGCACTGTCGGGGGCCGCCACTTATCTGGAGCCCTCAGGGGTTCCTTGGGCTGCAGCCAACAAGTCAGTGAGCCCGCTGAAGTGAGACCTCTGGGTGTGCCCTTCTTTGGAGGGCCCGCCATCTGGTCTTGGGACAAAGTAGTGCCAGGGCTGTGCCAATTGTGGAAGCAAAGGTACAGTTTAGGTAAAGAACGCTGGGGCCTGGTTAGCAGGGTCCCAGCACACTTTGAATCAAAACTTGGCATCAGCAAAAGGCAAAATGTCAGAGGGGAACCATGCCAAGGAGGCATTTCCTTACAAAGTGGATAAGGGGGGGCAAGGCAGGGGAACAGAAATGACAAGAAAGTTGTTAAATTTCCACCAACAGAATTGTGAAAATCCTCAGAGCAGTGCTTGGATTGTCACTGGTGCAGCGAGAATATCAGTAGTGCATGGGGTATTTCTGTGATTACAAATATTCAGCAACTAGAGCAAGAGTTACAAGTGCTACGTGCATACATACACATATTATAATTGCAGGCACTAGTCGGCTAAACATCTAACAAGTCAACCATAGCATGGTTTTTCTTACAAAGGGAATAACAAACTGGCTAGACACTGAATTCCACATAAAATGTTGTGGTGTGGCTGCGAGTGAGAAACAATCTAGATCCAAACAGAAACAGTAATTGCTTTATCAAGGCTTTGTCGAGCTTAATGTTGGTGCCGTTTGAGGCGGACAGTAGCTTGAGCTTTCAGCTGGGTTTGATGCTCCCTCACTCCTAATTCAAGCCTGTTCGTTGCCAGGGGCTTGAGTGACCCGAGGAGATGGGGCTCGGTAGTAGGGGTGCCCCGAGGCCCGCAGAAGCAGCCCGCCTCCTGCACCAACACCGCGGGAGCCAGCGGCACAGAGAGGAGGGAAGAGACGGAGGAAGGGGCGGGAGAATGAAGAAAGCAACAAGGCTGCAAACCGAAGGAAACATCGAGAATGTAACAACGAACGAGAAAGTAAAGAAGAGATTGAACCGGGGGAGTAAAGGAGGTGTAAACAGAAGGAACGGAGAGGGAAGAAGGGAGAGAAGTGTCAGCCGTGCTGCGGCGGAGCTGGCGCTGGCGGTCTGCGGGGCACAGAGGGGCTCCCGGGCCGGCGCTCACTCCTGGGAGGAGCTACACAAAGCCCCGGCCGTGTCTGCAGGAGCCGGGCCGCGGCCTCAGTCACCTTCAGCCGGGTCACTCTAGAGGGGCGAGCGCTCCGGGAGGAGAGCAATGGAGAAACACGGAGGGGGGGGCGAATGGTGAAACCTTGCAACATATTTTAGCTACTAAGAGAATCAGTGTTGCAGACACGGCTTTGTTATTATAAGTTTTCAAGGGTCCTCACATACACCAAGGGTTAGGGGTAGCAATGCAAGACCAGCGTGAGTAGGCCAGAGCGGCTGAAGCAGGTGCCAGATGAAAAGATTGATCGTCAGGGCAGGTCGGTCTGCCTTGTTTAACTCGCAAATTCACCTGGTCCTGCCTTTTTTTTTTAGCCAACACCGAATGCATTCTGGGATTTGTAGTAGGCCCTTGCTTACCATGCTATGAGCTAGGCTTCAATGCCACGAGTACAAAGTGCTTCTAAGGGATTAGTGCTGGCTGAAGGTGTCAAGGGGAGAACATGCTACCTAGGTGGTGTGTAGGGTGGTTAGTGTCCCACTGAATGGGAAGGTACCACCATCGTGGGAGTTCCCTGGCAGCATAGCGTCCTCTCCATCAAGGTGCAGCATCCCTACCTCCCCAACCTCACCGCCTACTCACACTACCGGTACAGCCTGGTTTCCCCACGTAGCCCTGTTTAGTAATCACGCTTCCAGTGGCTCAACATAGGCAACCAGAGTGTAAAGCTGCCCGCTGAACCCTGTGCTAATGTGTTCAGGCCCCCTCCACCCCACCTCTCTTGTGAAGCAGGAGATCTCTCTGTTGCCTGGAAACCTTGTGCAGTGAAACCCTCTGAGAGGCCGGTTTCCCAGGAGACGCTGCCTCACGATGCTGTGGCTGAGGCCAGGTTTCCAAGCTGCAGACTGAATGTGGGATGCAAGCAAAGATCCAGACCAGTCGCACTGCCGGCTTCTCCTCTCCAGGGTTCGACGCCCCTTCTCCCAGCACCACAGCACTCCACACCGCCACCTATCGGCACAAGCATGCTGCCCCAGAGAGCAAGGGCCTCGGCAAGATCAGTTTGCTCCTGGCGGCTCGGAGCTGGGAGGTAGTGAGGGCTTGAAGCACTTGTGTTTTACACAAAAATCCTGTGATGTACACAACATGAGGTACCCCAGTAAGGCTCCATCCTGGTGTATGCAGCCAGTGCTTAATGTTCAATGGCTATGGCCTAAGTTATTCCTCAGGAGGCCACGGCAGCGTCAGCGCTGCCAAAAGTGAGCACCAGCGCTATGTTCTTACCATCGCACTCCCACAAATGTGTCACCTGGGGGGGGGGGAGGGGGGGGGTGTGTGTGTTTTTTTTTTTTTTTTTTTTTTTTTTGTTTTGGACTGTCATCAGTGTTATCTATTGCTACATAATAAGTACCAGAGCCGAGCACTGGCAAACACCGACACAAGTTATACAATGATATATGCAGACGTGCTGAGTGTAATATGCAATCTATCACTACTGCTGAGTGTGGGGAGGGACTATGGCACACAAGTGGCGAAGCTTCGAGTGAGAAAGGATGACCCTCACATCCCTGAACAACAGTAATACATAGCACACTATACTCTGCACATCTGCAGCTATTTATGAAATTGTATTTCTTCATGTTTTAACTAAAAGTATTTACCTGAAAGCAGGATACAAGTGGTTCATTTTGTGCAGTGTGCAAAACCACACAGATGTTACCTTGCAACTATTAGCCTTTGTAAAGTAGTTGTTAAATGTAATCGGTGAGGCAGAAAAAACGTTTTTTTCTCCTGTCAATTTGCTGTACTGTGGTAAAAAAAAACTTGAGTTTGACCTTTGCAATGTAGTAATAAATAAGTGAATGTGCATTTATTAGTACAGCTGCTCTAAATAACGTGTTAATTGTCACAATTATTTTCATTGCCATAAAAGGCAACAGTTAGGTTCTGAACGTACTCGTACAAAATCATAGAAATTCAGCAGTTATAGTTAGAGCTACTTCAAGTAACTACAACTCACACCCAAAGGTAACTATTACTCGCGCCCTATGGTTTTGCGCAAGTAAATTTAGCACCTAACTAGAATGTCCCTGTAACCTTTGTTTTATTCAGTGAATTTCTATGGTTTTGTACATTCTATTTCCTAACTATAAAGTCCCTGTAACCTTTGTTTTTTTCAGTGAATTTCGATGGTTTTTGTTGTTGTAACAATTACTACATGTTAACACAACCACCGCCGCACATGGCCTCTGGACATGTGCAACTGTGGTTGCCCGCAGAGCCTGGCCTGCAGCCAACCCCCTATAACAACCAAAGTCCATGCTGCACACGGTCAAAGGGTCTGCCTCTCTGGGTGTGAGAATAGGTATGAGAGGGTGTCTCTGGGTGTGAGAGTGTTTGGGTGAGTGAGTGAGGGTCTGAGTGGTTCTGTGAGTGGATGTGTAACCTTTTAAGTGGGTCTGTGCGTGGGTGCGTCTGTGTCTGAGTGCCTCTGTAAGTGGGTACATGACAGTCTGAGTGGGTCTATGAATGGGTGCGTGTGTGACGATCTGAGTGGGTCTGTGAGTGGATGTGTGAAGGTCTGAGTGGGTCTGTGAGTGGGTGTGTCAGTGTCTGAGCAGGTCTGTGACTGGGTGCATGAGGGTCTGAGTGGGTATGTGAGTGGGTGCAAGAGTATCTGAATGGGTCTGTGAGTAGGTGCATGAGTGTCTGAGTGGGTCTCTGAGTGGGTTTGGAACGATCTGAGTGGATGTGTGACAGTCTGAGTGGGAGTGCAAGGGTCTGAGTGGGACAGAGTGGGTGTGTGAAGGTCTAAGTGGGACAGAGTGGGTGTGCAAGGGTCTGAGTGGGTGTGTGAGTGGGAGAAAGTTTGAAAGGAAATTGAGAAAGAAAGAGTAGGAGAGTCTTTTAGGCTTCAATGAACAAAATACTTAAAATGAGATATTTCTGAAAAGAAAAATGTATTTGTCAAGTAAAAAGTAGTGAGCTGACCTTTCAGAATGTACCTTAAATATTTGAAGTTGAAAAGAAATTAAATTAGACAAATGACCCCTGATACTTCTAGACTGGACCTCTAACGGTTGAGGGTCTGAGAACATAACAACTAGGTTACAGGTGACTTCAATACTAATCTCTCTCTTCCATGGGATGGGATGGAATGGGAGAGTGAGGGAGAGACAGTGAGAGAGAGCGCACCTCAAGACATAGCAGGAGCCAGCCCTGGGGTTAGCGATCCTCAGGGCCATCTGTGGCACCTTGTCGAGGGGTGCTCCAACTTTGTATTTAGCCCTGGAGAGGTGGTAGTTTCTGTGGCTGCGGGGGTCTGAAACAGGGGTCTGAAACAGAACCCCTTTCTTTTTTTTTCTCCATATTTTCCCTGGGGAGATGGTTCCATGGGGCTGCTCGGGGGGGGCAGATAGCCCCCCCTTGCATTTAAATTGTAAAATTGTAATTGCTCCTGGAAATCATGGTAAAATGTTTTTTTTTCAAAAAGTGGTTTTTTTTTTTACTCAGTCAGGGTCCCTCTGGGACCCCAACACCAAAGCTAAGGGGTCGGTGCCCCTATCCTGACCCCTTTTCCTTAAGTTTTTGTTGTCGGACTCAGCTGAAGCAGAGTCCCAAGATGGCTGCCAACACTTCTTGGTTGGCGGTCAATCAGAGGTGTGCATTTCCCTGCACAAGCTCTTATTCTTCGCAAAGCCATCGCAATGAGTTTGCGACCTCAGGTATACACATGTATTTTCCCTTTAATATCTCAAAAACTACTGATTGGATTTACACCCGAAACCTCAAAGCACTATCTGTGTACTGACAGCTAGCTTTCTGCCAAATTTGGTGCAATTCCATCCTGTGGTTCGGGCTGTAGTCATGTTTCAAGGTCATATGGGAATGAACATGGGAAACGCAAGTTTTGTTCAGTTATAAATGTTTAATAAATGCTTAGTAAGATTTAAAATGTTAACACTTTTGCTTATCGCTGCATTTTTAAGTCAAGAGTTATGACTCACGGCTCAAGACAATCACATTTTCAATTTTTTGAGAAATAGGATTGACAGGAGAAAGGCTATGAACATTTTTCTTCAGCCATCTTCAAACTGGCAAATCAGATCCAACTAGCATGTGTGGTGTTGGGGAAAATAAAAATTGTACTGCCACAGGGAGGCACACAAACAGGTATCCTAATACAGGCAAGGAAAACTTGATCACTACACCAGGAACAATTGGAGAAAAAAGTATATGAACATGAGCATGTGAACTGATCATAATCACGCAAGCAGCTATCTTAGGCAGTGGATTCATGTTCAGTTTTGTGCAAAATCACAAGCGATTTTGGACTTGCGAGGTTCACAACGGGTTAGAAAAATACCGGAAGATGGACAGCATGAAAGACACAGCAATAGAGATATGTGTAGTCAGGTAGGGTCGACAGCAGGAACTGGACTTAGGCCATGAGCTCAGAGGTGGCGGAGAACAGGTGTTTGGGCACAGGGTCGGGTCCTGCTGGGCACAACCGAATGCTGTGCACTACAGTGGTTGGCTACTAACAGTGGAATCAATCAATCAAGGATTTGTAAAGCGCACTTCTCACCCTTGAGGGAAAGATGGTGATGGTGGGGGATGGGGGGGGAGGAGGGGGGGAGGGAGGTGCCGCTACTGTTCGAACAGCCAGGTCTTGAAAAGTTTCCTGAAGGAAAGGAGGTCTTTGGTCTGGCGCAGGTGGGGGGGGGGGGGGAAGAGTGTTCTACGTTTTGGTGGCGAGGTGTAAAAATGATCTACCGCTGGTTGTAGTTCTGCGGACGCGTGGGACGGTTGCGAGGGCGAGGTCAGCGGAGCGGAGATGCCGGGTCAGGGTGTAGAAGGAGAGTCGTCTGAAGAGGTATTGTGGTCCGGTGTTGTGCAGTGCTTTGTGAGCGTGGGTGAGGAGTTTGAAGGGGATTCTCTTGTTGACTGGGAGCCAGTGCAGGTTTTTCAGGTGGTCTTTGATGTGGCAGTGGCAGGGGATGTCCAGGATAAGGCGTGGGGAGGCGTCTGCATGCGTTGCAGCCTCTTCTGGAGTTTGGCCGTGGTTCCTGCGTAGAGGGCATTGCCGTAGTCCAGTCTGCTGCTTACGAGGGCTTGGGTGACTGTTCTTCTGGTTTCAGTGGATATCCATTTGTAGATCTTTCGAACCATGCAGAGGGTGTTGAAGCAGGAGGAGGAGATGGCGTTGACTTGCTGGGTCATGGATAGTGAGTCGTGCGTGGTCGGTGTGAGTCGGAGCGGGTCCGAGAGTGGTAGGCCACCAGGAGTCTTCCCATGCGGAGGGGGTGGAACAGTTAGTGGGAGCATGGCTCAATGCCAGCAGAGGCCACCCAGCCCCATTTTCTTTCCATTTGATTTCCCGGTGACTGGTGCCCCCACCCAGACGGGGCACAAAGGCTAAGCTTAATTCTTTTGAGAAGGACTTGCCCGTACCTCAAGCTGCTACTTCCAATTCCTGATATCTAGAGAGTGGATACTTGTTATGGGATAGTCCATCCTGCAGCAATCCTCGAGCAGGGATCCATTACAGAGATGTCATTGGAAAAGGGACCTTTATCGGCCTCAAGAGGCTGATATATGCCACCAAGCACCCTTCAAAGTGAAATCAGCTGGTGCCTAGTAGCCAGACCTGTTCCATGGCATTGGTGGGGGGTCACCACACATTCAATAGGTTGAGGACCTCACGTTGTCAGAGACAGGCCTAGTCTCTAAGCATGCTCTTAAAAACCGTGACGCTACGGCCAAACAAAAAGCACAATACTAGTGTCACAAGCAGTCGGGCACTCGGACACGGGTAGATGCTGGTTCACCGGGCAGGAACATGACTGTCCCAACACTGTATGTTGAATTTGTTGGTACCCTGGCAGCTAACCCAGAGATGATCACTAAAGCCACAGACTGCTGGTATGTCTACGTTCTGAACTGTTGGTAGATTCTGGGTTTCGGTTTTTGGCAGTCTTGGGGACACGTCATATAGGACTGTAGTCCAGGAGTTACTCCTGCTACAGCCAAATGCTGTGGATGCTCACTTGAAAGAAGAGGGCAGATGTTGGTCAAAGCTTCCGGGTCAAAGTGAGCCGATCTCACCAACTCCTAAATCTGGGGGGCCGAAAGACAACTCCGAATCCATCGGAACCAAAGGTTACGTACTGTGGTACCCGCGTGGGTGCCGCGCAAACACATGAGGCCATTTTAATGTACCACTGGACACGTTGCTGGGTACCACATTTCTTGTTGGATTCCTTTGTATTGTACACTACAGTCCTGAAACGGTTTAAGTTGCTAGAAACACTGCCCGAGGTGTAGTCTGGGTCCAGTCGCTGCACCTTCATTTAATTACAACGTTTTTTTTTTTTAAAGGGCTCAAGGCACCGCCCCTTCGATTAGTACATTTATTTCCTTCCTTTTTCATCGTCTGTATTCAAGTTTATCAGCTGTGGTAAAAACAGTGGCAGCTTTACCTCTTAAAAAGGCAACACTCTGATGTTCCCAAGCGGTAGCTGCTGCAGGCACAGTAATGAGTACTGGCGCTCACACGCCCTACCACGGGTTGTAATACCACATACAGATACAAGCGAAAGTACAACTCGGTGGAACGGCAGTCTACTATCTGTGGCATTCCCCAAGTCTGGAGTAAACACGTGAAGAGGGGCCATCAGAGGGCGGTTCTTCCCGCGGAGCGGTGATTACAGACCTCTGCCTCTGCCAGATGGGGCAGAACGGAAACTGCAGAAGGGGCAGAGCTCGCACTGCAGCATAAGGGATGAAGCCAGAGTGCGGCTGCAACAGCCCCCGGGCATCGGCTTCACCCTTCTGCTTCAAGACGTGGAGTGCTTGCGCGGCTGGGCGAGTCTCCAGGAGAGAGCCCCCTCCTGTCCAAGGCTCGCAGGGTCAGCGCCACGGATCAGCGCACGCGCCATCAAACAAGGCGCTACATTCCCTGTTTCCATCCCAGCTCTGGTCCCCGTTGTGGTAACCGCAGTGATGCGGCCCCGGGTGGATGCAGACCACTGCCCCCTTCGCGTGGTCTGCTGGGGACCACGGTGACGGTTACTGTGGAACCTCCTCTTCTGTGGCCCTGGGAAGGTCCTGCCCCTGGTGGCTAGGCGTGCAGCAGCTGGGCCAGAGGGATGTACAACATGAGCCAACGAGCTGCAGTCGGCTACACGGGGGCAGAGTAGGGGCTGCGGCAGGCCTGCCTCGTCCCTCTCACACACAGAAGCACAGCAGGGCAGACCTCAGGGCTCGGTAACACGCGCTGTGCTCTACCCCTCCATCCCATCCAGCTAACAGACTCACGTGCCCACCGCTCAAATTAACCCTTATGTCCCTATACTAATCCTTTTGGGTTCAGGAGTAGCGTGCTACTCGCCCTAAAGCGCTTCTACGCCTCGTCAGGGGTAGGAAGCACTATATAGATACAATTATGCCTTAGGAAGGCGTGAAGTATCTGTCCCGCCCCATCTCTAGTCACCAGGCCCTCAGGAGGGTCTGCTATACACGTATTAAGAAGAGGGAACATGCTCTAAGAGCATCCCCCACTTGTGCCAGGCTACTCTGCAGTCACCCCAGCAGCTCCTGCACCCCACTTGTGCTAGGCCACTCTGCACTCGCCATGGCTTCCATAGCAACCGGGACTGTTCCTCGCGGCTTCTCTTCTTTATGGACATGAAGGAACAGCCAAGAGAGAAGAAGCGAAGAATCATTTACACAGTGAGAGGAAACACTCGGTGACATCTGGAAGATTTTGGGGGCCCCAGGCCTAACTAAATTTGCCCCCTCCCCCCCCCCCGCTCAGAACAACTGAATATATTCGGCATTTTCAGCTTGTCCAAGCCCTCAACAACTATGCTCCGATCATGGACAATCCACTTTGTTGGCCCCCAAACCTCTAAGGGGACCCCAGTCCTTCAGGGGACCCCCATTCAGTACAAAGCCTTTCAATATATAATAGATACTGGAGCTCCGGGAGTCTTTTTTCATATTGTGCAGGAGGCCCTATCTTGCTTGTGTTATGCCACCGTCCGGGACTCTCTTGAAAGCTTAATGAGGAGGCCCCAGGAAAGGATGGGATCCTGGGCCAGAGCCCAATTTGCCCATGCCCTAAAACACCTCTGCAAACGCTAACACTTCCAATGAACCAGGGAACTCCTAAAGGACGATTTCAACATAAACTGCGCTGGATCACAAAGATCAGGTGGTTGAAGCAATATGACATAAAAGGCTCAAACGCAATCCAGTTTGGACAGTGGGACAGATGGCAATAACAAGCCAATGGCTTCTCCCTAGGACTGTTGCTGGTGAATGGAAAGGCTGGACCTCAAGGTCTTTGCAACAGAATCATAGAGGTCCCAGGACAGCAGCAAGTCCAGTCCTGGGACCTCTTTACCCGAGGTAAGAATGGGCCTCAACTCCGTGGCATAGTCTATGATCAAACATTCTTATTCGTCAAACTCACGCCACAGAGTCTGCCTGCAGTTGGCCATGATGGTGCTTGCCTATCAGAAGGAGAGGCCAACTGAATGATACTTTTTCACCTTCTGGCTCAGGGCACTAAAGCTATTCGAGCATGCAGGAGGACTATGGCCTGCCCTTCAGGGAAGTCATCACCACCACACTAGCCTCAGCTCGGGGTCTGCAGGAAACAATATTGGGCTGGTTTTGGAGCACAGTGCTAGTTGTCCAAAGTCCTTCACATCATAGCCTCAAAGAACAGCCTCCTCTAGATTCCCTATGCGCACCCGCTCACCGGCCACCATCAGCTTCACTCCAGGAGCTGTTGCTTCTACCAGGACTGAGGAGAGCTACCTGGTTTGCAAGAAGTGCAAGTTTGGTGGGAGATGTACCTACACTGGGTGCTAAAGGATGGTGACGAACCACCTAGTCTCTGTTTTATGCTCAGACCGTCGAAGAAAGGGGCAGAGCAGACAACAGCATTCAGGCAAAACTTGCAATTAGATTAAAACCAAACTGGGAAGGTTTGACAAGTGCTCACCCAGCTGCTCATGGTCAAATGTATTGGACAAGTCTAACCTATCTCCACAGACTGCACTTTTCAGGAGCAGGTGGAGCGGGGACATGTCCTGCTGCCTTTTGACTATGATTGCGTTACAGAAATACCATATACACATGTACCTACATAATACAGTCCTTTGGGAGGGAAGAGACCAACAATTCAGACGACTACGAGGCCTGTCAGTACACTGGAAGGCCACTACCTACCTCCAGGTAGGGGGTGTTTGAGTCATGTACTGTGGGCTTGTGTAGGGGCCACCTTTCAGCAAGATTGCAGTACTTGGGTACCCTGTGAGCCAAGCTCACCACTTACCAGAGCCTCTTGTTTTTTCTTGCATCTCATGCATTTCTGGGGACACTGCTGACGCGTCAACCTTTACTTTTCATGGGGTTACTCGCACCATTAGCCTAGGGCCAGTTGGGGTGACAGCCAAGTGGGAAGGTCCTGGGTAGAGAGCCTCCCAGTAGAAATGGCATTGAGGGCCACCTCTTTGAAACCAGCAGTAACACTCACCCCCGCCCCTTCATCCTTGTAGTGAAATCTAACCTCTCCTGCAGAATCGGTGCACCCTTACTCTGCGTGCAAGACAAGCTGAGGAAGGGAAGGCAGAGTGGAAGTCAGGGAGAGAAGACACTGCTGGTGGGGAGCGAGATAAACAGGTGAAAGCAGGGACAATAGTATGTTTGGCATCATATATTTGATTGCATTTTAAAACAATACCAGAACTTAACTGCAATGTTTAAATATTGCCAATTTAATATAATAATTGTGAGAAGTTTGGATGGGGGGGGCAAATTATTTTTTTTCCACTCCATCAAAAAGTTTGAAGACCACTGGTCTAGAGTATGAACTGCTGAAAGGGGTGGACAAAGACGGGAATGGTGGGCAGGAACTGCTCAGGAGATAAAATGGCAGGAAAAGGTGAGCAGGGACTGGACAGGACCGAGAATGGCACAATTGCGGGGTGCAGGAGCTGCTCAGGTGTGTGTAGAGTAGCCTGGCGCAGGAGCTGCTCGGGTGAGTGCAGAGTATCCTGGCACACGTGGGGGGGGGGGGGGCAGGAGCTGCTCGGGTGAGTGCAGAGTATCCTGGCACAAGTGGGGTCTGTAGGAGCTGCTCAGGTGAGTGCAGAGTAGCCTGGCACAAGTGGGGTCTGCAGGAGCTGCTCAGGTGAGTGCAGAGTATCCTGGCACACGTGGGGCGCTGGAGCTGTTCAGGATAGTGCAGAGTGGCCTGGCACAAGTGGGGGATGCAGGAGCTGCTGGGGTGACTGCAGAGTGGCATGGCACAAGTGGGGGGTGCAGGAGCTGCTGGGGTGACTGCAGAGTAGCCTAGCACAAGTGGGGGTGCGGGAGCTGCTCATGCGAGTGCAGTGGGGAGAGTGCAGAGTGGCCTGGCACAAGTGGGGGTGCGGGAGCTGCTCGGGTGAGTGCAGAGTGGTCTAGCACAAGTGGGGGTGCGGGAGCTGCTCATGCGAGTGCAGTGGGGTGCAGGAGCTGCTGGGGTGAGTGCAGAGTGGCCTAGCACAAGTGGGGGTGCAGGAGCTGCTCATGCGAGTGCAGTGGGGTGCAGGAGCTGCTCGGGTGAGTGCAGAGTATCCTGGCACAAGTGGGGTCTGCAGGAGCTTCTCGGATGAGTGCAGAGTACCCTGGCACAAGTGGGGGTGCGGGAGCTGCTCATGCGAGTGCAGTGGGGCGCAGGAGCTGCTGGGGTGACTGCAGAGTACCCTGGCACAAGTGGGGGTGCGGGAGCTGCTCATGCGAGTGCAGCGGGGTGAGTGCAGAGTACCCTGGCACACGTGGGGGTGCGGGAGCTGCTCATGCGAGTGCAGTGGAGTGCAGGAGCTGCTCGGGTGAGTGCAGAGTAGCCTGGCACAAGTGGGGGTGCGGGAGCTGCTCATGCGAGTGCAGTGGGGTGCAGGAGCTGCTCGGGTGAGTGCAGAGTACCCTGGCACAAGTGGGGGTGCGGGAGCTGCTGATGCGAGTGCAGTGGGGTGCAGGAGCTGCTCGGGTGAGTGCAGAGTGGCCTGGCACAAGTGGGGGTGCGGGAGCTGCTCATGCGAGTGCAGCGGGGTGAGTGCAGAGTGGCCAGTAATCTCTGGCGCAGATGAAGCGCCGTCCCCGGCTCGTTAGGGCGGATTAGCATCACGCAGACAGGCCCTGCCTCCCCGCGTGAGCTGCTGCTGCAGGAGGCGCAGAGCAGCAAAACAAGCCCCCTCCCGCCTCCCCCGAGGGTAAGGAGAGAGAGTCTGGGAGCGAGCCGAGGAGAGAGCCCGGGCCCGCAGCTGCGTCTCCACAGCCTCAGCACAGCGGCGGCGGCGAGCGGTGGTGCCGGCTCACGAGAGACCCCGACACGGCCTCCAGGTAGGCACCGCCCGGGGGGATGCAGGTCGGGCTCACGGTGGGCGGGCGGGTCCCTGCGGCGCCTCCCCTGCCTCCACCCTCCATCCAGGAGGGACAGACCCCTCACCTGGCCCTGCCGCACACACAAGCCCGAGCCTGCGCCCTGGGCATACCCACCACCCGGCCCCCACTAGCATCTCCGAGGGACACACCCTTCATCGGAGGCTGCGCCCTGGGCACACACCTGCCCCATACACACCACCCGGCCCCCACTAGCATCTCCGAGGGACACACCCTTCATCGGAGGCTGCGCCCTGGGCATACACCTGCCCCATACACACCACCCGGCCCCCACTAGCATCTCCGAGGGACACACCCTTCATCTGACCCTGCGGAGGCTGCGCCCTGGGCATACACCTGCCCCATACCCACTACCCGGGCCCCCACTAGCATCTCCGAGGGACACACCCTTCATCGGAGGCTGCGCCCTGGGCATACACCTGCCCCATACACACCACCCGGCCCCCACTAGCATCTCCGAGGGACAGACCCTTCATCTGACCCTGCGGAGGCTGCGCCCTGGGCATACACCTGCCCCATACCCACTACCCGGCCCCCCACTAGCATCTCCGAGGGACAGACCCTTCATCTGACCCTGCGGAGGCTGCGCCCTGGGCATACCCACCACCCGGCCCCCACTAGCATCTCCGAGGGGCAGTCCCTTCATCTGACCCTGCGGAGGCTGCGCCCTGGGCATACACCTGCCCCATACCCACTACCCGGGCCCCCACTAGCATCTCCGAGGGACACACCCTTCATCGGAGGCTGCGCCCTGGGCATACACCTGCCCCATACCCGCCCCCCACTAGCATCTCCGAGGGACAGACCCTTCATCTGACCCTGCGGAGGCTGCGCCCTGGGCATACACCTGCCCCATACCCACTACCCGGCCCCCCACTAGCATCTCCGAGGGACAGACCCTTCATCTGACCCTGCGGAGGCTGCGCCCTGGGCATACCCACCACCCGGCCCCCACTAGCATCTCCGAGGGGCAGTCCCTTCATCTGACCCCGCGGAGGCTGCGCCCTGGGCATACACCTGCCCCATACCCACCACTCGGCCCCCACTAGCATCTCCGAGGGACACACCCTTCATCGAAGGCTGCGCCCTGGGCATACACCTGCCCACCACCCGCCCCCCACTAGCATCTCCGAGGGACAGACCCTTCATCTGACCCTGCGGAGGCTGCGCCCTGGGCATACACCTGCCCCATACCCACTACCCGGGCCCCCACTAGCATCTCCGAGGGACACACCCTTCATCGGAGGCTGCGCCCTGGGCATACACCTGCCCCATACCCACTACCCGGGGCCCCCACTAGCATCTCCGACGGACACACCCTTCATCTGACCCCGCGGAGGCTGCGCCCTGGGCATACACCTGCCCCGTACCCACCACCCGCCCCCCACTAGCATCTTCGAGGGACAGACCCTGCATCTGACCCTGTGCACGACCCGGGCCCCCTACTAGCATCTCCGAGGGATACACCCTTCATCTGACCCCGCGGAGGCCGGCCCCTGGGCATACACCTGCCCCATACCCACTACCCGGGCCCCCACTAGCATCTCCGAGGGACACACCCTTCTTCTGACCCCGCGGAGGCTGGGCCGTAGGCATTCACCTGCCCCATACCCACTACCCGGGCCCCCCAAGGGACACACCCTTCATCTGACCCTGCGGAGGCTGGGCCCTGGGCATACACCTGCCCCATACCCACTACCCGTCCCCCTACTAGCATCTCCGAGGGACACACCCTTCTTCTGACCCCGCGGGGGCTGCGCCCTGGGCATACTCACCACCCGCCCCCCACTAGCATCTCCGACGGACACCCCCTTCATCGGAGGCTGCGCCCTGGACATACACCTGCCCCATACCCACTACCCGGGGCCCCCACTAGCATCTCCGAGGGAAAGACCCTTCATCTGACCCTGTGCACGACCCGGGCCCCCCACTAGCATCTCCGAGGGACAGTCCCTTCATCTGACCCTGCGGAGGCTGCGCCCTGGGTTACACCTGCCCCATACCCACTACCCGGGGCCCCCACTAGCATCTCCGAGGGACAGACCCTTCATCTGACCCTGTACAGGCGGAACCCACGACCCGGCCACCTACTAGCATCTCCGAGGGACAGACCCTTCATCTGACCCTGTACAGGCGGTACCCACGACCCGGCCCCCCCACTAGCATCTCCGACGGACACACCCTTCATCTGACCCCGCGGAGGCTGGGCCCTGAGCATACACCTGCCCCATACCCACCACCCGCCCCCCACTAGCATCTCCGACGGACACACCCTTCATCGGAGGCTGCGCCCTGGACATACACCTGCCCACCACCCGCCCCCCACTAGCATCTCCGAGGGACACACCCTTCATCTGACCCCGCGGAGGCTGCGCCCTGGGCATACACCTGCCCCATACCCACGACCCGGGCCCCCTCTAACATCTCCGAGGGACACACCCTTCATCTGACCCTGTGCACGACCCGGGCCCCCCACTAGCATCTCCGAGGGACAGTCCCTTCATCTGACCCTGCGGAGGCTGCGCCCTGGGCATACACCTGCTCCATACCCACTACCCGGGCCCCCACTAGCATCTCCGAGGGACAGGCCCTTCATCTGACCCTGCGGAGGCTGCGCCCTGAGCATACACCTGCCCCATACCCACTACCCGGGGCCCCCACTAGCATCTCCGAGGGACAGACCCTTCATCTGACCCTGTACAGGCGGTACCCACGACCCGGCCCCCCACTAGCATCTCCGAGGGACAGACCCTTCATCTGACCCTGTACAGGCGGAACCCACGACCCGGCCACCTACTAGCATCTCCGAGGGACACACCCTTCATCTGACATCGCGGAGGCTGGGCCCTGGGCATACACTTGCCCCATACCCACCACCCGGCCCCGACTAGCATCTCCGACGGACACACCCTTCATCTGACCCTGCGGAGGCTGCGCCCTGAGCATACACCTGCCCCATACCCACGACCTGGGGCCCCCCACTAGCATCTCCCAGGGACACACCCTTCATCGGACCCTGCGGAGGCTGGGCCCTGGGCATACACCTGCCCCATACCCACTACCCGGCCCCCCACTAGCATCTCCGAGGGACAGACCCTTTATCTGACCCTGCGGAGGCTGGGCCCTGGGCATACACTTGCCCCATACCCACTACCCGGGCCCCCCACTAGCATCTCCGAGGGACACACCCTTCATCTGACCCTGTACAGGCGGTACCCACGACCCGGCCACCTACTAGCATCTCCGAGGGACACACCCTTCATCTGACCCCGCCGAGGCTGCGCCCTGGGCATACACCTGCCCCATACCCACTACCCGGCCCCCCACTAGCATCTCCGAGGGACAGACCCTTTATCTGACCCTGCGGAGGCTGGCCCCTGGGCATACACTTGCCCCATACCCACCACCCGCCCCCCCCTAGCATCTCCGAGGGACACACCCTTCATCGGACCCTGCGGAGGCTGGGCCCTGGGCATACACCTGCCCCATACCCACTACCCGGCCCCCCACTAGCATCTCCGAGGGACAGACCCTTTATCTGACCCTGCGGAGGCCGTACCCACGACCCAGCCTCCCCGCCCCTCAATTCCCACCCTAGAGGGGCAGACCATTTATCTGACCCGCTGGTGGCGATACCCGGGCCATGACGCTGCCCCCGTGCATCTCGGAGGCGACAGACCCCGCATCTGACCTGCAGAGGTCGTACCTGGCCACGACCTTGTCGCAACACAGGCACATCAATAGCTAACCCTCGGGAGGCACTTTCTAGGTGTTCGATCGGTACCCTACCCATGCCTTAAGCCCACTTCTTTAATGAAGGAACGGACCCTTAATGTGGCTCTCTTGAAGCCCCATCTTGGCTCAGATGATACCAGGGCCATACCTGCTCTCTCTTTCACATCCTCTCTGTAAGTGACAGCCGCCTCGTCTGTCAAGCGTAGTGACCTCCCTCAGCACGCACTCACTTCCTGCAGGATTGACAGAGCCTCCTTTAATGCAACTCTATGCCCCCCTCCAGGCCAGGGCAGCAGGCCCGACATACAGACTCCCATTCAAACCTTCCAGTCGATGGCCCTTCATCTGGTTCAGGCAGAACCCCCTCAGGGCCCGCTTGGTACCCTGATCTTAACTCCCCCTTCCATTTACACCATGCAGTGATAAAGCCTTCATCTGGCGATGTGGGCGCCATCTCTTAGGCCAGGTGGCATCCTGGTGGTATGTCCCTCTTTGGAATCCCGCAGTAACAGACCCTCCCCATAATCCCAAGGCAGAACTGGGTTACTGGGGCCAGACTGCTTAAGTCGGGGCCTTTTTACCACTGTTGTCCTGGGATGCAAGCTTACTATTGAGCCCACTGCTAAGCACCAAGCACACTCCTTTACCACCTGACCCACGGGGCAGCAAAGTCGAGTGGCCCAACGTTTACTCAGGAAAGTGGTCGTGTGTTAGAGACAGACACCAACTGACTCTCCAACACCAATCAAAAATATCAAATCAATGTCCAGCCAGTGCTTTTACTTATGAAAAGGAAACGTACTTTCTATTTGCACACAATACTGAACATACAATTCATACGGCACTTTATGTATTGCAACAATCTCTCTTCTGCAGTCACGATGCTTGGGGGGTGGGGGAGCCGCAGCTGCTGTTCCACTAGGATTGGTTTCGATTGGTAACAATGTGCAATAGTTCTCGTGGTGCCCCAACTGTCTCTCTGACCCTTCACCCAAGATCTGGAAAAGTTCAGTCTCACTTGGGGCAGGGCCTCTCAAGGTGATATACTTCTGCGCAGAGGTTGCCAGGTCTACGCCCTGGCATGACAAACATTAGTGCCATCTGCGATGTGTGCATGCATCAGAGTGGTGGTGGTCATACGATGATCGAGGTCCTCTCTGATGACTGGGGGTGCCTTCCTTCTTGGCAGAAGTCAGCTGGCTAAAACTGCTGAAGACGGTCTTGGTGCATTCAGCGTCTCACACGGTAAGGCTAGTCTTCTTCAGGGGGACACAGTGGGAAGCTCACGGTTGGTATCCAGCAGTGCCCTAAAGTCACAAGCGCTCCAGCTTCTCAGCATGCGTTGCAGGTATACTGGGCTAAGACCTCACCCCTGGCTTGAACGATGCAGGACATCAGCTCCTTCTCTACCTCTTCTAAACAGCGTCTTCCTCTTGCAGGGTACCTCCAATGCTCCTCCTAAGCAGTCGGTCTGTTCTTTATTATTATTTTTTTTTACCAAGGCCAGTCCCACGATACCTTCTTCTGAAAGGCTGTAAAAATTCCAAGCTTTCTGCTCCCAAATGTGGTGAAGAGGAGTTATTGATTACTAGCCCAACCGTGCAGCAGAAAGAGTTTGGCACCTGTGGTGTGGGACACCGAATGGCGGTAGAGAAATCAAGGCGCAAAGGCTGAAACCTTCTGCCTATTCTTTATACTAAAGTTTCAGGAAGTATTTGTGCATTCCAACAGTCTGGGATCGGTTTTGGACCGTTCTTGCCTTTTGCTTCTTCCTCCCAAGATGGCCCAGTCACAGCCTTATTCTTCAGGCACCCGCAAGATGTCAGGTGGAGTACGTAGCTTTCTGTCATGAAAGAGCCAAAAGAAGGGCACCCAAGAGGGAGAGGCTGTCCCACTTAACTGCCTGTTGACGTGCATAGGGTAACCCTTCAAGAGAACAATAAGGCAGGAGCGTCCAAGGGAACTGCCGTAAGCTTTAAAATAAGCCTCTGTCTAGTCCACATCCTAGAGTCTCCCCACCACCAACTGGGAATTCAGACCTTATTGAGACAACACATACATTGCTTCGCTCAAAATGTCTGGCATAGGATCTGGTGGTAGCAAATGCCCAGAGTGACATTCCATAGGTGATAAGGCACAATATAAAGATTACATAGATCCAATGCAGGACGGGTGTTAAATATGCCAAAGGGTCGCTGAAGAGGTCTTATAGGCGACTAAACAAAGTCTCTGTTCGGCAGAACATTCAGTGCATTAAAGTGAGAGGCAGTTACCCTTCCCCCTTCCGGGCACTCATCATTTATAACAGTAGCCTACGAAGGCGAGTTAGAGTCTCTGTTGTGAATAAAGAAGGTGAAAGGCTCCCATATGTCTCTGGGGCAGCAGCGCAAGGGCATTCATTCCCAAAAGTTAGTTAGTTGTCCCTGACGGTATGCCACATCGCTCAGCCATGCCCTAGTTGAAGGAGCAGGTTTTCTACCCTAATAAATGGCCACCATGCGTTTGGTATGTCTTTTACATATCCCAAAAGGCCCACCAAAGGGGTGGTTGAGTGTCCAGTTATTGTATGGATAGTCATAAAGACTTCTGCCCAGATGCCACCCTCTCGCATTGCCAGGCAAGGTGGATGAAAGAAGTTGGAGTGTAGTTGAGTGCGTGCACCTGGGATCAACCCCATTTTTTAAAAAAAAGCCGGGTGGGGGTGCGATCGCAAAGGTGTAAGAATGTAAAGTGAATGAGACAAACTCTGTAGCTGGGGAGAGAAGCTCTAGTTGGCCACAGCAGAAGGACCACTGTGCGTCTGTAAGGGCCAGAGCAATGTGAATGTCACCCATGGAGATACAGTTGGTGAGGAGCTCTGCGTAATATTAAAGAGGATAGTTATCGGTTTACGCGGGGATGGGGAAGTGAGTAAATGTTCTAGTGCTGGGAGAGGCGGCGGCAGGGACGGGAAAGTGTTATGTAAAGCACGGGAGGTGGCACATACTTGGTAATATAGCAGTGTGTCTAAAAGAGTACGTGGTGAAGACGCTGCAGCCTCGAGTGGTGGAGGGAAATGGTCATCAGGGTAAAAGTCCGAAAACAGTTGGATGTTGTGCTTGCGTGCGCATGCAATGGCACCTGTAGGAAGTTGGCTCTGTATGTGCTATTTCAAAGTAAGGAATAGCATGCACAGAGTCCAAGGGTTCCCCTTAGAGGTAAAATAGTGGTAAAAATAGATAATACTAATGCTCTATTTTGTGGTAGTGTGGTCGAGCAGTAGGCTTATCCAAGGAGTAGTGTTAAGCATTTGTTGTACATACACATAGACAATAAATGAGGTACACACACTCAGAGACAAATCCAGCCAATAGGGTTTTGTATAGAAAAAATATCTTTTCTTAGTTTATTTTAAGAACCACAGGTTCAAATTCTACATGTAATATCTCATTCGAAAGGTATTGCAGGTAAGTACTTTAGGAACTTCAAATCATCAAAATTGCATGTATACTTTTCAAGTTATTGACAAATAGCTGTTTTAAAAGTGGACACAGTGCAATTTTCACAGTTCCTGGGGGAGGTAAGTTTTTGTTAGTTTTACCAGGTAAGTAGGACACTTACAGGGTTCAGTTCTTGGTCCAAGGTAGCCCACCGTTGGGGGTTCAGAGCAACCCCAAAGTCACCACACCAGCAGCTCAGGGCCGGTCAGGTGCAGAGTTCGAAGTGGTGCCCAAAACACATAGGCTAGAATGGAGAGAAGGGGGTGCCCCGGTTCCGGTCTGCTTGCAGGTAAGTACCCGCGTCTTCGGAGGGCAGACCAGGGGGGTTTTGTAGGGCACCGGGGGGGACACAAGTCCACACCGAGATTTCACCCTCAGCAGCGCGGGGGCGGCCGGGTGCAGTGTAGAAACAAGCGTCGGGTTTTCAATGTTAGTCTATGAGAGATCTCGGGATCTCTTCAGCGCTGCAGGCAGGCAAGGGGGGGATTCCTCGGGGAAACCTCCACTTGGGCAAGGGAGAGGGACTCCTGGGGGTCACTTCTCCAGTGAAAGTCCGGTCCTTCAGGTCCTGGGGGCTGCGGGTGCAGGGTCTCTCCCAGGCGTCGGGACTTTAGGTTCAAAGAGTCGCGGTCAGGGGAAGCCTCGGGATTCCCTCTGCAGGCGGCGCTGTGGGGGCTCAGGGGGGACAGGTTTTGGTACTCACAGTATCAGAGTAGTCCTGGGGTCCCTCCTGAGGTGTTGGATCTCCACCAGCCGAGTCGGGGTCGCCGGGTGCAGTGTTGCAAGTCTCACGCTTCTTGCGGGGAGCTTGCAGGGTTCTTTCAAGGCTGCTGGAAACAAAGTTGCAGCCTTTCTTGGAGCAGGTCCGCTGTCCTCGGGAGTTTCTTGTCTTTTCGAAGCAGGGGCAGTCCTCAGAGGATGTCGAGGTCGCTGGTCCCTTTGGAAGGCGTCGCTGGAGCAGGATCTTTGGAAGGCAGGAGACAGGCCGGTGAGTTTCTGGAGCCAAGGCAGTTGTCGTCTTCTGGTCTTCCTCTGCAGGGGTTTTCAGCTAGGCAGTCCTTCTTCTTGTAGTTGCAGGAATCTAATTTTCTAGGGTTCAGGGGAGCCCTTAAATACTAAATTTAAGGGCGTGTTTAGGTCTGGGGGGTTAGTAGCCAATGGCTACTAGCCCTGAGGGTGGGTACACCCTCTTTGTGCCTCCTCCCAAGGGGAGGGGGTCACAATCCTAACCCTATTGGGGGAATCCTCCATCTGCAAGATGGAGGATTTCTAAAAGTCAGAGTCACCTCAGCTCAGGACACCTTAGGGGCTGTCCTGACTGGCCAGTGACTCCTCCTTGTTGCTTTCTTTGTTCCCTCCAGCCTTGCCGCCAAAAGTGGGGGCCGTGGCCGGAGGGGGCGGGCAACTCCACTAAGCTGGAGTGCCCTGCTGGGCTGTGACAAAGGGGTGAGCCTTTGAGGCTCACCGCCAGGTGTTACAGCTCCTGCCTGGGGGAGGTGTTAGCATCTCCACCCAGTGCAGGCTTTGTTACTGGCCTCAGAGTGACAAAGGCACTCTCCCCATGGGGCCAGCAACATGTCTCTGGTGTGGCAGGCTGCTGGAACTAGTCAGCCTACACAGACAGTCGGTTAAGTTTCAGGGGGCACCTCTAAGGTGCCCTCTGTGGTGTATTTTACAATAAAATGTACACTGGCATCAGTGTGCATTTATTGTGCTGAGAAGTTTGATACCAAACTTCCCAGTTTTCAGTGTAGCCATTATGGTGCTGTGGAGTTCGTGTTTGACAGACTCCCAGACCATATACTCTTATGGCTACCCTGCACTTACAATGTCTAAGGTTTTGTTTAGACACTGTAGGGGTACCATGCTCATGCACTGGTACCCTCACCTATGGTATAGTGCACCCTGCCTTAGGGCTGTAAGGCCTGCTAGAGGGGTGTCTTACCTATACTGCAGAGGCAGTGAGAGGCTGGCATGGCACCCTGAGGGGAGTGCCATGTCGACTTACTCATTTTTGTTCTCACTAGCACACACAGGCTTGTAAGCAGTGTGTCTGTGCTGAGTGAGGGGTCTCTAGGGTGGCATAAGACATGCTGCAGCCCTTAGAGACCTTCCTTGGCATCAGGGCCCTTGGTACTAGAAGTACCAGTTACAAGGGACTTATCTGAATGCCAGGGTGTGCCAATTGTGGATACAATGGTACATTTTAGGTGAAGGAACACTGGTGCTGGGGCCTGGTTAGCAGGGTCCCAGCACTCTTCTCAGTCAAGTCAGCATCAGTATCAGGCAAAAAGTGGGGGGTAACTGCAACAGGGAGCCATTTCTTTACACAAGCCCCCCCCAGCCCACAGGCCAGGAGACTCAGCCCAAGCTGGGAGAGTCTTCCTAGTCTGTCAGGCGAGGAAGAGTAGGAGAAATAGGCTGGTTAGTTGCAGGGCCTACTCTGCCTTACATCCTTCTGTTCAGGTCATTCCCTTTGGGGAACTGACCCACTTCCACAGTGATAGGACCTAGTCTGAATTGCCTCTTGTCTGCCTCTTCAATGTCTCCACCCATTCTTTTTATTTTGGGTTTAGAGGTATCCACCTCTGCTAATCTTATCTTGGCCAGGGTTACCCCTAGCTTACCCAGAGAGGTTACCCAGAGCTGGAGTAACCCCACCATGACCAATAGGGTCAGGGGGCCTAACTTGCTATTTGGCATGGGGTCAGACCACCATGCTAAGGATAGTGCAGCCATAAAGGCTAACACCCAGCAGAGGCCACTGACAGCTGTCAGTGCCCAGAACCACACCTTTAGCTCTTCACCTAAAAGGGAAGGGGCTAAGTTACAGGCTTCTTTGGGTTCAGGTTGCCTGTCTGCTGTATTGGAGTGGGGGGTTACCACATCTTGTAGTAAACACCCTTCTTCCACTCTTTCTTCTGTTAGCTGAGGAGCCACCCACTCAGGTTTAACAGTTGCCTGACTAGCCAGGACTTCTTGTGGGTCAGGTTGGACTTTATCAGGGCCATTTATGGAGTTCTCCCCTACTGGAGCAGAATCTCCTTGGCTTGCTGTAACCTTGGCTAAAGGTTGTCCACCCTTCCTACTCTGTTTTCTTTTCTTCTTCTTCTGGGGCCTGCTTGCATTTACTGCAGAGGCAGGACTTCCAGAATCCTTGGGAGAGGACTGGCACGGGACCAGTTTCTCTCTTGGGCTCTGACTAACCTCTGGGTAGTCATTTCCAAGGAGACAATCAAGGGGGAGGTCTGTACTGACTACTACCCTTCTCCAGCTAAGAGTGCCACCCACTTCTATGGGCACTAAAGCCACAGGCCTCTTAGTGACCCTGTCTAGGCTAACTCTTACCCTGCCAGTCTCACCTGGGATGTACTGGTTTGAGAGCACCAGCCTGTCATGCACAATAGTGTGACTGGCACAAGTGTCTCTCAGGGCAGTGGTTGGGATTCCATTCACCAGTAGGTGGTGGAAGTGTCTACTTCCCTCTGGAATCTCCAACTCACCTGTTGGGCCCTGTTTCCAGTTGAAGGCTATGAAGACCTCCTCATCTGAGGAGTCATCTCCCATGGCTACACTGGTTACCCCTGGAATTTTGTTCTGGGGTTTGTTTTTGGGACAAGAAGTGTCCTTGGTGTGGTGCCCAGACTGTTTACAGTTGTGGCACCATGCCTTAGTGGCATCCCAGTTCTTACCCTGGTACCCACCTTTGTTTTGGGTTGTGTCTTGGGGCCCACCCACCTGTTCTGGTTTTTGGGGGCCTACAGAGGACTCTTTTTCTTTGTGTCTAGTGTCACCCACTTTCTCCTGGGGAGTTTTTGTAACCCCTGTCTTTTGGTCACCCCCAGTGGAAGTTTTGGTTACCCTAGTCTTGACCCAGTGGTCTGCCTTCTTTCCCAATTCTTGGGGAGAAATTGGACCTAGGTCTACCAGATACTGATGCAACTTTTCATTGAAGCAGTTACTTAGAATGTGTTCTTTCATAAACAAATTATAAAGCCCAACATAGTCACACACTTCATTTCCAGTTAACCAACCATCTAGTGTTTTTACTGAGTAGTCTACAAAATCAACCCAGGTCTGGCTCGAGGATTTTTGAGCCCCCCTGAATCTAATTCTATACTCCTCAGTGGAGAATCCAAAGCCCTCAATCAGGGTACCCTTCATGAGGTCATAAGATTCTGCATCTTTTCCAGAGAGTGTGAGGAGTCTATCCCTACACTTTCCAGTGAACATTTCCCAAAGGAGAGCACCCCAGTGAGATCTGTTTACTTTTCTGGTTACACAAGCCCTCTCAAAAGCTGTGAACCATTTGGTGATGTCATCACCATCTTCATATTTTGTTACAATCCCTTTGGGGATTTTTAGGATGTCAGGAGAATCTCTGACCCTATTTAAGTTGCTGCCACCATCGATGGGACCTAGGCCCATCTCTTTTCTTTCCCTTTCTATGGCTAGGAGCTGCTTTTCCAAAGCCAATCTTTTGACCATCCTGGCTAACTGGATGTCCTCTTCACTGGGGCTATCCTCAGTGATTTCAGAGGTGTTGGTCTCTCCTGTGAGGGAACCAGCATCTCTGACTATTATTTTTGGAGTCAGGGTTTGAGGGACCCTGTTCTCCCTAGATAGGACTGGTAGGGGGGAATTGTCCTCCAAGTCACTATCCTCTTCCTCTGAGTTGCCACCCTCAGAGGGGTTGGCCTTTTCAAACTCTGCCAAAAGCTCCTGGAGCTGTATTTTGGTAGGTTTGGGGCCCATTGTTATTTTCTTTATTTTACAGAGTGACCTTAGCTCCCTCATCTCAAGATGGAGGTAAGGTGTGGTGTCGAGTTCCACCACAGTCACATCTGTGCTAGACATTTTGCTTCTAAAAGTTGGAATACTTTTTAAGAATCTACAACTGGTTCTAGAATCTAATTCGAACTTTTACAAACTTTTAAACTCTAAAAGGAATGCTAAACAGGATCTAACACAAGGCCCTAGCAGGTCTTTTAAGAATTTAGAAAACTTTTCAAATTGCAAAAATCAATTTCTAATGACAATTTTGGAATTTGTCGTGTGATCAGGTATTGGCTGAGTAGTCCAGCAAATGCAAAGTCTTGTACCCCACCGCTGATCCACCAATGTAGGAAGTTGGCTCTGTATGTGCTATTTCAAAGTAAGGAATAGCATGCACAGAGTCCAAGGGTTCCCCTTAGAGGTAAAATAGTGGTAAAAATAGATAATACTAATGCTCTATTTTGTGGTAGTGTGGTCGAGCAGTAGGCTTATCCAAGGAGTAGTGTTAAGCATTTGTTGTACATACACATAGACAATAAATGAGGTACACACACTCAGAGACAAATCCAGCCAATAGGGTTTTGTATAGAAAAAATATCTTTTCTTAGTTTATTTTAAGAACCACAGGTTCAAATTCTACATGTAATATCTCATTCGAAAGGTATTGCAGGTAAGTACTTTAGGAACTTCAAATCATCAAAATTGCATGTATACTTTTCAAGTTATTGACAAATAGCTGTTTTAAAAGTGGACACTTAGTGCAATTTTCACAGTTCCTGGGGGAGGTAAGTTTTTGTTAGTTTTACCAGGTAAGTAGGACACTTACAGGGTTCAGTTCTTGGTCCAAGGTAGCCCACCGTTGGGGGTTCAGAGCAACCCCAAAGTCACCACACCAGCAGCTCAGGGCCGGTCAGGTGCAGAGTTCGAAGTGGTGCCCAAAACACATAGGCTAGAATGGAGAGAAGGGGGTGCCCCGGTTCCGGTCTGCTTGCAGGTAAGTACCCGCGTCTTCGGAGGGCAGACCAGGGGGGTTTTGTAGGGCACCGGGGGGGACACAAGTCCACACCGAGATTTCACCCTCAGCAGCGCGGGGGCGGCCGGGTGCAGTGTAGAAACAAGCGTCGGGTTTTCAATGTTAGTCTATGAGAGATCTCGGGATCTCTTCAGCGCTGCAGGCAGGCAAGGGGGGGATTCCTCGGGGAAACCTCCACTTGGGCAAGGGAGAGGGACTCCTGGGGGTCACTTCTCCAGTGAAAGTCCGGTCCTTCAGGTCCTGGGGGCTGCGGGTGCAGGGTCTCTCCCAGGCGTCGGGACTTTAGGTTCAAAGAGTCGCGGTCAGGGGAAGCCTCGGGATTCCCTCTGCAGGCGGCGCTGTGGGGGCTCAGGGGGGACAGGTTTTGGTACTCACAGTATCAGAGTAGTCCTGGGGTCCCTCCTGAGGTGTTGGATCTCCACCAGCCGAGTCGGGGTCGCCGGGTGCAGTGTTGCAAGTCTCACGCTTCTTGCGGGGAGCTTGCAGGGTTCTTTCAAGGCTGCTGGAAACAAAGTTGCAGCCTTTCTTGGAGCAGGTCCGCTGTCCTCGGGAGTTTCTTGTCTTTTCGAAGCAGGGGCAGTCCTCAGAGGATGTCGAGGTCGCTGGTCCCTTTGGAAGGCGTCGCTGGAGCAGGATCTTTGGAAGGCAGGAGACAGGCCGGTGAGTTTCTGGAGCCAAGGCAGTTGTCGTCTTCTGGTCTTCCTCTGCAGGGGTTTTCAGCTAGGCAGTCCTTCTTCTTGTAGTTGCAGGAATCTAATTTTCTAGGGTTCAGGGGAGCCCTTAAATACTAAATTTAAGGGCGTGTTTAGGTCTGGGGGGTTAGTAGCCAATGGCTACTAGCCCTGAGGGTGGGTACACCCTCTTTGTGCCTCCTCCCAAGGGGAGGGGGTCACAATCCTAACCCTATTGGGGGAATCCTCCATCTGCAAGATGGAGGATTTCTAAAAGTCAGAGTCACCTCAGCTCAGGACACCTTAGGGGCTGTCCTGACTGGCCAGTGACTCCTCCTTGTTGCTTTCTTTGTTCCCTCCAGCCTTGCCGCCAAAAGTGGGGGCCGTGGCCGGAGGGGGCGGGCAACTCCACTAAGCTGGAGTGCCCTGCTGGGCTGTGACAAAGGGGTGAGCCTTTGAGGCTCACCGCCAGGTGTTACAGCTCCTGCCTGGGGGAGGTGTTAGCATCTCCACCCAGTGCAGGCTTTGTTACTGGCCTCAGAGTGACAAAGGCACTCTCCCCATGGGGCCAGCAACATGTCTCTGGTGTGGCAGGCTGCTGGAACTAGTCAGCCTACACAGACAGTCGGTTAAGTTTCAGGGGGCACCTCTAAGGTGCCCTCTGTGGTGTATTTTACAATAAAATGTACACTGGCATCAGTGTGCATTTATTGTGCTGAGAAGTTTGATACCAAACTTCCCAGTTTTCAGTGTAGCCATTATGGTGCTGTGGAGTTCGTGTTTGACAGACTCCCAGACCATATACTCTTATGGCTACCCTGCACTTACAATGTCTAAGGTTTTGTTTAGACACTGTAGGGGTACCATGCTCATGCACTGGTACCCTCACCTATGGTATAGTGCACCCTGCCTTAGGGCTGTAAGGCCTGCTAGAGGGGTGTCTTACCTATACTGCAGAGGCAGTGAGAGGCTGGCATGGCACCCTGAGGGGAGTGCCATGTCGACTTACTCATTTTTGTTCTCACTAGCACACACAGGCTTGTAAGCAGTGTGTCTGTGCTGAGTGAGGGGTCTCTAGGGTGGCATAAGACATGCTGCAGCCCTTAGAGACCTTCCTTGGCATCAGGGCCCTTGGTACTAGAAGTACCAGTTACAAGGGACTTATCTGAATGCCAGGGTGTGCCAATTGTGGATACAATGGTACATTTTAGGTGAAGGAACACTGGTGCTGGGGCCTGGTTAGCAGGGTCCCAGCACTCTTCTCAGTCAAGTCAGCATCAGTATCAGGCAAAAAGTGGGGGGTAACTGCAACAGGGAGCCATTTCTTTACAGCACCCTTATCTAAGTCCGTGGTATCCTAGGGTTAGTGGCCAGTGGAATGGAGGGAGCATATAGCAATGATAACCCTGCTTGCTTCCTCAAGCCCTTCCATGCCCAGCACACACATTCCACTGTGTTAATGTCCGCCCTAGAAGCTTTGGAGGGTAGATATAGTGCTTTTGATAGAGTGCATGGAGCTGCGCGGTCTGTCTCAACTACTGTATATGGCTGGAATGGAGTTGGGTAAAACCAGTAATGTAAAAATTTAGCTCAAGGAGCATTTTGGGGGTTATTACAACTTTGGAGGAGGTGTTAATCCGTCCCAAAAGTGACGGTAAAGTGACAGATATACCACCAGCTGTATTACTAGTCCATTATATCCTATGGAACTCGTAATACGGCTGGTGGTATATCCGTCACTTTACCGTCACTTTTGGGACTGATTAACACCTCCTCCAAAGTTGTAATAACCCCCATAGTGTCATGTCTGGTGTCCCTGGACTGCCAAGTGGTATGGTAGGGAGTTCCCAGGAAAACGCAGTTGCCCTCCCATCCACAACAAGGCCACCATGTTGGATTTCAGCCGCTTGAGGAATTGAGGCGTAAGTGGGAAAGGAAATATTAAGGAAGAGGTAGAGAAACTTAGGGAGAATAATCATTTTTGCATTCGCGATATGGCTGGCGAGGGAGAGAGGTAGTCCGGACCACGTTGGTATTCTGTCCTCCAGCTAAGCCATGACCCAGCCGTAATTTGCTTGCCATGATGCCTCTAGATTGGGGCTTAACCATACACCCAGATACCGAACTGGCACATCTGCCCCCTACAAAGGAGAACTCAGTGGGAAATGTATGTGTGTTATCCGTGAGGGAAAATATTATGGATTTGACCCAGTTCACCTGTATGCCAAAATAGCCACCAAACCTCACCACCTCTTGTGCCAAAGCAGCCAGGTTCTCCAGAGGATTGCATATGTACAGGGTAATGTAATCTGCATAAGGCGAAACTACCAAATCCCTGGTAGCGAAGCCAATACCCCTGTTTGCCTGACATTGATGGATCCTCACCGCCAGAGTTTCCATCGCAATGGCAAAGAGTAACGGTGATAGTGGGCACCCCTGTCACGTGCCCCGGGTTACCACGAAAGGGTCATAGGTAAGCCCGTTTTAGCGCAGTGGGGAGTGTGTAGAGGAGTTGTATTTGTTTGATGAAACGCGAGCTAAGGCCTAGCCGTGCCAGAAGAGGGGAACGATTTGCTCATTACAGGGTGTCGAAGGCTTTGGGTGCGTCGAGCCGGGCAGCTTTGGAGGAGGCTGGAGGGTGAAGGTGGTGCATAATGGCAAAAATGGTGCAAAGGATGTGCGACGTCAGAGTTTAGGGATAAAGCCTGATTGATCAGGCCGCACAATCATGGGCAAGAGGGAAAAGAGTCGACTGGCTCCACATCCTAGAGTTTCACCTACTATAAAATGCCCTCAGGAATGTCCTGGAGGATCCAGGCAATTCACACTGCTATCTGCATCTCCCTCCACGATCCATCTCAAGTACCTCTTTAGAAAATCAAAATGGATTCCTGTGTGGCAACAGTCCCGTACAATGGACACACTCCACACATCAACTAACAGGAGTAACACGTACACATTTCATCCAAGTCCCACATGGATGAAGCGAAGTACCTGGTTAGGGGGATTTCTCACAGACAAATTTTAAAATAAAGCAGGAGCTAGTTGGCAAGTTGCCATTGCAGAAGATAAGAGAAAATTCCTGGCCTGCCACTGTAATCTTGTTGCTGCCAACATGATCGGTGCGTCTTCAGCTGCCTAGTGAGCTAAGTTAAAAGAGGGGTGCATTTGTTGGATCCCTCAGCATCACAGACCTCCACTCTGGACCACAGTCCGTGACAGAGGAAGCTTGTGTGCTGAGGCAAAAGTCACAACCTACAGATATGCCATGATGAATTTGGGGCAGGGGCGCGAGATCTCCATAGTCATGCAGGTACCTTTCCCAGCAGTTAGTCACGTCCTGCAGCAATAGATCTGTTGTTTGAAAATGACTCCAAGTGCTCACTGGAGGAAAGGAAGCATTTTATAAATAGACATATAGCGTTAATTGAACCTTGCCTAGGCTTTTTCCGGGCTCTAGTCCCAGATGACTGTTTCATGCCTCTTGGTTATCGTTCACTGGTGTGACAAGCGTTTTCATGCAACTCTGAGACCTCTCAAAAGAAGAAAAAAAAAATATATATATATATATATGTCTTTACCAGTCAGATCAGCTGAAATCTGTAAGCCTACCGAAGTGGCCACTTGTGTGTACTTAGGAGGTCGGTGCAGACATGTTCTGGGGAAGCTGGTTCTAGCTGCACCCCCAGTCCCACCGTGTGCCCCACTTGTACGACTGGCTCTCAGTAACCAAACATCCTGCATGGTATAGCAGAGGCTTTCAGTGATTGCGTTATGTCCGCGAAAGCAGAGGGTGCAGGACAGCAAGCATTAACTATCAGTCTTCTGTGTTATTGAGGCGTCACTCTCACTCGTGCACTGCACCCCCAACAGTAGATTGTGACCGTCTCAAGCCGTCGATAACAGTGAGTGGTGACTGATGCTGGTGATCGGTGTTAATGTGAAGACAGACAACTGCACACACCTCCACTGCTGATGGTGCCCTCGAAAGTTTATCTGGGGCTCTCTGGGAACCCCCTAAAAATCACTCCTAGGGACACCTCTAATCACGCACACCGAGCTTTCGTCATTCCTGACACAACAACCAGTGTCGCACGGGTCCAGATGGATAGCTCCAGCACGGTGGCTCCCCCCTCCACATCTCTTTGTTTTGTGTTCCAGCATTTAGGTGGCACTTCATAGCACGACGTGGGGGCACTGATGCACTTATCAACTTGGTGGCATGCCTGGAGGATTGGGGGGGGGGGGGGGGGGGGCTGGGGAGCATGCCTGGAGGATGTTATATTACCAGTGCTTAATTTGAGCCAGTGGTTTCTGGTGCTCGGCACCGGCTCTTAATTGTCAACACCGGTGCTAAAGACAGTGTGCCAGATTGTGGCACTATTTGTCTAATTCAGGGATCAGCACAGCAGTTGTTCATTGATCTGATATACATTAAAATAACTAATATCTGCCACCCACACCATTCTTATAGCTTTAGGGTCCCGAGATAGTCTGAATTGTCACTTGTGGGGGTATAATCGTGATTAGCTGTGTTGGTTCGGTCACCGCAGCTCTGGAGAGACAATTGGCGCTGCTATCTGCAGTGGCTTCCTTACCAGGGCCCTGGCACTTATTTACAAACCGAGCACTGTATGTTGTTTGTGATATTGTATGGGAGGTGTTTATGTGTTGTGCATGAGTGACCTGAGAACTCTTACCTTGTCTTGGTGAACAGCGCCTAGCAGTGTGATAGAGCAGGCCCAGTGAGCTATACATCAACAAGCCCAAGGCAGAGATGCTATCGAAGGAGTGACATGAGTCCTAAAGTACAGGACTGGTACCCATGCACCTTTTTAAAGGGCAGGGGCATGGCCTACTGCTCTACAAATACAGCTCAGCGAGGAAAGAAGGAATCTCTTATTAATGGGCAGAGTCGGCGCAGAAAGGACTGAATGAACATGCTTGTATAGCGCCCCTCTGGCCCACATCTCTCTCCGCCCCCTACTCGAGTCCGCCATCGCATACTAGTGCTTCTGAAAGGCTTGTAGGGCTGGCGCCAAGTCACACCTGGGCTGCAGGCGTCTGCATTTGGAAAGCGAGAATCCTTGGAGCTTATGGAAAAGTCAATGAAATGTCAGATCAGAAATGTCGGTGCATATTAAAGACAATTAGGAATGGCACAGGTCAGTCGTTTCTCGAACAGACAGACCAGTGCCTCCGAAAAGCCAGTTGGACTGAAACAGAGTCAGTCACGTCAGCCTCAAAGACCGGCATCTCTTCAGCTCTCACGGGGGCCGGTTCACGAGAGTGCCCTTAAGGGACGGTCCTCAGTGGTGCCCTATCTTACAAGTCCAGAGACAGTGGGAGGGGCTGTCCTTCACCCAAGCCAGTAGGCAGGAAATACCCCCTCTTGGTTCTATGGAGTGTTTTCTTGTGAAAACTCTAACATGGACAAATAACACAAAGCCGCCCAGACCCCGCCTTCTCCTCCCATCACCCTGAACAGGTTTTTTCCTCTCGTATTTTTGTATCTGAAGAGCAGCCGATGGGATGGGGTAAGGGCGCATTTCTAAAAACATGATGCTGCTGGTCCTTACCACACTTCCGAGTACCTCGCTGTAACGGATGGGCACCACGTCATTGTCACTGCTTCGGTGGGTGCGTTTGTAAGGGCACTTTCACCCACAAGTCAGGGGAGCAGGCGTTGCGTGCTTGCCGGGCCAGTCCCGTTTTTCGCCAGTTGTTCCGGGTGGGGGGAGGGGAGATGATGTGGCGGGGATCATCTGAAAGACTGAAAACAGTGAGAGTGTAGTGTGTCATGCTTTCTTGCTGGAATGCTCGTGGTGCTGACCTAGGGAGATTCCACGTTCTAGTACGGTCAGTCTCCTGAAGTGAGTTGAGCCTTAGCGTATTCCCTGATCGGACCTGTTCTTTCCGTTTCTTAACAATAAATGTGTACCTCTTACTTGGCCTACAGCGCGTCTTCACTTCAATTTGGCGACAAGGAAGCCGGCTTCATCGAACCTTCGTTGTATGGTCCATTTCCAACGGATCATTTTCTTGTTGTCCTTTTACCCGTGTTGCCGCCTTGCCGTGTGCTGCCGCCTAGCTGCCGCCGAGGGACGTTCCTGTAATTATACTTGTTTTTTTTTCTCTTTTCCTTGTTTTTTTTTTTGCCTCCGGCCTTTTGTACACTGCCCGGCCGTTGGTGTGGGGCGCGAGCGTCCCTTGGCAACGGACGCTTACGCGCAGCGCATGCGTCTCCTGGGCGACATACCTCCAGGAAGACTGACGCCGCTTCCGCTGTGCGTCTCCTTAGCAACAAACACGCTAAGGAGACTGACGCCGCTTTCGCTAGCGTCTCCCAGGATACGGAGACGCTAGCTCTTCATAAAAAATAAAAAAAGAGGAAAAAGGAGACGCGGAGCACGGACGCGGCTCTCGCATACATTTCATTGGAGACTGAGACGCAGCATGGACGTTGCTTCCGCGGTGCTGTTTTTGGACTTGAATTAAAAAAAAGAAATAAAGCAAGGAGGACTTTATTAATAAAAAATAAAAAAATAAGGAGGAAGAAGTACATTGTTCTCCTACCGTGAAGAAGGAAGAAGTACATTGTTCTCCTACTGTGAAGGTTTTTATCTATACATTTTGAACAGGTCCGGGAAGGGAAGAATAAATCTCTAGTTAATTGGCACTTTGTGTTCCTTATAATTTGCCTCGGATATGGCGCAGGCCAACTTTACAATTGTTCCTCCGCAAGTATTTTGGGCCATGGGTAATTCTCCGCTCATTAAGTGGCAAGAATGGAAGGACTATTTTCTAAATTATTTAGGCGCTATTGACGTAGATAACAAGATGTCTGCAGAACAGAAAAAGAGGATTCTATTGCATTCTTTGGGTCCTATGGGTCTGAAAACATATAATAAGATGTCCAAAAACCCTGTAAGTGGCGATATTTGTGCTTTTAATGCCGCAATGCTTGATCTTGACAAGTATTTTGCTCCGAAAGTCTGTATGGGAATTGTCCGTTATAAGTTTTTCCAAAGGAAACAAGAAAAAAATGAGCTGGTGGATGATTACATTGCGGACTTAAAGAAACTGGCTCTTGACTGTAAATTTGGGACAATTCATGACGAACTTATTAGAGATCAAGTTGTCATGCATTGCAGATCAATCTATTCAAGAAAGACTTTGGATAAATGGCGATTCTCCTCTGGAAGCAATTTTAGCCATAGTAAGGAAAGCAGAGATCTCTGAAAGATGTTTATCCGAACTAAAATCTACTGGAAAAAATGAGGATGGCATTTATAAAGTGAACAATCGCAAACCTGGGAAGACCTTACAGAGCGGGGAACCTGAAAGAAGATGTTACAGATGCGATAACAAAGACCACTTACCTCACTCCAAGTCGTGTCCAGCGTTAAATTTGAAGTGCAACAAATGTGGAGTGGTGGGCCATTTTGCAAAAGTCTGTAAATCTAAAAAGAAAATAGTTAAGTGTATATATGAAGGTGAAAATGTTGTAAAATGTGACACGGAGGAAAAAACAACGGATCCCAGAGGGATGGATGAGGATAAGAATTTCATCCTTAATATAATGGAGGTAAACACTAAGGAAAAACCCATATGTAACATGGAAATTGGTGGAGTACCTGTTACAATGTATGCTGACTCTGGTTCACCATTCACAATCGTGAATGAGGACGTGTGGAACAAGTCTTTCGTGGATAAAATTGGCAAGCAGCTTGCTCCGCCGGACATTCAACCAGAAAGTTACACAGGAGAAAAGATAAACCTGTTAGGTTTTAGGTGGTTGGCATTCTCATTCAAGAACAGGAGCGCCAGAGGTAAATTATATGTGGCCAAAAAAGGGCCGTCTGTTCTAGGTTGGAAGGATCAAGGACAGTTGCAGATGATCCTGGATCCAAATGGTAAAGAAAAGGTTTTAATGGTGAATGAAGAATGCTCTTTGACCTCCTTGATGGAAACTAAATTTCCAAAAGTTTTTAATAAGTGCTTGGGGAAACTTACCGGTTTCAAGCATAAAATTATATTAAAGAGGGAAGCTGTACCAAAAATTCATAAAGTCAGGGCTGTGCCAATTATGATCAGAGAAGAAGTTTCCAAGGAGCTGGACAAATTAATTTTAACGGATGTGATTGAGCCAATTGAAAGTTCGGAATGGATTTCGCCTGTAGTTATAGCTCAGCGTAGTAACGGAAAAATCCGTTTATGTGTGGACTTAAGATATTTAAATAATAATATTCTGATTGATCGGTTTCCTCTACCCAAAATTACGGAAATGGTTTCTAGTCTTGAGGGAGCATGCTGGTTTTCTACCATTGACTTGTCATCTGCGTATCATCAGATTCCCTTATCGGAGGACCCCAAAAGACTAACAGCCTTCATCACACCCTTTGGATGCTTCCAATACAAGAGGATGCCCTTCGGTCTTGCGTCTGCAGCAGCTGTTTTTCAACGTCTTATGCACAAACGTTTTGGGAAAATCGAAGGGGTTATGTGCTTCCAAGACGACATTTTAATTTTTGGAAAGGATAAGGGCATGCATGATGAGCGGTTAGAACATGTGTTGGAAGTGTTAGGTGACAAGGGGTTGACAGTGGAACTGAGAAAGTGCAAATTTGCGCAGAGGAGTGTGGAGTATTTGGGACATGAGATAAGTGGTGAGGGTGTTAGACCTAAGGCTTCTTTGGTGAATGCTATAATTGGGGTGTCACCTCCTATGTGTAAGGATGAAGTAAGATCATTTTTGGGCATGGCGGAGTTTTGTGCCAAATTTATTCCGAACTTTGCCAGTAAGGTTTACAATTTAAGATCTTTGCTCAAAAATAACTCTCCATTCATGTGGAATGAAGCATGCAACCATGAGTTTGAGAGTGTGAAAAGGGAGTTAAGCAAGGCTGCATGTTTGGAAAGTTTTGACCCTAAGTTGGATACTTTTGTTACCACGGATGCAAGTAATAAAGGCTTAGGTGCTGTGTTGTCTGAAAAAGATTGTAATGGTAAGGAAAAGATTATACTTTTTGCTTCTAGATCGTTGTCTCCTTCAGAAGAGAAATACTCTGTTATAGAGAAGGAGGCCTTAGCCTGTGCTTGGGCTTTAGAGCACTTCCGAGCATTCGTGTCCGGAAAAGACACAACCATTTGCTGCGACCACAAACCTTTAATTAAACTTCTTACAAGTGAAGGGAGTGTACTGGCTTCAGCTAGAATCTCAAGGTTGTCTATGCGCTTAAAGGATTACATTTATCGCATTGTGTATGTACCTGGCAAGAGTAATGTAATGGCGGATTGCCTTTCTAGATTACCTAATTTGTTGGAAAGGTGTGTTGATGACCCGTGGTATGAATGGAGTGTGGCTCTTATACACGATTCTGGTAGCCCTGCACTTAATGAAGATAGTTGGAGGAAGGAAATGGAGGTAGACGCTAGTTTACAGTCAGTTTTAAAATACGTTTTAGAAGGATGGCCTAAGAAGGATCTGTTACCTGAACAATGCAGAAGATTTTGGGAGGTTAGAAACAAACTCATTGTTGTGAACAATGTTCTTTGGAGAGGTGATAGAATAATTCCCCCATCTGGTATAAGGGAAGCAATCTTAGAATTATGTCATGAGGGACATTTTGGCATCGTTAGAACTAAGTCTGTGGTTAAAGAGTTGTTTTGGTGGCCAGGTGTTGATAAATCGGTGGAAAGATTTGTCAGAACTTGTCATGTATGTTCCTCTGCTGACAAGAGTTTGTGTAACCTTAGACCACCTATGCAGCAAGCGTTCATTCCCAGGCAACCATGGGAATATGTCGCTATTGATCTCTTAGGTCCGGTGGGTAGCTCTCAAGAGTTTGTAATAGTCCTTATTGATTTGTTCTCCAAATGGCCAGAAATTGGTATTTTAGAAAAAGCTGATACTGTAAGCGTGTTGGAGTTTTTGGAGAAGGTTTTCCTTGCAGAAGGCACTCCTTCTAAATTGCTGAGTGATAATGGTGTACAGTTTATGTCGGATTCTGCAAAAAAGTATTTTCGGAGGGTGGGAATTGAACATAAAACCACCTCTCTGTACAATCCCAGTGGAAATGGCACTGTAGAAAGGTTCAATAGAGTCATTAAAGGTATAATTCAGGGTGCTATGAATGGGGGAGAGGATTGGCACATTGCCATTTGTAAAGCTGTGTGGGTGTATAGGATTACCGAGAACATGACTACTGGACTCAGCCCGTTCATTATTATGAGGGGAAGAAGCTCGAGAAGCAAACATAACCCTGCTTGGTTGGTTAAGACTGGTATCCAACATTGGTTAGTGGAGAATGTAAGGGATTGTTTGGATAGGTCTCTTGAGAAATCAAAGTCTTATTATGACAAGCTCCATCATGTTAAGCCTGTTGAAATCAATGTTGGTGATTGGGTTAGAGTTAAGAAACCTTATAAAGTTAAGAAGGGTGAGAGCCAGCACTTTGATCCTGAATGTGTTATGGAAGTTTTGCATAAGGCCATAAAACTGAGTGATGGTAAGGTGTGGAATCTTAAGCGCATTGTTTTACTTAGGAATGGACAGGAATCTGGATGGGGCGAAGTCCACACTAACAGTAAGAGGTGTGAGAAGGGAAGGGCTGAATGGGCTGAATGGTTGGAAGATGAGGTTACGAGTCACGATGCCGCAGAGGCGTCTCCACACGTACTTGGTGATTGTGTTTTGAGTGAGAAGGAAGATGTGAGTGACTCGATTGCCGAGTCAGGGAATGGGAATTTATCCGAGTGTGCACATCAGTGTGACTCTGTAGAAAGGAAAAGGAAAGTGACGCCTCCTGGTTGGTTGAAGGATTATGTGTTAGGATACTTAGGTTTCTGATTTTCATGTTTAATTATTTCTTCTTTTATTTTTTTATTTTTTTTCTTCTCTTCTTTGTTTTTTTTCTTTCGCGTTTTTATTTCCTTGTTGTAGGAAAAGAAGGGGGATATGTAGTGTGTCATGCTTCCTTGCTGGAATGCTCGTGGTGCTGACCTAGGGAGATTCCACGTTCTAGTACGTGCAGTCTCCTGAAGTGAGTTGAGCCTTAGCGTATTCCCTGATCGGACCTGTTCTTTCCGTTTCTTCTTAACAATAAATGTGTACCTCTTACTTGGCCTACAGCGCGTCTTCACTTCAGAGAGGCACTTTTTCAGGTGCTCTAAAGCTGTGCTAGTTAAAGGCTAAGTAGGCAATCTAACTACCAGAATGGTGCTAGTTTTAAAACTTACATTTTATTTATTTTCATAGTGCCTCTTCTGCCTTCCTATGCTGATGAGAGCGGCCATTCCCCGACGCTCCGTTGATGTAAAATTGTAGTCCTCCTATTTTTATTCCAGATTTTTGGTTCTCAAAATCTGCTCACCGTCCCCACGGGGGTATCCAGGCGCTGAGCTCCTATGACTGGCAGCCTCGATGCTGCTTTACTACGTCTGATACTAGATCGCGGTCTACTGCTTAATGCGCATGCCCGGCAGCCATGACATCATCGATGCTGCTTTACGCTCAAGCCTTCCAGGAGTGATGTCATCTACGCCTCCTCAGCCAAGGTTCCCAACCCTGCTAAATACTCATGCCTTTCAAGACTGACGTCATCTACGCCTTCTCATCCAAGGCTCCAACACTGCTTAATGCACAGGCCTTTCAAGACTGACGTCATCTACGCCTCCTCATCCATGGCTCCAACATTACTTAATGCACAGGCCTTTAATGCACAGGCCTTTCAAGAGTGACGTCATCCACGCCTCCTCATCCAAGGCTCCCAACTCTTCTTAAAACACATGCCTTTCAAGAGTGACGTCATCCACGCCTTCTCATCCATGGCTCCAACACTGCTTAATGCACATGCCTTTCTGGAGTGACGTCATCCACGCCTCCTCATCCAAGGCTCCCAACTCTCCTTAATGCACATGCCTTTCTGGAGTGACGTCATCCACGCCTCCTCATCCAAGGCTCCCAACTCTCCTTAATGCACACGCCTTTCAAGACTGACATCATCTTCGCCTCCTCATCCATGGCTCCAACACTACTTAATGCACATGCCTTTCAAGAGTGACGTAATCTAGCCTCCTCATCCAAGGCTCCAAACTCTCCTTAATGCACACGCCTTTCAAGAGTGACGTCATCTACGCCTCCTACTCCATGGCTCCAACACTACTTAATGCACATGCCTTTCAAGAGTGACGTCATCTAGCCTCCTCATCCATAGCTCCAACACTACTTAATGCACATGCCTTTCAAGAGTGACGTCATCTAGCCTCCTCATCCATAGATCCAACACTGCTTAATGCACATGCCTTTAACGAGTTACGTCATCCACGCCTCCTCATCCAAGGCTCCAACACTACTTAATGTACATGCCTTTCAAGAGTGACTTAATCTAAGGCTCCTTATCCGGGCTCCTAATCCTGCTGAGTGCACATGCTGGCCGAGCCTGAGGACATTTACAGCCCCCAATGCGCCTTAACGCATGTGCAGCCGAGGCCGACATCGAAGTGCCCTTATCCAGGCTCCCAATGCTGCTTCATACTTAAACCAACCACTGCTGATATCGTTTGTGTCGTCTCATCCAGGCTCTAAAGCTTGCATAATGAGCCTGCCAGCCCAGATGCTGTCACCGACGCCTCTCCATGATAGACAACCAGTACAGCCTATTGCACACAGCTGTACGGTCTGTCATCAATCCCTCCACGGCCAGGTTCCCAGTGCTGCTTAATGCGCCTGCTGGCCTACACTGACATCACGTGTGACTCCTTATCCGAGGCTAATGCTGCATTACACTCATGCTGGCAAACCTGATGTCACCTTCTCACGTTTCTTAATCCTCCTGCCTTCCAAGGCTGATACTTCTACGCCCGTGTATGCCAGGCTCTCAATGCTGATTAATATGCTTCTGCCTGTCAAGGCTTATATCATCTACGCATCCCAATGTTGTGTAGTACTCATGTCAACCAAAGATTACGTCATTGCCATCTACTCATCCAAGTTTCCCCAATGCTGCCTTACCCTCATGCTGGCCAAGGCTGATGTCATCTATGCCTCTTCTAAGGTTTCCGAAACTGATTTACACTTAAGCTGCTTATGGCCCATGTCATCAAAGCTGCCTTTTCCAGAGGTTCAAATCCTTTCAATTTCACACCTTTCCACTGAGCACAAGTCTCCCTCCTCCTCTGCCTTTCTTTTTAATCGCAAATTGGGACTCCAGACAGAACCATCTCAGATGTGCAACCTTACCTCCAAACCAACCAGGGCCTAAGTTAATAGAATAATCTCACTGCAAGTTGGTGCCACAGGCAGCGCTGTTGTACTTTAAATAAATAGTAACTGGGCCACTCATTGTGGGGGCTAAAATATCATCCGCAAGCGGGTGCTTAACCAAGACCGTGATAAAGGCTCTTGTATTCAGCAAGCCGGCCAACAGCATCATCCTCCTACTCGGCCCCACTGTTCTTTTCAACCTCTCATGAAGTCCTAAACGTCACCACCATGGCCAGTGTAACCAGTAAAGGTCCATATCCTCTACTGACCTCTGCCAGCGACCCCAATAAATACCACTGGCCCTCATACTAGTATTCAGAACCATCCGTGGCCTGACTTGCTTACTGCTCGCCTCACTCTCCACCGCTAGCGGATCATTCAATCACAAACGCAACATGGGTTCTACCTCTCACAGACACCCTGATACCACCTACAAATCCAGGGATTTTTACGCACTAGCCCTTCGACCCCTCCAGCTGCACCACCCACCTGTGCTTGGAAAGCCCTCGTCTTGCGCCCCATATGTCTCTTGCACAGGTGTAGGAAGTTGGCTCTGTATATACGATCTGAAAGTAAGAGAGAGTTTGTGCATAAAGTCCAAGGGTTCCCCTTAGAGGTTGATAGTGGCAAAATTAGATAATTCTAATGCTCTATTTTGTGGTAGTGTGGTCGAGCAGTAGGCTTATTAGAGGGTAAAGTTACGCATTTGTTGTACACACACAGGCAATAAGTGAGGAACACACACTCAAATACTTACTCCAGGCCAATAGGTTTTTATATAGAAAAATATATTTTCTTAATTTATTTTTAGAACCACAAGTTCAAGATTAAAAGTAAACACATAAAGAATAAGTTACTTACCTTCGGTAACGCTTTTTCTGGTGGATACAGTAACTACCTGTGGATTCCTCACCTAGAGAATTCTCCCCTCGCGCCAGCCCTCGACGGACATTTCTTCTAGCTCTGCACGTCGACGACGACGTCACAATCGCCCGACTCCACGCGACGCCACATGACGTCATCCAGGCAATAAGAAGCCCTCGTCGACGTGCAGACGTCAGTTATCACCATTTTTTTTACGTGCCATGGAGGCGAACAGGTTAAACCCAAGAGTACACATTCATCCAGAATGAATGAAAATAGAACATTATAAAACTCATTATAAATAACAGTTATGAATGCTCAATTATATATATGAATGTATAATCCAAGTCCAAAATGTCCTCTTCAACTATCTTAATTTGCAAAGGAAAAGTATATACAGTCATCACAACTATATACATGAAACAGCTATATACATATATATATATACAAGATCAAGGATGCGCACCCAAAGAGATCTTGGCTTGACCAGTCAGGCAACGGGGAGGCGAGTGGGACCGTGAGGAATCCACAGGTAGTTACTGTATCCACCAGAAAAAGCGTTACCGAAGGTAAGTAACTTATTCTTCTGATGGATACACCTACCTGTGGATTCCTCACCTAAAGAATAGAGTCCCCAAGCAGTATAACCTCCGGTGGTGGGTGCCCGAATGGTCAAACCAAGAAATCTTGCAGCACCAAGCGAGTAAAATGGCCATCCCTCCTAACCTCAGAGTCCAAACAGTAATGTTTGGCAAAAGTATGGAGGGACGCCCAAGTCGCTGCCCTGCAGATGTCAGCCACAGGAACACCCCTAGCCAAAGCCGATGAAGCTGCTTTGGCTCTGGTGGAATGGGCACGAAGCCCCACAGGTGGATCTCTCTTCGCCAAAGAATAGCAGATCTTAATATATAGAATGACCCACCTGGATAGCGTTCTCTTGTGGACCGCTCTACCTTTCCTCTTCCCCACGTATCCAACGAAGAGCTGTTCATCCTGTCTGAACTCTTTCGTCCTGGCAACGTAGAAGCTCAGTGCTCTTCGCGGATCCAGCCGGTGGAGCCTCTCTTCCTCCTTGGATGGGTGAGGTGGAGGGTAAAAGGAAGAGAGAATAATTGACTGCCCCAGGTGAAAGGGTGTAACAACCTTCGGTAGGAAAGCCGCCTTGGTCCTCAACACCACTTTGTCCTTAAAGAAAGAAAGGTATGGGGTTTCCACAGTGAGAGCCTGAAGCTCGCTAACCCTTCTGGCAGATGTAATGGCCACCAGGAAAACAGTTTTGAATACTAGGAACCGTAAAGAACAAGAGTGCATAGGTTCAAACGGGGCCCCCATAAGAAAAGTTAAGACTAAGTTAAGGTCCCACTGAGGCATAATGAATGGTGTGGGTGGATACTTATTAGTGAGTCCCTTTAGAAACTTTAAAACAATTGGTGATTTAAAGAAGGATGGTTGATCAGGAAGGCACAGAAAAGCAGATAGTGCAGACAGATAACCTTTAACAGTGGCAATCGCACAACCTCTCTGTGCCAGATGGAGTGCAAATGACAAAATGTCAGATAAACCAGCTTTTAAGGGATCTAAACTATTCTCTCCACACCATCTTGTAAATTTAGCCCAACGATTAGCATAGATTGACTTGGTGGAGTGTCGCCTGGCCGATAAAATAACTTCCACCACATCTGGAGGGAGAGAAAAGGAACTCAGATTGCCCCGTTCAATCTCCAGGCATGAAGATGCAGGCTCTGGAGGTGGGGGTGTAGAATCTGCCCCTGCGACTGCGAGAGGAGGTCCACCCTGCAAGGGAGACGGAGCGGAGGGCACTGAGAGAGTTGGAGTAGGTCCGAATACCACACCCTTCTCAGCCAATCCGGAGCTATGAAGATGACTTGAGCTCGGTCTTGGCGGATCTTCCTGAGAACTCGAGGAATCAAGGGTATGGGGGGGAAACGCGTAAAGCAACTGACCCTTCCAGGACATCTGAAACGCGTCCCCCAAAGCTCCTTGCACCGGATACTGGAGGCTGCAAAATAGAGGACACTGCGCATTCTCTTGAGTTGCAAACAGATCTATTTGTGGATATCCCCACATCCGGAACATACCCAGAACTAGATCTGGATGAAGACGCCACTCGTGATCGACCGAGCTGCGACGACTGAGAATGTCTGCACGCACGTTCAGGACTCCGGCCAAATGATGTGCAATCAAGCAGATCTTGTGTTCCTGAAGCCAGGACCAGAGACGAAGAGCTTCTCTGCAGAGAAGATACAACCCCATTCCTCCCTGTTTGTTTATATACCACATCGCGGTCGTGTTGTCCGTTAGAACTTGGATTGACTGACCGCGAATGGAAGGGAGGAGGGCCTTGAGAGCCAGACGTACTGCCCGCAACTCTAACAGATTGATGTGTAACCTCTGTTCCCCTGGAGACCAAAGGCCCTTGATCTCCAGGTCCCCAGGATAAGCTCCCCACCCTAGAGTGGAAGCATCCGTTACCACTGTGGCCACTGGAGGTGGCAGCAAGAACGGCCTTCCTTGAGACAGGTTGTCGACCGCTGCCCACCATCGAAGATCCACTGCAGTGTCTCTGGAGATCTTTATCGAATCCTTGAGATCCCCTTTGTGCTGGAACCACTGCCTGCGGACGCACCACTGAAGAGCCCTCCTGTGCCAGCGTGCATGAGTGACCAACAGTATGCAAGAAGCGAACAGACCGAGCAGACGAAGGATCTTGAGGACTGGAACTACCGCTGCATTTTGAAACATTGGAATCAACGCCTGAATATCCTGGACCCGCTGGGGTGGAGGAAAGGCCCGATTCAATGTCGTGTCCAACACTGCCCCTATGAACAGGAGGCGTTGAGAGGGCTCCAGGTGAGATTTGGGTACATTGACTGAAAAACCCAGGTCGTACAACAATTGAGTCGTCGACTGGAGATGGCACCGCACAAGCTCCGGAGTTTTGGCTTTGATCAACCAATCGTCCAGATAGGGAAACACAGCTATCCCCTTCTTCTGAGCTCTGCTGCTACCACCGCCATCACCTTTGTGAAGACTCGAGGTGCCGAAGTAAGACCAAAAGGGAGGACCGCAAACTGATAATGCTGCGATCCCACCACAAACCGGAGATACTTCCTGTGTGATTTGAGGATCGGAATATGAAAATACGCGTCCTGCAAATCGACCAACACCATCCAGTCTCCTTCGTTCAACGCCAAAAGAACCTGTGAGAGCGTCAGCATTTTGAATTTTTTCTGCTTGAAGAACCAATTCAAAATCCTCAAGTCCAAAATCTCAGCCGACCATCCTTTTTGGGAACCAGGAAGTATCTTGAATAACAACCCTGACCCCTCTCTTGCTCGGGAACCAACTCTATCGCACCTTTTGCCAATAGGGATAATACCTCCTGCTGTAATAGGAGAAGATGGTCTTCTGAACAGAAGGATGGGCGGGGAGGGAAGGTAGGAGGGAATTCCCGAAAGGGAAGAGCGTACCCCTTCTTCACAATGTCGATGACCCAGGAGTCCGATGTTATAACCTCCCACATTGGAAGAAAATGGGCAAGTCTCCCCCCTACCGGAGACAAGTGGACAGGGAGTGGAGGACGACTACGGCTGCTTTCCTTGCTGCACCCCTCCCAAGGAAGAGGAAGAGGCAGAGTGTTGCAAGGTGGCTCCTCTTGTACGGACTCTGCCCCTGCCCCTGAAGGATCTGTATGGCAGGGTAGAAGCAGATTGTTGTGGTCCTTGCAATCTTCCACGAAAGGAACCACGTCCAAATCCTTTAAACCTCCGAAAACCTCTAAAGGAGGATGAGGCTGACGACTGGAGTCCCAAAGATCTTGCAGTCGCTCTGCTTTCCTTAAAACGTTCCAGGGCAGAGTCAGCCTTTGTGCCGAAGAGCCTCTCCCCATCAAAAGGAAGATCAAGAAGTGTGGCCTGCACGTCCGACGAGAAGCCAGATGACCGTAGCCAAGACTGCCGTCTAGAAACTATGGTCGTGCCCATAGCCCTAGCCACCGAGTCCGAAGTATCCAATCCCGACTGGATCACCTGAGTCGCAGCCGCCTGAGCATCCGCCAACAGCTGCAACATCTCCTGAGACAAACTAGGGTGGCCCTTTGCCTCTTCCATAAGGGCATGGATATAACGCCCCAGTATGCAAGTTGCACTGGAACATTTTAAGGCCATACTGCAAGATGAAAAGGTCTTTTTTGCAGTATGGTCCATCTTTTTTGACTCCCTGTCCGCAGGTGTCCCAGGAAACGAGCCAGGAGAGGATCTGGACGAACAAGAGGCTTGCACCACTAGACTCTCCGGAGTTGGCTGTCTGGAGAGAAACACCGGATCACCAGGCGCCACCCTATATCGACGAGCCACCGCTCTGTTGACCGCAGCGGTGGACACAGGTTTCAACCAGATGTCCTTAATGGGGTCCAGCAGAGCCTCATTGAAGGGCAAAAGAGGCTCAGCAGAAGCAGAAGCCGGGTGTAAAACCTCTGTCAATAAATTTCTTTTGACCTCCGCAGTAGGAAGGGGAAGGTCCAAAAAGTCTGCAGCCTTCTGAATGACTGCGTGGAATGAAGCAGCTTCCTCCGTGATCTCTCCAGGGGAAGCTAGATCCCATTCCGGGGTAGTGTCCAAGCCACTGGCTGTATCCAGTCCCTGGAAGTCACCAGAAGGCTCCAAAACTTCACCTTCCTCCAGGTGTTGTCTCGCGTACTCTTCTTCCTCCAAAAGTCGAAGAGCCAGATGTCTTGATTTAAGCCTTGACTCCAAGCCTGGAGTCAATAAAGCGTCGGCCGACGCCGAAGATCTTCGTCGGCGCCGAACCTCGGATCCGTCCGAAGCCGGAAGCTCCGACTCCATAGGATTTTTAGACGTCGATCGGATCCGAGGCGGATCCAACGGCGCCGTAGCAGGTGTAGACAGCCTGGGCGACGTCATAGGCATCGGCGCCGCTTCAGGTGCAGCAGATAAAAATGGGGTGAAAGGCGTCGATCTATAAGACGCCGGAACACCCAAATCATGGGCCAGAGGGCCAGACGGACCTGCATGACTTCCACCCGGCGTCATGGAAGCAAAAATGTTAAACATTGCGTTTAAAAACACTGCAGGATCCGTTCCCGGAGCCGGGAAAGCCGGGTATTGCTGCTGCTGCACCGGCGCCGGCATAGATGCCGAGGAAGGTCCAGGTAACTCCTGGCCAGGAGAACCTTCTGGCCTCTGGGGTGGCTCGACCTCAAAGACCGACCCGAGTGACGTCGGGGGTCGTAGGAGGCGGAGGGGTGACGGTCGGGCTTATCTCCCATGTCGGACGACGCCGAGCTGACGGAGAAGCCAATCTTGACCTGGACCGTCCCTTGCTCGATCGGCGCCGAGATCCGTGACGGCGCCGAGATTCACTATGATGGTGACGAGACCTCGAGGATCTCGAAGAAGGCTCCCTCCGATGACGTCTCTCCTTCTTCTTCTTGAAACGAGCCAAGAACAATTTCGCCTCCCTCTCTTTTAGTGCCTTAGGATTCATGCGCTGACATGAGCCGCATGACTCGACCTCATTGTCGGAACTAAGGCACCAGAGGCAATTTTCGTGGGAGTCGGTAACCGACATTCGACCCCCGCACTGGCTACAAGGTTTGAAGCTGGATTTTCTTGGCTGCGACATCGTAACCGTCGTTGGAAACAGTAGCTCCCTGTGAGCCGAAGAATTAACCGTTACTCGGGCACGGAAAAAAGGGAACTGACGTCTGCACGTCGACGAGGGCTTCTTATTGCCTGGATGACATCATGTGGCGTCGCGTGGAGTCGGGCGATTGTGACGTCATCGTCGACGTGCAGAGCTAGAAGAAATTTCCGTCGAGGGCTGGCGCAAGGGGAGAATTCTTTAGGTGAGGAATCCACAGGTAGGTGTATCCATCAGAAATGCAAGGTACTAAACACAGGTAAGTTAGGAACTTTGAATGAAAGCAATATCATATACATTCTTTGTAAAAATGGCAATAAGCTATTTTAAAAGTATACAGTGCAAAAATCAACAGTTCCTGGGGGAGGTAAGTATTGGTTAGTTTGTGAGGTAAGTAAGACACTTACAAGTCTCAGTTCCTGGGCATAGGCAGCCCACCGATGGGGGTTCAGGGCAACCTCAAAGTTACAACACCAGCAGCTCAGGGCCGGTCAGGTGCAGAGGTCAAAGAGGTGCCTAAAACACATAGGTGCCTATGGAGAATAGTGGTGCTCCGGTTCCAGTCTGCCAGCAGGTAAGTACCTGCGCCCTCGGGGGGCAGATCAGGGGGGTTTTGTAGAGCACTGGGGGGGGGGGGGGGGGGTGAGACAGGTAGGCACACAAAACACACCCTCAGCGGCACAGGAGCGGCCGGGTGCAGTGTGAAAAGCAGGCTCTAGATAGGAAACAATGGAGGGACCCGGGTGTCACTCTAGTGGTCCATGCAGGCACGGGGGGCTTCTCGGGACAGCCACCACCTGGGCTAGGCAGAGGGTCGCCTGGGGCTCACTCTTGTACTGAGGTTCGTTTCCATCAGGTCCCGGGGGCTGCGTGTGCAGTGCTTGGTCCAGGCGCCGGGTCCCTTGTTACAGGCAGTCGCGGTCTGGGGAGCCTCTGGATTCTCTCTGCAGGCGTCGCTGTAGGGGTCCAGGGGGGTCGTCTCGGGCTACTCACGGGGTCACAGCCGCCGTAGAGTCGTCCCTGTGGTGTTGGTTCTCTGGATCTCGAGCCGGGGGCGTCGGTGCAGAGTGTGAAGTCTTACGCTTAAGGCGGGAAGAGTGAGGTCTTTGAAGTTGAAGAAAAGTTTGCAAGTTTGTTGCAGGTTGATGAGCAGAACCGCTGCTCATGGGAGTTTCTTGGTCCTGGGGGTAAGCGCAGTCCTCTGAGGCTTCAGAGGTCGCTGGTCCCTGTTGTTAATGCGTCACTGGTTGCAGGTTTAGGAGTCAGGAGACAGGCCAGTAGGGCTGGGGCCAAAGCAGTTGTCGTCGTCTATCGTCTCTGCAGGCTTGTAGTTCAGCAGTCCTTTAGTTCAGGCTGCAGGAATCTGATTTCCTGGGTTCTTGGGTGCCCCTAAATACTAAATTTAGGGGTGTGTTTAGGTCTGGGAGGGCAGTAGCCAATGGCTACTGTCCTGGAGGGTGGCTACACCCTTTTTGTGCCTCCTCCCTGTGGGGAGGGGGGCACATCCCTAATCCTATTGGGGGAATCCTCTAAACTTAAGATGGAGGATTTCTAAAGGCAGGGGTCACCTAAGCTCAGGACACCTTAGGGGCTTTACTAACTGGTGGGTGACTCCTCCTTGTTTTTCTCATTATCTCCTCCAGCCTTGCCGCCAAAAGTGGGGGCAGTGGCCGGAGGGGCGGGCATCTCCACTAGCTGGGATGCCCTGGGGCGCTGTAACAAAAGGGGTGAGCCTTTGAGGCTCACCACCAGGTGTTACAGTTCCTGCAGGGGGAGGTGAGAAGGACCTCCATCCAGTACAGGCTTTGTTCCTGGCCACAGAGTGACAAAGGCACTCTCCCCATGTGGCCAGCAACTCGTCTGGTTTGTGGCAGGCTGGCAGGAACTGGTCAGCCTAACACTAGTAGTCGGATTGGTATTCGGGGGCATCTCTAAGATGCCCTCTGGGTGAATTTTACAATAAATTCCACACTGGCATCAGTGTGTATTTATTGTGCTGAGATACTAAACTTCCCAGATTTCAGTGTAGCCATTATGGAACTGTGGAGTTTGTGTTTGACAAACTCCCAGACCATATACTCTTATGGCTACCCTGCACTTACAATGTCTAAGGTTTTGCTTAGACACTGTAGGGGCATATTGCTCATGCACATATGTCCTCACCTGTGGTATAGTACACCCGGCCTTAGGGCTGTGAGGCCTGCTAGAGGGGTGACTTACCTATGCCACAGGCGTTGTGAGGTTGGCATGGCACTCTGAGGGGAGTGCCATGTCGACTTAGTCATTTTCTCCCCACCAGCACACACAAGCTGTGAGGCAGTGTGCATGATGTGCTGAGCGAGGGGTCCCCAGGGTGGCATAAGACATGCTGCAGCCCTTAGAGACCTTCCCTGGCATCGGGGCTCTTGATGCCAGGGGTACCAGTTACAAGGGACTTATCTGAGTGCCAGGGTTGTGCCAATTGTGTAAACAAGGGTACAGTTTAGGGAAAGAACACTGGTGCTGGGGGCCTGGTTATCAGGGTCCCAGCACACTTTCAATCAAAACTTAGCATCAGCAAAGGCAAAAAGTCAGGGGGTAACCATGCAAAGGAGGCATTTCCTTACAACAGGGTATAACATAAAGACCCCCAGGGGCCCTACAGCTAAGCATTCATGTGACCTGTGAGATCATCCTGCTACCCACAGTCACAAATATTGATTTTTGTTACTGTTTCTAAGTACTTTTGCTCTAACCTCTGTAGAATTCCTGCTGGAGGTGCACAGTAAGTCAAGCACTTTGATGCTGTGTTAATGCTCTGTAGATCAATAACATTGACTGTACTTTACTTCCACCTGACCCCAACACTCCCTTTAAAGAAGGCAAGGCTATGGCACGGACACGTGGGTCTCTTGCAAACTACAGAATTGAAGCCACAGCTATGAGTTCCACTGAAATGACACTCAGGAAACCACTGAAAAACGATTAGAGTTCAGCTGTATGGACAGGGTTAGGGTTCTGGGCTAAGGTGTAGGGCTAGGACTACATTTAGATTATGGCAGTTTTTAGGGTTTAGGATTAGAGTTAGGATTTACTTGGGATAAATGTGGGTGCTGCACCACAGCAACGTTTTCCTATGCTTTAAGTTAGACTGGAAGCTGTAGAATCTCCTTTCTGCCATCACAGCCACACACTATGTTCACTATGGCACTTTGATGATGCCCTGGGGTAATAATGACAAATATTTGTTTATTTAATACCACCGTTTTGACAGTTATACGCTGTGCAGATAACGGGCTTTACTATTACATAATTCAGTAGTACTGAAACTGCCAACCTTTAAGGAATGGAAGGCTCTTTTGACCCTGCGAGATTCAGACCCGTTACAGTAGTGAAAACAAATGAATAGACTATGTAATACAAACTTGTGAGCAGCAGATCACACCCGATGTCAGCAGGCCTTATAACTTCTCATCTTCACTAAATGGGGACAAGTTATTGAGCTCTTGGTCTCTGGATTATTTACCGGACCCAGGTGAACTGCAGCAAGTTAATATGCCAGCCACTATGCCTCTGAACCTGTAGAAACCCTGAAGGTGTACACCCCTTCAGAGCCAGCTGTCCGCCACCCACCTGCTTCTGACCTCTCCAGCATGTGTTAAATCCTCCCATTGATCTGAGCAATCAAATTGCCAAGCGTGTCTAATTTTAGTAATCCTGGTGTTTAATTCAGCAACACTTTCTGACTTTTCCTGCTAATAAAATAATGTGTTACATTGCATGCTTGGCTATCTCTCCCTAGTCTGCCACTGAAACTCTGGTAGGGCTGGGCAGCAGTCAGTCTCAGATACACTTAGTAGCACCATGTCGAGTAGTGAACTCAGACTAATTTCGGACTTGACCAACATTGCACATGCTAAGAAAGTAAAGTCCACAATCACAAAAGAAACAAACATTTGCAATGCAATGCAATGGATCGCGTGTTTGCTTGAGTTAAAGCTATTAGCGTTGAAAACTCCTAACTGGACTTTACATGCCACAAACTGAAAATGAAAAGTAAAACAGTTTCACATAAGCAAGCCGACGGCCACCATGAGCGCAAAGCAGACACATAAAAGGAAACAGAAGTTCACTCGCAGTGAAACATATCGGCAAAAGTGCAATTATCCATGTAACAGGCAAAAGTGCAACTATCCAACAAAACCGGCAAAAGTGCAAATATCCATGTGACGGGGTCGATGTCATGCAAAGCGCTCAACTACTGCCCAGCGAGATCATGCTGCCTACAAATTAAAGAGAAAAAGTAGTCCAGAAATCTTACTAAAAACATGGAGCCTCGTGTGTTTTCAGTAGTTGTCCGGTGCACTCGAGGTAGGCTAAACACACCGGAAAATGCATGACATATGCATGCCTTCCACTAATTGAATTAAGCAAATTATAAAACACAAGCCCACGAACCAACCAAACTGATGGGCGTGGTTAAAAGTCCACAGAGAGATTACACCAGGGACAGAGCACTTTGCACTCGACCCTCAAAAAAAAAAAAAAAAAAAAAAAAAAAAAACTACAGAACCCAGAATGCATCACAAATGCTTTGGGGGACTGCAGTCATCCCTGAAAGGCAGGTAGACTTGGAGTGGAGTCAGTCACATGTCACCCTTGCCATTAGCAATTTAGCAACACGTGCCAGGATCATCTCTAAAAGGCCTGTAGACCTGAGCAAGAGCGAGTTCATGATAGATTTGGTTCTGAAAGGAGTACTTCAGATTTGGTCACAGGCCAATTTTCTTTATACTTTATCACAGGGAGACCTCCACCAGCTGGTGTAGGTCTCCCCATGGTAAAGTACAGGGAAAAGCAAAAAGTTTACTAAACTTGAAAAAAATGAATAAAAATATTTTACGTTAAATATTAATGTAACTTATTTTTATATTCATTTTAAATGGAGAACAAAAAAAGTTCAGCATTAGCAACAATATACATTTACAATTCGATTATCTAGAATATTACATCTAAACAATGTTTTCCAAGTTTAAATTAAAAAAAAAAATAAAAAAAAAACTCACACCTAAAGTAAAAACATATGCTTTTACTTATTAAAAGGGGTGTATAGAATTATTTACAACTGATTTAATTATATTTTAATATACCTCATGTTACAGTAATTTTAAAGAAAAAAAAGATGAAAATGTTACAATGAAATAAAAAACAATTTAGACAATAAAATTTATTAATTTATATCTAACTTTTTAAAATTTCTTTGAACAGTTTCCTATTGAGTTTTATTTTAAGCTCCTATCTTAATTACTTTCCATGGGAGGGTATTGAAGTGCCATCACCCATACCAATATCGGGTGGTGCTGGACATACTGCAATTATAAGCAGAAGCAGTTTACTACTGTTGTGGGCATTTATTGGCTATTATAACTTTAGAGGTGTGGTTTGTGAATAGCAATGTGTGTACTCTTTTGTGGGTGTCTGTCCCTCCCTAAACCCTTCCCATACCCTCCTTAAACCTCTTAGTCTCCTCCCTAAACCATCCCATTTAGAAGTAAATATGCCCCTCTTTCCTGCCTCTCCCCCTGGTCTCGCTCACATTTATCACTAAGGGCCTGATTTGGATTTTGGTATACAGGTTACTCTGTCACAGACGTGACTTTTATTCCGTCGGGCGTATTACAATTGCCATAGAATATAATGGAATCGTAATACAGTGGACGGGATATCAGTCACATTTGTGACAGAGTAACCACATCTGCCAAGATCTAAATCAGGCCCAAAGTAGTAAACTCGCGTGTGAGGATCCCCATAGAAAAGACAGGAGGGGTGGAGGTTTACACTCACAGATTTCTGTATAGTACCGTAGTGGCACTACTAAACATAGGACAAAATGCTGTTTGTGAATAGGGCACTTACTGTTCAGGAAAACTGCAGCAAACCTACCTTACCTATAATTAAGGCTACCAGGATTCCATTTTACTGATTTTCACATATACAAAAAGACAGAAAACAATGTGTTTCCTGTCTGTATTTAATTTTAAAAGTGGAAACATACTGAAAATTGTGCTTTCTGCGAGAGACTCTCAATGCTGTCTTGCATGAATTCCAGACACAGGCTGAGCAGATAGACAGCACAGGGAGGTAAAAAACATGATGAGATTTCCTTAAATACAGGTATGTGTTAACATATTTGTAGTATAACGCTGATATGCACCTATGGGTGTAGTGTTTTGTTGTATGGGCTGCTTAATTGCTTAAACGTGATAAGCATCCACGTAGCAGTGAGTGCACACCTAAGAGTTAAATAAATGTGGAAATATACCATTTAATGACTCCATTTGTTCTCAAAATAGATATGGATGAGTACCATCAAGAAGGCCAAAAGATAAGTATGGATAAATACTGACGGAAATATTACAAAAATATATACCATGAAACCGGGAGCCCTACTTACAACTCCCTCATCCATAATGTATTATTATAGCACCAGGGCGCCTTTTTAGTCATTGTACGCCTAATAAATAAAGAAACAAACATAGGAGCATGGATGAGGCACAGCTTTTCAGAGCACAGGCCCCCGTAGCATGGGCGTAGGAAGTGTGGGGGACGCGGGGGATGTATCCCCCCCAGATTTTGGAGGGTGGGGGACACAGGGGACGAAGGTGGGGGGGACAAGCTGACACAATAATTTCCCCTCTCACATCTATTATTCAGAGGGCCATTAGCGCACAAAAGCGCTACTTATAACAGCCCTGTACCGACCATCCTCCAATCTGATGGTAACAGAATGAAGGTGAGTCAGGAGGCCCCCTACGCCCTCTGCTCTTTTGTTTGTCCTGTTCACACCTGTGGGCATTAAGGGTGTTCATGAGAACAAAGGGCACGAGGAGGAGAAAAGAGTTTTGGATGATTACTGTCTGCATCACCTGCCGCCTTGAAGAGGAGCACTGCAGGATGCCTTCAAGAGGAGCTGCAAGACATTGAGCAAGATCTAAAGAGAGAACAGAGTCCCACTCAGCCTGACACCTGCAGGCTAGAAAGGAGACTCTGTGAAACACAATGTTTGTTTTTGCCTAAGATCACACCAGTTGGTGAAACAGTGAAGTCGAGATTGGGCCCAGATTTTACCTTTTCACACAACAATTTAGCTATTAGAAGGGTATATTTTTCTAACATTTATGTTTAATGTTTTGTTATCTTGGTAATGAAGGGCTTGATTATAGAGTGGCAAACAGGGAGTAGCCATATTTCATTTTGGGCCGTTATGTCTAGCGTTATTATTTATGTTGTTGTTATTGTTACATACTTCAGCATATTGAAGTATATTATATATTCTTCACTGTACTCAAACAATCTACCCTATGCCACTGCACCATACACCACTTTCCTCCACTCTATGCTACTCTACGCCACTGCAATCTATGCTGTACCACTCCACTCTACACCACTCTACTCTGCAGCACTCTACACTACGCCACTGCAATCTATGCTATTCTACTCTAACCATTGCACACTACACCCCTGCACTCTGCCAGTGCACTCTTCACCACTTTACTCAAAACCAATGCACTCTATGCCACTGCACTCTATGCCAATCTACTCTGCACCACAGCACTCTATTCCACTGCTTTCAATGCCACTGTACTCTGCGCCACAACACTCTAGGCGACTGCACTGTATGCCACTCCACAATACACCACTGTACTCTACGACCCTCTAATCTGCAACATTGCACTCTGCCACTGAACTTCACGCCACTCTACTCTGCACCACTGCATTCAATGCCACTGTACTCTGTCCGACTGCACTCTTTTCTGCACCACTGCACTCTAATCTACTCTACTCTACACCACTCCACTGTAGGCCCTTCACTCTACTTTGAAATCATCTCCTCTATGCGACTGCAATCTACGCAACTCCACTCTATGCTATGCCAGTCTAATCTACCCTGCACCACTCCAATGTACCCTGCGCCACTCCAATCTGCTCTGCACCGCTCTATGCTACTGCACTCTACATCACTATGCTCCACTCTGCAACAATCTACTCTTCACCACTATACTGTACTCTGCAGCAATCTACTCCATGCCACTGCACTCTATGCCACTCTATTCTACTCTGCACCACTGTACTCTAAGCCACTCTTCTCTCCTCTGCATCACTCTACATTACTGCACTCTACGCCAATGCATTCTATGCCACTCTACTCTACACCACTGCCGTTTATGACACTCTACTCTGCAACACTGCACTCTGCCACTGAACTATACTCCTCTCTACTCTGCACCACTCAACTATATGCCACTCTACTGCACTCTACACAAATGTACTATATGCCACTACACTATGCCACTCTACTCTGCATCACTGCACCCCACCATTGCACTCTACACCAGTCTACTCTACCTTGCACCACTCCACTCTACCATGCACCGCATCATTCTATGACAGAGCACTCTGAACAACTGCAATCTATGCAGTGCCACTCCACTCTACTCCCCTCTACTCTTCACCACTCTACGCTACTGCTCTGTACGCTAAACCAGTGCTGTCTTCGTCAATGCACTCTACACAACTTTACTCAAAACCAACGCACTCTATACCACCACACTCTACGCCAATCTACTTTGCACCACCGTACTCTATGCCATTTCACTCTAGACCACCCAACTCCACTCTATGACACTTCACTCTGACATTACACTCCATGATACTAGACTCTGACACTCTATTCCATTAAACTCTAACACTTTCTCCACTCTGTAACTCCCTACACAACTCCCTGTACGCCACTCCATTCCACTTTACTCCACTCTATACCACTCCACACCTCTCTATGCCACTTCAATCTACGATACTCTACTCAACGCCACTGCACAGCCCTCTATGCCACTCCACTATTCAACAATGTACTATGCTCAACAACACTCTACCCAACTTTCTCTATGCTAGTTCATGTTACTTTACTTCACTCTACTCCAGTTCACTCTTATTTATGCCTTTCCACTCTACAACACTCTGCCACTCCACTCTATTACACTGTGACACTACTCCACTCTACTACTACTTTATGGCATTGGCGCTTGATTAGAGATTCAGATCTCCACTGATTGCCTTGTCACTCATATGAGACGTGAGTCAGATTTATCTTTGCCGTTTTGGTTACAAGCACTATGTAACCCTTTTAACTCAAGCTTAACGAAGGCTTAGGATGATCCTGATACCTGTTTAGGGGATCGAAATATCGTCGGCCAAAGTACCTTGACTTGAATTTGTGATATTGTACATAAGTTGGCATAAGCATAGATACTATGAGCTAATGACTTCTTGATTCACTATTTGAGTCATTCATGTAAAAGTGGGTGTATAACAGCGTGTAAATCACTATTGTGGATGCTAACCTTGTAGGAAAGTAGCCTCTTTCTAGCTTGGTTACCCCCACATTTGGCCTGTTTGCCAGTGTGTTTGAGTGTGTCTACTGGGATCCTGCTAATCTGGACCCCAGTAGTTATGCTCTCTCCCTTAAATTATGGTTGTTGCATACTGGTAACCCAGTATTTCACCCAAGATTGGCATACTGGTGCCCCCTTATAAGTCCCTAGTATATGGTACTTAGGTACCCAGGGCATTGGGGTTCCAGGAGTTCCTTAGGGGCTGCAGCATTTTTTTGCCACCCATAGGGAGCCCATGCAATGGCTTCTACAGAACTGCCATTGCAGCCTGCGTGAAAAGGTGCATGCACCTTTTCACTGCCAGTTACACCGCACCAGGTCACTTATAAGTCACCCCTATAGCAGGCCCTCCAGCCCTGAGGGCAGGGTGCAGAGTACCTGTGTGTGAGGGCACCCCTGCACTAGCAGAGGTGCCCCCACGACCTCCAGGACCATTTTCCCAGACTTTAGGAGTGTGGGGATGCCATTTTACACGTGTACTGGAAATAGGTCACTACCTATTCCCAGCTACATAATGGTAACTCCAAACATAGGTATGTTTGGTATCAAACATGTTGGAATCATACCCCAAGGCTTTTGCAAGCATTGGTTGTATGATTCCATGCACTCTGGGGGCTCCTTAGAGGACCCCCAGTATTGCCATTCCAGCCTTCTGAGGTTTTCCAGGCAGCCCCAGCTGCTGCCACCTCTCAGACAGGTTTCTGCCCTGCTGTTGGTTGAGAAGCTCAAGCCCAGGAAGGCAGAATAAAGGATTTCCTTTGATAGAGGGGTGTTACACCCTCTCCCTTTGGAAATAGGTTTGGAAGGGGTAACTTCCTTCCCCAGGCCACTGGAAATGCTTTGAAGGGCACATTTGGTGTCCTCCTTACATAATCCAGTCTACACCGGTTCAGGTACCCCCAGTCCCTGCTCTGGCACGAAACTGGACCACCACCCCAGGTGTGATGCTCAGAGCTCCTCCAGAGGGTCCCTGGGTTTTGCCATCTTGGATTCCAAGTTGGCAGCAAACTCTGGGAGCATCTGAGTGGCCAGTGCCAGCAGGTGGTGTCAGAGCCGTCCCCTGATAGGTGCTTACCTGTTTATCTGACCAATCCCCCTTTCAGGGCTATTTAGGGTCTCTCCTTTGGGAGGTTCTTCAGATTCAGATTGCAAGACTCTGCATCCTTTACTTCACTTTCTCACCTAAGAAACTTCATCTGGACCCTCCAGGAGCTCCACAAACTGCAACAACAAAGCAAAGACGACTTCTGCAACATTGTATCTCCAGCTCTTGCCAGCAAATGCAACTGTTTCCCGGTTGTGCATCCTCAGAGGACAGCCTGTCTTCAGTCTGCACCAGAAGAATGAACGAATCTCCCTTGGAGTGAAGGAATCACTCCCCTGCTTCAACAGGCACCTCTCTGCAACGATGACCATCTGCATGGGTCCCCTCTCCTGACGAGTTGCATGGATCCTGCATCACGGGTGGTGGACTGAAGTGGTCCTGATGGTCCTGACGTCCTACTGTCCAACTTTGGTGGAGGTAAGAGCTTGCCTTCCCACGCAAGACAGTACTCCTGTGCACCACGTGTTTTTCAGTTGCCAAGGCTTGTTGGCATCCTTCTATGAAATTCTTTGTGTACCATGTAGCTTCGGCCCCCAGCACTCTTTCCTGAGATGCACCGCTTCCTGAGTGGTTCTCTGGCGGCGTGGGATCCTTTGTTTTTGTGCTGTGTGGGCCTCCTTTTGCAACTCCTTTGTCCTCATGCTGAGGACTCCTATGTGCGCTGCCTGGTATTCCGTGGGCTCTCTGAGTTGCTGAGAGCCCCCTCTGACTCCTCCTCCTGAGTGGCCATTTTCCGCTAACCATGAGCTTTGCCTGTGCCAAGGCTTGTTGGTGGAATCCAGCGATGCAAACCAGACTGCAATCATCTATCCGATGTGGGATATCATCTGCACCAACCACGAACCCGCATCCATCTTCTTGGGTGCAGTACTGACTGTTGTTCTTCACCAGTGGTTCTTCTTTTGCACCTTAATTCGGGTTAGCAGGGGCTCCTGTCCTCCCTGGACTCTTCTGTGCTTCTTGGACTTAGTCCCATTCTTCCACAGGTCTTTAGGTCCAGGAATCCACCCTTTGTGTCTTGAAGTGTCTTCTGGTTTTTGCATTATCTTCTTTCTCGTGTTCTTGTGTGTTCTAGGAATGTTACTGTGATTTATTTCTGCTTTCCTGGGCTCTGAGGTGGGTTCTATTACTTACCTTTGGTGTTTTCTAATACTCCCAGCGCCCCTGTACACACCACACTTGCCTAGGTGGGAAACCGACATTCGCATTCCACTTTCTTAGTATATGGGTTTGTGTTTCCCCTAGGCCCATTTCTAGCCATTGTGATTTTCACTAATTGCACTGATTTCTAACTGTTTTTATTGCTATTGCTGCATACTAGTGTATATAATTGGGGTATTACTTACCTTCTAAAGGAGTATAGTCTCTATGGTATTTTTGGCATTTGTGTCACTAACATAAAGTACCTTTATTTTTGTAACACTTAGTATTTTCTTTCATGTGTGTGAGTACTGTGTGACTACAGTGGTATTGCATGAGCTTTGCATGTCTCCTAGATAAGCCTTGGCTACAGCTACCCCTAGAGAGCCTGGAGTCTAGACACTGCCTACATGTCACTAATAAGAGATAAATGGACATGGTATAAGGTGTAAGTACCATAGGTACCCACTACAAACCAGGCCAGCCTCCTCCAAACCACTGTACTATATAGGTTACTTTTTAAATTTTTCTTGTAATTGGTGACATTGGGTCATCCAGATAACTTGTGTAATGCCCGAATACCAGTCTTTCTCGATTTCCCCTGTTGATGTTTTCCCACTACATTTGGGGCCAGATGTATGAATATGGCCCAGTGCGATTCAGTAATTGCGATTTTTAAGAAATCGCAATTACCGACTTGCAAAGGGCCATGTATCACATTTGCGATTCGGTAATTGTGATTTCTTAAACATCGCAAATGCAATTACCGAATCGCAAATTGCGATACTGGCCCCATTCGCAGCTATGGGCCTGCTGGCCCATAGCTGAGAATTTCTTACATTCCGCAAATTGCGATTTCTGAAACAGAAATCGCAATTTGGGAAAAGCAAAGGGCCAGGGTGCTGGGGGCCTAAGGCCCCCTCTCCTGCACCCCATTTTTTTTTTTTCACATGTAAAGTACACACATGCCAAAAGGGCATGTGTGCTTTACATATAAAATTTTAAAATGCAGTTTTACTGCATTTTTAAATTTTGCACCAGGTTACCACCTGGTTGCAGGTCATGGTATTTTGCACTTGCAAAATACCATTCTGCAAAAAATCGCAATTTTCGATTTTTAGCAGAATTGCATTGCGACCTGGATTTTGCGAATAGCAAATTGCGATTCGCAAAATCCAGGTTGCAACGCAGAAAATCGAAATTTTTGCGATTTTCTGTTTTTGGTCTGCGAATGCATTTGATGCATTGCAGACCCTGATTTTGCACTTGCAAACGGCCGATTTCGCTGTTTGCGAGTGCAAAATCAGATGATACATCTGGCCCTTGATCTTTTATATTTTGATTGAATAAGTGCATAAAACATTCCATTTGCATACTACTTTAATATCATTGTTTATGGGAGTGGTGTTGCATTTTATTCAATGGACCCCTGTTCCTTTAAAGTTAGTTTACTGCTCCATTCTAGGACACTCTACTTACTCCATGATACTACGTCACACCAGTCGGTGACACATCATTCTCCTTTATGCCATTAACTTTCACCCATGCTGAATAGTAGTCTCACTACAGCATGGCTAAAACACATTGGCAAAGGCAATATAACTTGCATAGGCGAGACCTATTGGCTGTGCCAATGCTTGTTTATAAGGTATGAACTTTAAGGTGACTTGCAATATCCTTATGTACACAGGGGGTATTTTACCCCATATAATACATGGTCACACCACCAACTTTCCCACAAACCACTTAAAACCCTAGTGCATAGCTTCTGTCATTCCAAGCTATTAAAGTACAGCAGAAGAAAGAAGAGCAACATAATTTTTTTTTGCTTTAAACAGCTGCATTAATTATGCTCTGTGACCTGATCTGCCTTTTACCTTGGCTGCTAGCTCTGGCAGAAGACAATGTAATGTCAGAATTCGACTATAATAACCCTATCATAGTCATTTTCTGATGTCTTTTCTATATAATCAGTGAATGTCTTTTCTTTACACGCAGTGACTTGGTGCATCACAAACAGCCGTTTTTAAAGAAATTAGTGACTGTAGTTTATACAGAGATTAGAGAATCCATGTTTATATAGCCTGTAACTCCAAGAGCTTCTTCAGTTGAAATGCTCCTAGTTATGATTGATGTGGAGCGGAGCTTCCCAAGATCACACAAAGGAGCAGAAGTGTTATTAGAACTATGGTTTCCGAGCACAGTTTACAACTGTTGTACCTAATCGCTTTTGATCTCTCCAGTGCGGTTCCAATTGGCATGAGGCGAAGGGCATGATGGGTGTGGGGCGCAAAGAGTATGTTCTTCCTTTTTACCCTCCTACCTTTATTTGCTTGGTGCATGAAGAGGCAAGGTTAATCAGCATGTTATTTTCACATTTGAGCTAATTATTTTGAAAGTATCTTTTATTGTTATTTACATTCACAGACTGTGAAAACATGCCTTTCTTTCTCCCTATTTCACTTCCAATATATATATATATATATATATATATATATATATATATATATATATATATATATATATATATGATTGTGTATATTTATCGGAGCCTGCAGTTCGTAAACAACGAGCGATTTGTATAGGGTTGATTAAAAGTCCCCCAAGGCTGTCCCTGTCCCCCCCAGAAATTTATTGTCTCCTACACCCCTGCCCCGTAGTGAGTTCAGGGTCTGCGGATGAATGCCGCACCGTCGGTCCAGCCCAAGCATCACGTCTGGAGGCTCGAGAGGTGGGGGATTGGAAAGTGACAGCGCCCTTTCACTTTACGAACCCCGCCCGACCTGCCGAAGACCAATAAGGGCTCGGGAAATAACTTTCATTGCTGCTCAGGGATTACCCGCCCTGTTCTGCCAAATAAACATTTGTTGAGTCCTTAGCACTTGACGAGGCCACTGATTTAACTTTTAATTAACTCTCTATCGCTCATCATTGACTTGGAATGATTCAATCTATAAATCAGTGGAGTCCTTCGTCAGGTTTTCACTCTAGAATTTAATTTGATGACTCGTGGCCATTTCTTTGGCAGCCGAGAAGTTGTCTTCTGTAGCATTTTCATCAGATAAGTTTTGGGTGAAAATAATAGCCACCGAGAAGCACTCTGCTTTATAATTAGCAAGTGAAACACCACAAGGCCGAGGTGTAAAAATCAAATACATTAATAGTTCACCTAACAAAGAAGCACTTACTACATAAAATGCGCTCCTCTTAATGAATGTTTATTGCGGATATAAATATCAGTGACACAAAGCAGTATTAATGCAGTGGCAAGCATTATATGAAAACCTATCACCCCTAAGGAGACTTTTAGGGCACCCTGATAATCTACTACTCCTCATCTAAGCGCTGTTTTACAGAGTTCGACTACTCACAGCAAGTTTACAAAAAGTAGGTGACAGCCTTTTCACCTACTGCTCAGTGAAATCCAGGTTTTAGACCTGATGCATGAATGCTGAAGACTGCAGGTGAGCATGACATATCTCTTTGATGAAAGGTGTGGGGCATGGTGGCTCAGGTGTAGTTTGCGGGATAAAAGAGATGATTTTCAGTTAAAGCTTCCGGGTTTGGTTTATCTGCATGATCCTGCACTAACTGTTGTGTCCCCTCGGGTAGAAAGACTCTCCTGAACTCTTTACTAAGTCCACAGAAGAGCAACACCAAACAGGCCTTCAAACAATGCAGGCCCTTCCAACTGACATCTACCAAAATTCCTGCAGGGAAATTCCAGGTGACAGAGCAAAAACTGTCCTGGAATTCAGGAAAAACAAAGCATCTGAATACTCAACCACAACATATCCCCCTCCCAATATAAAGAAAATAGAGGTATAGTTCTAACAATAATGTATATCAACATATTCCAATCGCAATAATATGCATATAATGATTATAAAACATCAATATCACTAATAAATAAAATAACTACTGACAACTATATGCCGGCAGTATCTATAAGGATTACAAAAACAATAATATGATTAATAAGTCAAACTATTCACAAACATAACCTTTCATCCACACAGGCAACTGAAAAGTCTTTTCAAGGTCACCTCAGATGATTCACCCGACACACTCAGCCAAAGTACGTCCTTTGCCACATCTCATCAAACGAGACATATGTCACCCATGTACCTTTACTACATTGGATTTCACCTCAGTGATTTCAAAAGGACCAAAATATGAGAATTTGTTTTAGATGCAATTTCCTAATTGCAAACTAGCTGGCGGAGACCCTGAAGCCAGGGCACAGCTCCTCAGCAGTTGTCGCCTGCCAGATCACAAGTGGCATCTTAAGCAGTCAGGAGAAAAGTCTAGGAAAAGCATACTGCTGCCACAAAACCTAGCATAGATCTTGAAGGCAAGCTGCGTCCTGAAGCGTTTACACACTGCTGGAAATCTGTTTTGGGATATGCCACAAGGTCAAGCCTTGCAGGAAATTTAGGGGGTTATTACAACTTTGGAGGAGGTGTTAATCCGTCCCAAAAGTGACGGTAAAGTGACGGACATACCACCAGCCGTATTACGAGTTCCATAGGATATAATGGAGTCGTAATACGGCTGGTGGTATATCCGTCACTTTACCGTCACTTTTGGGACGGATTAACACCTCCTCCAAAGTTGTAATAACCCCCTTAGTCTTTAGGAGCAATAGTATTCTGGCTATCACAAAGTCCTACATGGATCCAAAAGGCAAGGGAAGTTACTATAGTTTATGGGGCTGGAAGTCAATGTATGGCTACATCACATGGTCAGGGAGCTTAGTCGAAAGCTGCACAGGAAGGACCTGTAGTGGTGGACACCTCAGCTAAAACGGCAAATCCTGGTATCCTCTTCTAAACTTTACAACATTTAGTTGCAAAATTTGTATACATATAGCATCCATTTTTTTAATGATTAGCACTCAGGTGGCCAATCAGCATTAACACATTTTTTACTTTGGTCCCCTTGTTAACTCTTCACAAAGTTTGAAAAAAAAATTGATTGGGCCAAACAGTTTTTTTGTTGTTTTTTTTTTTTAATTTTGTGCAAACGAAATTAGAAAGATGGAACCTATGAGTCTTAACTCTTGTAGCGATGTTTGATAAAAAAAATATTTATCTCAAAACACTGCTTAGAAATAGTGAAATCCTTGCAGATGGATTGCCAAAATCCATGAAGCCCTGTTCAGCAGGTTAGGCCTCAGCTAGTGGAAGACTGAACTGCTTTGCGAGACCTATCTTACACTTTGACACAAGTTGCCATTACTGCCCCTAAGGCAAAGGCACATATACATCCTATAAATATCATAAATAAAGTGAGGCGGCTGCCAGGGAACGGCAGCAATCCCTGAGGAAGGGCGCAGGTAGGAGACGTAACAGTGCAGATAACAAGCCTCCAAGGGCCCTTGTTTGTTTCAGATGGTAACAGTAAGGCAATCTCAAACCCAGTGCTGTGGGATGCAGCATGGCGCTCCTGGGGCATGTGGGTACGCTGCAGTGGCACTGGCCAATGGGGTATTCAGATAACGTGGTCAATGATATATTACAGGGGCGTGGTGGACAGACTTTCATATCTCTATATCTCCTAGTGCTATTTGTGCCCTGAACAGGAGATGCCAAACACAGGGCTCTAATCTCGAGCCCCCAACCTCTAGGGTAACCCTTCAGAAAGAGATTGAATCGATTTTGAGCCGAGACAGCCCTGTTGTTATTAGAGGCATATATATTTTATATATATTTTAGGCGAAACTGGAGCTGCCTCTTGAAGAAAAAATGTATTAGATCCCACTTTAGTCTTTTCAGCTTTCCAAAATTGTTGAGAAGGCCTGTCACTGTAGACGGGGCTGAAAAACGTTTCTCAAAAACATCACACTGAAGAACTGTTAGGGGGCCACTGCGTGAGTTTTCCGAAGAGGACTCAGACATGCATCCATGCATGTGCCACTAGCCGTGCCGTCCAGGGTCCCTTTCCCCCCACTGGCTGGCATAGCATAGTGATTAGCTTCGATTTTTCCAACAAGGTGTTTCATTTTAAATTCGTTTTTTGCTTCAATCTGCAGCATGGTGCCCTTGCACTGAACTGAGTTTGTTGTGACTGTCCCACACATAGGGCCCTTTGTTACCGGTATTGCAAACTTTACCCAGGCCAGTTTTTGCACTGTCTGTCTACGTAGTAGGTCTCCAAGAAACCAGCTGCAGCCATTGCATACAAATGTATTCGTAACTACAGCAGACTAATGATTCCTTCACAAAACAGAACCCACAGGCCCTAGAGAGGTGGACTGAGTACCAGTGTGAAGACTGACTCCTGTGATTCCAGACAAGCTTCACCAACAAGTCGTTCTGTCTGTGGGTGCATGCATTCAAGAATTCATTTCATCACCTTCCCAATTTACCGCTCATACCTTCCTCTGCACCATAACCTTCTGCTAGTAGGTTTCCTTATGTGTTTTAGGGGATTGCGTCATGCACCACGCATTACTCCTGCTTGCCCTCATCCAGTTCCCCGCCACCTACAATGCACTCCCATATCTGCAGTTCCTGCTTCTGTGGCCTGACGACATCTCCTTGTGTCACCAAAGGCAGGGTTCATCAGGCAATCTGCAGCATGGTGTCCTTGGACTGAACTTAGTTTGTTGTGCCTCTCTCCCCCACGGCCTGGACAAACTGTTCTGCCCGCGTGCCCTATGTGTATGTGCTATTATTCACTCCAAGATTTTCTGTATTTTTGATTTACCATCCTTGTACACCACCTCCTACAGTTGACTTCTCTTGGCTCCATCAGCTGCATGCCTAATCAGTTGCGGTCTGTGCACAGACTCGCCACACAGCAACAAATCTGTTGCCTTCAGGAAAGATAGATGCAGACACCACGATCCACTGGGATGTGGCAACCAGAGAACCACTCATACAGATTTCAGCTGTACATCTTTTTTCATTTCTTCTGGAATCAAGGAGTCTTTTTTCAGCTCCCTCTGAGCTCCCAAACAGTGATATATTTAGGTTTCCACTCATTCCCTTCTTCTTATCACCGGGGTTTGGACATTTCTAGACACTGTGGTGATCCAGTGTCTGATTAAGTTTAGAGTACAGAATTTGTTGCCTCAATAATGAGGAGGGTGGAGCATACCTTCTAGAGTGTCTCAAGTTGAAGCAGGTGACGTAAGGGACAATGAGTGATTCCAGTTTGGGGACATGACACAAAGGCACTAGATTTACCAGATAGATCATTCAGTGTCAGCAGAACATCATGTTTCCAATCCTGTGCTTTCCTTGCACAAATCTTTATAACAAGGGGTTAAAGTTCATTTGGCTCAATTCAGACAAATAAAGTCAGATTCTCAGCATGAAATGATTAGTTAAATGAAAGACCTGGAATGGAAGAAGCTGCCCTGCCAACATGGACCCATCTGGCAACCACAGGACCTCTGATATCCCATTAACCAGCTATGCGGGCTTCTAGTGTCACTTGCTGTAGTCAGGCAGATACCATCCAAATACATTTTCCATTTATTTCACACCCCTACCAAAGGATGAACTAGGTAAACAATCTGGTTCAGACCTCTGCTCACACACACAAAAACTTTTGAATATTTGTAAAAAGTCATACATAGCCCGGACAACCAAAAGGTGCAGCAATCCAATACAAATGACAGTGTGCCACACGGGTGCAAAGTAGCAGTAACAATTCCGATGGTGGAGGGGCCTCGAGCAAGTCCTTGCCACTAAAGCCTTTCACTACATTCAGCTTTACAGCAGTCTGTCTAACTCTTGATTTTTCAATCGTTTTCTGGCCTTTAAAAGTGCCAGTCACTCTCGCTGCCTCCACTCCTCTGGTTAGCACCGTCTAAATTCCAACCCAATCCTTTGAATGACAAGTGTATTTATCGCTGATCCCCTCTTCTGAAGTCAGATCACCGTGCCTACGCTACATGCTTTCTTTTATGGAAAGAATGGGATGTGGTGGCTAGCTGCCTTGTTGATCTTCCCCGTGATGGGACGCTGCCCTCTGAAGGCTGTGTGTCAAGACCTGCCCCTACAAGCCCTCGATTCCTGATCCGTGATCTGTAGTTCTGGGTTCAATGATTCGAGGAGGAGATGTTCCTGGGAACAGACTTGTCCGATCATGCCCTTCAGTGGACCGGTTACTGTAACACAGTCTCCTGTCTCTGGCTGTCTACTGCAGTGTTTTCATCTAATAAAACATATTACACTACGTATCAAAGCTAGAGATGGCCGGTATGAGCTGACATAATGATTTTGTTTTAAATTCTCCCACGGAAATTATACACTAAAGCCTGGAGTTAGAAGCCAGATAAACATTTATGGCTAAAACAGGAGAGTGTTGAGAGGTTTGCCTTTAAGTCCATAAAGTGACAGGACTTCAGAAGAGGTTTTGCAACTTGGGATGTCCAGTATAGCCCAAATTTAAGTGGACTTTGGTCAACTTTAAAAGGGTTAGCTGCTTCCCCAGTTTAAATTGATTTCACTGAACAGCTAATCAGCCGAATGCTGCTACCAACTCCTGTGCACGCAAAAAGTGCAGTTATGAAAGGCACTTGGACCTTCGAACGTTCAACATGTGTGAAATGTGCAGAGGATCTGGCTTTTCAACTTCATGACTCTTTACATTCAGGTACTTGTAATTCTAAAATGATTACAAAAGAAACTTACAACTGCAACTATCAGGAAGAAGAATAGTGCGAGGCAAAAACCAGTTCTGGTCGGACATCTCAAACCTCAAGCTTTATTTTTATGCACCAAAGGGGCTGAGGGGGCAGTGTATTAATTTTTTTTAACAGGGGAAGGGAGCGCAGCGCTGGCATATAGCCCCAGCTTTCCCAAATGCATTCTAGTTATACCAGTTCTCAATACTCTAAATACTCACAGTTAGAAAGTGTTCATTAATAGCGTTAACACAGCCAGTGCCTGCATTTCTGGATTTGCGTCTATTAGTCGTTGTCCATTTTGTCAGTAATTGAATCCCATAGCCAACCTTTCTAACTTTCAATTTTAATGCTTACAATCACTTTATAGATTCCACCGCATTCCCTTCTGAAGAGGCTCATGTTTGATTTCTAGTTTTTTTGTTGTTGTTTTTTTTGTTAACAAAAAGCAATCCTGATTTGTAAGCTTGTGTTTTGTTGTTGTCCCAGCAGAACCCCTAAAATGATTTAGATTTGTCTTTTTGCAATTTTTATATTCCAAAATCTCCTTCCTGTCCCCGATTATCCTGTAATACCACTCTCCGTTAATGCTATCCATGGTCTTTGAGGGCCTCTTTTCGGCAGATTATATCTATTAATAATTGGGTGATTTTTTTTTTTTGTAGTCTTGAGTCACAGATCGTGCAGTGACATTCTATGCCCAATACATTCTGAAGCACCACAATGCACAAAACTGGTCTTCCTTCCCCTGCACAAATGGCCTCTTCCTTCCAATTCCTCTATTTTCATGCCCGGCTTTGCTTATATCTTTCTGGGGATGAGGTTCCTAGAAAAGTTCAAATCAGAGTTTCGTTATCTGCACCACGGCCTGTCTGGGCTCGTCTGTTCACAATTTCCATGATTTACCTTTAGAAGGGCATCAATACTTTAAGCTTAAAGATGCTTGCATTTTTCCTGGGACTGACTTGAACTCGGCTGGATAAGTATCACAAAGGCTTCTTCGGAAAGGCTTCTACAGATATCCAATACTAATGGAATCTTTCTCAGACCATCACCTCTAAGCCAACAACTTGTAGCACAATATGGTTTTGGAGCAAATGCGTAATGGCACTCAGAACCGTATAGTGCTTGAAATGGAAATATATAAGTGGGAGTACTCATTATTCCAGAGTACTTGTTTGCTTCCCAGAACTGCTGGTACTCTCTCTTTCAAACTGCAGAAGTGCTGGTACTCAATCTCAACCCATTTCAAGCACTGGTCCCATAGCTGATTTCTACCAACCTTCCAACAGTCTATCGCTGCTATGCCTGGTAATATATATTTTTTTGAATATCTTTTCATTAAACAACGAAACAATATAGCAGACAGCAATAAAAGTCCCATCAGGTATCCGCTACTCAGAGATCAATCACAACAAATATCAAATTTCAAGGGTAAAACATGGCGATCGAGCAACCCTCATGTCGAATAGTCAGGTCTAGTTCCAGGCCCTCCCCCCCACCTACAGCCCACCAAAAGTCATCCCATAATCTGTAGGCTCCCACACTCCCCAGAATTTCTCCCACTTCTGGGGCATCCCATGCTCTCGTATATTACTTTTTCTGCGGTGCGGCACCAGTTCAGGTCTGCCTCTCACTCAAGTATACTTGGCGGAAACTCAGTAACCCACGTTTGCGCTATATTGCGTTTGGCTACTATCGCTGCTGCGGCCAACCGCAGTGCTTGCTGTTTAGGCCAGTGTTCCTCCCCCGCCACATTAATTAAAAGCAACTTGGGGTCTAATGGGACCTCCCTCCCCAACACCCGGGCCGCCACCATGGTAACCCCCTCCCAAAAGGTCTTTATCACATGGCAGGTCATAGAATTTGATAGAAGATGCCCTCCAACCTGCATCGTCACAAGCACTGTGAGGTCTGTGCCCTGCCCATCTTGTGCAATACCACACTGTAATAGTATTCCCTAAGCAGGATCCTCAACTGGATCAGTCTGAGTCATGCCTTAATCGCCACAACCCTAGGACCCTGTCTCGCCTCCCCCGGTCCTCATCGTTCAGTGCTCCCAGGTCCACCTCCCATTTGGTGCGCAGGGTGGTCATCGGATCTGGAGAATTATTCAGTGCTTTCTTATATAGTAGCGATATGGCCCTTGCCACAAGGGGGCTGTGTCAAGAGGCGGTCCTCAGGGGGGGCTGCTTCTGGCAACTGCTCCCCCTCCGGGACATAGCAACCTAGCACATGCTGCAGCTGTAGGTATCTAAACTGCTCTGTTCCTGCCATGGCATATTCTTGCTGAAGAACTTCAAACGTTACCATTGCCTGACCCCTCCAGACGTTCCCCAGATGTTCAATCCCCAGAAGAGACCACCTGTGAAACCCTCCCAGGGTCTTCAGGTCCTCCAAGAAATCACTAGACCACAGGGGGGTCCGAGCCGACACTGTAGTTCCCCACCCAAGGGAGCGGGTGGCGTCACACCACACCCTCACCCCGTTGCAGTGTATACCAGCGGCACCCGCGCACTCGCAGGGGCGTATAGGGCCCGCTCATATCCCCTCCCCGCCCATCGTCTGTCTGTCCACCCGGAACGCTGGGTCCTCCTAGTTATTGAAGGCCCAGTCATTAACAGTCACCAGTTGTGTTGCCCAATAGTAACAAAGAGGGTCTGGAATCACCAGACCACCCTCATACACCCGAGCTTCAATTTCTGCAGAGCCACCTGGGAACAGCCGGCATCCCAGAGCAGTAGTCTGATGTCCCGATCTAAGCAGTCAAACACCTCTGCCGGAATCTTGTAGTGGGGGTTCTGTAAAAAAGTAAGACAGGACAGCAGCATCATCTTGTAGAGGGCCACTCCAACCATAAGAGAGAGGCGACGCCCTCCAACGAGCCATGTCCCCACGAAATCGGTCAAGCAGGGGCTGCAGCTTCTCCCGGAGAAAGCGCTCCTCATTCCTAGTAACATAAATCCCCAATTATTTGAAACGGCCCATGGAGACCAGCACATCGCAACCCGGGGGCAGGGCGGTTCGGTCCCCAGCCAAAGGGAACACCAACGACTTGGCCCAATTAATCTGGTAGCCAGAGTGGTCCCCGAATATATACGAAAGACCTGCATGATCCTATCGATGGACCATCGGGGACGGGTGACGTACAGCAGAATATTGTCTGTGTACAGGGAGATGCGTTCCTCCCATGCTGCTCCCGAGTCGATGCCCTGAATCAGGGGATCTTGCTTAATCCACTCTGCCAAGGGCTCAGGTGCAAGCGCAAATAGGACTGGAGAGAGCAGACATCCCTGTTGTGTGCCCCTGTGTAAGGCGAAGGGCCGTGACAGGGCTGCACTGACCCGCACTCGGGCCTCCAGCTCTCGATAGAGCAGTCTGATCCAGGCCAAGAAACGTGGGCCCACTCCAAACCTCTTAAGGACCACAAAAATATAAGGCCATTCTACGCTATCGAAGGCCATTTTAGCATCGAGAGATAGGAGTACTGCCTGCTCTCCATTCTGGTGGTCCGTCATGTGTAAGACCCCGTAAAGCCTCCTCAAATTCAAGTGGGTGGATCTGGACGGCATAAAGCCCGATTGATCTGGATGGATGAGCTTAGAAATAATCGCGCGTCATCTGGTAACTAGGACCTTTGACAGGACCTTGACCTCCGTGTTGAGAAGGGAGCTGGGCATATAGGAGGCACATTTCTCAGGAGGTTTATCCTTCTTTGGGATTAATATGATAGTCGCGACCCGCCGTTCCAGCGGCAAAGCTCCCACCTCCCTCGCTTCCAGAAACATGGCCAACATATGTTGTGCTAGCTTGTCCCCTGACACTTGAACAACTCCATGGAGAGTTCATTCGGTCCCACTGCTTTACCAGACTTAAGCCCCCGCAATGCCGCGGTAACCTCCTCCTCCGACAGCTCAGCATCCAACTCGTCTCTTTCCTCACTCGAGAGTCCCCGAAGCGGGATGTCCCGCAGGAGGTCCACACAATCCTCCTCAGCCATCCGAGACACTGAGGTATAAACCTCCTCATAGTATGTGGAGAATGCCTACGTCACGGACTCGGTAGTCTCACAGAGGCCACCATCCTTAGACTTTACTGCCCTGACCCATGCTCGTTCCCTGTCCCTCTTGTCCAACCAAGCCAGCCGTTTATTGGCTTTGTCAGCCACATCATATAGTTGATGCTTGGTTGCCAGCGTAAACGCCCAAGCATGCTGTTCGGCCAAGGCGAGCAGCTCATAACGCTTAAGTCATAACTGGTGCTGAAGACTACCCTTTGCCTCTCTGTCCACCTCACAGCGGGCCTCAAGAGCTACGATTTCCCACTCGAGATTTGTAGCTTGCATATTACGTTCTTTTTTTCTTGCGGCTGATCATATCTTGCGTGTGCCCCCTAAGTACAGTTTTGAAGGCCTCCCACTGGGTACATGCCGAGTCCACAGATCCTAGATTATCCTCGAAATATTGGGTGGCCCTCTTCCTCATTTGGTCAACAAAGGCTTTGTCTCCCAGGTGCCAAGGATCAATTTGCAGTGGCAGAGTAGGACCGGGAAGGGCCTAGCAGGGTGACCCTCACAGGGGAATGGTCCGAGATCCCTCTTGAGTAGTGCGCTGCCTCCCGGAACCTACCCACATGAGCCACTGTCGTTAATAGATAGTCCAGCCTAGACAAACTGTTATGGGAAACAGAGGTGTAAGTGTACTGCCTCTTCCCCGGATTCTGTGCCCTCCACAGGTCTGTCATACGAAAGGAGTCCATAAATGACTGCAACGCCGTTGAGGTAATGGGATCCCTTGCATGTGAGATTCTGTCCAACTCCGGATCAGACACTACGTTCATGTCGCCACCCAGAATCAGGAGTCCTGGCAGGAGATCTAGCAGCAGGGCGCCAAGGTCCGTTAGAGTGGCTCCCTGCAGTCTTGGAGGAACATACGAACACATATTAAGGACGTGCCCTTCCCACACACCCGAAACAGCCATATACCGCACCATTTTGTCCCACCACGTGCGTGACAGGATAAATGGTACTGATTTTTTTAGGATACCCACCACCCTAAAATCCGTTGTATAACCTCCGTGTGCTACCAACAGGAACCGCCTATGACTGTCTAACGCCTTGTAATAATTCCCCTTCAGGTGCGTTTCTTGTAGGAGGATGAGGTCGGGCCATGCCTGCGTAGGTACTGAAGGGCTATGGTACGTTTAATATGACTGCCCAGACCATTCACATTCCATGTCATAACCCTAAGGGTGCGAGCCATCAGTCCTGCCATGTGTGAACTCTCCTCCCCTCACTCGGGGAGCAGCATCACTCACCAGTTCAAGTATCCCCTCCCATGCCGCTTTGTCCCAGGCAGCATCGCTTATCAGCCCATAGCTGTACAATGGCATAGAAACAGTGTAAAACCATAAACAGTAGATCAACAGTCCCCAACCGAAAACTCCCCCACCCTGCTACCCTGCTTAGCAGGCCTAAAACTGCCCCCCCCCCACACCCCCCCCAAACAGCAGAGGGCCTGTCGCCCATACCCTCTTAAACTCATACTTGGGTGGGCTAGTGCCACCGTTCTGTGTCGCCATCAATAGCAATGCCAAGATTTAATTCAAGCCAATTCCCCAATAAACACTACAGGCTGTGCGCCTCCCGCCAGTTCTACTGAAGCACTTGGCCTTCTGCATCCCCAATCGAAGCCAGGGACCAGTACTGTACGGGCTCTGTAATCTCCGCAGTGTGTCTAGGCCAAAGCCACCAATTCTGATGCCTATGATCTCGCTGCCTCCACTCCCTGTCGCCTCAAGGAGGGTGCCATCCTCCCCCTTTCACCGCATCCTCCTCCGGGACCCAGGCCCTCGACAATCTCTGGCACCCCAGCCACTCTAATATTGTTTCTCTAGGCCCTCCCCTCCTGATCCTCCTGGCGTGCCATTATTTTCTTGTGTTCCACGGTGAGGAACTGAACCTGATTCTCAAGCATCTTAGATGTAGACTCTAACCGGGCAATATCCATTTCTGCGTTAGAAACCTTTTCTGCGATTTTCTTGAGATCTTCTCGGACAAGGGTAACATCCACCGTTACTGCGTGTAGTTTGGGTTCCAGCGAACCTCTCAGGTCTTGAATGGCCACCATCATTGCGCCCAGGGAGGGCTTGCCCACAGGGCCTCGGTCCTTCTACTGTCCCCCCTCAGCGTTGTCCGGCACCGCCCAAACCCCCTCCCCCATCGGTCTCGGCACCGCATATTTATACATTTTATTCGCCTTTTGCAGAGGGCACCCTTTGTTCCTGATCATGCTAGAGGGGCGAACCCGCCGAGGAGGCTTGCAGCAGCCCCCCCCCCTCCAGCCAAAGCTTTGCTCCGCCACAGGCCTCAAAAGTTTCCCAGGCCAAAGTCCAGCAAGCTGGGTGGCCCCCTTCTCCAGTACGTGGCGCCCTCGCCACGCCGAAGTTCCAAACCTGCAGACTCCTCCTCTCAAGGGGGTCCACGATGCCCTGACACAACAGCTGCGCTGCTGCCAACGGGGGAGCTGGGGGTGGGAGGGACGCAACGCAGGTCCAGCCGACCCCCTCAACGGGCTGCCGAGCCAGGGCCTCGGCTCGTGTGCACTGCACCCCCACGCCGTAACTCAGCACTGCGGCCCACTCGATCTGGCCGCAGGCGGGAACAGGCCTGCCACTCATCTGGGTGTGCCCCTTTTGGCCTCTCTGCCTCATTCCGCTGTCTTCTCCACCGCCTGCCGCTAGGGTCCCTGACATCACCTCGATCTCTTGGGGGGGCCGGGGGAATTCAAGAAGCAGAGGCACCAAACTTCTCTGGTCGCAGTCCCGCCGGCCGCAGCAAGCCCCGACAGGGCCCAACCCTCACAGGCCCCCAGATCAGGTGTCCGTCTCTGATCGACACCTTCTCCACTCCGCTTGCAAATTTAGGACCGCCGGCCCAGCGTTCCACATTCCAGTGTCCGGGTCCATGTGGCCGCACCCAGGCAACAGGGCGCTAACGCGCTTCCACAGGAGCGCACGGGGCCCAACAGCCCCCAGATAGCTGTCCCGCTGATCTGGACGCAACCGGACCACAGCCGCCGGCAGGGGATATGATAAATGCACAGATTTTATGGGGGATTAGAGAGTGGAGCTCTGCTAAATGGCGGCCATCTCGTCTGTCGCCTAGCCAAGCCCCCCGCCTGGTAATATCTGGCAGGTGTTGTGTTTAGGAAGGAACCTCTGTTTAGGGATGTCTGGATACCCTCAGATCCATTAATGTTTTTACTGCAGTGGCTGTTAGTGTTTGGTTTTTGATGTGGTGTGTTGTGTCTGCTTTGGCATTAGTACATGCCCACTCACAAAAGCCACAACCATTAACTCGATATATAAAATGAATTGACGACACTTAGATGAGTGGCCACAGATCGCATGGGGCCAGTAGAGCAAGTGCTACATCCTCTCTGCTGGAAAGAGGGCCTCCATAACGGGGCCTCTAAATTTTAAAATACAGAGATAAAACTATGGGAGGCCCTGGTCATTGCTACCTGGTATGAAGAAAAATGTGCAGAGAAATAGCACAGTGAAGCGCAACAGGTCTTGGTGCAAGTTGTTTGATTCTTCTGTAGAACAATGAACAAATCCTACACTCCAGAAAATGACATTTTTCATAAACCAATGTTTATAGGCACCAAGTGCATTAAGCATCGTAGGGAAATGAGCAGACTGGTCTGGTTTGGAGGTCCTATAATATCACAAGCATGCTTCGATAACTCTGGGGTATTCCCTGTACTCTGGATTATCATGATGGTCCTACATCACAATCTTTGACATCTCTCATCTACCCATCTTACATCATGATTCCATACGAGACTGGGTCTAGTAACTCAGTGGACTAAGGCATCCACTGCAGGGTCTGTCTTTGACCCCATGGTTACGGGTTAAATGTCTGTCACGTCTAATGAACCTATAAGTATTCAAGTTTGATTAAATGAGGTACATTATATATCTGTTACCTGTAAATAGTGCCAGGACACTCCTACAGGGGACAAGCACTGTAATGCTACTTTACATACAGACTTAAGTAACTATGTAGAGCAGCGCTTCTGAAGCTGAGATGTTCTGGCTGGATAACAGGACGTTATAGGACTTGCCGCTGTTGACTGTTTGCTGATGTCAGCATCGCTGAAAAGCCAGGTAAGCCCTCCTGCTAATTGACTCGCTCAATCTAGTTGGAGCCTGGATGTTACGTTTAGCCCTGTAAAACACACATACACACATAAATATATATATATTCAAACTGCTCCTGCTGTTCTTCCAGCGCTGGCCTACCGGAGCTGGTGCACCATTATGGGTGCAGGACCCATATATAAAAGGCACAAATTGAATAGTAGCAAAAAAGGCACTCCCAGCAATTGCTGAATAATGACAAAGTTTATTTAAATCTTAAAGACAGGCCTCAATCCGGCTTGTTAAGCCTGGTAACGCGTTTCGACCATTACGGTCTTTGTCAATAGCCAGTCATTACGGCATTAGTTTATATATATATGCACACACTGAAAAAAACAAAGGTTACAAGTTATAGTTAGGTTCTGAATTTACTCCTACAAAACCAAAGAAATTCAGCAGTTACAATTGGAGTTCTTTCAAGTAACTATAACTCGCCCTAAGATAACTAAAACTTGCGCCCTTGCCATGCACAGTTTGCTTATCAATAATGTTATCGCAACGTTGCAGTGATATCAAAGATGCCATACAGCCATCTCATTAGTGACATAATATGTGTAGTAATTAGCTGTGCATGGCTATGGCACGAGTAATAGTTACCTTAGGGTGCGAGTTTTGTGCGCAACAAGAATCACAGGTGACTTTTTTTTTTTTTTTTTTACATTTTGTGAAGATTCATCAAATGGTGCCAAAGATATAGGCAAGTCAAAAAACGCTTTTCTATGGAAACATGGTCCTAACTATAACCACCAGTAGGAGATTATATATATATATATAGAGAGAGAGAGAGAGAGAGAGAGAGAGAGAGAGAGAGAGAGAGAGAGAGAGAGAGAGAGAGAGAGAGAGAGAGAGAGAGAGAGAGAGAGAGAGAGAGACCTTCTCACCAAGAGAGCTTGACTTACCTAAAATCAACCACCAAGTTGTCAGTCTGGAAACAGCGCTGTTAAGTGACACATCTGTCTCTCCTCCATTTCGAATGACATCCTGCATTTTACAACAAGCATTCTGAGTGTGTAAACATTACAATGACAAATAACAGTTTGAATCATACTATATCTAAGAAAGAGGCAGCTTTAACCTGATGGATTATGCAAACTAAAATTGGTTTTGAGCGTATTGCACCACTTTAAATGTCTAACAGGAACAGCACCGTAACAACTGCAGAACCACCTTCAGACCCAGCAAACTGTGTAGAAAGGCTTCAGACATCACAGAATGAAAACAGATAAGGAGGCACTAATAACTGCCCTTTCATCATCTACTTGACATAATTTCAGGGTGCAAAGAATCGCCTAATTATTACTAAAGAAAACAGACGTTGCTCATGTACACTTCTGTGATACGTAGTCTGTATGTCATACTTTATGATCATTTGGGCATTATAAAATAATGTATTCTTTATTTTTTTGAAACAGTGACAGATTGTGCAGTTTACAAACCTATTTTTGAGGTTGAAGTTCCCTTGCAGTAGAACTCTCACCTATTTAAGCTATTGTTTACAGAAAATATGTATTTGCAGCTTTGACAGTCATCCTAATTGTTATAAAAATAAGAAGTCTTTCTAAGTCGCTGTTTTAAAAAAGCACTCCATGCAGCAGAAGCAATTGTCAGTTGTTGCACAGACTGCTGGCCTGCAACCCTTCTCTACACCTAACTACACGTTAATACCCACAAGGTGCTGTTTATACTTCATGATTCTCTCATTTATGAAACAATTACACTGTCTCTCCTAACTCATCCATACTTCTGCAGTTTAGTATTAGATCCTTATCCCCAGTCTCAATTCCACTTAGGTTAAGATTTTTTTTTTTTAAATACGTTTCCAAAAGTGGAAAAATAAATAAGCACTACATGGTGGTCGTACTGCTCACATATCTCTGAAAAAACCTAGGCTTTGTGATAAAAACATGAGCGATCACATATGTATTTCGTCACATTGTTTATCCTTGAATTGCAGGTTCTGTGTAACGTGTTGTAGTTGCATTTAAACAAATGCTTTCAAAACAATTGCTTCTGAATCTTATGCAAACAAATAGTCCAGTCTGTATGAGCTGTGCACGTGCTGGCTTATTTCTTAGGTTGGTGTGATGTTGAGATTTCAGCGTGTAACTCGGTACATCATAGTGTGAAGTTTCTGCACCTAAATTAGAAAATGTTTCCTATGTGGAAAAATTATGCCACAAGTTTCAACTAATTTTGCAGAACATTGTGAGTTAAATATTAATGTTTTGAAGGGTATAATTAAAATACACATAAAGTGAAGGATACAATTAAAACATTGTCAAACGTAGGAAATGATAAAACAATGACATTGTTTGACTTATTCTCTTGATGTTATCACAGTGCTAAAGTTCTAATGATTTTTTTAGGTCATGCATGCACTTGACCCCTAATCACAGTTAATAAAATATAGAAATGCGAACTTATTTTTTGTCAACATTTTTCTCGTTTCTATCTCATTCCTCCACCTCCAAAGAAACCCACTGAGAAATGTATTTGAAGAAGTGGGCAACTGAATATACATACATTTGGTAACACTCAAGAACCACATAGAGTCTGCATATTTTTCAACAGAGAGTTGGGCTTTTTTGTCTTGATACTGCTTTCCAAAAATCGATCTTACCGATTCAAATCGATATTATATTAGCAGTGAGTTGCATAGCTCAGTGTTTCCATTGGGCCATACTAATGGCAATAAAGCGCTATCAAAATGTTGTTACCATCATAGTGACTTGCATTGGAAAGAGATTTTTGGAAGGCAAATGCAAAGAAGGTGGAGACATGGCAACGATTCCGGACTGTCCTGCTGCTAAACCAGGAGGGTTGCCATGTGTGCCAGTGAGAAAATACTGACAGGTCCAGGCCTCAGACTTAACTTCCCAAGATGTGGAACCACATGTCTGTGTACTCAGTCTGTCCAGGATATCAACTGAAAGAAAGTAATTCAATGAGGGAAACTTTAACTTTACTGCAGTCTTTTTTTCAAATAAATAAAATCTGTCTGTGAATGAAATGTGCCATATTTTAATGGGTGAAAAAGTTTTTTTTTTAACTATTACAAGCCACTACCCTATTTCCGCTGCTATACGGCCTCTGGTACATTCTAAGATTACATTAAAAGATATTTCCTTTAGAATGTCGACTTTTATGGGAGTTTTTAGGCTAAACTGACCATAAAAATATCGCATATCTATCAAACGTATTTATCATAAACCAGATTGCCTTCATTTCGAGGGTCACATCGGCATTTCGGAAGAAAATAGACATTTCATTGCCGTGGCCAATTATTTTTGCAATTGAAAACTGGATCTGCATTTTAACGTCACTTGGCCCTCATTGAAAAGATTACATTACATTAACAACGTCGATGCACGATTTTATTTCAGCTAATACTCACTCTGCTAATTCCAGATTACTGATTCGTTCAACAAAGTTTAAAATAACCGACTCCAGTGTTGACGGTCCGTTGTTGACTCGGGTAATACTTAAACATGGTAAACTATTCTGTGGCTAAGGTCAGCTTACACAACATAACAGCTAATCAAGATACACGGTTGTTTGACGAGATAAACCAGCACTTGGTATACATCGCATCTTCTGTTTAATTCGTGTTATATTATTATTCGGGCGAATTTAGAGAAAAAGCCTAAGCACCCCTGACCCGATTTTAAATAAAACCGTTAACTAACCCAACAGACCGTTAAACTGAAACAGTCTACCCGGGTTCTCGCGCGCTCCGCATGCCAGCGCAAGCTTATCCAATCACGACCAGTTGCTGCTAACCACAGCCAATTACAGTCAAGCTACGAAGAACCGTTCTGCCAGCGCTCCCGCGTCAGTTAATGACAAATGAAGCTGTGGGGGGGAGGTGACTGACAGCTGTGACAACTAATGAGCGGTGTCCTTTTTCTCCGCAGGTCCAATAGGCGACGAGAAACGCTGTGCGAGCACGCGGGACCGTGAGGGAGATATATTCAGACGGTCGGACTTCCGTTCCACGGCAGTTTGGCGAAGACCCGTTGCGCGTCTTGACCGAGGGAAGCCAGGAGCAGCGTCGTCGCACCCGCACTTCGACCACAGCACACAATGGTAAGTCGCTTTACTGTAAAGGTGTTACTTAGGGCGGGCGCTGCTTTATTCGATGCCGGCAGCACATGAATTCGCCCGATAAATTAACACCTAGTTAGAGGATGAGCACTCTGAGTGAGCGTAAGTATGTCGCTTCTCGCGCGTAGCAACTGTCAACGCCCGGCCGCCCGTCAAAAAAAAAAAAAAAAAAGTATATTGAAAACTGGCGAGTTATCTGTGTCTGCGATTTCTGTGCTTTCTCCCCAAACTTAAGTATTTTGTTTCGTGGGTGTGTGTGTGGTTTTTTTTTTTTTTTTTTCGGATTGGTAAATATCTTTATTGTCGGCGGCATAGTTTGAAATGGGGCCTTTGGGGATATTCCCTCTAAGACTTTTTTTCACAGTTTCTTCACTCAGGGCGAACATACATTTCGAATTACTTTTTGCCGATTGTGTGGTTATTATCGGTCATTCAGGTTTCGCCAGTTTCAAACAAAGTGTTTGACAGGTGCACGTGTATTCTACGTTCACCATTGACATGGGAGATATGTGTCCAGTGATAACATTTTAAATTGTAGTTGATGGGGAAATCGTTTATGAACCGCACAATTGTTAGGCTTAAATATCCTGCGTTTTTGACCCAAAGGAGAGTCTTGTAGGCCGTAAATATACCTGGTGACGTTGCTTAATACATTGTTCCCACCAGTACAGTCCTGACTTACTGCTGACAACTGGCTTTACAAAAGCCAGAAGTTGGAGACTGTCGCAACAAAGCACGCATTAAAAAAATTACCACGTTGCTATCCCAGAGCACTTAACAAAAGCCACTGGTTTCTCTTTGCAGCGCGAGTGCATCTCCATCCACGTCGGCCAGGCCGGGGTCCAGATTGGGAATGCCTGCTGGGAGTTGTACTGCCTTGAGCACGGTATCCAGCCCGATGGCCAGATGCCCAGCGATAAAACCATCGGCGGTGGCGACGACTCCTTCAACACCTTCTTCAGTGAGACTGGAGCCGGCAAGCACGTCCCCAGGGCCGTCTTCGTGGACCTCGAGCCAACTGTGGTCGGTGGGTATTGACCATGACTCTTCATTCCCCCTCAGGTTTTGTCCATCTCGTCACGAGTTTAGCCAAGAGCTTATATCGAGTAAAAGGGAACTGGATGAAGTAACAGTGGGCCTTGCCCAAACACGATCACGGTGTTTTTTTCAAGGCCTCCCTTTTCCATGAATTCACAGGACCGAACAGAGTTAAATTAGCGAAGACCCTCTAGTTTTTATCAGGGTTGGTGTACTATTTAAAGTAGGGGGTGGAGGGTAATAACAGTTAAACACCCCCCTCCATTCTTAGTTTTAAGTCATGTTTTATAAATCTCGGTCTAGTCTTACAAAGTCCTGTAACCCTTCCTTTGATGTCAAACGCATGCGACTGATACTTAAGTGTTAAAATATGGAACATTTTATGAGCACTGATACTCAGATAACATGTAAAACATAGTTTACTTCCATTTTAGATGAAGTACGTACGGGGACTTATCGGCAGCTTTTCCACCCGGAGCAACTGATCACAGGGAAAGAAGATGCTGCAAATAACTATGCAAGAGGCCACTACACCATTGGCAAGGAGATTGTTGACCTGGTATTGGATCGTATTCGTAAACTGGTAAGAGATGTGCAATTCCTGTGAGCATGGAATGCAGCCAGTGTCGTTTTTACAGAAATGTCACTGAACTGAAGCCTTTCAGCTGCCCCCAAACACGCACGGAATCATCCTAAAAATGCAGCTGTAATTTTTGCCTTCAGGTAGAGGAATAACAGCCTCCATTAGACGAGGGTAACTGATATTTTGGCTGAGTGGAACACTACACAGGCTCGCAGCCTAGACCACTGCTGGAGAAATCAGTCTATCTCAGTGCATACTGTACTGCTAGTCTCATTTAAAACTGTCACTACATCTCGAGTAATTGTCTTTGTTTCGGTACACTTTCTCGATGGCCGAATCGTTGAGTTATTTATTATTTAAATGCCCACAAAAAGAGTAGGGGGGCATGGGCAATGAGGAGACGAAATACGTGTATTTTCTGCAGAAACATCCGAGCTGCGAGACTCAACTGTCTCACAATTAGCATGGTCAGCATTCTTAGCATTTACTATGATAGGGCTCCGTCTATATCTTTAGGGCCATGGTTTTTGAAGGTCCTAGCCCCTAATGCGAATCTAGCAGGAATGTTGCAGGTAAGCTGTTTAAATGATGCGTGCAAGAAAACATCGCACAGGGTCACTGTTCATATCGTTCAAACATGTTAGAGGTTCGAATGCTCATTTGGGGGCTCAGGTCTGCTGTCTTCAAAACTGAAAGCACTTTAACTTTAACATTTTCGACTACACTTTGAGTCAACTGATTATACACATTCCGGTAGATTGTGCATGTCGCCATTAATGATTAGTGTTGTTCTCTTGTAGGCAGACCAATGCACGGGGCTGCAAGGCTTCCTGATTTTCCACAGCTTTGGAGGAGGTACTGGCTCTGGCTTTGCATCCTTGCTCATGGAGAGGCTGTCTGTCGATTATGGCAAGAAATCCAAACTAGAGTTCGCAATTTACCCTGCCCCCCAGGTGTCCACTGCTGTTGTGGAACCATACAACTCCATCCTGACAACGCACACCACGCTGGAACACTCAGACTGTGCCTTCATGGTGGACAACGAAGCAATCTATGACATCTGCCGCCGTAACCTGGACATCGAGCGTCCCACCTACACCAACTTGAACCGTCTTATTGGTCAGATCGTGTCTTCCATCACTGCATCTCTGAGGTTTGACGGCGCCCTCAACGTTGATCTGACTGAATTCCAGACCAACCTCGTCCCATACCCACGTATCCATTTCCCTCTAGTGACCTATGCCCCAGTCATCTCAGCCGAGAAGGCCTACCATGAGCAGCTGTCTGTGGCTGAAATAACCAACGCCTGCTTTGAGCCTGCCAACCAGATGGTGAAGTGTGATCCTCGCCATGGCAAGTACATGGCCTGCTGCATGCTGTACAGGGGCGATGTAGTCCCGAAAGATGTAAATGCAGCCATTGCTACAATAAAGACCAAACGCACCATTCAGTTTGTGGATTGGTGTCCAACTGGATTTAAGGTGAGTTAATCATTTTCTACCGATGTAAGGAAGGGAAAATTGTGCCTCACGTTGCATGGTTTGTATGGAAATGGGATATGTAGAAGATACCGGATTTGGGAAGCTGTGGTGTAGTAGTGAACCAGCTCGACTTTGCTGAACAGTATTTGTTTCGACTGTCTCGGCGCCCAAACATTAAACGTCTTTGAATTCGGTTGTAATTTTGTGATGGCTGTGCTATTACAATGGTCGCATCAGCGAATTGAACAGATGATTAGTGGCTGGATTGCGAAGGAGCAAGGCCAGGAGACTGGTGGGTACCACCTTACACTTCTGTTTTGAAAGAGTGCATGAGTTGTATTAGCGGTTGAAAACGCTGCAGAGAGCGACCACTCCTTCCAAACTGTGGTTGGTGTAATTTTGTCCTCTTTCCATGAAGCGCAGTGTTAGCGTTCATTTCAATTGGCTAGGCAAAATTTGCACATATCGTGATTGGCTTAAAGCAGTTCTCTAACTGACCAATGCTTTGCCTCCTAGTTTTTGAGAGCATTTATTCTGTGTCTCTTTCCCATTACTGTTGGAATCCACCTTGGATTGCCGAGAAATCGTCTCCAACCAAGTGTTGTAGGCCTAAGGCAGTGCAGCACCTAAGGACTGCGTCTTAAATTAGAAAAGATATTTCTTCTTTTTTATTTTAAGATGCCCTTTACTATCAACCTAAAGGGTGGGAATAGGGCAGGACAAGTTAACTTCCCCTCTCTCCCCTGAAAAGGTGCCAGCATTGGCAGTCTTGCTTTCAGATCTTAGCTGTCAGTCTGTCTCTCCTTCCCATACGCCTCTGGTGCAATATTGATTTTTCTTTAACCTCCCAGAGCCCTCAGTTCAACTGAAGAGCCATGTACACTTTCTGCCGTCTGATCCTTCTACAATTATAAAAACACAGGCCACTCCGGAAGCGGCACATCATTTGAGAAGCCCATCACATTGGTCAAAACGCCAGCTTATTAGCCTCTTCCTTCTCCAGTCTCTTCTATAGAAGAGACCTTTTTATGATTACCCCCCCAACCCGTCTACAAAGTATCGGGCGTGCAGAATACGTATGACATTCTGAAATGGCTCTGGGTTACTATCCTAAACAACTCCCAGGAAAGCTTTACAGGGGGAGGTTTGTCCTAAAGAAGTGCGCCGCCACCCCAGCAGGAATATCCAACTAGCTACATGCTGTCACTTCGGGTACCAAAGGACGAATTCAGACATGGATCGGAGAGCTTTTTTCCTAGATGACTGCTTTTATTTCTCATGCTGTCCCCTGTAGGTGGTGAAAATTGATTATCTACTTTAACACCAGTCCTAGCGACTATGGTTAATTTTAAAACACTTGAACCAAACCATCAAAGCTTGTTGTCTCCTAAGCTTCAGGACGTCTGAAGAGGAGACTAGAAAAAGATTCAGGCACCTAAATTACTCCGTTCTATCGCTGCTGCTAGTGGTAGCAGTAGTAAAGTGAAGGGCAGACCGTCAACGATCAGATGGATTAATAAAAGGGAATACTTTATAGTAATTATACAAGTTTGTGTTTTTCGTTACATCAAGGGGTTGGCTTATTCCCAAGTTCCTTTGATTACTAGCCCGACCCGCCAACCAAATCACTCATTTTAACATGTAAATAAATGTTAAAAAGGACGTGACGGTACTTGAACAAAATAGTCACAACGCCAGTTAGCTGTAATAATGGGGTTGTTTGCAGTAGTCCTCCTTGAACAGTCAGGTGAACACTCTCCTATAGTACTGCCTAGAATCAACAGGCTAGTAGGCCCCTCCTGAGCAAGTAAGCACATGCCTCGTTCTGCTTTAACCTAAGTGAGTATCAGACACGATGGATCTACGATCTGTAGGTCAGTTCGTACCCATGTCTTGTATTAGTAACTTGAACTGTAGCAGAAGGATACGGTTCCTACTCAATTGTGAATATTGATATGTTTGAGGGTGTTGTAATGTATTCCTCTGAATTCATAAACTGCTTCCTGTGGACCAGGACCACAGATCCATGCAATTGTTTGGGCTTTACCTAGTTGCTTTATACAGTAACTTGATGGCTAATTTGTGTGCTGGGGGTGTTTGTGTCTCGTTTATAGTGAATCTCTTGGATGCTTTTAGCTGAGGCGAGTGACTTGCAAACTCTTCCTTACTTGTTTTTTCTGTCTTCAGGTTGGGATTAACTATCAGCCTCCTACCGTGGTCCCAGGAGGTGACTTGGCAAAGGTGCAACGTGCAGTCTGCATGCTGAGTAACACCACTGCCATTGCTGAAGCTTGGGCTCGACTGGACCATAAGTTTGACCTAATGTACGCAAAGCGTGCTTTTGTGCATTGGTATGTAGGTGAGGGAATGGAGGAAGGAGAGTTTTCAGAGGCTCGCGAAGACTTGGCTGCCTTGGAAAAGGATTATGAAGAAGTAGGTGTCGATTCTGTGGAAGGTGAGGCTGAAGAAGGAGAAGAATATTAGGGGTTTCTCAGTTCCATATTTTATCAGAGCATTCGAAGTTCTACTTGCAAAAGGGCATGGTTTCTTGAAATAAGCTTGTTTTGACAAATGTTTTAATTAAAATTGTAACTTGTGTATTTTTGATGTTGAGCAAAGAACATGACTGAATAAAGTTATACAAAGTACATCTAACATGGCCGTTTCTTTCATTGTGTTAAACTAACACCAACAGTGTGACGCTTCTGTGTACGTATGACTACTAGTATAGTAGCTCAGAGAGGGAGCAAGCATTTCAAAACTTGAAATGTGTAGCTCTTCTATGCATCTTCAGAAACTTGCTTCAGTTTCGGCTATTTGTTCATGTCCTAAACTTCTGATCTTCCCTCCGTCCCGGTTTTCTCTGATGGTCAAAATCTAGAATGTCTGCATGTACATTTTCCCAGAACACATGCTTACATATTCAGGTTTGAGACATGTCTTTGTCGGAGAAAATGTTTAGACGAGGCCACTCTTGCATTTTATTGAAAATTCTCCCAACTGTAGTACCTGCTCTGTATGCTGCATAGTGAGAGCTGACAGCTACTGTAAAGATTCTAGAAGCTACACTCAGACAGAAGTCAGGCAGTCATTTTTATACCCAGAGCAAGGATTGTAGCACACACTCTTCAAGGCTCAAAAAATCAAAAATGTTACTAGGCCTGCTGGTAGAGTAACTTAATCTACTTGCCCTAACTGTAATGTAGTTAACCCATAAACAAGTCTCAAATTGTGTTATCCTAGGCAAATAGTTGAGTTGCCTTTTTCTTAATTCTCACATATGATTCCACCTTCAAATATGTGAGCTAAGCATTTCTGCAGTACAAAAAACTTCTTGTTTAAGTAGACTAAAGTTTGCTACATGCATCACAAGAATTGAGCCCACATATCCATGAGGTCTAGTCCACATAACATAGGACTTCTTTTAGTTTACTAACATTGCCATCCGGGCAGGCTTGTTTCTCAGTTTAAATAAACACTCAATTTTAATAAATATATTACTAAACTATGATGTGGTAACATATGGTCATCTACACACACTAACTTTCCAAAAAATGTCCAAAAACCTCTCCACTAACTTGCAGCTTCACTGATAAAACTATATAGTGTATTAACAATCTGTGAAAATTGAGTTTCAGAAAACATATCCTTTGCACATCAACATGTAAAGTATTCGAATTTGTTTTCATCCCACTAAACTATTTTTTCATTGCACAAACAAAGTGCTTTCACAACAACTGAAATATATTTTGAAATGTTTGCACAGTTGACATAGTCATTTAAATGTGTTAGGAAAAACATGGCACCCTATATCCTTTCATTTTACACTATAAGCAGCAGGTCACACAGTTCACCTTAACTAAGTCCTGGAACTTCTGGAAGTCAGAAGGAAAATTAATTGTAAGAAAAACAGACTTTTAACCTCTGTCTGGGAAAACAGAGCAAATGTGACATATGATTGTAAGTCATTTTTTATTGCCCCTCCACTTTTCAGCTGAACAGAACACCTGTTCAGTGTCCACTTGCCAGAAGGGACGAGTAAGTATTAAAAATAGCTCGACCTGATCAAATAGGACTTGCCAATGCGAGTGGTCGAGTGGATTTTTCGAGCTCTGCTCTCTTATAAAGGCTTTCTTTTGCCTAGCTTACCACTCTTCTGCTTATTTGCCTTGCATTTATTTAAGGCACTATCTTTTTGATTGCCCTCCTCCCCCCCAGGTAATTATTTTCTCGTTGGTCATTTTTTTTTGGATCTCAAAGGGGTAGGTATCCCAGTGATAGGCCAATGTGTATGGCCTGTAAGCTGCCTTTTTAGATTCTCATTTTGTAATAATTATGTAATTTTCCAGGCTGTGTTGTAAAGGAGTCTAAAAGTTGGTAGTCTGAAGGCCTTGGTTCTCATAGGCTGACAGACTATGGCAGTAGCGAATACCCTGGAATATGGACAGTTGTCTCTAGTAGGATTCAATGCTTTCAACTCTGTTAGACTGCTATGTAAACTTTGTATTGGCTGTTTTCTTAAGTTTATTTTTTTTTATTTTTTTTCCTATGCACCCAATGGATGTTGTATTTCCCCTAGCCACAACCCCCCCTCAGTATGAGGTGTTGCTGCATGGGTTCTGTGAAAGGCTTCAGTTGAAGACCTAGATTTATGAGCACTACAGGTTGCTTGTTTTGTTCTTTCAGTTATTTTCTGAACCCAAGCAGATTAGGAGGGGAAATATTCTTTTTAACTTGTACTTTTAGGCGGCTTTCTCCTGCTAAATGTTGGTTTTAAACCTGATTCTCTGCAGACACGAGATGTTGATCAATTTTCCCAATACTGTGTGGGGGTTGTGCCTTTTATGCACCTGAAGGCTCTGAGGTGTGACTTATATTGGCGGTAGCCCCTGCAAGACTGCTGTGGGCGTTGCAACACTTGTAGTGGATGCCATAGCCCGGTCTAGCTGCTGCCCGGATCCAACCATGACAAACTTGGCTCTCTTCTTCAGTATCCAGTGATGTCTGCTGTTTCAACAAGTGCCACACTTATATATTCTATTCCTGTAGTCCATGCTCTTCCTTTGCCTAAAAGAGTGTTGGTGAGGAGGGGCTTGTGGGAATAGTGACTAGCGCTGGACTTTCTCCCGTCGACTTATCACAGGTCCCCCGCATCCATTCACTCCTGAGCATCTGAACGTTGGTACTTAGCAATGAGGGGTACCTCGTGGCTTGGTAAAGATGTTGCCATCTCGGTTGATTTGTAATGTTTCTTGCCGCCACTGACTGGTTCGTAAGCTCTTTTCTTGATTTCATTGCATTTTCATGCTCTTATGCTCACCCCTTTCTATGTTACAAACTTGTCATTAGCCCTGTGCCCTTTTTTAAGTCAAGCTCTCTTGCCTGTTGTAATCTATCTGTGGGCTTTTAACCACACCCACCGCACGCCCATCACTTGTTCATGGGTTTGCCTTTCAAAAATCCTTTATCATTGGTAAATAACTTTACGTTTGTCGCTCCTTGAGGCAGTGTTGTTACAGCCTTGGCCATCGATCCAGTTAAATGGATAATTGCATGTTTGCCAGTACGTTTGACTGCAAGCAAACCTCTTTTTCCTTTTGTGTCTCCTTAGCGCTCATGCTAATGGCGCCATGATGCTTTGCATTGGCTTGCTTATGTCAGCTGTCTTACTTTTCATTGTCAGTTTGTGGCAAAAAAGTCCAGTTAGGAATTTACAACGCTATTAGCTCTAACTCAAACAAACGTGAGACCCACTGTATTGCAAGTGCTTGTTTTAACCTTCATACCCTCTTTTTAGGCCTCTACTGAGACAGTGCATGCATGGACTGTCATAAGACAGCTTGTTTATTTAGTGGGCTGTCACTTGCTGTGTTTAAACCTGCCCTGGAGCATGTCCCAAATGCTGCTTTCCAAGTTAGTGTTATTTCATTCAAGTTAATTTTTTTTTATATATATATAATGGCCTTGGCTGGCTGGCTTCGTTGTCCATCTTGTTTTCTTACTATTCATTGTTGAGCATATCTGTTTCACTTTTACTCATGCATTACTTCTCTTCCCTGGAGCATAGACCAACTACTGATTGATTTTTCTCGATTAGTGTTCTGCTTGGCCTGTGCTTTCACTGTGGTTGAAGCTTGCGCTCCCTGGTATTTCCAAGCATTGACTACAGACAACTAGCAGTAATAAAACCTTGTGGCATATGACCTATGTCAGAAACATACAGTTCGATGGCATCTGTCGCTGTAGATACGCATGTTCTGCAATAGCTCGCCATCTGGTGTTGGGCCGGAGTGTTACAAGTTGTTTTTCTTCGAAGAAGTCTTTCGAGTCACGGGACCGAGTGACTCCTCCTTTTGTCTCCATTGCGCATGGGCGTCGACTCCATCTTCGATTGTTTTTTTTCCGCCATCGGTTTCGGACATGTTCCTGTCGCTCCGAGTTTCGGAACGGAAAATTAGCTAATTTCGGAAGATTTTCGTCTGTATTGTTGCGTTCGGGATCGGCGTACTTAGATTCCACACCGCATCGAAGAGCTCCGGTGCCCTTCGGGGTAGTTTTTCGATCCCCCGTCGGGGCCTGGTCGGCCCGACCGCGTGCTGAAGAACGCCGATGGAACGGACCCCGTTCCGTTTCTGCCCCAAATGCCACAATAAATACCCCTACACAGACCAACACTTGGTCTGCAACCTGTGCCTGTCACCTGAGCACAGCGAAGACACCTGCGAGGCCTGTCGTGCGTTCCGGTCCCGAAAAACACTCCGAGACCGTCGAGCCAGAAGACTTCAGATGGCGTCTGCACCGACAGCCCAACGGGAGTTCGAGGAACAGGAAGAGGAAGGTACCTTCTCGATCCAAGACTCAGACTCCGAAGGATTCGACGATACACAAACCGTGAGTAAGACGTCGAAAACCACACAGAGAAACATTTACAAGGCCCAGGGGACGCCACTGCCATCCGGCCATGGCTCCACCCATAAATTCGGTGACCGACCGTCGGCACCGAAAAAGGCCCAAACAGTGCCGAGGTCGTCCGACTCCGGTCGAGACACCGGCACGTAGCCTTCTCGGGACCGAGAAAGTGCTGGAGACAAGCCTCGACACCGAGATGCCGGTGTGGACACGGCTCGACGCCGAGACAGCGGCACCGAAGCAGATCGACGCCGAGAGGTTTCGGCCCCGAAAAAGAAAAAAGTCACCTCGGAGCCGAAAAAAACCGCAGACAGGGTTTCGATGCCGAAACAAACTGCAAGCGACCCAGCTTCAGGCTCTTATACAGAAGAGCACTCGCTAACCTCCCAAATGCAAAAGCATAGGTTTGAGGAAGAGCTACAAGCAACTGATGTGGACCATACGCAAAAGCGTATCTTCATACAGCAGGGGACAGGAAACATAAGCACCCTTCCCCCCATTAGGAGAAAGAGAAGGTTGGAGTTCCAGACTGAACAGACACCACAACCAAAAGTGGTGAAAAGAGTTACCCCACCACCCTCTCCTCCGCCCGTGATTAACGTCTCACCAGCACAAACTCCATCACACTCCCCAGCTCACACCACCATGAGCCAGGGTGACCAAGATCAGGACGCATGGGACCTATACGACGCCCCAGTGTCAGATAACAGTCCGGAGGCATACCCTACGAAGCCATCTCCACCAGAAGACAGCACCGCGTATTCTCAAGTGGTGGCTAGAGCAGCACAATTTCACAACGTAAGCCTCCACTCAGAACAGGTCGAGGATGATTTTTTATTCAACACACTCTCCTCCACCCACAGCTCATACCAAAGCCTGCCTATGCTCCCTGGTATGCTCCGGCACGCAAAAGACATCTTTAAGGAGCCGGTCAAAAGTAGGGCAATCACACCAAGGGTGGAAAAAAAGTATAAGGCGCCTCCTACAGACCCGGCTTTCATCACTACACAGCTGCCACCAGACTCTGTCGTTGTAGGAGCAGCTAGGAAAAGGGCCAACTCTCACACATCTGGAGATGCACCACCCCCAGATAAAGAAAGCCGCAAGTTCGATGCAGCTGGTAAGAGTCGCAGCACAAGCTGCAAACCAGTGGCGCATCGCGAACTCCCAAGCACTACTTGCGCGCTATGACGGAGCCCACTGGGACGAGATGCAACATCTCATTGAACATCTGCCCAAGGACTTACAAAATAGGGCAAAACAAGTGGTTGAGGAGGGACAGACCATTTCCAACAACCAGATCCGCTCCTCCATGGACGCTGCAGATACAGCTGCACGGACAATTAATACATCTGTAACTATCCGAAGGCATGCATGGCTCCGAACGTCTGGATTTAAACCAGAGATTCAACAAGCAGTTCTCAATATGCCTTTTAATGAAAAAGAACTGTTCGGTCCAGAAGTGGACACAGCGATTGAGAAACTCAAAAAAGATACGGACACTGCCAAAGCCATGGGCGCACTCTACTCCCCGCAGAGCAGAGGGAATTACAGCACATTCCGTAAAACGCCCTTTCGAGGGGGGTTTCGGGGTCAAAGCACACAAGCCAGCACCTCACAAGCAACACCGTCCAGTTACCAGGGACAGTATAGAGGAGGTTTTCGGGGACAATATAGAGGAGGGCAATTCCCTAGAAATAGAGGAAGATTTCAGAGCCCCAAAACCCCTACTACTAAACAGTGACTCACGTGTCACTCACCCCCTCCACACAACACCAGTGGGGGGAAGAATAGGTCATTATTACAAAGCATGGGAGGAAATCACTACAGACACTTGGGTTCTAGCAATTATCCAACATGGTTATTGCATAGAATTTCTACAATTCCCTCCAAACATACCACCAAAAGCACAAAATTTAACAACACACCATTCCAATCTCCTGGAGATAGAAGTGCAGGCACTATTGCAAAAGAATGCAATCGAATTAGTGCCAAACACACAAATAAACACAGGAGTTTACTCACTGTACTTTCTGATACCAAAGAAGGACAAAACGCTGAGACCAATCCTAGACCTCAGAGTAGTGAACACTTTCATCAAATCAGACCACTTCCACATGGTCACACTACAAGAAGTATTGCCATTGCTAAAACTACACGACTACATGGCAACTTTAGACCTCAAGGATGCTTATTTCCATATACCAATACACCCATCGCACAGGAAATACCTAAGGTTTGTATTCAAAGGAATACATTACCAATTCAAGGTACTGCCTTTCGGATTAACAACCGCACCAAGAGTCTTTACCAAATGTCTAGCGGTAGTCGCTGCACACATAAGAAGGCAGCAAATACATGTGTTCCCATATTTGGACGACTGGCTAATCAAGGCCCATTCGTTCATAGAGTGCTCAAATCACACAAATCAGATCATACAAACCCTCTTCAAACTCGGGTTCACCGTCAACTTTACAAAATCCAACATTCTGCCGCGCAAGGTACAACAATACCTAGGAGCCATAATAGACACATCAAAGGGAGTAGCCACTCCAAGTCCACAAAGAATTCTAAATTTCAACACCATCATACAACGCATGTATCCAACACAAAAGATACAAGCAAAGATGGTATTACAACTCCTAGGCATGATGTCTTCATGCATAGCCATTGTCCCAAACGCAAGACTGCACATGAGGCCCTTACAACAATGCCTAGCATCACAGTGGTCTCAAGCACAGGGTCACCTTCTAGATCTGGTGTTAATAGACCGCCAAACTTACCTCTCGCTTCTGTGGTGGAACAACATAAATTTAAACAAGGGGCGGCCTTTCAAAGACCCAGTGCCACAATACGTAATAACAGATGCTTCCATGACAGGGTGGGGAGCACACCTCGATCAACACAGCATACAAGGACAATGGAACGTACATCAAACAAAACTGCATATCAATCACCTAGAACTTCTAGCAGTTTTTCAAGCACTAAAAGCTTTCCAACCAATAATAGTTCACAAATACATTCTCGTCAAAACAGACAACATGACAACAATGTATTATCTAAACAAGCAGGGGGGGACGCACTCCACGCAGTTAAGCCTGCTAGCACAAAAGATTTGGCGTTGGGCAATTCACAACCAAATTCGCCTAATAGCACAATTTATACCAGGGATCCAAAATCAACTCGCAGACAATCTCTCTCGATCACCAACAGGTCCACGAATGGGAGATTCACCCCCAAATTCTGAACACTTATTTCAAACTCTGGGGAACACCTCAGATAGACTTGTTTGCGACAAGGGAGAACGCAAAATGCCAAAACTTCGCATCCAGATACCCACACGAACAATCCCAAGGCAATGCCCTATGGATGAACTGGTCAGGGATATTTGCTTACGCTTTTCCTCCTCTCCCTCTCCTTCCTTACCTGGTAAACAAACTCAGTCAAAGCAAACTCAAACTCATATTGATAGCACCAACTTGGGCAAGGCAACCCTGGTACACAACGCTGCTAGACCTATCAGTGGTACCCTGCATCAAATTGCCCAACAGGCCAGATCTGTTGACACAGCACAACCAAGAGATCAGACACCCAGATCCAGCATCGCTGAATCTAGCAATCTGGCTCCTGAAATCCTAGAATTCGGGCACTTACAACTTACCCAAGAATGTATGGAAGTCATAAAACAAGCCAGAAGGCCATCCACCAGGCACTGCTATGCAAGTAAATGGAAGAGGTTTGTTTGCTACTGCCATATTAATCAAATACAACCATTACACACAACTCCAGAACATGTAGTGGGTTACTTGCTTCACTTACAAAAATCTAACCTGGCTTTCTCTTCCATTAAAATACACCTTGCAGCAATATCTGCATACCTGCAGACTACCTATTCAACTTCCCTATATAAGATACCAGTCATTAAAGCATTCATGGAGGGCCTTAGGAGAATTATACCACCAAGAACACCACCTGTTCCTTCATGGAACCTAAATGTTGTCCTAACTAGACTTATGGGTCCACCTTTTGAACCCATGCACTCCTGCGACATACAGTTCCTAACCTGGAAGGTGGCATTTCTCATCGCCATTACTTCCCTAAGAAGAGTAAGCGAGATTCAGGCGTTTACAATACAGGAACCTTTTATACAACTACACAAAAATAAAGTCGTCCTAAGGACCAATCCTAAATTTTTGCCAAAGGTTATTTCACCGTTCCATCTAAATCAAACAGTGGAACTTCCAGTGTTTTTTCCACAGCCAGATACCGTAGCTGAAAGGGCACTACATACATTAGATGTCAAAAGAGCATTGATGTATTACATTGACAGAACAAAAAACATCAGAAAGACTAAACAACTATTTATTGCATTTCAAAAACCTCATGCAGGAAACCCAATATCAAAACAAGGTATAGCCAGATGGATAGTTAAATGCATCCAAATCTGCTACCTTAAAGCTAAACGACAGCTGCCCATTACACCAAGGGCACACTCAACCAGAAAGAAAGGTGCTACCATGGCCTTTCTAGGAAACATCCCAATGCAAGAAATATGTAAGGCAGCCACATGGTCTACGCCTCACACATTCACCAAGCACTACTGTGTAGACGTGTTATCCGCACAACAAGCCACAGTAGGTCAAGCCTTATTAAGAACATTATTTCAGACTACTTCCACTCCTACAGGCTGATCCACCGCTTTTGGGGAAATAACTGCTTACTAGTCTATGCAGAACATGCGTATCTACAGCGACAGATGCCATCGAACTGAAAATGTCACTTACCCAGTGTACATATGTTCGTGGCATCAGTCGCAGTAGATTCGCATGTGCCCACCCGCCTCCCCGGGAGCCTGTAGCAGTTTGGAAGTTACCTTCAATTATTTATATATGTATCATCTCAACCTTAAATAGGTGCATACTTAGTCACTCCATTGCATGGGCACTATTACTACAATTCAACTCCTACCTCACCCTCTGCGGGGAAAAACAATCGAAGATGGAGTCGACGCCCATGCGCAATGGAGACAAAAGGAGGAGTCACTCGGTCCCGTGACTCGAAAGACTTCTTCGAAGAAAAACAACTTGTAACACTCCGGCCCAACACCAGATGGCGAGCTATTGCAGAACATGCGAATCTACTGCGACTGATGCCACGAACAGATGTACACTGGGTAAGTGACATTTTCATTTTGGCTTAATGTCTTTTTTTTATTGATAAAGCTTCAAATGTACTCCCTTCATTAAAGACTGTTGCCATACTCTGGAATCTTAGGCTGCATCAAAAATCTACATGTCCTATTTAAAAAAAAAAAAAAAAAAAATCCTTTGTGCCGCAACATGTGATGGCAGCAATCTTATTATACAAGAACTCTGATACTGGCTAACTTTTGTGAATTCATGAAATCTGTAAACCTGAACTAGTGCAAGGACATGTAACATAGATCCTTTTTTTGTGGCTTTCCTTAAAAATGGTGTCCCATATTGGTTATTCAAGACCGTTGGGGTTTTATTAAAATTCTTTCTTGTTCTCTTGGCTGGCTTCACTGTAAGTGACCGCATTCTGCTCCTTCACAAGAAGCATATTGGCACAAAGTAGTTTTGTTGAGTGCAAGGAAATACTATCACAAGGGTGTGCTTTTTGAGAATGTTAGAAATGGGATCTCTATTTGGCAGTTGGTTTGCACCCTGTCCAAGTAGGGACCCTAACTCTAGTCAGGATTAGGAGATACCCACTCAAATAACCCCTGCTCACCCCCTTGGTAGCTTGGCACGAGGAGTCAGGCTTTTCTCAGAAGCAATGTGTAAAGCATTTGCACATAACACAGTGAAAACACTACAAAAGGACACCACACCAGTTTTAGAGAAATAGCCAATATTTATATTTAAAACAAGACCAAATACAATAAAAATCCAACATAAAGTAAAAAAAAAAAAAAATGAATTCTGCAAGATTTACTCAAAAATAGTTTCTAAAAGTCAATAGCTCCACTTGGGGCTATCACTGTGTTGTGAGCAACAAAACCAACAGTTGAGGCCGGCTGTGGCATCGTGGGCCAGCTACTGTGTTGGGAAGACCCGCAAACGGTACCTTTTTCAGTAGGCATTTTCACACAGACAATTTAAAAACCAACTTCAATAAAAGATGCATTTTTAAATTGTGAGTTCAGAGACCCTAAACTCCCCCTTTTTATCTGCTCTCAAGGGAAATCTGCGCTTTAAGGATATTTAAAGGCAGCCCCCATGTTAACCTATGAGAGAGAGGCCTTGCACAGTGAAAACCGAATTTGGCAGTATTTCACTGTTAGGACATTTAAAAACACACTAGTAAATGTCCTACCTTAAACATACCCTGCCTCTGGGGCTACCTTAGCGGTGCCAGACAGGTAGGAAAAGGGAAGGTTTAGGCCTCGCAAGTGGGTACACTTGCCAAGTCGAATTGGCAGTTTAAAACAGCACAGACACTGCAGTGGCAGGTCTAAGCCATGTTTACAGGGCTACTTACGTGGGTGGCACAACCAGTGCTGCAGGCCTCCCAGTAGCAATTGACTTAAAGGCCCCTGGTGCACTTTACCAGGGACTTACCAGTAAATCAGATATGCCAAATTATGGATAAACCAATCAACAGTACAATTTACACAGAGCATATGCACTTTAGCACTGTTTAGCAGTGGTAAAGTGCCCAGAGTCCTAAAGCCAACAAAAACTGGTCAGAAAAATTATGAGGAATGGGGCAAAAGATTGGGGATGACCCTGCAAAAAGGGCCAGGTACAACAGATACTAAAATGTCTTTGCTTTTTGTCAATGTTTGTTATGCTGGCAAGGGCTCCGGCAACTCCTAACAACAAAAACCACGTCAAAACAAGGCACACATTGACAAACCCAAAAGGCTGACCTCTAATGTCAGATCTATTGGTTTTGCCAATGTTTCTTTATTTTTCATGTTTCCCATAATCTTGTTAAACTTTTATATTTTTTTAACCCATTATGGATATTTTTTGGAAAGCTAGCACGCATCAACACATTTTTCTCCATAAAGCTTCAAAGAAATGATACCTAAAATTTCACAATAGTTTAGGAAAACATGTTTTTTCCTAGTTGCATTTTATTTTTTTCAGAGCATTTTATTTTGAAAACAAAGAATCCTCACCCTTTTACACATTTTTATAATGGAACCACTGCCAGTAGTGCAGTCAGAGCTTAAAACACTCTTAGGTTGCTCACCCTAATACTAAAGGCTTTGCATTTATGAGCCATAAATAGAAATTCAAGCAGCATTAGTGTATGAACACAAATATTATCTTAACTGCAGATACCCTTCCCAGATCAATAATGTACTGTAAACTGGGAGCCAAAGGGTTTGTGCTGCAGCATGTTGCGCCTACTTGTCCCAAAGACAAAATAAGCACGGATTCTTGTCTCTGACCCAAAACAATACATTCTGGTCATTGGGCTATAGGTATTCCATATCCCTGCTAGCATGTTCTAGATATCATAGTAAAGGGTACTGCCTGGAACTCAGACACACCACCAAACACTACCCCTGCAGAGGTGGACTCTCCCTGAAACGTCAGCGTCCGCTCAAAGAGTAGATGTATGCATTACCCAGCAAAGGGCCATACTGCCTGTGCTTCCCCAACACTGGCAAGGGGGTATATGCCTTGTTCCCGATTACCAAACAAGTCAGGTCTCTTAAGGCCTGTCCTCGACTGGAGGTGTAACGTCATGCACCACAACAAGTACATCCTGTCAAAGCACTTCCACTTGGTGACACGTCATTCTGCTACTATAGCAAGGTGACTTAACCTCTTAGCGGCTGGGCCTCATCCATTGCTGCTGAGCCCTTCTTTGGCTATTTGGGGTAGTTCGTGCTTAGGCCTTCATAACTTTTTGTCCACATAAGCTATCCATGCCAAATTTGCATCCTTTCTCCAACATCCTAGGGATTCTAAAGGTAACCAGAGTTTGTGGTTTCCCCTGGAGGAGACCAAGACATTAGCCAAAATACAGCTAAAAATACATTTTAAAAAAAGGGCTGCCGAAGACGGCTTGTGTTTTTTTTGTTGTTTTTTCCCCCCCCCTGAAACTGGCGTCAAACGGTTTGCGGAGCTAAAAACACCAGCTTTCAGGAACAGGCCGACATGAATCAGAAAATCACATTTTTGGCATTTTACTGAGACATACCCCATTTTTACTATTTTTGTGCTTTCAGCCTCCTTCCAGTTAGTGACAGAAATGGGTGTGAAACCAATGCTGGATCCCGGAAAGCTAAATATATTTGAAAAATAAACAAAATTCTGAATTCAGAAAGGGGTCATTTGTGTAGACCATACAAGGTTTTCCTACAGAAATTAACAGCTGAAATAAAAAATATTGAAATTGAGCAGAAAACAGCGATTTTCTTCATGTTCTACTCTGTAACGTTTTCCTGTGATGTCAGATTTTTTTAAAGCAATATACTGTTACATCTGCTGGACTCTTCTGGTTGCGGGGTTATATAGGGCTTGTAGGTTCATCGAGAACCCTAGGTACCCAGAGCCAATAAAGGAGCTGCACCTTGCAATAGGTTTTCATTCTATACCGGGTATACAGCAGTTAATTTGCTGGAATATAAAGAGTGAAAAATAGGTATCAAGATAACCTTTGTATTTCCAAAATGGGCACAAGATAAGGTGTTGAGAAGCAGTGGTTATTTGCACATCTCTGAATTCCAGGGTGCCCATACTAGCATGTGAATTACAGGGCATTTCTCAAACAGACGTCTTTTTTACCACTGTTTTACATTTTGAAGGAAAAAATGTAGAGAAAGACAAGGGGCAATAACACTTGTTTTGTTATTCTGTATTCCCCCAAGCATCCTGATAAAAATGGTACCTCACTTTTTCCTCACATTTCGGTGACAAAGTTTTGGAATCTGAGAGGAGCCACACATTTCTTCCTACCCAGCATTCCCCCAAGTCTCCCGATAAAAATGGTACCTCACTTGTGTGGGTAGGTCTAGTGCCTGTGACAGGAAATGCCCCAAAACACAACTTGGACACATCACATTTTCCAAAAGAAATCAGAGCTGTTTTTTTTTAACAAAGTGCCTCGCTGTGGATTTTGGCCTCTAGCACAGCCGCCACCTAGGGAAACCTACCAAACCTGTGCATTTATTTAAACTAGACAGGTAGGGGAATCCGAGATGGGTGACTTGTGGGGCTCTCACCAGGTTCTGTTTGATCAGGGCAAGTGGAGAAACACTGGTGGTAGGAATTATGATGATCCCTGCACATTCCTGTAGTTTCTGTGTTTAAAAAAGAAAGGAAAAATAGTGGTTTTAATCAACGTTTCACTATTGCAGGGTATTCTGGGTAAGAAAACGTTGTGAAATCCAAACACGCCACACTTACGTGGACTGCCTTGGGTGTCTAGTTTACAGAAATGTCTACGTTTGGTAGGTTTCCCTATATGGCTGCCGAGCCCAGGACCAAATACTTAGGTGACTGTCTTAAAAAAACGAGGCTGTTTTGTGGTAGGTAATTTTAATGTCTCCACAATCCGTTTTGGGTACTTCCCTGTTGTGGTCACTTGCCCAGTCACTAAAGTGAGGCAGTTTTTCGCTGGAGATTTAGTGGAACACTGAGTGGTAGAAAATTTGTATCTGCCTGCAGATCCCTGGGCTTCTGCTCATTGAAATGCAAGGCAAATGTGTTTTTTAAGCACATTTTGTGATTTCAAGGGGATTCAGGGTGAAGGAAAACTGGTGAGAGCCACCCTTGGACTCCCCTGGTACTAGTTTGTTAAAGTTAGCCCTCCACTCACACTGGTTGGTTTTAGCATCTCCAGAAATTATGGTTTCAAAGCATGAATACTTATCAAAGTATCTGAAACCAAGCCTTCTGAAGGTGGGCCATAAAGCGGCATCCAGGCACCAACCGGTTTATGGTCCATTCACACGCCATTCACGCACAACAAACAACCCTTTCATACAGCCGGCCACGGGCCCAATCCAACCAATCACCGCACTCACATTAACTTACGCTGCCAGACAAGGGCCCATCACATTCACACGTCACGGAACGGAATACGTTTGACTACATTTTACCACCTGCCAAGTAACTACCTCCTTCTTCCTTAACGTTACCAAATGCATGTGTAACGAACGTTTACTAATGACTCCAGTGACAGCCACCTGGGGCTCAGGAAGACATGTTTTTCATGCGCCTTACGCACTCACTGTGCTTAATCCAACTCCTTCCAGTTTGAGGATGCAAGTTGGGGGTGACCGAGTATGCCGTACAAAGCGTTTCCTCGAACTGAGTGAGCATATCTACCTTTGAAACTAAGGTAGACATGCTAGGGATTTCTCATGATGTTCCCTAAAGAGAAGGTCATAGGCTATGAAAAAGGGTAGTGTTTGGCACATAGGGGAGTCCATGAGAACGTAGCATATGTCCCAGCCAACATTGTGTGCAGTGATGTGACTGTAAAGCACTGAACATCTACTAAGTTCTGATGGAGGATGAACGTGAAAAGCAGGTCAAACACTGAGCTATACAAGTCATTCTCCTTCAGTGCTGGGATGGCACCAATGGGTTTGAATCCATAGGTGTAGATGATGTACATCTGTACTACCTTCACTATCTGCCTTCTACCTGTGCAAAATCCCTGTGAAGGCACACCTACCATAAGCTTTCCTTACCTATTCATGTCTCTGTTTTCATCAGAGTCCTGACTAATCCTGTATAATTGCCAAGTGAACCTATACTAGTTTGTGGATGGAAGTTGGGGGGTGTCTTAAGTATGCAGTACAAAGCGATTCCTCAAACTGAGTGAGCATATATACCGTTGAAACTAAGGTAGACATGCTGGTGAAGAAAGGGTACTCCGTGACAATGTGGAATATGTTCTGTCCACTAGTATATGCAGTAGGGGGAATATAATGCACGTTAATTGAACAGAACACCTACCATGTTCTGACAGTGGATTTAGCTCTCAAGCAGTCCATAAGGAAGTCCATGATGAAGTAGATGAAGTAAAATTCTGTGGCTCCTTGCCTAACGAAGCAGTGGCCCATGGACATTCGGTATCCATTCACTGCCACTGAAAGGATTACTCAACGGCAGCTCAACCTCAGTCGACTTCCCAGAACTTTGCTTTAGTATGATACAACGTAAAGCAAGTAGGGATACAGAGGCCTGGTTGTGATGGACACTGGGGACAGCAATACCGACTCTCCTGACGCTTTCCATGCTTTGAGCACACTTTACAGCGACGACATGGACGATCCTTTTTGGGTGTTTTATGAATGCGATCAGCAAAATGTCGCTCCTGCAGCCTTGCCACATCCTCCAGAACATATGAGGTGGAGGCTGCTGCTGCTTCTGTAACAGCAGTGAGGCTTTCAATTACAGACAACTGGAAGTCAAGGAAAGACATGAGTCTTCCTGTGGTTGTCTGACGGTAAACAACATACCCATTATATGTTGCCATCTGAATCAGGTGGGTAAACAGTTTCTTGTACCAAGTGCGAGTTTTACGACACGCATTGTATGGTTGAAGAACCTGGTCGTTCTTGTCCACTCCACCCATGTACTTATTGTAATCAAGTATACAGATGGGCTTGTGGACTTCAGCCATCTGACCCCAAACCGTGATGGAGGAAGTGCTCTCATCATGAATTGTAGTGAGCATGTATACATCACACCTATCCAAGAACTTGACTGCGAGCAGTTCATTAGAACTCAATGCAGTACTCTGGGATTTCTGGAGCTTCTTGCAAACCAGCTCCTGCGGAAATCCTTTAAGGTTACAACGAACTGTACCGGAGGCCACAGTGCCAGCTTTGTACAGCTCACTGAACAGCTTTACTCCTGTATAGAAATTGCCCACATAAAGGTTATAACCTTTGTGAAGAAGTGGCTGGACAAGTTCCCATATAATCTTACCTGTGACCCCTAATGCAGGAGGGCAACCTACAGGGTTTAGGGTAGAATCCTTCCCTGTATACACTCTCAAGCTGTACACATAGCCAGAAGAGCTCTCACACAGCAGGTACAGCTTTATGCCATAGCGAGCTCTTTTGCTCGCAGTGTACTGTCTGAAAAGCAGCCGTCCTTTGTACAGGATCAAGGACTCATCGACTGCTATATTCTTTCCAGGAGTATAGATCTCTGGAAACCTGGCCGACAAATGTTCCACGACAGGCTGAAATTTGAACAACTAGTCATGTTCTGGATGGTCCCGGGGCAAAGCAGCAGAATTGTCATTGAAATGCAGCATGTGCTGCAGTATCAAAAAACGATCTCTGCTCATGTATGGTGCGAAGATGGGGGTTACCCAAACCGTGCGAGTCCTCCAGTAGGACTGCAATGTGGGTTTCTGCACTAACCCCATTTTGAGCATAAGGCCCAAAAATATCTTCAACTCCGCCAGCAAAGTGTGAGTCCACTGGCGTGCCCTAGATCGGGGCCCTAGAGTGCCTCCACGCTCCCTCAGAAATCGGTCTGCACGCAAATTTGCTTGCTGCACAATTTCCTGAAGGAACTCAACATCCAAAAATAGATGGATGTAGTCGACTGACAAAAAGTTAGCTGTATCGACTTTACATCCAGCGTCGCCAGTAAAAGGTGGAATTTTGGGCTGAACTAAACAGGGGGGCTGCCTAGTGAGCACTCTCTCTGTGCTTGTGGCCGCATGCACCTGCTCTCTGGGTTCAGCTAACCTAATGTTGTCCCGCTGCACAGACTCTGCTTGCGAAGGGACAGCACGGCTGTCGTCATCGTCTCCTTCAGACTCACTGGAAGAGGTGTCGTCGGATGGGACTCCGCCGACTGAAAAATCACTCCCAGATTCTGCCCCATTGTCCTCTCCCTCAGATGCTGTCTCAGTATCTGCTGTCTCAGTCTCTGATCCTACATCCGAACTGTCCTCCATAACCCGAGTTAGGGCTTGATCAGCAGTCATCCAACGAGATGCCATCTCTGCTATTGGCTAAACTGTCCCTCTAAATTACTAGCCTACGTAGAAGACAGATAGTCACAAAATTGCTTGTGGGTATGTGTAGGAAGTTGGCTCTGTATGCACTATTTCAAAGTAAGGAATAGTATGCAGAGAGTCCAAGGGTCCCCCTTGGAGGTAAGATAGTGGCAAAAAGAGATAATACTAATGCTCTATTTTGTGGTAGTGTGGTCGAGCAGTAGGCTTATCAAAGGAGTAGTGTTAGGCATTTGTTGTACATACACACAGGCAATAAATGAGGAACACACACTCTGAGACAAATCCAGGCCAATAGGTTTTGTTATAGAAAAATATATTTTCTTAGTTTATTTTTAGAACCACAGGTTCAAATTCTACATGTAATATCTCATTTGAAAGGTATTGCAGGTAAGTACTTTAGGAACTTTGAATAATCACAGTAGCATATATACTTTTCACATAAAACACAATAAGCTGTTTTAAAAGTGGACACTGTGCAATTTTCACAGTTCCTGGGGGAGGTAAAGTAATGTTAGTTTTTGCAGGTAAGTAAGATTTGGGTCCAAGGTAGCCCACCGTTGGGGGTTCAGAGCAACCCCAAAGTCACCACACCAGCAGCTCAGGGCCGGTCAGCTGCAGAGTTCAAAGTGGTGCCCAAAACGCATAGGCTTCAATGGAGACAAGGGGGTGCCCTGGTTCCAGTCTGCCAGCAGGTAAGTACCCGCGTCTTCGGAGGGCAGACCAGGGGGGTTTTGTAGGGCACCGGGGGGGGACACAAGTCCACACAAAAAGCACACCCTCAGCAGCGCGGGGGCGGCCGGGTGCAGTGTGCAAACAAGCGTCGGGTTCGCAATGTAAATCAATGGGAGACCAAGGGGTCTCTTCAGCGGTGCAGGCAGGCAAGGGGGGGGGGCTCCTCGGGGTAGCCACCACCTGGGCAAGGGATCCTTCAGGTGCTGGGGGCTGCGGGTGCAGGGTCTTTTCCAGCCGTCGGGATTTTAGAGTCAGGCAGTCGCGGTCAGGGGGAACCTCGGGATTCCCTCTGCAGGCGTCGCTGTGGGGGCTCAGGGGGGACAACTTTGGTTACTCGCAGTCTCGGAGTCGCCGGAGGGTCCTCCCTGAGGTGTTGTTTCTCCACCAGTCGAGTCGGGGTCGCCAGGTGCAGTGTTGCAAGTCTCACGCTTCTTGCGGGGATTGCAGAGGTCTTTAAATCTGCTCCTCTGTAACAAAGTTGCAGTCTTTTTGGAGCAGGTCCGCTGTCCTCAGGAGTTTCTTGTTCCTCTTGAAGCAGGGCAGTCCTCTGAGGATTCAGAGGTCGCTGGTCCTTGAGAAAGCGTCGCCGGAGCAGGTTTCTTTAGAAGGCAGGAGACAGGCCGGTAGGACTGGGGCCAAAGCAGTTGGTGTCTTCTTTCTTCTTCTGCAGGGGTTTTCAGCTCAGCAGTCTTCTTCTTCGGTAAGTTGCAGGAATCTCAATTCTTAGGTTCAGGGAAGCCCTTAAATACTAAATTTAAGGGCGTGTTTAGGTCTGGGGGGTTAGTAGCCAATGGCTACTAGCCCTGAGGGTGGGTACACCCTCTTTGTGCCTCCTCCCAAGGGGAGGGGGTCACATTCCTATCCCTATTGGGGGAATCCTCCATCTGCAAGATGGAGGATTGCTAAAAGTTAGAGTCACTTCAGCTCAGGACACCTTAGGGGCTGTCCTGACTGGCCAGTGACTCCTCCTTGTTATTCTCATTATCTCCTCCGGCCTTGCCGCCAAAAGTGGGGCCGTGGCCGGAGGGGGCGGGCAACTCCACTAGCTGGAGTGCCCTGCGGTGCTGGAACAAAGGGAGTAAGCCTTTGAGGCTCACCGCCAGGTGTTACAGCTCCTGCCTGGGGGAGGTGATAGCATCTCCACCCAGTGCAGGCTTTGTTACAGGCCACAGAGTGACAAAGGCACTCTCCCCATGTGGCCAGCAACATGTCTCGAGTGTGGCAGGCTGCTAGAACCAGTCAGCCTACACAGGTAGTTGGATTAGGTTTCAGTTGGCACCTCTAAGGTGCCCTCTGGGGTGTATTTTACAATAAAACGTACACTGGCATCAGTGTGCATTTATTGTGCTGAGAAGTTTGATACCAAACTTCCCAGTTTTCAGTGTAGCCATTATGGTGCTGTGGAGTCCGTGTTTGACCGACTTCCAGACCATATACTCTTATGGCTACCCTGCACTTACAATGTCTAAGGTTTGGCTTAGACACTGTAGGGGCACAGTGCTCATGCACTGGTGCCCTCACCTATGGTATAGTGCACCCTGCCTTAGGGCTGTAAGGCCTACTAGAGGGGTGACTTATCTATACTGCATAGGCAGTGTGAGGTTGGCATGGCACCCTGAGGGGAGTGCCATGTCGACTTACTTGTTTTGTTCTCACCAGCACACACAAGCTGGCAAGCAGTGTGTCTGTGCTGAGTGAGGGGTCCCTAGGGTGGCATAAGATATGCTGCAGCCCTTAGAGACCTTCCCTGGCATCAGGGCCCTTGGTACCAGGGGTACCAGTTACAAGGGACTTACCTGGATGCCAGGGTGTGCCAATTGTGGAATCAAAAGTACAGGTTAGGGAAAGAACACTGGTGCTGGGGCCTGGTTAGCAGGCCTCAGCACACTTTCAATTCAAAACATAGCATCAGCAAAGGCAAAAAGTCAGGGGGTAACCATGCCAAGGAGGCATTTCCTTACACAACCCCCCCCCCAAACGAAAGAGGATGAGACTAACCTTTCCCAAGAGAGTCTTCATTTTCTAAGTGGAAGAACCTGGAAAGGCCATCTGCACTGGCATGGGCAGTCCCAGGTCTGTGTTCCACTATAAAGTCCATTCCCTGTAGGGAGATGGACCACCTCAACAGTTTTGGATTTTCACCTTTCATTTGCATCAGCCATCTGAGAGGTCTGTGGTCAGTCTGAACTAGGAAGTGAGTACCAAAGAGGTATGGTCTCAGCTTCTTCAGGGACCAAACCACAGCAAAGGCCTCCCTCTCAATGGCACTCCAATGCTGCTCCCTGGGGTGTAACCTCCTGCTAATGAAAGCAACAGGCTGGTCAAGGCCATCATTATTTGTTTGGGACAAAACTGCCCCTATCCCATGTTCAGAGGCATCTGTCTGCACAATGAACTGCTTGGAGTAATCTGGAGCTTTCAGAACTGGTGCTGTGCACATTGCTTGTTTCAGGGTGTCAAAGGCCTGTTGGCATTCTACAGTCCAGTTTACTTTCTTGGGCATTTTCTTGGAGGTGAGTTCTGTGAGGGCTGTCACAATGGATCCATATCCCTTCACAAACCTCCTATAGTACCCAGTCAAGCCAAGGAATGCCCTGACTTGAGTCTGGGTTTTTGGAGCTGCCCAGTCCAGAATAGTCTGGATCTTAGGCTGGAGTGGCTGAACTTGGCCTCCACCTACAAGGTGTCCCAAGTAAACCACAGTTCCCTGCCCTATCTGGCATTTGGATGCCTTGATAGAGAGGCCTGCAGATTGCAGAGCCTTCAAAACCTTCTTCAGGTGGACCAGGTGATCCTGCCAGTTGGAGCTAAAGACAGCAATATCGTCAAGATAAGCTGCACTAAAGGACTCCAAGCCAGCAAGGACTTGATTCACCAACCTTTGGAAGGTGGCAGGGGCATTCTTTAAACCAAAGGGCATAACAGTGAACTGATAATGCCCATCAGGTGTGGAGAATGCTGTCTTTTCTTTTGCTCCAGGTGCCATTTTGATTTGCCAGTACCCTGCTGTTAAGTCAAAGGTACTTAAGAATTTGGCAGCACCTAATTTGTCTATCAGCTCATCATCTCTAGGAATGGGATGGGCATCTGTCTTGGTGACAGAATTAAGTCCTCTGTAGTCCACACAAAACCTCATCTCTCTCTTTCCATCTTTGGTGTGAGGTTTGGGGACTAAAACCACTGGGCTAGCCCAGGGGCTGTCAGAGTGCTCAATTACTCCCAATTCCAGCATCTTGTGGACTTCCACCTTGATGCTTTCCTTAACTTGATCAGACTGTCTGAAGATTTTGTTTTTGACAGGCATGCTGTCTCCTGTGTCCACATCATGGGTACACAGGTGTGTCTGACCAGGGGTTAGGGAAAAGAGCTCAGCAAACTGTTGCAGGACCTTCCTACAGTCAGATTGCTGTTGGCCAGGGAGGGTGTCTGAATAGATCACTCCATCTACTGAGCCATCATTAGGGTTTGATGATAGAAGATCAGGGAGAGGCTCACTCTCAGCTTCCTGATCCTCATCTGTTACCATTAACAGATTCCCATCAGCCCTGTCATGGAAGAGCTTAAGGCGGTTTACATGGATCACCCTCTTGGGGCTCCTGCTTGTGCCCAGGTCCACCAGGTAGGTGACCTGACTCTTCCTCTCTAGCACTGGGTAAGGGCCACTCCACTTGTCCTGAAGTGCCCTGGGAGCCACAGGCTCCAAAACCCAGGCTTTCTGCCCTGGTTGAAATTCAACCAGTGCAGCCTTTTGGTCATACCAAAACTTCTGGAGCTGTTGGCTGGCCTCAAGGTTTTTACTTGCCTTTTCCATGTACTCTGCCATCCTTGAGCGAAGGCCAAGTACATAGTCCACTATGTCTTGTTTAGGCTCATGAAGAGGTCTCTCCCAGCCTTCTTTCACAAGAGCTAGTGGTCCCCTTACAGGGTGGCCAAACAGAAGTTCAAAGGGTGAGAATCCTACTCCCTTCTGAGGCACCTCTCTGTAAGCGAAGAGCAGACATGGCAGGAGGACATCCCATCTCCTTTTGAGTTTTTCTGGGAGCCCCATGATCATGCCCTTTAATGTCTTGTTGAATCTCTCAACAAGGCCATTAGTTTGTGGATGATAGGGTGTAGTGAATTTATAAGTCACTCCACACTCATTCCACATGTGTTTCAGGTATGCTGACATGAAGTTGGTACCTCTGTCAGACACCACCTCCTTAGGGAAGCCCACTCTGGTAAAGATACCAATGAGGGCCTTGGCTACTGCAGGGGCAGTAGTCGACCTAATGGGAATAGCTTCAGGATACCTAGTAGCATGATCCACTACTACTAGGATGTACATATTTCCTGAGGCTGTGGGAAGTTCAAGTGGACCCACTATGTCCACACCTACTCTTTCAAAGGGGACCCCCACCACTGGAAGTGGAATGAGGGGGGCCTTTGGATGTCCACCTGTCGTACCACTGGCTTGACAGGTGGTACAGGAGACACAAAACTCCTTAACTTTCTGGGACATATTGGGCCAGTAGAAGTGGTTGACTAGTCTCTCCCACGTCTTGGTTTGTCCCAAATGCCCAGCAAGGGGAATATCATGGGCTAAGGTCAGTATGAACTCTCTGAACTCCTGAGGCACTACCACTCTCCTAGTGGCACCAGGTTTGGGATCTCTTGCCTCACTGTACAGGAGCCCATCTTCCCAATAGACCCTATGTGTTCCAGTTTTCTTGCCATTGGACTCTTCAGCAGCTTGCTGCCTAAGGCCTTCAAGAGAGGGACAGGTTTCTTGCCCCTTACACAACTGCTCCCTTGAGGGTCCCCCTGGGCCTAAGAGCTCAACCTGGTAAGGTTCTAGCTCCATGGGCTCAGTTCCCTCAGAGGGCAGAACTTCTTCCTGAGAAGAGAGGTTCTCTTTTTGGTGTTGTGTTGCAGCTGGTTTCTCAGCTGGCTTTCCTTTTCTCTTGGTAGGCTGGGCCCTTTTTCCAGACTCCAGCTCTACTTTTTCACCCTGAGCCTTGCACTGTGTCCTTGTTTTGACACACACCAGTTCAGGGATACCCAGCATGGCTGCATGGGTTTTTAGTTCTACCTCAGCCCATGCTGAGGACTCCAGGTCATTTCCAAGCAAACAGTCTACTGGGATATTTGAGGAGACCACCACCTGTTTCAGGCCATTGACCCCTCCCCACTCTAAAGTTACCATAGCCATGGGATGTACTTTAGTCTGATTGTCAGCGTTGGTGACTGGATAAGTTTGTCCAGCCAGGTATTGACCAGGGGAAACCAGTTTCTCTGTCACCATGGTGACACTGGCACCTGTATCCCTCAGGCCTTCTACACTTGTCCCATTAATTAAGAGCTGCTGCCTGTATTTTTGCATGTTAGGAGGCCAGGCAGCCAGTGTGGCTAAATCCACCCCACCCTCAGAGACTAATGTAGCTTCAGTGTGACACCTGATTTGCTCTGGGCACACTGTTGATCCCACTTGGAGACTGGCCATTCCAGTTTTAGCTGGAGTGGAGTTAGAAGTGGTATTTTTCTGGGGACAGGCCTTGTCTCCAGTTTGGTGTCCAGGCTGATTACAGCTACGACACCAGGCCTTTTCGGGATCAAAGTTTTTACCTTTGTACCCAAAATTGGTTTGTGAAGAGGCCCTGGGCCCACCCTCCTGTGCAGGTTTTTGGGGGCCTGTAGAAGACTCTTTACTATTTTTGTTTTTGGATGTCTCAACACTCTTCCCCTGGGGAGGCTTTGTGACCCCTTTCTTTTGGTCACCCCCTGTGGAAGTCTTGGTCCGCCTTCTTTCCCAATTCTTGGGGAGAAATTGGTCCTAGGTCTACCAGATGCTGATGCAGTTTATCATTGAAACAATTACTTAACAGGTGTTCCTTCACAAATAAATTGTACAGCCCATCATAATTATTTACACCACTGCCTTGAATCCAACCATCCAGTGTTTTCACTGAGTAGTCTACAAAATCAACCCAGGTCTGGCTCGAGGATTTTTGAGCCCCCCTGAATCTAATCCTATACACCTCAGTGGAGAATCCAAAGCCCTCAATCAGGGTTCCCTTCATGAGGTCATAAGATTCTGCATCTTGTCCAGAGAGTGTGAGGAGTCTATCCCTACACTTTCCAGTGAACATTTCTCAAAGAAGAGCACCCCAGTGAGATCTGTTAACTTTTCTGGTTACACAACCCCTCTCAAAAGCTATGAACCATTTGGTGATGTCATCACCATCTTCATATTTAGTTATAATCCCTTTTGGGATTTTCAACATGTCAGGAGAACCTCTGACCCTAGTTAAGTTGCTGCCACCATTGATGGGTCCTAGGCCCATCTCTTTTCTTTCCCTTTCTATGGTTAGGATCTGTCTTTCCAGAGCCAATCTCTTGGCCATCCTGGCTAATTGGATGTCCTCTTCACTGGGGCTATCCTCAGTGATTTCAGAGATGTTGGTCTCTCCTGTGAAGGACACAGCATTTCTGACTATTATGTTTGGAGTCAGGGCTTGAGCAGCCCTGTTCTCCCTAAGTAGGACTGGAGGGGGGGAATTGCCCTCCAAGTCACTATCTTCATCCTCTGTGTTGCCATCCTAAGAGGGGTTGGCTCTTTTTCAAACTCTGCCAAAAGCTCCTGGAGCTGGAGCTGTAGTTTGGAAGGTCTGGGGCCCATTGTTATTTTCTTTATTTTACAGAGTGACCTTAGCTCCCTCATCTTAAGATGGAGGTAAGGGGTGGTGTCGAGTTCCACCACATTCATCTCTGTACTAGACATTATGCTTCTAAAAGTTGGAATAATTTTTAAGAATCTAAAACTATCTCTAGAACTTAATTCAAACTTTTACAAAACTTTTAAACTCTAAAAGAAATGCTAACAGGGACTAACACAAGGCCCTAGCAGGACTTTTAAAAATTTAGAAAAATAGCTCAAATTTCAAAAATCAGTTTCTAATGACAATTTTGGGAATTTAGTTGTTGTAAGGAAATGCCTCCTTGGCATGGTTGCCCCCTGACTTTTTGCCTTTGCTGATGCTATGTTTACAATTGAAAGTGTGCTGAGGCCTGCTAACCAGGCCCCAGCACCAGTGTTCTTTCCCTAACCTGTACTTTTGTATCCACAATTGGCAGACCCTGGCATCCAGATAAGTCCCTTGTAACTGGTACTTCTAGTACCAAGGGCCCTGATGCCAAGGAAGGTCTCTAAGGGCTGCAGCATGTCTTATGCCACCCTGGAGACCTCTCACTCAGCACAGACACTCTGCTTGCCAGCTTGTGTGTGCTAGTGAGGACAAAACGAGTAAGTCGACATGGCACTCCCCTCAGGGTGCCATGCCAGCCTCTCACTGCCTATGCAGTATAGGTAAGACACCCCTCTAGCAGGCCTTACAGCCCTAAGGCAGGGTGCACTATACCATAGGTGAGGGTACCAGTGCATGAGCATGGTACCCCTACAGTGTCTAAACAAAACCTTAGACATTGTAAGTGCAGGGTAGCCATAAGAGTATATGGTCTGGGAGTCTGTCAAACACGAACTCCACAGCACCATAATGGCTACACTGAAAACTGGGAAGTTTGGTATCAAACTTCTCAGCACAATAAATGCACACTGATGCCAGTGTACATTTTATTGTAAAATACACCACAGAGGGCACCTTAGAGGTGCCCCCTGAAACTTAACCGACTGTCTGTGTAGGCTGACTAGTTCCAGCAGCCTGCCACACCAGAGACATGTTGCTGGCCCCATGGGGAGAGTGCCTTTGTCACTCTGAGTCCAGTAACAAAGCCTGCACTGGGTGGAGATGCTAACACCTCCCCCAGGCAGGAGCTGTGACACCTGGCGGTGAGCCTCAAAGGCTCACCCCTTTGTCACAGCCCAGCAGGGCACTCCAGCTTAGTGGAGTTGCCCGCCCCCTCCGGCCACAGCCCCCACTTTTGGCGGCAAGGCTGGAGGGAACAAAGAAAGCAACAAGGAGGAGTCACTGGCCAGTCAGGACAGCCCCTAAGGTGTCCTGAGCTGAGGTGACTCTGACTTTTAGAAATCCTCCATCTTGCAGATGGAGGATTCCCCCAATAGGGTTAGGATTGTGACCCCCTCCCCTTGGGAGGAGGCACAAAGAGGGTGTACCCACCCTCAGGGCTAGTAGCCATTGGCTACTAACCCCCCAGACCTAAACACGCCCTTAAATTTAGTATTTAAGGGCTACCCTGAACCCTAGAAAATCAGATTCCTGCAACTACAAGAAGAAGGACTGCCTAGCTGAAAACCCCTGCAGAGGAAGACCAGAAGACGACAACTGCCTTGGCTCCAGAAACTCACCGGCCTGTCTCCTGCCTTCCAAAGATCCTGCTCCAGCGACGCCTTCCAAAGGGACCAGCGACCTCGACATCCTCTGAGGACTGCCCCTGCTTCGAAAAGACAAGAAACTCCCGAGGACAGCGGACCTGCTCCAAGAAAAGCTGCAACTTTGTTTCCAGCAGCTTTAAAGAACCCTGCAAGCTCCCCGCAAGAAGCGTGAGACTTGCAACACTGCACCCGGCGACCCCGACTCGGCTGGTGGCGATCCAACACCTCAGGAGGGACCCCAGGACTACTCTAAGACTGTGAGTACAAAAACCTGTCCCCCCTGAGCCCCCACAGCGCCGCCTGCAGAGGGAATCCCGAGGCTTCCCCTGACCGCGACTCTTTGAATCCTAAGTCCCGACACCTGGGAGAGACCCTGCACCCGCAGCCCCCAGGACCTGAAGGACCGGACTTTCACTGGAGGAGCGACCCCCAGGAGTCCCTCTCCCTTGATCAAGTGGAGGTTTCCCCGAGGAACCCCCCCCCTTGCCTGCCTGCCGCGCTGAAGAGATCCCTAGATCTCCCATTGACTTCCATTACAAACCCGACGCTTGTTTCTACACTGCACCCGGCCGCCCCCGCGCTGCTGAGGGTGAAATTTCTGTGTGGGCTTGTGTGTCCCCCGGTGCCCTACAAAACCCCCCTGGTCTGCCCTCCGAAGACGCGGGTACTTACCTGCAAGCAGACCGGAACCGGGGCACCCCCTTCTCTCCATTCTAGCCTATGTGTTTTGGGCACCACTTTGAACTCTGCACCTGACCGGCCCTGAGCTGCTGGTGTGGTGACTTTGGGGTTGCTCTGAACCCCCAACGGTGGGCTACCTTGGACCAAGAACTAAGCCCTGTAAGTGTCTTACTTACCTGGTTAATCTAACAAATACTTACCTCCCCTAGGAACTGTGAAAATTGCACTAAGTGTCCACTTTTAAAACAGCTATTTGTGAATAACTTGAAAAGTATACATGCAATTTTGATGATTTGAAGTTCCTAAAGTACTTACCTGCAATACCTTTCGAATGAGATATTACATGTAGAATTTGAACCTGTGGTTCTTAAAATAAACTAAGAAAAGAGATTTTTCTATATAAAAACCTATTGGCTGGATTTGTCTCTGAGTGTGTGTATCTCATTTATTGTCTATGTGTATGTACAACAAATGCTTAACACTACTCCTTGGATAAGCCTACTGCTCGACCACACTACCACAAAATAGAGCATTAGTATTATCTATTTTTACCACTATTTTACCTCTAAGGGGAACCCTTGGACTCTGTGCATGCTATTCCTTACTTTGAAATAGCACATACAGAGCCAACTTCCTACATTGGTGGATCAGCGGTGGGGTACAAGACTTTGCATTTGCTGGACTACTCAGCCAATACCTGATCACACGACAAATTCAAAAATTGTCATTAGAAATTCATTTTTGCAATTTGAAATTTTTCTAAATTCTTAAAAGTCCTGCTAGGGCCTTGTGTGTTAAGTCCCTGTTTAGCATTGTCTTTTTAGAGTTTAAAAGTTTGTTAAAAGTTTGAAATTAGATTCTAGAAACAGTTTTAGATTCTTTAAAAAGTCTTCCAACTCTTAGCAAAATAATGTCTGATACAGAGATGAATGTGGTGGAACTCGACACCACACCTTACCTCCATCTTAAGATGAGGGAGCTAAGGTCTCTCTGTAATATCAAAAAAATAACCATTGGCTCCAGACCTACCAAAATTCAGCTCCAGGAGCTGTTGGCAGAGTTTGAAAAAGCCAACCCCTCTGATGATGACCTCACAGAGGAAGAGATTAGTGACTTGGAGGCCAATGTCCCTCCTCCAGTCCTAAATAGGGAGAACAGGACCCCTCAAGTCCTGTCTCCAACTGTGTTAGTCAGAAATAGTGAGTCCCTCACAGGAGGGTCCCACATTTCTGAAATCACTGAGGATGCTCTCAGTGAAGATGACCTCCTGTTAGCCAGGATGGCCAAAAGATTGGCTTTAGAGAGACAGCTCCTAGCCATAGAAAGGGAAAGACAAGAGATGGGCCTAGGACCCATCAATGGTGGCAGCAATATAAATAGGGTCAGAGATTCTCCTGACATGTTAAAAATCCCCAAAGGGATTGTGACAAAATTTGAAGATGGTGATGACATCACCAAGTGGTTCACAGCTTTTGAGAGGGCTTGTGTAACCAGAAAAGTGAACAGATCTCACTGGGGTGCTCTCCTTTGGGAAATGTTCACTGGAAAGTGTAGGGATAGACTCCTCACACTCTCTGGAAAAGATGCAGAATCTTATGACCTCATGAAGGGTACCCTGATTGAGGGCTTTGGATTCTCCACTGAGGAGTACAGGATTAGGTTCAGGGGGGCTCAAAAATCCTCGAGCCAGACCTGGGTTGACTTTGTTGACTACTCAGTGAAAACACTAGATGGTTGGATTCAAGGCAGTGGTGTAAGTAATTATGATGGGCTGTACAATTTATTTGTGAAAGAACACCTGTTAAGTAATTGTTTCAATGATAAACTGCATCAGCATCTGGTAGACCTAGGACCAATTTCTCCCCAAGAATTGGGAATGAAGGCGGACCATTGGGTCAAGACAAGGGTGTCCAAGACTTCAACAGGGGGTGACCAAAAGAAAGGGGTCACAAAGACTCCCCAGGGGAAGAGTGATGAGACAACCAAAACTAAAAATAGTAAAGAGTCTTCTACAGGCCCCCAAAAACCTGCACAGGAGGGTGGGCCCAGAGCCTCTTCCCAAAACAATGGGTACAAGGGTAAAAACTTTGATCCCAAAAAGGCCTGGTGTCATAGCTGTAAACAGCATGGACACCAAACTGGAGACAAGGCCTGTCCCAAGAAAGGTTCCACTCCAAACTCCCATCCAGGTAACACTGGTATGGCTAGTCTCCAAGTGGGATCAACAGTGTGCCCAGAGCAAATCAGGGTCCACACTGAAGCTACTCTAGTTTCTGAGGGTGGGGTGGATTTAGCCACACTAGCTGTCTGGCCGCCTAACATGCAAAAATACAGACAGCAACTCTTAATTAATGGGACTAGAATAGAGGGCCTGAGGGATACCGGTGCCAGTGTCACCATGGTGACAGAGAAACTGGTTTCCCCTGGCCAATACCTGACTGGAAAAACTTACACAGTCACCAACGCTGACAATCAGAGAAAAGTACATCCCATGGCAATGGTTACTTTAGTATGGGGAGGGGTCAATGGCCTGAAACAGGTGGTGGTCTCCTCAAATATCCCAGTGGACTGTCTGCTTGGAAATGACCTGGAGTCCTCAGCATGGGCTGAGGTAGAACTAAAAACCCATGCAACAATGCTGGGTATCCCTGAACTGGTGTGTGTGAAAACAAGAGCACAGTGCAAGGCACAGGGTGAACAAGTAGAGCTGGAGTCTGGAAGAATGGCCCAGCCTACCAAGAGAACAGGAAAGTCAGTTGGGAAACCAACTGCAACACAGCAAAAGAAAGGGAACCTCTCTTCTCAGGAAGAAGTTCTGCCCTCTGAGGGAACTGAGCCTTTGGAGCTTGAACCTTATCAGGTTGAGCTCTTAGGCCCAGGGGGACCCTCAAGGGAGGAGCTGTGTAAGGGACAAGAAACCTGTCCCTCTCTTGAAGGCCTTAGGCAGCAAGCTGCTGAAGAGTCCAAGGGCAAGAAAACTGGAACCCATAGGGTCTATTGGGAAGATGGACTCCTGTACACTGAGGCCAGAGACCCCAAACCGGGTGCCACTAGGAGAGTGGTAGTGCCTCAGCTGTTCAGAGAGTTCATCCTAACATTGGCCCATGACATTCCCCTTGCTGGACATTTGGGACAAACCAAGACGTGGGAGAGGTTAGTCAACCACTTCTACTGGCCCAATATGTCCAACATGGTTAAGGAGTTTTGCCTCTCCTGCCCCACCTGTCAAGCCAGTGGTAAGACAGGTGGGCATCCAAAGGCCCCCCTCATTCCACTTCCAGTGGTGGGGGTTCCCTTTGAAAGAGTGGGTGTGGACATAGTTGGTCCACTAGAACCTCCCACCGCCTCAGGAAATATGTATATCCTGGTAGTAGTGGATCATGCTACCAGGTATCCTGAAGCTATTCCCCTTAGGTCGACTACTGCCCCTGCAGTAGCCAAGGCCCTCATTGGTATCTTTACCAGAGTGGGTTTCCCTAAGGAGGTGGTGTCTGACAGAGGTACCAACTTCATGTCAGCATACCTAAAGCACATGTGGAATGAGTGTGGAGTGACTTATAAATTCACTACACCATACCATCCCCAAACTAATGGCTTGGTTGAGAGATTCAACAAGACATTAAAAGGCATGATCATGGGGCTCCCAGAAAAACTCAAAAGGAGATGGGATGTCCTCTTGCCATGTCTGCTTTTCGCTTACAGAGAGGTGCCACAGAAGGGAGTAGGATTCTCACCCTTTGAACTTCTGTTTGGTCATCCTGTAAGGGGACCACTTGCCCTTGTTAAAGAAGGCTGGGAGAGACCTCTCCACGAGCCTAAACAGGACATAGTGGACTATGTACTTGGCCTTCGCTCTAGAATGGCAGAGTACATGGAAAAGGCAACCAAAAACCTTGAGGCCAGCCAACAGCTCCAGAAGTTTTGGTATGACCAAAAGGCTGCACTGGTTGAGTTCCAACCAGGGCAGAAAGTCTGGGTTCTGGAGCCTGTGGCTCCCAGGGCACTCCAGGACAAATGGAGTGGCCCTTACCCAGTACTAGAAAGGAAGAGTCAGGTCACCTACCTGGTGGACCTGGGCACAAGCAGGAGCCCCAAGAGGGTGATCCATGTGAACCGCCTTAAGCTCTTCCATGACAGGGCTGATGTCAATCTGTTGATGGTAACAGATGAGGATCAGGAGGCAGAGAGTGAACCTCTCCCTGATCTTCTGTCATCAGACCCAAAAGATGGCACAGTAGACGGAGTGATCTACTCAGACACCCTCTCTGGCCAACAGCAAGCTGATTGTAGGAGAGTCCTACAACAGTTTCCTGAACTCTTCTCCTTAACCCCTGGTCAGACACACCTGTGTACCCATGATGTGGACACAGGAGACAGCATGCCTGTCAAGAACAAAATCTTTAGACAATCTGACCATGTTAAGGAAAGCATCAAGGTGGAAGTCCACAAGATGCTGGAATTGGGAGTAATTGAGCGCTCTGACAGCCCCTGGGCTAGCCCAGTGGTCTTAGTCCCCAAACCTCACACCAAAGATGGAAAGAAAGAGATGAGGTTTTGTGTGGACTACAGAGGGCTCAATTCTGTCACCAAGACAGATGCTCATCCAATTCCAAGAGCTGATGAGCTCATAGACAAATTAGGTGCTGCCAAATTCCTAAGTACCTTTGACTTGACAGCAGGGTACTGGCAAATAAAAATGGCACCTGGAGCAAAAGAGAAAACAGCATTCTCCACACCTGATGGGCATTATCAGTTTACTGTTATGCCCTTTGGTTTAAAGAATGCCCCTGCCACCTTCCAAAGGTTGGTGAATCAAGTCCTTGCTGGCTTGGAGTCCTTTAGCACAGCTTATCTTGATGATATTGCTGTCTTTAGCTCCACCTGGCAGGATCACCTGGTCCACCTGAGGAAGGTTTTGAAGGCTCTGCAATCTGCAGGCCTCTCTATCAAGGCATCCAAATGCCAGATAGGGCAGGGAACTGTGGTTTACTTGGGACACCTTGTAGGTGGAGGCCAAGTTCAGCCACTCCAACCCAAGATCCAGACTATTCTGGACTGGGTAGCTCCAAAAACCCAGACTCAAGTCAGGGCATTCCTTGGCTTGACTGGGTATTACAGGAGGTTTGTGAAGGGATATGGATCCATTGTGACAGCCCTCACTGAACTCACCTCCAAGAAAATGCCCAAGAAAGTGAACTGGACTGTGGAATGCCAACAGGCCTTTGACACCCTGAAACAAGCAATGTGCTCAGCACCAGTTCTAAAAGCTCCAGATTATTCTAAGCAGTTCATTGTGCAGACTGATGCCTCTGAACATGGGATAGGGGCAGTTTTGTCCCAAACAAATGATGATGGCCTTGACCAGCCTGTTGCTTTCATTAGCAGGAGGTTACTCCCCAGGGAGCAGCGTTGGAGTGCCATTGAGAGGGAGGCCTTTGCTGTGGTTTGGTCCCTGAAGAAGCTGAGACCATACCTCTTTGGGACTCACTTCCTAGTTCAAACTGACCACAGACCTCTCAAATGGCTGATGCAAATGAAAGGTGAAAATCCTAAACTGTTGAGGTGGTCCATCTCCCTACAGGGAATGGACTTTATAGTGGAACACAGACCTGGGACTGCCCATGCCAATGCAGATGGCCTTTCCAGGTTCTTCCACTTAGAAAATGAAGACTCTCTTGGGAAAGGTTAGTCTCATCCTCTTTCGTTTGGGGGGGGGGTTGTGTAAGGAAATGCCTCCTTGGCATGGTTGCCCCCTGACTTTTTGCCTTTGCTGATGCTATGTTTACAATTGAAAGTGTGCTGAGGCCTGCTAACCAGGCCCCAGCACCAGTGTTCTTTCCCTAACCTGTACTTTTGTATCCACAATTGGCAGACCCTGGCATCCAGATAAGTCCCTTGTAACTGGTACTTCTAGTACCAAGGGCCCTGATGCCAAGGAAGGTCTCTAAGGGCTGCAGCATGTCTTATGCCACCCTGGAGACCTCTCACTCAGCACAGACACTCTGCTTGCCAGCTTGTGTGTGCTAGTGAGGACAAAACGAGTAAGTCGACATGGCACTCCCCTCAGGGTGCCATGCCAGCCTCTCACTGCCTATGCAGTATAGGTAAGACACCCCTCTAGCAGGCCTTACAGCCCTAAGGCAGGGTGCACTATACCATAGGTGAGGGTACCAGTGCATGAGCATGGTACCCCTACAGTGTCTAAACAAAACCTTAGACATTGTAAGTGCAGGGTAGCCATAAGAGTATATGGTCTGGGAGTCTGTCAAACACGAACTCCACAGCACCATAATGGCTACACTGAAAACTGGGAAGTTTGGTATCAAACTTCTCAGCACAATAAATGCACACTGATGCCAGTGTACATTTTATTGTAAAATACACCACAGAGGGCACCTTAGAGGTGCCCCCTGAAACTTAACCGACTGTCTGTGTAGGCTGACTAGTTCCAGCAGCCTGCCACACCAGAGACATGTTGCTGGCCCCATGGGGAGAGTGCCTTTGTCACTCTGAGGCCAGTAACAAAGCCTGCACTGGGTGGAGATGCTAACACCTCCCCCAGGCAGGAGCTGTGACACCTGGCGGTGAGCCTCAAAGGCTCACCCCTTTGTCACAGCCCAGCAGGGCACTCCAGCTTAGTGGAGTTGCCCGCCCCCTCCGGCCACGGCCCCCACTTTTGGCGGCAAGGCTGGAGGGAACAAAGAAAGCAACAAGGAGGAGTCACTGGCCAGTCAGGACAGCCCCTAAGGTGTCCTGAGCTGAGGTGACTCTGACTTTTAGAAATCCTCCATCTTGCAGATGGAGGATTCCCCCAATAGGGTTAGGATTGTGACCCCCTCCCCTTGGGAGGAGGCACAAAGAGGGTGTACCCACCCTCAGGGCTAGTAGCCATTGGCTACTAACCCCCCAGACCTAAACACGCCCTTAAATTTAGTATTTAAGGGCTACCCTGAACCCTAGAAAATCAGATTCCTGCAACTACAAGAAGAAGGACTGCCTAGCTGAAAACCCCTGCAGAGGAAGACCAGAAGACGACAACTGCCTTGGCTCCAGAAACTCACCGGCCTGTCTCCTGCCTTCCAAAGATCCTGCTCCAGCGACGCCTTCCAAAGGGACCAGCGACCTCGACATCCTCTGAGGACTGCCCCTGCTTCGAAAAGACAAGAAACTCCAGAGGACAGCGGACCTGCTCCAAGAAAAGCTGCAACTTTGTTTCCAGCAGCTTTAAAGAACCCTGCAAGCTCCCCGCAAGAAGCGTGAGACTTGCAACACTGCACCCGGCGACCCCGACTCGGCTGGTGGCGATCCAACACCTCAGGAGGGACCCCAGGACTACTCTAAGACTGTGAGTACAAAAACCTGTCCCCCCTGAGCCCCCACAGCGCCGCCTGCAGAGGGAATCCCGAGGCTTCCCCTGACCGCGACTCTTTGAATCCTAAGTCCCGACACCTGGGAGAGACCCTGCACCCGCAGCCCCCAGGACCTGAAGGACCGGACTTTCACTGGAGGAGCGACCCCCAGGAGTCCCTCTCCCTTGATCAAGTGGAGGTTTCCCCGAGGAACCCCCCCCTTGCCTGCCTGCCGCGCTGAAGAGATCCCTAGATCTCCCATTGACTTCCATTACAAACCCGACGCTTGTTTCTACACTGCACCCGGCCGCCCCCGCGCTGCTGAGGGTGAAATTTCTGTGTGGGCTTGTGTCCCCCCCGGTGCCCTACAAAACCCCCCTGGTCTGCCCTCCGAAGACGCGGGTACTTACCTGCAAGCAGACCGGAACCGGGGCACCCCCTTCTCTCCATTCTAGCCTATGTGTTTTGGGCACCACTTTGAACTCTGCACCTGACCGGCCCTGAGCTGCTGGTGTGGTGACTTTGGGGTTGCTCTGAACCCCCAACGGTGGGCTACCTTGGACCAAGAACTAAGCCCTGTAAGTGTCTTACTTACCTGGTTAATCTAACAAATACTTACCTCCCCTAGGAACTGTGAAAATTGCACTAAGTGTCCACTTTTAAAACAGCTATTTGTGAATAACTTGAAAAGTATACATGCAATTTTGATGATTTGAAGTTCCTAAAGTACTTACCTGCAATACCTTTCGAATGAGATATTACATGTAGAATTTGAACCTGTGGTTCTTAAAATAAACTAAGAAAAGAGATTTTTCTATATAAAAACCTATTGGCTGGATTTGTCTCTGAGTGTGTGTACCTCATTTATTGTCTATGTGTATGTACAACAAATGCTTAACACTACTCCTTGGATAAGCCTACTGCTCGACCACACTACCACAAAATAGAGCATTAGTATTATCTATTTTTACCACTATTTTACCTCTAAGGGGAACCCTTGGACTCTGTGCATGCTATTCCTTACTTTGAAATAGCACATACAGAGCCAACTTCCTACAGTTGTGTGATCAGGTATTGGCTGAGTAGTCCAGCAAATGCAAAGTCTTGTACCCCACCGCTGATCCACCAATGTAGGAAGTTGGCTCTGTATGTACTATTTCAAAGTAAGGAATAGTATGAACAGAGTCCAAGGGTTCCCCTTAGAGGTAAGATAGTGGCAAAAAGAGATAATACTAATGCTCTATTTTGTGGTAGTGTGGTCGAGCAGTAGGCTTATCAAAGGAGTAGTGTTAAGCATTTGTTGTACATACACACAGGCAATAAATGAGGAACACACACTCAGAGACAAATCCAGGCCAATAGGTTTTGTTATAGAAAAATATATTTTCTTAGTTTATTTTAAGAACCATAGGTTCAAATTCTACATGTAATATCTCATTTGAAAGGTATTGCAGGTAAGTACTTTAGGAACTTTGAATAATCACAGTAGCATATATACTTTTCACATAAAACACAATAAGCTGTTTTAAAAGTGGACACAGTGCAATTTTCACAGTTCCTGGGGGAGGTAAAGTAATGTTAGTTTTTGCAGGTAAGTAAACCACCTACAGGGTTCAGATTTGGGTCCACGGTAGCCCACCGTTGGGGGTTCAGAGCAACCCCAAAGTCACCACACCAGCAGCTCAGGGCCAGTCAGGTGCAGAGTTCAAAGTGGTGCCCAAAATGCATAGGCTTTTTCTAGCCCCGGTTCCAGTCTGCCAGCAGGTAAGTACCTGCGTCTTTGGAGGGCAGTCCAGGGGGGTTTTGTAGGGCACCGGGGGCGACACAAGTCCACACAAAAAGCACACCCTCAGCAGCGCGGGGGCAGCCGGGTGCAGTGTGCAAACAAGCGTCGGGTTCGCAATGTAAATCAATGGGAGACCAAGGGGTCTCTTCAGCGGTGCAGGCAGGCAAGGGGGGGGGGGGGGGGGCTCCTCGGGGTAGCCACCACCTGGGCAAGGGAGAGGGCCTCCTGGGGGTCACTCCTGCACTGAAGTTCCGATCCTTCAGGTGCTGGGGGCTGCGGGTGCAGGGTCTTTTCCAGCCGTCGGGATTTTAGAGTCAGGCAGTCGCGGTCAGGGGGAGCCTCGGGATTCCCTCTGCAGGCGTCGCTGTGGGGGCTCAGGGGGGACAACTTTGGGTACTCACAGTCTCGGAGTCGCCGGAGGGTCCTCCCTGAGGTGTTGTTTCTCCACCAGTCGAGTCGGGGTCGCCGGGTGCAGTGTTGCAAGTCTCACGCTTCTTGCGGGGATTGCAGGGGTCTTTAAATCTGCTCCTCTGTAACAAAGTTGCAGTCTTTTTGGAGCAGGTCCGCTGTCCTCGGGAGTTTCTTGTTCCTCTTGAAGCAGGGCAGTCCTCTGAGGATTCAGAGGTCGCTGGTCCTTGAGAAAGCGTCGCCGGAGCAGGTTTCTTTAGAAGGCAGGAGACAGACCGGTAGGACTGGGGCCAAAGCAGTTGGTGTCTTCTTTCTTCTTCTGCAGGGGTTTTCAGCTCAGCAGTCTTCTTCTTCTGTAAGTTGCAGGAATCTCAATTCTTAGGTTCAGGGAAGCCCTTAAATACTAAATTTAAGGGCGTGTTTAGGTCTGGGGGGTTAGTAGCCAATGGCTACTAGCCCTGAGGGTGGGTACACCCTCTTTGTGCCTCCTCCCAAGGGGAGGGGGTCACATTCCTATCCCTATTGGGGGAATCCTCCATCTGCAAGATGGAGGATTGCTAAAAGTTAGAGTCACTTCAGCTCAGGAACCCTTAGGGGCTGTCCTGACTGGCCAGTGACTCCTCCTTGTTATTCTCATTATCTCCTCCGGCCTTGCCGCCAAAAGTGGGGCCGTGGCCGGAGGAAGCGGGCAACTCCACTAGCTGGAGTGCCCTGCGGTGCTGGAACAAAGGGGGTAAGCCTTTGAGGCTCACCGCCAGGTGTTACAGCTCCTGCCTGGGGGAGGTGATAGCATCTCCACCCAGTGCAGGCTTTGTTACAGGCCACAGAGTGACAAAGGCACTCTCCCCATGGGGCCAGCAACATGTCTCGAGTGTGGCAGGCTGCTAGAACCAGTCAGCCTACACGGGTAGTTGGATTAGGTTTCAGGGGGCACCTCTAAGGTGCCCTCTGGGGTGTATTTTACAATAAAATGTACACTGGCATCAGTGTGCATTTATTGTGCTGAGAAGTTTGATACCAAACTTCCCAGTTTTCAGTGTAGCCATTATGGTGCTGTGGAGTCCGTGTTTGACCGACTTCCAGACCATATACTCTTATGGCTACCCTGCACTTACAATGTCTAAGGTTTGGCTTAGACACTGTAGGGGCACAGTCCTCATGCACTGGTGCCCTCACCTATGGTATAGTGCACCCTGCCTTAGGGCTGTAAGGCCTACTAGAGGGGTGACTTATCTATACTGCATAGGCAGTGTGAGGTTGGCATGGCACCCTGAGGGGAGTGCCATGTCGACTTACTCGTTTTGTTCTCACCAGCACACACAAGCTGGCAAGCAGTGTGTCTGTGCTGAGTGAGGGGTCCCTAGGGTGGCATAAGATATGCTGCAGCCCTTAGAGACCTTCCCTGGCATCAGGGCCCTTGGTACCAGGGGTACCAGTTACAAGGGACTTACCTGGATGCCAGGGTGTGCCAATTGTGGAATCAAAAGTACAGGTTAGGGAAAGAACACTGGTGCTGGGGCCTGGTTAGCAGGCCTCAGCACACTTTCAATTCAAAACATAGCATCAGCAAAGGCAAAAAGTCAGGGGGTAACCATGCCAAGGAGGCATTTCCTTACAGTATGTTTGATGTGTCCAGTAGGAAATGTCGTCACATTACCTCCGCTTCTTCTCCGATTTGGTAGATTCTCTGAAGACACTGGAAAAAAACAAAAAAAGACTATTACTTCACCTTACCACATACCCATCATCACAGCCTTTAGCGCTGGTGGCACCCATTGCGGCAGTCATTTTTGGTGCACTGCCTCCCATTATTTCCTCTTCTAATTCCCTCGGTACCACCCAGCAAAAGTGTCCCTCATATTGCCACAGTCCCCCTTGCATATCATTTGTTTTAAAGCGCAGGTAACGCTTGCCTTTACTAATCCACTCAGCTAAATACATATAAATGTATATCCTTTGCAGCAGGACAATAAACCATCTGCCCTATTTTATGGCATCAAACTGCCACTAGACAAAAGACATATATATATATATCACTTTTATATATGTGTGGTTTCCCTTGGGGGGGAGGGGGGGGCGAGGGCGGGAATTGTGGCTCCCAAAAAACTCTGTGCATTGAAGGCTTGTACGCTTTGTGGTCAGCCATTATTTATTCAAAGCGTTGCCGTTTGAAGTAACCATAGTTCCCATGGTATATTTACAAAGTGTCTTGGAGTGATAGCCGCTCAGCTCAGAAGGGATGGTGTCCACATTTTCCCTTACTTGGATGATCAAGATTGCCATACAGCATCGATGCCTAGTGCACACCCATGCTACCATACATCTCTTACACAGCCTCAGCTTCACCATCAAAGCAACCAAATCCCACCTTCAACCCGTTTAAGTACAGCCCTTCGTTGGGGCCATACTCAACTCGTAGGAAAAGCATACCTCAGCCCCGCAAGGGTACGAGTATTCTGAATGCTGCTACCTCTTTCTCAGTCGGATCACTGGGTAATTTTAAGGTAGGTCATGCACCTTTTCGGTATAATGCCCTCTTGTTGCAATTTTCTGTGTGTACAATACACTCAATGTAAATACATGCAAATGAACTGTGTGTATCCAGCAGTTAGGAAAGCAAAAATGACATACTTTATTTCGGAATTCTGAAAAGTGCTGCAAACAGATTTTAATAGGATCAATATACTCATTTGGTGATGTGCAAGATAATTTTGTTTTACATCATCATTTGTGTGCTATATAGTTTTTATTAGTAAAACTGTATCTGAGCAAATTTAGTGGCAGGTTCAATGGCAGATGTGCTGCCTCAAAATGACAATGCGCTACTGTAAAGAAATGGCTCCCTGTTGCAGTTACCCCCCACTTTTTGCCTGATACTGATGCTGACTTGACTGAGAAATGTGCTGGGACCCTGCTAACCAGGCCCCAGCACCAGTGTTCTTTCACCTAAAATGTACCATTGTTTCCACAATTGGCACACCCCTGGCACCCAGGTAAGTCCCTTGTAACTGGTACCCCTGGTACCAAGGGCCCTGATGCCAGGGAAGGTCTCTAAGGACTGCAGCATGTCTTATGCCACCCTAGGGACCTCTCACTCAGCACAGACACACTGCTTGCCAGCTTGTGTGTGCTGGTGGGGAGAAAATGACTAAGTCGACATGGCACTCCCCTCAGGGTGCCATGCCAACCTCACACTGCCTGTGGCATAGGTAAGTCACCCCTCTAGCAGGCCTTACAGCCCTAAGGCAGGGTGCACTGTACCACAGGTGAGGGCATATGTGCATGAGCACTATGCCCCTACAGTGTCTAAGCAAAACTTAGACATTGTAAGTGCAGGGTAGCCATAAGAGTATATGGTCTGGGAGTCTGTCAAAAACGAACTCCACAGCTCCATAATGGCTACACTGAATACTGGGAAGTTTAGTATCAAACTTCTCAGAATAATAAACCCACACTGATGCCAGTGTTGGATTTATTAAAAAATGCACACAGAGTGCATCTTAGAGATGCACCCTGTATTTTACCCAATTGTTCAGTGCAGGACTGACTGGTCTGTGCCAGCCTGCTGCTGAGAGACGAGTTTCTGACCCCATGTGGTGAGAGCCTTTGTGCTCTCTGGGGACAGAAACAAAAGCCTGCTCTGGGTGGAGGTGCTTCACACCTCCCCCCTGCAGGAACTGTAACACCTAGCAGTGAGCCTCAACGGCTCAGGCTTCGTGTTACAATGCCCCAGGGCACTCCAGCTAGTGGAGATGCCCGCCCCCTGGACACAGCCCCCACTTTTGGCGGCAAGTCCAGGAGAGATAATGAGAAAAACAAGGAGGAGTCACTGGGCAGTCAGGACAGCCCCTAAGGTGTCCTGAGCTGAGGTGACTCTGACTTTTAGAAATCCTCAATCTTGCAGCTGGAGGATTCCCCCAATAGGATTAGGGATGTGCCCCCCTCCCCTCAGGGAGGAGGCACAAAGAGGGTGTAGCCACCCTCAAGGACAGCCATTGGCTACTGCCCTCCCAGACCTAAACACACCCCTAAATTCAGTATTTAGGGGCTCCCCAGAACCTAGGAACTCAGATTCCTGCAACCTAAGAAGAAGAGGACTGCTAAGCTGAAAAACCCTGCAGAAGAAGACGGAGACACCAACTGCTTTGGCCCCAGCTCTACAGGGTTGTCTCCCCCCCCTTCTAAAGACACTGCTCCAGCGACGCTTTCCCCAAGACCAGCGACCTCTGAATCCTCAGAGGACTGCCCTGCTCTAGAAGGACCAAGAAACTCCAGAGGACAGCGGCCCTGTTCACCCAAGACTGCAACTTTGTTTCCAAAGAAGCAACTTTAAAACAACTGCGTTTCCCGCCAGAAGCGTGAGACTTGCTACTCTACACCCAACGCCCCCGGCTCGACTTGTGGAGAAACAACACTTCAGGGAGGACTCCCCGGCGACTACGAGACTGTGAGAAGCCAGAGTTGCCCCCCCCGAGGCCCCACAGCGACGCCTGCAGAGGGAATCCCGAGGCTCCCCCTGACCGCGACTGCCTGCTTCCCAGATCCCGACGCCTGGTAAAGACTCTGCACCCGCAGCCCCCAGGACCTGAAAGATCGGAACTCCAGTGCAGGAGTGACCCCCAGGAGGCCCTCTCCCTTGCCCAGGTGGTGGCTACCCCGAGGAGCCCCCCCCCTTGCCTGCATCGCTGAAGAGACCCCTTGGTCTCCCATTGATTTCCATTAGAAACCCGACGTGTGTTTGCACACTGCACCTGGCCGCCCCCGTGCTGCTGAGGGTGTACTTTCTGTGCTAACTTGCGTCCCCCCCGGTGCCCTACAAAACCCCCCTGGTCTGCCCTCCGAAGACATGGGTACTTACCTGCTGGCAGACTGGAACCGGGGCACCCCCTTCTCCATTGAAGCCTATGCGTTTTGGGCACCACTTTGAACTCTGCACCTGACCGGCCCTGAGCTGCTGGTGTGGTAACTTTGGGGTTACTCTGAACCCCCAACGGTGGGCTACCTTGGACCCAAACTAGGTGGTTTACTTACCTACAAAAACTAACTAACTCTTACTCCCCCTAGGAACTGTGAAAATTGCACTGTGTCTAGTTTTAAAATAGCTATATGTGATTTATTTGAAAACTGTGTATGCTATTTTGATTATTCAAAGTTCCTAAAGTACCTACCTGCAATACCTTTCATTTGAAGCATTACATGTAAAATTTGAACCTGTGGTTCTTAAAATAACCTAAGAAAAACTAAGAAAATATATTTTTATATACAAAAACCTATTGGCCTGGAATTGTCTCTGAGTGTGTGTTCCTCATTTATTGCTTGTGTATGTACAACAAATGCTTAACACTACTCCTTTGATAAGCCTACTGCTCGACCACACTACCACAAAATAGAGCCAAAATAGAGCATTATTATTATCTCTTTTTGCCACTATCTTACCTCTAAGGGGAACCCTTGGACTCTGTGCATACTATTCCTTACTTTGAAATAGTACATACAGAGCCAACTTCCTACAGCTACCATGATGATTTAGCTACATTCAAAAATTGCCCTGCCTCATTCATTAAAGGTAGGTGGGTTGTGAAAGTTAGCTGTTATAAAAAGCTTGGGAACCACTGTTAAGACATTTTCAGGCTGCAACATGGCCATCTTTCCACACATTCAGAAAGTAATACTGTCAGGACAGCAATAGAAAGAATTCTGCGCAGTCAGACAGGTGCAGAGGGTCTTCTGGAGGGGATCAACTGCAATTCAGCCGAAGAACCCCCACCCAAGGCCATCTTGCACTTCAACACCTTTGAATATTTTTCACTGAAGCCAGCTTTGAGGAGGCTGCAATAAGGCACCCCTCTAGCTCATTAACTGCTTTCACCATATCCCACAGATGTTACACACTTTAAAAACATGCCCAGACTTATGGAAACAAACACATTTTGTGTTCGATAAGAAACCTCTTCCTTGCCCCACACAAAGAACATAGCTGGAATAGTTCGAGATGGCGTCATTGCCACAATGACCAGATGTTTCACAGTTAAAACAAACTAAAAGGGTCAGAATATGCTTACATCTTGTATCTGGGTGATGACATTAGATACGAAGGAGGAAAAAGGGCCAAAAGAATTCAATTTGAGTAGAGCAGGGCTCATAGGAGGATCTGTTCTGAAGATCTGTGGTAAAAAGAAAATCTGACAGTTCGTGCCTCCGGTGAGGGGCTTGAACACAGGACCCTGGATTCAAGGGCTCTTCGAAAGGTCTGTGTACAAACAAACTCATTGCTTTATAGTGTGTTGATCTTGTACTTGCCATTAGAAAACAGATTCAAACCAGATCCACACCTCTTCACAAAGAACTAGGGCCAGGTTCTTCTTCACAGTCCACCTCCCTGCACCTAACTGCTTTGGACATGGGCTCACCATACTACGTAAGTGTAGGAAGAATGCAAGCTGCTAGGGCAGACTCCACTACTACATCCATTTGGCGGCTATATCCAGATATCTCGGAACATCTAGCTCCGTCACTTTTCTCTACCAGAATGGTAAAGAAATTATTGAAAGTTGTTTCCCACACATTTTCTCCCCAAGCAGAACACACCATATTAGCATACTCCTGTGCTAGGAACTCTCACAAATCCCTTATAAGTAAACCAATTCAAAGGTATGGCTTCAAATTCCATCACGCAAGATAGTGTTTCAGGTAGCCATAACATAAGTGTGTCTCAGTAAGAACCAGGCTTTCACTATTAAACCTCGTTTCTTCAAGCTGGATAAAAATAAGGCAATCCTTGCTGCAAATCCACATGCTTCAATATCATCCCATTTAAATTAAAAAAAAAAAAAAAAAGTTCACCAGCTAGTCAACACTGCAGAAATAGAAATACATTCTTTGGACTTCAAATGCCATTTGATATTTTACATCAATTAGATAAAAGAGTTTTGGGAAATCGGATCAACTCTGTCTCTTTGAAATTCTAACACTGTCAAATCTCTTTCTGCCATGCCAAAGCTAGCCGTCCACAAAGGAGCAGAATTGAAGGGCACTCCAATAGGATATTACAGGCACAGAGTGCCCAGAACAGATATTTACAAGGCACAAACCTGGGCTCAACAGATGAAAACTGCAGTGCTGTGCAACCTATTTCAATAAGGTGAGCCTCACTTCAGCTTATGCCTTGATCATTATGTAATTGTAATTTGAATTAAAGCATGCGAGTCTAGGAAAGATTCAGTGCTGAAAAAGGAAATTAAGGTTATTTACATGTAACAACCTGTAGGAAATTTGCCCTTTCTGCGGGATCACCCTGGATTTGTTTTGCTTTTTGCTGGTTGTAGAACTGTGTGCACTTTAGCCAGTGAAAGTGCCTGTGCTCCCCTTTCAAAATGGTATATCCCTAATTTCAATATTTGACTTACTTATAAGTCCCTAGTATACGGTTCAAAATGTACCCAGGGCCTGTAAGTTAAATGTCTGCAGCACCCATCGTGCCTCTCAACAGTGACAGTATGACTGCAGGCCTGTCGCTTGTAGCCTGGCTGCTACAGTTTAAAATTTTGCACCTTTTACCGATAAAAAAAAAAAAATAACCTCTTAAGTCAAAACCTTCCGTTTCAATATTTGTAAATCACCACTACATAGGCTTTATTGCCCATAATGCAGGGATGTTTTTTTAAAGTGGGACATGTAGTAATTTAATTTCAAACAGGCCATTACAATGAAAAAACTCCACAAGCTATTTTTACTGAAGCAAGGCTGGCTGTTCCACAGGAAAACGCTGGTGTATATGGTTACATTTAGTATCTAATTTTGGTTAGAAAACAGCTTGAAAAATAATTAAACAACAAATTTTAATATTACATTTAGAGAGTTATCTTCTGCATGCCTAATGTCTCTAGAGCCCCTTTTGCATCTGCTACTCCAGACATAAATGTGGCACCTCCAGGCACCCACTTCAAAATACTCCTGGTCCAGAAGACGATAAGAGGACTGAAGCTGATGTCTGTAATCAGGAAGAGCCCCAAAAGGACCGGACCTGCTCTCATACCCATGACAGAGGAGTGGACTCTAAGGGCCTTCAGGCTGACATGTTAGTTACAAGGACACAACCATCTACAAGAGGCCTTTTCCTGCACATGCATGCCACAGTGTAGGCTTGTGGCCTCACACAACAATAAAACTTCACAATAATAAATGTCACTTCAACCATCATCTGTTTCACACCCATGCAAAAGTGAAGTAGCAACAAATCACCTGACTGGCTAGACCGCACTGTGCCTCGACAAAGTTAAGTGCTATAGAAATGCTACAATATAGTACAATGCTGTATTGAGCTTGCTGTCTCCACCCCCACATAAATTTTTCTTGGGGACTGCATTTGGCACTGTAGGCCAACTACCCAGCTGTGCCCTTCATGAAACCTGTTTCTCTCTGCGGATTTTCATTTGAGCAGTAAGACAATTCAGACACCTCTCATTAGTTCAGGCTTCTCTCCTGCACATACTGCCCCAGGGAAATTTCCGGCCATACATCAAATAAAACTATATAGAATTTACGGGGGCTGCTTAGGACGTGTAATCAGCACTGTACTCCAAATTTCACCTCAGAAACGTCAATGAAGTGTAGGACAGCTTTAAAATTCTCAACAACTGCTATGCTGTCAAAACCACCATTGTCGATGATGGTAACAACAGTCACATCGACGACACCATCTAGATCATCGTCAACATCTATCACATGGGCAAAAGTTTAGGCAAAGAAAGCTCCATCAACGACATCTGCACAACTGTTGACAACCTCGTCAACAGCAGCATCATCAACACAGGTAAGGGTAACATTGTTAGCTCTGTAGATTATTAAACAGTCTCTACTTTTACCGGCTACAACCAAGGTTTTGACGACGATGCTGCCATCGACAACAAAAATAACTGATCATTCATCTTACCTGAACATACCTCTCCAACTAAGGTATCTCCTCTCCCTCCAAGTCATCTTCTGGACGTGGAAGAATAAGGCATTGATGGCCCTTTTGGAACTGCCCATAGCCCCTCCGAACTCCATGTTAAGTACCAAGATGAGGAAGAGGACCAGTACTGAAAAGAATACTATGACCCTCTACAGACAATATGTGGAACCACCCTGGCACCATGAAGAGCAATATCCAAGTATGGTACAAGTTTCTTTAGTTATCTTCCAAGACCTCCAAGTGATACTACATGACTATTATAAGAGGTTTCCTGAGCCCATAAGGTCAGCATCTCCGACATAGCCTCAAGTTCCACCTCAGCCTATGTCTCTGAGTACACAGAAATACATTACACCACCTGTAACACCCAGGAGGATTCCTGCATTGCAGACCCTTCTAAGGATGATCCTTCATCATCAGATGAGGATGGAGAGATTCCAGACACTCATGATGAATGAAATGACTGCTTGATTCCTACTCCTTCACCACCAGTCAACTTGCCCCCAGATGACATAGGTGGCTTTCACAGCCTAATGGAAAGAGTGACAAGTAGATTCCAATTGCCAATGTCAGTTAAACAGCCTGACTACTTTCTTTATGACTTTAAGGAGCCTGCCGAGAAGTTGGTACGAGCCACCCTGATAGTGGACTATATCTGGGAAGAGGGCGTAAGGATTATGAAGAACCGTGCAACTGTAGCAGCTGTCCTGCTTCGCACTGATAAATAATACAAGGCAGCAGAAGACTCAGCTGCCTGTTTAGTTGGACACCCAAAGCCGGACTCGGTTATCTATCAAGCGGCTCAGCGCAGTTCTAAAAATACCTCGTCACCCATCTCTGCTTCACCAGATGGAGAAAGTAGGCATCTAGATAATGTAGGCAAAAGACTTTCATCTATGTCTGCCATCACTGTCCGTGCTGCTAATATCCTGACCATCCTGGGCAATGATAGGCAAATGTGGTCAGATTTCAGTGCCTCTATAGCTTTAGTTCCAGAGGATAGAAGATTGGAGGCAAAACAGATCATACAATGAGAAAGAACATCCTCTGAACTAATTGATGGTGCTATGTATATACCTACTGTGTTTTTTCAGCAGCTGGCAGGTGCTGCGGTTTTGCGACAACAAGGTTGGCTGTAAGCAACATCTTTCCGGCCTGAAGTTCAATCAAAAATCCTAGATATGTCCTATGACAGAGAGGTCCTCGCACTGCAAAATCTTTGGTCACCTTGCAGTTTAGGAAAGTGCTTCTCAGGGAGCAAGCTGATGAGGTTTCACCTTGTAGAGAAGAGCTTATCAAGGTTTTCAAAAGTACCAACCTTACCAACAATATAGGCAGCAGCCCTATCGACCGCCACCTACAGCCTCTTATAGCAAACAAGGGCCGAGGCATAAGCAAACCAGCCAAGGTAGAGACACAGCTAAGAAGCAGTGACCCCACGCAAGTGCCGGTTCCACCCAAATCTCTCCAAGTAGTGTAAGCAAACAGTGGGGCGGAGTCTGGCTGGTCGTCTCAACATAGAGCTCCGAGACTTGAGGGGAGAAGGATTACCCAAATAGCTGTCAAAAAGCCTCCTTGGAGCCAGAATAAAAGGCAATATAAATGAGATAACAGCGACAGAACTCTGAAGATATTTCTGAAGTGAGAGATGACAGTTAAAACGGAGTTCTTAATTGAAGCCCTTAAGCCTGGCTACATATCACCTGAACAGCGGCCCTTCAGCTGAGCATCTTACAAAGAACACCACTTTCTGTCAGGAAACAGCTGCTGAAGAGATAAAGGGCTTTCTTGGTGTTTAAACTGGGAGGGTGCTCCAGGGGAATTAAATTACTGTTGATCTCTGGTTGAACTCTCCACACAGTACAGGGAAGCCTTTGACAACACTCAACTCTGAAGTATTTTCTCTTCATTTAACTGATCAGACTCCATTACGTGATTATGTAAGCGCAGGAATTTCTTGTCTACAGAGTTTGGCAAGTGAGTGTTGTAAACCATTCCAACAGCTGAGAGTCTGTGAAAGTTACCCATTCTGTCAGGAAATACAGCCAGTTTCTTAACAGATAAGTGTGATTCCCCTTCTTGAAAGTTGAAAGGCTACTGTAGGGGAAATATATGAACTTTCAATTCAGAGGTGTAAGGAAATGCCTCCTTGGCATGGTTACGCCCTGACTTTTTGAGTTTTGTTGATGCCAGTTATGACAAAGTGTGCTGGGACCCTGCTAGCCTGGACCCAGCCCCAGTGTTCATTCCCTAAACTGTACCTTTGTTCCCATCACTGGCACAGCCCTGGCACCCAGATAAGTCCCTTGCAAATGGTATACCTGGTACAAAGGCCCCTGATGCCAGGGAAGGTCTCTAAGGGCTGCTGCATGTCTTATGCCACCCTGGGGACCGCTCACTCAGCACATGCACACTGCCTCACAGCTTGTGTGTACTGGTGGGGAGAAAATGACTAAGTCAACATTGCACTCCCCTCAGAGTGCCATGCCCAGCTCACACGGCCACTGGCATAGATAAGTCACCCCTCTAGCAGGCCTTACAGCCCTAAGGCAGGGTGCACTATACCACAAGTGAGGGCATATGTGCGTGAGCACTATGCCCCTACAGTGTCAAAGCAAAACCGTAGACATTGTAAGTGCAGTGTAGCCATAAAGAGTATATGGTCTGGGAGTTTGTCAAACGCAAGCTCTACAGTTCCATAATGGCTACACTGAAATCTAGGAAGTTTGGTATCAAACTTCTCAGCACAATAAATGCACACTGATACCAGTGTGGGATTTATTGTAAAATGCACTCAGAGGGCATCTTAGAGATGCCCCCCGAATACCAGTCAGACTCCTAGTGCTAGGCTGACCAGTTTCTGCCAGCCTGCCACAACCAGACGAGTTTCTGGCCACATGGGGAGAGTGCCTTTGTCACTCTGTGGCCAGGAACAAAGCCTGTAATGGGTGGAGGTGCTTCTCACCTCTCCCTGCAGGAACTGTAACACCTGGCGGTGAGCCTCAAAGGCTCATGCCTTTTGTTACAGAACCCCATGGCATCCCAGCTAGTGGAAATGCACGCCCCTCCGGCCACTGCCCCCACTTTTGGCGGCAAGGCAGGAAAGAATAATGAGAAAAACAAGGAGGAGTCACCCACCAGTCAGGACAGCCCATAAGGTGTCCTGAGCTGAGGTGACCCCTGCCTTGAGAAATCCTCCATCTTGAGATTGGAGGATTCCCCCAATAGGATTAGGGATGTGCCCCCCCCCCCTCCCCACAGCGAGGAGGCACAAAGAGGGTGTAGCCAACCTCCAGGACAGTAGCCATTGGCTAATGCCCTCCTGACCTAAACACACCCCTAAATTTAGTTTCTGATGGATACAACTACCTGTGGATTCCTCACCTGATGAATACTCCCATGGCGCCAGCATTTGACGGAAATCTTCTTACTAGTCTCTGCACGTCGACGAGGACGTCACTCTAGCCCACGCAACGCCGTCTGACGTCATACAGGCAATAAGAAGTCCTCGCCGACGTGCCGATGACAGTTCCCTTTTTTCCGTGCATTCGAAACGGTTATCTTCGAGGGAGTTACTGTTACCTTCGTGGTTACAGTGTATTGTCTGCTGCGTAGTCTTCTCTGCGGTAACAATGTCTCAGAGGAAGTCGGGTTTCAAGCCCTGTCGAGAGTGTGGGGGCAAGATGTCAGTTACAGATCCTCACTCCGACTGTCTATGGTGTTTGAGCTCCGACCACGACGTCTCGACTTGCGATTCATGTCAACACATGAATCCGAAGGCCCTCAAAGAGCGCGAGGCCAAGTTATTCATGGCAAAGTCAAAGAAGAAGGAGAAACATCATAAGAAGTCTTCTTCGCCAAGGTCTCACCGGCGTCATCGAGACTCCCGGCGCCGTAGAGACTCACGACGTCACTCCAGCAAGGAGTCTCGTTCGAGGTCACCTTCGGCTCGGCGTCGGAGGACTTGGGAGGTCAGCCCCACGGTCACGCCGCATCCATCGACGCCGTTGCCCTCTCCGGCGTCACCGACTTCACCTGGTCAGGCGTCAGTGATTGAGGTGGTGCAGCCTCTTGTGTTTTCTCCGGCGTCGCAGACGTCGAGGCCGGCGTCGGGGTCGCCCTCGATCCAGGCACCCCAGTATCCGGCTTTTCCCACTCCTGGAGCCGATAGTACCGCGTTTCTTAATGCGATGTATACCATCTTTCAGCAGATGGCTCCAGGAGCTGCTCCGGCTGGTCCTTCGGGGCCCTTGGCCTTTTCGTTGGGTGATCCTGCGCCTCTTCGGCCGGCACCCTTTATGCCCTTTCTCCCTTTTGGGAATGTGGGCTCGGCGCCGGTGCCGGCGGCCGCTCCGGTGGCTTCGGATGTTTCGGCCCCGGAGGTTGCCCCTCCGTCGAAGTCAGGATTTTGCCCTGTGACTCCGGTTGGTCCATCGGCTCCAAGACCTCGTCCTCCGGCTCCTGCCTCGGCGCCGAAGCTGCCTGTGGCGCCGGACGCGGCGTCAGATGCTTCTGGAGATCGGCGCCGTTCTTCGACGTCGGCGGAGGCCATGTCGACTCCGCGTATCGAGGAGAGACTTCATTCGAGGAGGCGTGCTCTCCGTCTTTTAGAAGAGCAAGAGTACCAGCGAGTCCTAGAGGAGGGAGAGATTGAGGACTCTGGAGACAGACTGCATGGTCTGGATACAGCCAGTGGGCTGGACACTTCCCCTGAGTGGGACCTTTCATCTCCAGGGGAATATACGGAGGAGGCTGATTCCTTTCATGCTGTGGTGAGGAAGGCAGCGAGCTTTTTGGACCTGCCTTTGCCGGTGGCAGAGGCAAAGCAGAATTTGCTGACAGAGGTATTGCATCCGGCCTCTGCTGCAGCTGAGCCTCTCTTGCCATTTAATGAGGCTTTGCTGGATCCGGTGTTGGAGGTGTGGAAGAAGCCGGTGTCTTCCTCGGCCGTTCATAGGGCTGTGGCCAGGAGGTATCGAGCTGCACCATCTGACCCTGGCTTTCTCTCTAGACACCCTACGCTGGAGAGCTTGGTGGTGCAAGCCTCCTGTTCCTCAAAGTCAGCGCCTGGTTCCTTCCCGACGGTGCCTGGAGACAGAGACTCCAAGAAACTGGATGCGCAGTCCAAGAAAATATTTTCGTCATGCAGTTTGGCGTTGAAGGCCACCAACGCCACGTGCATTCTGGGGAGGTACATCCATGCGCTGATGGATGATATTTCGTCTTCATTCACGGAGCTTCCCCAGGGTCTTTTGGATGTGGTCTCGGACGCCCAGGCTGCCGCGACCCAGATTATCCAGTCTGGGCTGGACACGACCGACTCGGTGGCCAGGGCGATGGGCACGGCTGTGGTGGCAAGAAGACAGGCCTGGCTCCGAAACTCAGGGTTCTCTGCGGATGTGCAGTCGACCCTGCTGGACCTCCCGTTTGATGGGGACAGACTGTTTGGAGCCAAGGCAGATTCAGCCTTGGAACGATTTAAGGAGAGCAGAGCCACAGCCAAATCGTTAGGACTGCAAGCTCCTTCTTCCTCTGCCTCTTCTAGAATTTTCAGGAGGTTTCGGGGATTTGGGCGTGGCTCTTATTCCTCTTCCTTTCGGGGGAGGTTCCAGCAACCCGCCTCTTCCCTCCCCTATAGGTCATTTAGAGGGAGGGGGAGGGGTGGGGTCCGTACCAGAGGAGCCTCTCAACAGCACTCTGCCTCTTCCTCGTCCTCTGGAGGGGTGCAGCAGGGGAAGCAGCCTTAGGCTTCCACCGTTTCCCACTCACTCCTCTCCTGTAGGGGGAAGATTACAGCGTTTTCTCCACAAGTGGAAGTCTATCACAACGGACACTTGGGTTCTCGGCATTGTGGGAAAAGGCTACGCCCTTCCCTTTCGGGAGTTCCCGCCCCTCATCCCGCCCCGCCCATCTTATTGTTCAGAAGAACACCTCCTGTTGCTAGAACAGGAGGTTCAAGTCCTCCTTTCAAAGGGCGCGGTAGAGTTGGTCCCAGAGCAGGAAAAGGGTCGAGGTTGTTACTCAAGATACTTCCTGATTCCCAAAAAGGATGGTCAGTTGAGACCAATCCTGGATCTGAGGATCTTGAATTGGTTCCTCAAACAGGAAAAGTTCAAGATGCTGACCCTAGCACAGGTGCTTTTGGCGTTGAACAAGGAAGATTGGATGGTGTCTGTCGACTTGCAGGATGCTTACTTTCATATCCCGATACTCAAGTCGCACAGGAAGTATCTCCGGTTTGTGGTAGGGTCGCAGCACTATCAGTTTGCGGTCCTCCCGTTTGGTCTTACTTCAGCACCTCGAGTCTTCACAAAGGTGATGTCAGTGGTTGCGGCGGAGCTCAGAAGGAAGGGGATAGCAGTATTCCCTTACTTGGACGACTGGTTGATCAAAGCCAAGTCCCCGGAGCTTGTGTCGCATCATCTGCAGTCAACAACCCAGTTGTTGTTCGACCTGGGCTTTTCGGTGAACGTGCCCAAATCTCACCTGGAGCCCTCTCAGCGCCTCCTGTTCATAGGGGCAGTACTGGATACAACATTGAGTCGAGCCTTTCCTCCGCCTCAGCGGATTCAAGATATTCAGGAATTGGTTCCAATGTTTCGAAATGGAGCGGTAGTTCCAGTCCTCAAGGTCCTTCGTCTGCTCGGTCTGTTCGCCTCCTGCATTCTGTTGGTCACGCATGCTCGCTGGCACATGAGGGCTCTTCAGTGGTGCCTCCGAAGGCAGTGGTCTCAACACAAGGGAGATTTAGAAGGTACTGTCAAGATCTCCAGAGATGCTGCTGTGGAATTGAAGTGGTGGATTGCGGGCAACAATCTTTCACAGGGGAAGCCGTTCGCGCAGTCGCCACCAGTGGCCACGGTAATAACGGATGCCTCCACCCTAGGATGGGGAGCTCATCTGGGGGATCTGGAGATCAAAGGGCTTTGGTCTCCAGAGGAACAGGTGTTTCATATCAATCTGTTGGAGTTACGGGCTGTACGTTTGGCTCTCAAGGCCTTCCTCCCATCCCTTCGTGGTCAGTCGGTACAGGTCCTGACGGACAATACTACCACGATGTGGTACATAAACAAACAGGGAGGAGTAGGGTCGTACCTTCTCTGCAGAGAAGCTCTTCGGCTATGGTCCTGGGCAAAGGACCATCAGATTTGCTTGGTGGCAAATCATCTGGCCGGGGTCTTGAATGTACGTGCGGACAGTCTCAGTCGCCAATTCTCGGCAGACCACGAGTGGCGTCTCCATCCAGATCAAGTCTGTTTAATCTTCCAGATGTGGGGGTTTCCTCGGATAGATCTGTTTGCCACTCGGGAGAACGCGCATTGCCCGTTATTCTGCAGCCTCCAGTATCCGATGCAGGGAGCGTTGGGGGACGCGTTTCAGATAACCTGGTGCGACCAGTTGCTTTACGCGTTTCCCCCCATACCCTTGATTCCTCGAGTGTTGAGGAAAATTCGCCAAGACCGGGCCCAAGTCATCTTAATAGCTCCGGATTGGCCAAGGAGGGTATGGTACTCCGACCTTCTCCAACTCTCACTGTGCCCTCCGCTCCGTCTCCCTCTCAGGGCAGACCTCCTCTCGCAGTCGCAGGGGCAGGTTTTACACCCCAACCTCCAGAGTCTGCACCTACATGCTTGGAGATTGAACGGGGCAACCTGAGTTCCTTCTCTCTCCCGCCTGATGTAGTGGATGTTATCTTAGCGGCCAGGCGACACTCCACTAAATCTATCTACGCTAATAGGTGGTCTAAATTTGTTATGTGGTGTGGAGAGAGACAGATTGATCCCTTACATGCTCATCTGTCACATGTTTTGTCTTTTGCACTGTCTCTAGCGCAGAAAGGTTGTGCAGTAGCTACCATTAAGGGTTATTGTCGGCCTTGTCAGCCTTCATTTGTCTTCCAGACCAACCATCGTTATTTAAATCCCCTATTGTTCTCAGATTCTTGAAAGGTCTTCTGAATCAATATCCTCCAAAACCATTCGTTATGCCTCAATGGGATTTGTCCTTGGTCCTGACTTTCCTTATGGGGTCCCCTTTTGAGCCTATGCATTCTTGCCCCTTAAGGTATTTGGTTATTAAAACAGTATTCCTGGTAGCTATAACATCTGCAAGGAGAGTGAGTGAGTTGCAGGCCTTATCGGTTAAACCCCCTTATATAACGTTTTATGGGGATAAGGTGGTGTTGAGGACCAAGGCTGCTTTCCTTCCGAAGGTTGTTTCACCCTTCCATTTGGCTCAGACAATCACTTTGTCCACGTTTTATCCTCCGCCTCATCCTTCAAAGGAGGAAGAAAGACTACATCGCCTGGACCCAAAAAGGGCGTTGAGCTTCTATATCGACAGAATGAAGGATATCAGGCTGGAGGATCAGCTGTTTGTCGGATACGTGGGCAAGAGGAGAGGAAAGGCAGTCCACAAGAGAACACTCTCCAGGTGGGTTGTTCTTTGCATTAAAATCTGTTACTCTTTGGCAAAGAAGGATCCGCCTGAGGGCATTAGAGCTCACTCCACCAGAGCTAAGTCGGCCTCTTCGGCCTTGGCCAGGGGTGTTCCTGTGGTCGACATCTGCAAGGCCGCAACTTGGTCGTCCCTTCACACTTTTGTGAAACATTACTGTTTGGACTCTGAGGTCAGAAGGGACGGTCATTTTGCACGGTCAGTGCTGCAGGATTTCTTGGTTTGACCATTTAGGCACCCACCGCCGGGCGTGGTACTGCTTTGGGACTCTATTCATCAGGTGAGGAATCCACAGGTAGTTGTATCCATCAGAAGAACGAGTTACTTACCTTCGGTAACGACTTTTCTGGTGGATACATTAGCTACCTGTGGATTCCTCACGGTCCCACCCGCCTCCCCGTTGCCTTTTTGGTCTCTCCAAGCAATCCTTGAGTGTGCTCCTTTTGGTCTTCAAAGTTGCAATACATTTTGCATGTATGATATTCGTATATATGTGTATATTTATATATAAATCTATATATATATTGGGTATATACATGATTCGTATGTATAAATATATTTATTTGTTTAAAAAAAAAAAAAAAAAAAAAGGTTATATTAAATCTACAGCTATTTTATTGCAATGTTGTGTGATTTACAATATTAAGAGATGTTTGTAGGAAGTTGGCTCTGTATGTGCTATTTCAAAGTAAGGAATAGCATGCACAGAGTCCAAGGGTTCCCCTTAGAGGTAAAATAGTGGTAAAAATAGATAATACTAATGCTCTATTTTGTGGTAGTGTGGTCGAGCAGTAGGCTTATCCAAGGAGTAGTGTTAAGCATTTGTTGTACATACACATAGACAATAAATGAGGTACACACACTCAGAGACAAATCCAGCCAATAGGTTTTTATATAGAAAAATATCTTTTCTTAGTTTATTTTAAGAACCACAGGTTCAAATTCTACATGTAATAGCTCATTCGAAAGGTATTGCAGGTAAGTACTTTAGGAACTTCAAATCATAAAAATTGCATGTATACTTTTCAAGTTATTCACAAATAGCTGTTTTAAAAGTGGACACAGTGCAATTTTCACAGTTCCTAGGGGAGGTAAGTATTTGTTAGTTTTACCAGGTAAGTAAGACACTTACAGGGTTCAGTTCTTGGTCCAAGGTAGCCCACCGTTGGGGGTTCAGAGCAACCCCAAAGTCACCACACCAGCAGCTCAGGGCCGGTCAGGTGCAGAGTTCAAAGTGGTGCCCAAAACACATAGGTTAGAATGGAGAGAAGGGGGTGCCCCGGTTCCGGTCTGCTTGCAGGTAAGTACCCGCGTCTTCGGAGGGCAGACCAGGGGGGGTTTTGTAGGGCACCAGGGGGGACACAAGTCCACACAGAAATTTCACCCTCAGCAGCGCGGGGGCGGCCGGGTGCAGTGTAGAAACAAGCGTCGGGTTTTCAATGTTAGTCTATGAGAGATCTCGGGATCTCTTCAGCGCTGCAGGCAGGCAAGGGGGGGCTTCCTCGGGGAAACCTCCACTTGAGCAAGGGAGAGGGACTCCTGGGGGTCACTTCTCCAGTGAAAGTCCGGTCCTTAAGGTCCTGGGGGCTGCGGGTGCAGGGTCTCTCCCAGGCGTCGGGACTTTAGGTTCAAAGAGTCGCGGTCAGGGGAAGCCTCGGGATTCCCTCTGCAGGCGGCGCTGTGGGGGTTCAGGGGGGACAGGTTTTTGTACTCACAGTCTTAGAGTAGTCCTGGGGTCCCTCCTGAGGTGTTGGATCGCCACCAGCCGAGTCGGGGTCGCCGGGTGCAGGGTTGCAAGTCTCACGCTTCTTGCGGGGAGCTTGCAGGGTTCTTTAAAGCTGCTGGAAACAAAGTTGCAGCTTTTCTTGGAGCAGGTCCGCTGTCCTCGGGAGTTTCTTGTCTTTTCGAAGCAGGGGCAGTCCTCAGAGGATGTCGAGGTCACTGGTCCCTTTGGAAGGCGTCGCTGGAGCAGGATCTTTGGAAGGCAGGAGACAGGCCGGTGAGTTTCTGGAGCCAAAGCAGTTGTCGTCTTCTGGTCTTCCGCTGCAGGGGTTTTCAGCTAGGCAGTCCTTCTTCTTGTAGTTTCAGGAATCTAATTTTCTAGGGTTCAGGGTAGCCCTTAAATACTAAATTTAAGGGCGTGTTTAGGTCTGGGGGGTTAGTAGCCAATGGCTACTAGCCCTGAGGGTGGGTACACCCTCTTTGTGCCTCCTCCCAAGGGGAGGGGGTCACAATCCTAACCCTATTGGGGGAATCCTCCATCTGCAAGATGGAGGATTTCTAAAAGTTAGAGTCACCTCAGCTCAGGACACCTTAGGGGCTGTCCTGACTGGCCAGTGACTCCTCCTTGTTATTCTCATTATTTTCTCCGGCCTTGCCGCCAAAAGTGGGGCCTGGCCGGAGGGGGCGGGCAACTCCACTAGCTGGAGTGTCCTGCTGGGTTGGCACAAAGGAGGTGAGCCTTTGAGGCTCACCGCCAGGTGTGACAATTCCTGCCTGGGAGAGGTGTTAGCATCTCCACCCAGTGCAGGCTTTGTTACTGGCCTCAGAGTGACAAAGGCACTCTCCCCATGGGGCCAGCAACATGTCTCGGTTGGTGGCAGGCTGCTAAAACTAGTCAGCCTACACAGATAGTCGGTTAAGTTTCAGGGGGCACCTCTAAGGTGCCCTCTGTGGTGTATTTTACAATAAAATGTACACTGGCATCAGTGTGCATTTATTGTGCTGAGAAGTTTGATACCAAACTTCCCAGTTTTCAGTGTAGCCATTATGGTGCGGTGGAGTTCGTGTTTGACAGACTCCCAGACCATATACTCTTATGGCTACCCTGCACTTACAATGTCTAAGGTTTTGTTTAGACACTGTAGGGGTACCATGCTCATGCACTGGTACCCTCACCCATGGTATAGTGCACCATGCCTTAGGGCTGTAAGGCCTGCTAGAGGGGTGTCTTACCTATACTGCATAGGCAGTGAGAGGCTGGCATGGCACCCTGAGGGGAGTGCCATGTCGACTTACTCGTTTTGTCCTCACTAGCACACACAAGCTGGCAAGCAGTGTGTCTGTGCTGAGTGAGAGGTCTCCAGGGTGGCATAAGACATGCTGCAGCCCTTAGAGACCTTCCTTGGCATCAGGGCCCTTGGTACTAGAAGTACCAGTTACAAGGGACTTCTCTGGATGCCAGGGTCTGCCAATTGTGGATACAAAAGTACAGGTTAGGGAAAGAACACTGGTGCTGGGGCCTGGTTAGCAGGCCTCAGCACACTTTCAATTGTAAACATAGCATCAGCAAAGGCAAAAAGTCAGGGGGCAACCATGCCAAGGAGGCATTTCCTTACACAACCCCCCCCCAAACGAAAGAGGATGAGACTAACCTTTCCCAAGAGAGTCTTCATTTTCTAAGTGGAAGAACCTGGAAAGGCCATCTGCATTGGCATGGGCAGTCCCCGGTCGGTGTTCCACTATAAAGTCCATTCCCTGTAGGGAGATGGACCACCTCAACAGTTTAGGATTTTCACCTTTCATTTGCATCAGCCATTTGAGAGGTCTGTGGTCAGTTTGAACTAGGAAGTGAGTCCCAAAGAGGTATGGTCTCAGCTTCTTCAGGGACCAAACCACAGCAAAGGCCTCCCTCTCAATGGCACTCCAACGCTGCTCCCTGGGGAGTAACCTCCTGCTAATGAAAGCAACAGGCTGGTCAAGGCCATCATCATTTGTTTGGGACAAAACTGCCCCTATCCCATGTTCAGAGGCATCAGTCTGCACAATGAACTGCTTAGAATAATCTGGAGCTTTTAGAACTGGTGCTGAGCACATTGCTTGTTTCAGGGTGTCAAAGGCCTGTTGGCATTCCACAGTCCAGTTCACTTTCTTGGGCATTTTCTTGGAGGTGAGTTCAGTGAGGGCTGTCACAATGGATCCATATCCCTTCACAAACCTCCTGTAATACCCAGTCAAGCCAAGGAATGCCCTGACTTGAGTCTGGGTTTTTGGAGCTACCCAGTCCAGAATAGTCTGGATCTTGGGTTGGAGTGGCTGAACTTGGCCTCCACCTACAAGGTGTCCCAAGTAAACCACAGTTCCCTGCCCTATCTGGCACTTGGATGCCTTGATAGAGAGGCCTGCAGATTGCAGGGCCTTCAAAACCTTCCCCAGGTGGACCAGGTGATCCTGCCAGGTGGAGCTAAAGACAGCAATATCATCAAGATAAGCTGTGCTAAAGGACTCCAAGCCAGCAAGGACTTGATTCACCAACCTTTGGAAGGTGGCAGGGGCATTCTTTAAACCAAAGGGCATAACAGTAAACTGATAATGCCCATCCGGTGTGGAGAATGCTGTCTTTTCTTTTGCTCCAGGTGCCATTTTTATTTGCCAGTACCCTGCTGTCAAGTCAAAGGTACTTAGAAATTTGGCAGCACCTAATTTATCAATGAGCTCATCAGCTCTTGGAATTGGATGGGCATCTGTCTTGGTGACAGAATTGAGCCCTCTGTAGTCCACACAAAACCTCATCTCTTTCTTTCCATCTTTGGTGTGAGGTTTGGGGACTAAGACCACTGGGCTAGCCCAGGGGCTGTCAGAGCGCTCAATTACTCCCAATTCTAGCATCTTGTGGACTTCCACCTTGATGCTTTCCTTAACATGGTCAGACTGTCTAAAGATTTTGTTCTTGACAGGCATGCTGTCTCCTGTGTCCACATCATGGGTACACAGGTGTGTCTGACCAGGGGTTAAGGAGAAGAGTTCAGGAAACTGTTGTAGGACTCTCCTACAATCAGCTTGCTGTTGGCCAGAGAGGGTGTCTGAGTAGATCACTCCATCTACTGTACCATCTTTTGGGTCTGATGACAGAAGATCAGGGAGAGGTTCACTCTCTGCCTCCTGATCCTCATCTGTTACCATCAACAGATTGACATCAGCCCTGTCGTGGAAGAGTTTAAGGCGGTTTACATGGATCACCCTCTTGGGGCTCCTGCTTGTGCCCAGGTCCACCAAGTAGGTGACCTGACTCTTCCTCTCTAGAACTGGGTAAGGGCCACTCCATTTGTCCTGGAGTGCCCTGGGAGCCACAGGCTCCAGAACCCAGACTTTCTGCCCTGGTTGGAACTCAACCAGTGCAGCCTTTTGGTCATACCAAAACTTCTGGAGCTGTTGGCTGGCCTCAAGGTTTTTGGTTGCCTTTTCCATGTACTCTGCCATTCTAGAGCGAAGGCCAAGTACATAGTCCACTATGTCCTGTTTAGGCTCATGGAGAGGTCTCTCCCAGCCTTCTTTAACAAGGGCAAGTGGTCCCCTTACAGGATGACCAAACAGAAGTTCAAAGGGTGAGAATCCTACTCCCTTCTGTGGCACCTCTCTGTAAGCGAAAAGCAGACATGGCAAGAGGACATCCCATCTCCTTTTGAGCTTTTCTGGGAGCCCCATGATCATGCCTTTTAATGTCTTGTTGAATCTCTCAACCAAGCCATTAGTTTGTGGATGGTATGGTGTAGTGAATTTATAAGTCACTCCACACTCATTCCACATGTGCTTTAGGTATGCTGACATGAAGTTGGTACCTCTGTCAGACACCACCTCCTTAGGGAAACCCACTCTGGTAAAGATACCAATGAGGGCCTTGGCTACTGCAGGGGCAGTAGTCGACCTAAGGGGAATAGCTTCAGGATACCTGGTAGCATGATCCACTACTACCAGGATATACATATTTCCTGAGGCTGTGGGAGGTTCCAGTGGACCAACTATGTCCACACCCACTCTTTCAAAGGGAACCCCCACCACTGGAAGTGGAATGAGGGGGGCCTTTGGATGCCCACCTGTCTTACCACTGGCTTGACAGGTGGGGCAGGAGAGGCAAAACTCCTTAACCATGTTGGACATATTGGGCCAGTAGAAGTGGTTGACTAACCTCTCCCACGTCTTGGTTTGTCCCAAATGTCCAGCAAGGGGAATGTCATGGGCCAATGTTAGGATGAACTTCCTGAACAGCTGAGGCACTACCACTCTCCTAGTGGCACCAGGTTTGGGGTCTCTGGCCTCAGTGTACAGGAGTCCATCTTCCCAATAGACCCTATGCGTTCCATTTTTCTTGCCTTTGGACTCTTCAGCAGCTTGCTGCCTAAGGCCTTCAAGAGAGGGACAGGTTTCTTGTCCCTTACACAGCTCCTCCCTTGAGGGTCCCCCTGGGCCTAAGAGCTCAACCTGATAAGGTTCAAGCTCCAAAGGCTCAGTTCCCTCAGAGGGCAGAACTTCTTCCTGAGAAGAGAGGTTCCCTTTCTTTTGCTGGGTTGCAGTTGGTTTCCCAACTGACTTTCCTGTTCTCTTGGTAGGCTGGGCCATTCTTCCAGACTCCAGCTCTACTTGTTCACCCTGTGCCTTGCACTGTGCTCTTGTTTTCACACACACCAGTTCAGGGATACCCAGCATTGCTGCATGGGTTTTTAGTTCTACCTCAGCCCATGCTGAGGACTCCAGGTCATTTCCAAGCAGACAGTCCACTGGGATATTTGAGGAGACCACCACCTGTTTCAGGCCATTGACCCCTCCCCATTCTAAAGTAACCATTGCCATGGGATGTACTTTTCTCTGATTGTCAGCGTTGGTGACTGTGTAAGTTTTTCCAGTCAGGTATTGGCCAGGGGAAACCAGTTTCTCTGTCACCATGGTGACACTGGCACCTGTATCCCTCAGGCCCTCTATTCTAGTCCCATTAATTAAGAGTTGCTGTCTGTATTTTTGCATGTTAGGCGGCCAGACAGCTAGTGTGGCTAAATCCACCCCACCCTCAGAAACTAGAGTAGCTTCAGTGTGGACCCTGATTTGCTCTGGGCACACTGTTGATCCCACTTGGAGACTAGCCATACCAGTGTTACCTGGATGGGAGTTTGGAGTGGAACCTTTCTTGGGACAGGCCTTGTCTCCAGTTTGGTGTCCATGCTGTTTACAGCTATGACACCAGGCCTTTTTGGGATCAAAGTTTTTACCCTTGTACCCATTGTTTTGTGAAGAGGCTCTGGGCCCACCCTCCTGTGCAGGTTTTTGGGGGCCTGTAGAAGACTCTTTACTATTTTTAGTTTTGGTTGTCTCATCACCCTTCTGCTGGGGAGTCTTTGTGACCCCTTTCTTTTGGTCACCCCCTGTTGAAGTCTTGGACACCCTTGTCTTGACCCAATGGTCCGCCTTCTTTCCCAATTCTTGGGGAGAAATTGGTCCTAGGTCTACCAGATGCTGATGCAGTTTATCATTGAAACAATTACTTAACAGGTGTTCTTTCACAAATAAATTGTACAGCCCATCATAATTACTTACACCACTGCCTTGAATCCAACCATCTAGTGTTTTCACTGAGTAGTCAACAAAGTCAACCCAGGTCTGGCTCGAGGATTTTTGAGCCCCCCTGAACCTAATCCTGTACTCCTCAGTGGAGAATCCAAAGCCCTCAATCAGGGTACCCTTCATGAGGTCATAAGATTCTGCATCTTGTCCAGAGAGTGTGAGGAGTCTATCCCTACACTTTCCTGTGAACATTTCCCAAAGGAGAGCACCCCAGTGAGATCTGTTCACTTTTCTGGTTACACAAGCCCTCTCAAAAGCTGTGAACCATTTGGTGATGTCATCACCATCTTCATATTTAGTTACAATCCCTTTGGGGATTTTCAACATGTCAGGAGAATCTCTGACCCTATTTATGTTGCTGCCACCATTGATGGGTCCTAGGCCCATCTCTTGTCTTTCCCTCTCTATGGCTAGGATCTGTCTTTCCAAAGCCAATCTTTTGGCCATCCTGGCTAACTGGATGTCCTCTTCACTGGGGCTATCCTCAGTGATTTCAGAGTTGTTGGTCCCTCCTGTGAGGGAACCAGCATCTCTGACTATTATTTGTGGAGTCAGGGCTTGAGAAGCCCTGCTCTCCCTAAGTAGGACTGGAGGGGGGGAATTTCCCTCCAAGTCACTATCTTCATCCTCTGAGTTGCCATCCTCAGAGGGGTTGGCCTTTTCAAACTCTGCCAAAAGCTCCTGGAGCTGTACTTTGGTAGGTTTGGGGCCCATTGCTATTTTCTTTAGTTTACAGAGTGACCTTAGCTCTCTCATCTGTAGATGGAGGTAAGGTGTGGTGTCGAGTTCCACCACATTCACATCTGTGCTAGACATTATGCTTCTAAAAGTTGGAATACTTTTTAAGAAACTAAAACTGGTTCTAGAATCTAATTCAAACTTTTAACAAACTTTTAAACTCTAAAAGAAATGCTAAACAGGATCTAACACAAGGCCCTAGCAGGTCTTTTAAGAATTTAGAAAACTTTTCAAATTGCAAAAATCAATTTCTAATGACAATTTTGGAATTTGTCGTGTGATCAGGTATTGGCTGAGTAGTCCAGCAAATGCAAAGTCTTGTATCCCACCGCTGATCCACCAATGTAGGAAGTTGGCTCTGTATGTGCTATTTCAAAGTAAGGAATAGCATGCACAGAGTCCAAGGGTTCCCCTTAGAGGTAAAATAGTGGTAAAAATAGATAATACTAATGCTCTATTTTGTGGTAGTGTGGTCGAGCAGTAGGCTTATCCAAGGAGTAGTGTTAAGCATTTGTTGTACATACACATAGACAATAAATGAGGTACACACACTCAGAGACAAATCCAGCCAATAGGTTTTTATATAGAAAAATATCTTTTCTTAGTTTATTTTAAGAACCACAGGTTCAAATTCTACATGTAATAGCTCATTCGAAAGGTATTGCAGGTAAGTACTTTAGGAACTTCAAATCATAAAAATTGCATGTATACTTTTCAAGTTATTCACAAATAGCTGTTTTAAAAGTGGACACAGTGCAATTTTCACAGTTCCTAGGGGAGGTAAGTATTTGTTAGTTTTACCAGGTAAGTAAGACACTTACAGGGTTCAGTTCTTGGTCCAAGGTAGCCCACCGTTGGGGGTTCAGAGCAACCCCAAAGTCACCACACCAGCAGCTCAGGGCCGGTCAGGTGCAGAGTTCAAAGTGGTGCCCAAAACACATAGGTTAGAATGGAGAGAAGGGGGTGCCCCGGTTCCGGTCTGCTTGCAGGTAAGTACCCGCGTCTTCGGAGGGCAGACCAGGGGGGGTTTTGTAGGGCACCAGGGGGGACACAAGTCCACACAGAAATTTCACCCTCAGCAGCGCGGGGGCGGCCGGGTGCAGTGTAGAAACAAGCGTCGGGTTTTCAATGTTAGTCTATGAGAGATCTCGGGATCTCTTCAGCGCTGCAGGCAGGCAAGGGGGGGCTTCCTCGGGGAAACCTCCACTTGAGCAAGGGAGAGGGACTCCTGGGGGTCACTTCTCCAGTGAAAGTCCGGTCCTTAAGGTCCTGGGGGCTGCGGGTGCAGGGTCTCTCCCAGGCGTCGGGACTTTAGGTTCAAAGAGTCGCGGTCAGGGGAAGCCTCGGGATTCCCTCTGCAGGCGGCGCTGTGGGGGTTCAGGGGGGACAGGTTTTTGTACTCACAGTCTTAGAGTAGTCCTGGGGTCCCTCCTGAGGTGTTGGATCGCCACCAGCCGAGTCGGGGTCGCCGGGTGCAGGGTTGCAAGTCTCACGCTTCTTGCGGGGAGCTTGCAGGGTTCTTTAAAGCTGCTGGAAACAAAGTTGCAGCTTTTCTTGGAGCAGGTCCGCTGTCCTCGGGAGTTTCTTGTCTTTTCGAAGCAGGGGCAGTCCTCAGAGGATGTCGAGGTCACTGGTCCCTTTGGAAGGCGTCGCTGGAGCAGGATCTTTGGAAGGCAGGAGACAGGCCGGTGAGTTTCTGGAGCCAAAGCAGTTGTCGTCTTCTGGTCTTCCGCTGCAGGGGTTTTCAGCTAGGCAGTCCTTCTTCTTGTAGTTTCAGGAATCTAATTTTCTAGGGTTCAGGGTAGCCCTTAAATACTAAATTTAAGGGCGTGTTTAGGTCTGGGGGGTTAGTAGCCAATGGCTACTAGCCCTGAGGGTGGGTACACCCTCTTTGTGCCTCCTCCCAAGGGGAGGGGGTCACAATCCTAACCCTATTGGGGGAATCCTCCATCTGCAAGATGGAGGATTTCTAAAAGTTAGAGTCACCTCAGCTCAGGACACCTTAGGGGCTGTCCTGACTGGCCAGTGACTCCTCCTTGTTATTCTCATTATTTTCTCCGGCCTTGCCGCCAAAAGTGGGGCCTGGCCGGAGGGGGCGGGCAACTCCACTAGCTGGAGTGTCCTGCTGGGTTGGCACAAAGGAGGTGAGCCTTTGAGGCTCACCGCCAGGTGTGACAATTCCTGCCTGGGAGAGGTGTTAGCATCTCCACCCAGTGCAGGCTTTGTTACTGGCCTCAGAGTGACAAAGGCACTCTCCCCATGGGGCCAGCAACATGTCTCGGTTGGTGGCAGGCTGCTAAAACTAGTCAGCCTACACAGATAGTCGGTTAAGTTTCAGGGGGCACCTCTAAGGTGCCCTCTGTGGTGTATTTTACAATAAAATGTACACTGGCATCAGTGTGCATTTATTGTGCTGAGAAGTTTGATACCAAACTTCCCAGTTTTCAGTGTAGCCATTATGGTGCGGTGGAGTTCGTGTTTGACAGACTCCCAGACCATATACTCTTATGGCTACCCTGCACTTACAATGTCTAAGGTTTTGTTTAGACACTGTAGGGGTACCATGCTCATGCACTGGTACCCTCACCTATGGTATAGTGCACCCTGCCTTAGGGCTGTAAGGCCTGCTAGAGGGGTGTCTTACCTATACTGCATAGGCAGTGAGAGGCTGGCATGGCACCCTGAGGGGAGTGCCATGTCGACTTACTCGTTTTGTCCTCACTAGCACACACAAGCTGGCAAGCAGTGTGTCTGTGCTGAGTGAGAGGTCTCCAGGGTGGCATAAGACATGCTGCAGCCCTTAGAGACCTTCCTTGGCATCAGGGCCCTTGGTACTAGAAGTACCAGTTACAAGGGACTTCTCTGGATGCCAGGGTCTGCCAATTGTGGATACAAAAGTACAGGTTAGGGAAAGAACACTGGTGCTGGGGCCTGGTTAGCAGGCCTCAGCACACTTTCAATTGTAAACATAGCATCAGCAAAGGCAAAAAGTCAGGGGGCAACCATGCCAAGGAGGCATTTCCTTACAATGTTGCTTTGCTCTTTCATTGCATTGGGTTATTATTATTATTCTCATGCACGTAAAAAATGTTGGTACTGTCATCGGCACGTCGGCGAGGACTTCTTATTGCCTGTATGACGTCAGACGGCGTCGCGTGGGCTAGAGTGACGTCCTCGTCGACGTGCAGAGACTAGTAAGAAGATTTCCGTCAAATGCTGGCGCCATGGGAGTATTCATCAGGTGAGGAATCCACAGGTAGCTAATGTATCCACCAGAAAAGTCGTTACCGAAGGTAAGTAACTCGTTCATTTGGGGGCGACCCAGGAAATCAGATTCCTGCAACTTACACAAAGAAGAAGGATTGCTGACCTGAAAGCCCTGCAGAGACGATGGAGACGACACCTGACTTGCCCCCAACCCTACCGGCCTGTCTCCAGATTCAAAGAACCTGCACAGTGACGCATCCGACAAGGACCAGCGACCTCTGAAGCCTCAGAGGACTGCCCTGAACTGAAGGACCAAGAAACTCCAGAGAACAGCGGCACTGTTCACCAACAGCAACACTTTTGCAACAACTTTTAAAGAACTCACTCTTCCCACCGGAAGCGTGAGACTTCACCCTCTGCACCAGACACCCCTGGCTCGAGCTCCAGAGAACCAACACTGCAGAGAGGACTACCAGGCGACTGCAACCTCGTGATCTACCTGAGATGACCCCCCTGCACCCTCACAGCGACGACTGCAGAGAGGATCCAGAGGCTGCCTGGAACAAAGAACCCGACGCCTGGATCAAACACTGCACCTGCAGCCCCCAGGCCCGAAAGGAACCAACCTCCAGTGCAGGAGTGACCACCAGGCAGCCCTCAGCCTAACCCAGTCGGTGGCTGGCCTGAGAAGCTCCCCTCTGCCTTGCCTACATCGCCTAAATGCCCCTCGGGTCCATCCATTGCTTTGAATAGCATACCAGACGCCAACTTTGCACACTGCACCTGGCCGCCGCTGAGGGTGTGTTTTGTGTGCCGATTTCTGTCTCTCCCCCCCCCCCCTCCTCCAGTGCTCTACAAAACCCCCCTGGTCTGCCCTCCGAAGACGCAGGCACTTACTTGTTGGCAGAGTGGATCCAGAGCACCCCTATTCTCCATAGGCGCCTATGTGTTTTGGGCCCTCCTTTGACCTCTGCACCTGACTGTCCCTGTGTTGCTGGTGCGGTGACTTTGGGGTTGCCATGAACCCCCAAAGGTGGGCTGCCTATGCACAGGAAACTGAACTTGTAACTTTACTTACCTCAGAAACATAACCATACTTACCTCCCTCAGGAACTGTTGATTTTTGCACTGTGTTCACTTTTAAAATTGCTTATTGCCTTTTTACCCTATACTGTGTGTACTACTGCTTTAATTCAAAGTTCCTTACTTACCTGTACGGAGTACCTTGCATTTTATGTATTTACTTCAAATCTTGTGGTTCTAAAATAAATTAAGAATATATATTTTTCTATATAAAAACTATTGGCCTGGAGTTAAGTCTTTGAGTGTGTGTACCTCATTTATTGCCTGTGTGTGTACAACAAATGCTTAACAATACCCTCTGATAAGCCTACTGCTCGACCACACTACCACAAAATAGAGCATTAGAATTATCTAAATTTGCCACTATCAACCTCTAAGGGGAACCCTTGGACTATGTGCACACTATCTCTCACTTTGAGATAGTATATACAGAGCCACCTTCCTACAAGAGGTATTTCTCTTCATTTGACAGTTTAGAGTCTGCTACAGAATTAAATAAATGCTGGAATTCCTATCAGCAGAGGTTCTAGAGCAAATTTAGATAGGCAGGCAAAAGCTGTGAGCTATTTCTGATGCATTGGTGTAAGGAAATGCCTTCTTGGCATGGGAGAATTCCCCCCTTCCAGTCCTAATTAGGGAGATCAGGGACCCTCAATCCCTGACTCCAAACATAATAGTCAGAGATGCTGCTTTCCTCACAGGAGGGGCCAGCACCTCTGGAACCACTGAGGACAGCCTCAGTGAAGATGACCTCCTGTTAGCCAGGATGGCCAAAAGATTGGCTTTGGAAAGACAGATCCTAGCCATAGAAAGGGAAAGACAAGAGATGGGCCTAGGACCCATCAATGGTGGCAGCAACATAACTAGGGTCAGAGATTCTCCTGACATGTTGAAAATCCCTAAAGGGATTGTAACTAAATATGAAGATGGTGATGACATCACCAAATGGTTCACAGCTTTTGAGAGGGCTTGTGTAACCAGAAAAGTGAACAAATCTCACTGGGGTGCTCTCCTTTGGGAAATGTTCACTGGAAAGTGTAGGGATAGACTCCTCACACTCTCTGGAAAAGATGCAGAATCTTATGACCTCATGAAGGGTACCCTGATTGAGGGCTTTGGATTCTCCACTGAGGAGTATAGGATTAGATTCAGGGGGGCTCAAAAATCCTCGAGCCAGACCTGGGTTGATTTTGTAGACTACTCAGTAAAAACACTGGTTGGTTGGATTCAAGGCAGTGGTGTAAGTAATTATGATGGGCTGTACAATTTATTTGTGAAAGAACACCTATTAAGTAATTGTTTCAATGATAAACTGCATCAGCATCTGGTAGACCTAGGACCAATTTCTCCCCAAGAATTGGGAAAGAAGGCAGACCATTGGGTCAAGACTAGGGTGACCAAGACTTCCACAGGGGGTGACCAAAAGAAAGGGGTCACAAAGCCTCCCCGGGGGAAGAGTGTTGAGACATCCAAAAACAAAAATAGTAAAGAGTCTTCTACAGGCCCCCAAAAACCTGCACAGGAGGGTGGGCCCGAGCCTCTTCACAAAACAATTTTGGGTACAAGGGTAAAAACTTTGATCCCAAAAAGGCCTGGTGTCGTAGCTGTAATCAGCCTGGACACCAAACTGGAGACAAGGCCTGTCCCAAGAAAAGTACCACTTCTAACTCCACTCCAGCTAACACTGGAATGGCCAGTCTCCAAGTGGGATCAACAGTGTGCCCAGAGCAAATCAGGTGTCACACTGAAGCTACATTAGTCTCTGAGGGTGGGGTGGATTTAGCCACACTGGCTGCCTGGCCTCCTAACATGCAAAAATACAGGCAGCAGCTCTTAATTAATGGGACAAGTGTAGAAGGCCTGATGGATACAGGTGCCAGTGTCACCATGGTGACAGAGAAACTGGTTTCCCCTGGTCAGTACCTGGCTGGACAAACCTATCCAGTCACCAACGCTGACAATCAGACTAAAGTACACCCCATGGCTATGGTAACTTTAGAGTGGGGAGGGGTCAATGGCCTGAAACAGGTGGTGGTCTCCTCAAATATCCCAGTAGACTGTTTGCTTGGAAATGACCTGGAGTCCTCAGCATGGGCTGAGGTAGAACTGAAAACCCATGCAGCCATGCTGGGTATCCCTGAACTGGTGTGTGTCAAGACAAGGGCACAGTGCAAGGCTCAGGGTGAAAAAGTAGAGCTGGAGTCTGGAAAAAGGGCCCAGCCTACCAAGAGAAAAGGAAACTCAGCTGGGAAACCAGCTGCAACACAACAACAAAAAGAGAACCTCTCTTCTCAGGAAGAAGTTCTGCCCTCTGAGGGAACTGAGCCTATGGAGTTGGAACCTTATCAGGTTGAGCTCCTAGGCCCAGGGGGACCATCAAGGGAGCAGTTGTGTAAGGGGCAAGAAACCTGTCCCTCTCTTGAAGACCTTAGGCAGCAAGCTGCTGAAGAGTCCAATGGCAAGAAAACTGGAACACATAGGGTCTATTGGGAAGATGGGCTCCTGTACACTGAGGCAAGAGATCCCAAACCTGGTGCCACTAGGAGAGTGGTAGTGCCTCAGGAGTTCAGAGAGTTCATACTGACCTTAGCCCATGATATTCCCCTTGCTGGGCATTTGGGACAAACCAAGACGTGGGAGAGACTAGTAAACCACTTCTACTGGCCCAACATGTCCCAGAAAGTTAAGGAGTTTTGTGTCTCCTGTACCACCTGTCAAGCCAGTGGCAAGATAGGTGGACATCCAAAGGCCCCCCTCATTCCACTTCCAGTGGTGGGGGTCCCCTTTGAAAGAGTGTGTGTGGACATAGTGGGTCCACTTGAACCTCCCACAGCCTCAGGAAATATGTACATCCTAGTAGTAGTGGATCATGTTACTAGGTATCCTGAAGCTATTCCCCTTAGGTCGACTACTGCCCCTGCAGTAGCCAAGGCCCTCATTGGTATCTTTACCAGAGTGGGCTTCCCTAAGGAGGTGGTGTCTGACAGAGGTACCAACTTCATGTCAGCATATCTGAAACACATGTGGAATGAGTGTGGAGTGACTTATAAATTCACTACACCCTATCATCCACAAACTAATGGCCTTGTTGAGAGATTCAACAAGACATTAAAGGGCATGATCATGGGGCTCCCAGAAAAACGCAAAAGGAGATGGGATGTCCTCTTGCCATGTCTGCTCTTCGCTTACAGGGAAGTGCCTCAGAAGGGAGTAGGATTCTCACCCTTTGAACTTCTGTTTGGCCACCCTGTAAGGGGACCACTAGCTCTTGTGAAAGAAGGCTGGGAGAGACCTCTTCATGAGCCTAAGCAAGACATAGTGGACTATGTACTTGGCCTTCGCTCAAGGATGGCAGAGTACATGGAAAAGGCAAGTAAAAACCTTGAGGCCAGCCAACAGCTCCAGAAGTTTTGGTATGACCAAAAGGCTGCACTGGTTGAATTTCAACCAGGACAGAAAGTTTGGGTTTTGGAGCCTGTGGCTCCCAGGGCACTTCAGGACAAGTGGAGTGGCCCTTACCCAGTGCTAGAGAGGAAGAGTCAGGGCACCTACCTGGTGGACCTGGGCACTAGCAGGAGCCCCAAGAGGGTGATCTATGTGAACCGCCTTAAGCTCTTCCATGACAGGGCTGATGTGAATCTGTTAATGGTAACAGATGAGGATCAGGAAGCTGAGAGTGAGCCTCTCCCTGATCTTCTATCATCAAACCCTAAAGATGGTTCAGTAGATGGAGTGATCTATTCAGACACCCTCTCTGGCCAACAGCAATCTGACTGCAGGAAGGTCCTGCAACAGTTTGCTGAGCTCTTTTCCCTAACCCCTGGTCAGACACACCTGTGTACCCATGATGTGGACACAGGAGACAGCATGCCTGTCAAAAACAAAATATTCAGACAGTCTGATCAAGTTAAGGAAAGCATCAAGGTGGAAGTCCACAAGATGCTGGAATTGGGAGTAATTGAGTACTCTGACAGCCCCTGGGCCAGCCCAGTGGTCTTAGTCCCCAAACCTCACAACAAAGATGGAAAGAGAGAGATGAGGTTTTGTGTGGACTACAGAGGACTTAATTCTGTCACCAAGACAGATGCCCATCCCATTCCTAGAGCTGATGAACTGATTGATAAATTAGGGGCTGCCAAATTCTTAAGTACCTTTGACTTAACAGCAGGGTACTGGCAAATCAAAATGGCACCTGGAGCAAAAGAAAAGACAGTATTCTCCACACCTGATGGGCATTATCAGTTCACTGTTATGCCCTTTGGTTTAAAGAATGCCCCTGCCACCTTCCAAAGGTTGGTGAATCAAGTCCTTGCTGGCTTGGAGCCCTTTAGTGCAGCTTATCTTGACAATATTGCTGTCTTTAGCTCCAACTGGCAGGATCACCTGGTCCACCTGAAGAAGGTTTTGAAGGCTCTGCAATCTGCAGGTCTCTCTATCAAGGCATCCAAATGCCAGATAGGGCAGGGAACTGTGGTTTACTTGGGACACCTTGTAGGTGGAGGCCAAGTTCAGCCACTTCAGCCTAAGATTCTGGACTGGGCAGCTCCAAAAACCCAGACTCCAGTCAGGGCATTCCTTGGCTTGACTGGGTACTATAGGAGGTTTTGTGAAGGGATATGGATCCATTGTGACAGCCCTCACAGAACTCACCTCCAAGAAAATGCCCAAGAAGGTAAACTGGACTGTAGAATGCCAACAGGCCTTTGACACCCTGAAACAAGCAATGTGCACAGCACCAGTTCTAAAAGCTCCAGATTACTCCAAGCAGTTCATTGTGCAGACAGATGCCTCTGAACATGGGATAGAGGCAGTTTTGTCCCAAACAAATGATGATGGCCTTGACCAGCCTGTTGCTTTCATTAGCAGGAGGTTACTCCCCAGGGAGCAGCGTTGGAGTGCCATTGAGAGGGAGGCCTTTGCTCTGGTTTGGTCCCTGAAGAAGCTGAGACCATACCTCTTTGGTACTCACTTTTTAGTTCAAACTGACCACAGACCTCTCAGATGGCTGATGCAAATGAAAGGTGAAAATCCAAAACTGTTGAGGTGGTCCATCTCCCTACAGGGAATGGACTTTATAGTGGAACACAGACCTGGGCGTGCCCATGCCAATGCAGATGGCTTTTCCAGGTTCTTCCACTTAGAAAATGAAGACTCTCTTGGGAAAGGTTAGTCTCATCCTCTTTCGTTTGGGGGGGGGGGGGGGGGGGGGGGGTTGTGTAAGGAAATGCCTCCTTGGCATGGTTACCCCCTGACTTTTTGCCTTTCCTGATGCTATGTTTTTAATTGAAAGTGTGCTGAGGCCTGCTAACCAGGCCCCAGCACCAGTGTTCTTTCCCTAACCTGTACTTTTGATTCCACAATTGGCACACCCTGGCATCCAGGTAAGTCCCTTGTAACTGGTACCCCTGGTACCAAGGGCCCTGATGCCAGGGAAGGTCTCTAAGGGCTGCAGCATATCTTATGCCACCCTGGGGACCCCTCACTCAGCACAGACACACTGCTTGCCAGCTTGTGTGTGCTGGTGAGGACAAAACGAGTAAGTCGACATGGCACTCCCCTCAGGGTGCCATGCCAACCTCACACTGCCTATGCAGTATAGATAAGTCACCCCTCTAGTAGGCCTTACAGCCCTAAGGCAGGGTGCACTATACCATAGGTGAGGGCACCAGTGCATGAACACTGTGCCCCTACAGTGTCTAAGCAAAACCTTAGACATTGTAAGTGCAGGGTAGCCATAAGAGTATATGGTCTGGGAGTCTGTCAAACACGAACTCCACAGCACCATAGTGGCTACACTGAAAACTGGGAAGTTTGGTATCAAACTTCTCAGCACAATAAATGCACACTGATGCCAGTGTACATTTTATTGTAAAATACACCCCAGAGGGCACCTTACAGGTGCCCCCTGAAACCTAAACCAACTACCCGTGTAGGCTGACTGGTTCTAGCAGCCTGCCACACTCGAGACATGTTGCTGGCCACATGGGGAGAGTGTCTTTGTCACTCTGTGGCCAGTAACAAAGCCTGCACTGGGTGGAGATGCTATCACCTCCCCCAGGCAGGAGCTGTAACACCTGGCGGTGAGCCTCAAAGGCTTACCCCCCTTTGTTCCAGCACCGCAGGGCACTCCAGCTAGTGGAGTTGCCCGCCCCCTCCGGCCACGGCCCCACTTTTGGCGGCAAGGCCGGAGGAGATAATGAGAATAACAAGGAGGAGTCACTGGCCAGTCAGGACAGCCCCTAAGGTGTCCTGAGCTGAAGTGACTAACTTTTAGAAATCCTCCATCTTGCAGATGGAGGATTCCCCCAATAGGGATAGGAATGTGACCCCCTCCCCTTGGGAGGAGGCACAAAGAGGGTGTACCCACCCTCAGGGCTAGTAGCCATTGGCTACTAACCCCCCAGACCTAAACACGCCCTTAAATTTAGTATTTAAGGGCTTCCCTGAACCTAAGAATTTAGATTCCTGCAACTTACAGAAGAAGAGGACTGCTGAGCTGAAAAACCCCTGCAGAAGAAGAAAGAAGACACCAACTGCTTTGGCCCCAGTCCTACCGGCCTGTCTCCTGCCTTCTAAAGAACCCTGCTCCAGCGACGCTTTCCCCAGGACCAGCGACCTCTGAATCCTCAGAGGACTGCCCTGCTTCAAGAGAAACAAGAAACTCCCGAGGACAGCGGCCCTGTTCCAAAAAGACTGCAACTTTGTGTAGGAAGTTGGCTCTGTATGTGCTATTTCAAAGTAAGGAATAGCATGCACAGAGTCCAAGGGTTCCCCTTAGAGGTAAAATAGTGGTAAAAAGAGATAATACTAATGCTCTATTTTGTGGTAGTGTGGTCGAGCAGTAGGCTTATCCAAGGAGTAGTGTTAAGCATTTGTTGTACATAATCATAGACAATAAATGAGGTACACACACTCAGAGACAAATCCAGCCAATAGGTTTTGTATAGTAAAATATCTTTTCTTAGTTTATTTTAAGAACCACAGGTTCAAATTTAACATGTAATATATTGTTTGAAAGGTATTGCAGGTAAGTACATTAGGAACTTTGAATCATTTCAATTGCATGTATACTTTTCAAGTTATTTACAAATAGCTACTTTAAAAGTGGACACAGTGCAATTTTCACAGTTCCTGGGGGAGGTAAGTTTTTGTTAGTTTTACCAGGTAAGTAAGACACTTACAGGGTTCAGTTCTTGGTCCAAGGTAGCCCACCGTTGGGGGTTCAGAGCAACCCCAAAGTTACCACACCAGCAGCTCAGGGCCGGTCAGGTGCAGAGTTCAAAGTGGTGCCCAAAACGCATAGGCTATAATTGAGAGAAGGGGGTGCCCCGGTTCCGGTCTACTTGCAGGTAAGTACCCGCGTCTTCGGAGGGCAGACCAGGGGGGTTTTGTAGGGCACCGGGGGGGACACAAGCCCACACAGAAATTTCACCCTCAGCGGCGCGGGGGCGGCCGGGTGCAGTGTTAGAACAAGCGTCGGGTTCGCAATGGAAGTCAATGAGAGATCAAGGGATCTCTTTAGCGCTGCAGGCAGGCAAGGGGGGGCTTCCTCGGGGAAACCTCCACTTGGGCAAGGGAGAGGGACTCCTGGGGGTCACTTCTGCAGTGAAAGTCCGGTCCTTCAGGTCCTGGGGGCTGCGGGTGCAGGGTCTTTTCCAGGCGTCGGGACTTAGGTTTCAGAGAGTCGCGGTCAGGGGAAGCCTCGGGATTCCCTCTGCAGGCGGCGCTGTGGGGGCTCATGGGGGACAGGTTTTGGTACTCACAGTCGTAGAGTAGTCCGGGGGTCCTCCCTGAGGTGTTGGTTCTCCACCAGCCGAGTCGGGGTCGCCGGGTGCAGTGTTGCAAGTCTCACGCTTCTTGCGGGGAGTTGCAGGGTTCTTTAAAGCTGCTTCTTGAAACAAAGTTGCAGTCTTTTTGGAGCAGGTCCGCTGTCCTCGGGAGTTTCTTGTCGTCGTCGAAGCAGGGCAGTCCTCAGAGGATGCAGAGGTCGCTGGTCCCTTTGGAAGGCGTCGCTGGAGCAGAGTTCTTTGGAAGGCAGGAGACAGGCCGGTGAGTTTCTGGAGCCAAGGCAGTTGTTGTCTTCTGGTCTTCCTCTGCAGGGGTTTTCAGCTAGGCAGTCCTTCTTCTTGTTGTTGCAGGAATCTCATTTTTCTAGGGTTCAGGGTAGCCCTTAAATACTAAATTTAAGGGCGTGTTTAGGTCTGGGGGGTTAGTAGCCAATGGCTACTAGCCCTGAGGGTGGGTACACCCTCTTTGTGCCTCCTCCCAAGGGGAGGGGGTCACAATCCTAACCCTATTGGGGGAATCCTCCATCTGCAAGATGGAGGATTTCTAAAAGTCAGAGTCACCTCAGCTCAGGACACCTTAGGGGCTGTCCTGACTGGCCAGTGACTCCTCCTTGTTGCTTTCTTTGTTCCCTCCAGCCTTGCCGCCAAAAGTGGGGGCCGTGGCCGGAGGGGGCGGGCAACTCCACTAAGCTGGAGTGCCCTGCTGGGCTGTGACAAAGGGGTGAGCCTTTGAGGCTCACCGCCAGGTGTTACAGCTCCTGCCTGGGGGAGGTGTTAGCATCTCCACCCAGTGCAGGCTTTGTTACTGGCCTCAGAGTGACAAAGGCACTCACCCCATGGGGCCAGCAACATGTCTCTAGGGTGGCAGGCTGCTGGAACTAGTCAGCCTACACAGACAGTCGGTGAAGTTTCAGGGGGCACCTCTAAGGTGCCCTCTGGGGTGCATTTTGCAATAAAATGTACACTGGCATCAGTGTGCATTTATTGTGCTGAGAAGTTTGATACCAAACTTCCCAGTTTTCAGTGTAGCCATTATGGTGCTGTGGAGTTCGTGTTTGACAAACTCCCAGACCATATACTCTTATGGCTACCCTGCACTTACAATGTCTAAGGTTTTGTTTAGACACTGTAGGGGTACCATGCTCATGCACTGGTACCCTCACCTATGGTATAGTGCACCCTGCCTTAGGGCTGTAAGGCCTGCTAGAGGGGTGACTGACCTATACTTGCATAGGCAGTGAGAGGCTGGCATGGCACCCTGAGGGGAGTGCCAGGTCGACTTACTTGTTTTGTTCTCACTAGCACACACAAGCTGGCTAGCAGTGTGTCTGTGCTGAGTGAGAGGTCTCCAGGGTGGCATAAGACATGCTGCAGCCCTTAGAGACCTTCCTTGGCATCAGGGCCCTTGGTACTAGAAGTACCAGTTACAAGGGACTTATCTGGATGCCAGGGTCTGCCAATTGTGGATACAAAAGTACAGGTTAGGGAAAGAACACTGGTGCTGGGGCCTGGTTAGCAGGCCTCAGCACACTTTCAATTGTAAACATAGAGTCAGCAAAGGCAAAAAGTCAGGGGGCAACCATGCCAAGGAGGCATTTCCTTACACAACCCCCCACCCCCCCCAAACGAAAGAGGATGAGACTAACCTTTCCCAAGAGAGTCTTCATTTTCTAAGTGGAAGAACCTGGAAAGGCCATCTGCATTGGCATGGGCAGTCCCAGGTCTGTGTTCCACTATAAAGTCCATTCCCTGTAGGGAGATGGACCACCTCAACAGTTTAGGATTTTCACCTTTCATTTGCATCAGCCATTTGAGAGGTCTGTGGTCAGTTTGAACTAGGAAGTGAGTCCCAAAGAGGTATGGTCTCAGCTTCTTCAGGGACCAAACCACAGCAAAGGCCTCCCTCTCAATGGCACTCCAACGCTGCTCCCTGGGGAGTAACCTCCTGCTAATGAAAGCAACAGGCTGGTCAAGGCCATCATCATTTGTTTGGGACAAAACTGCCCCTATCCCATGTTCAGAGGCATCTGTCTGCACAATGAACTGCTTAGAATAATCTGGAGCTTTTAGAACTGGTGCTGAGCACATTGCTTGTTTCAGGGTGTCAAAGGCCTGTTGCCATTCTACAGTCCAGTTCATTTTCTTGGGCATTTTCTTGGAGGTGAGTTCAGTGAGGGCTGTCACAATGGATCCATATCCCTTCACAAACCTCCTGTAATACCCAGTCAAGCCAAGGAATGCCCTGACTTGAGTCTGGGTTTTTGGAGCTACCCAGTCCAGAATAGTCTGGATCTTGGGTTGGAGTGGCTGAACTTGGCCTCCACATACAAGGTGGCCCAAGTAAACCACAGTTCCCTGCCCTATCTGGCATTTGGATGCCTTGATAGAGAGGCCTGCAGATTGCAGAGCCTTCAAAACCTTCTTCAGGTGGACCAGGTGATCCTGCCAGGTGGAGCTAAAGACAGAAATATCATCAAGATAAGCTGTGCTAAAGGACTCCAAACCAGCAAGGACTTGATTCACCAACCTTTGGAAGGTGGCAGGGGCATTCTTTAAACCAAAGGGCATAACAGTAAACTGATAATGCCCATCAGGTGTGGAGAATGCTGTTTTCTCTTTTGCTCCAGGTGCCATTTTTATTTGCCAGTACCCTGCTGTCAAGTCAAAGGTACTTAAGAATTTGGCAGCACCTAATTTGTCTATGAGCTCATCAGCTCTAGGAATTGGATGAGCATCTGTCTTGGTGACAGAGTTGAGCCCTCTGTAGTCCACACAAAACCTCATCTCTTTCTTTCCATCTTTGGTGTGAGGTTTGAGGACTAAGACCACTGGGCTAGCCCAGGGGCTGTCAGAGAGCTCAATTACTCCCAATTCCAGCATCTTGTGGACTTCCACCTTGATGCTTTCCTTAACATGGTCAGACTGTCTAAAAATTTTGTTTTTGACAGGCATGCTGTCTCCTGTGTCCACATCATGGGTACACAGGTGTGTCTGACCAGGGGTTAGGGAGAAGAGTTCAGGAAACTGTTGTAGGACTCTCCTACAATCAGCTTGCTGTTGGCCAGAGAGGGTGTCTGAGTAGATCACTCCATCTACTGAGCCATCTTTTGGGTCTGATGACAGAAGATCAGGGAGAGGTTCACTCTCTGCCTCCTGATCCTCATCTGTTACCATCAACAGATTTACATCAGCCCTGTCATGGAAGAGCTTAAGGCGGTTCACATGGATCACCCTCTTGGGGCTCCTGCTTGTGCCCAGGTCCACCAGGTAGGTGACCTGACTCTTCCTTTCTAGCACTGGGTAAGGGCCACTCCATTTGTCCTGGAGTGCCCTGGGAGCCACAGGCTCCAGAACCCAGACTTTCTGCCCTGGTTGGAACTCAACCATTGCAGCCTTTTGGTCATACCAAAACTTCTGGAGCTGTTGGCTGGCCTCAAGGTTTTTGGTTGCCTTTTCCATGTACTCTGCCATTCTAGAGCGAAGGCCAAGTACATAGTCCACTATGTTTTGTTTAGGCTCATGAAGAGGTCTCTCCCAGCCTTCTTTAACAAGAGCAAGTGGTCCCCTTACAGGGTGGCCAAACAGAAGTTCAAAGGGTGAGAATCCTACTCCCTTCTGTGGCACCTCTCTGTAAGCAAAAAGCAGACATGGCAAGAGGACATCCCATCTCCTTTTTAGTTTTTCTGGGAGCCCCATGATCATGCCTTTTAATGTCTTGTTGAATCTCTCAACTAAGCCATTAGTTTGTGGATGGTATGGTGTAGTGAATTTGTAAGTCACTCCACACTCATTCCACATGTGTTTTAGGTATGCTGACATGAAGTTGGTACCTCTGTCAGACACCACCTCCTTAGGGAAACCCACTCTGGTAAAGATACCAATGAGGGCCTTGGCTACTGCAGGGGCAGTAGTCGACCTAAGGGGAATAGCTTCAGGATACCTAGTAGCATGATCCACTACTACTAGGATGTACATATTTCCTGAGGCTGTGGGAGGTTCCAGTGGACCAACTATGTCCACACCCACTCTTTCAAAGGGGACCCCCACCACTGGAAGTGGAATGAGGGGGGCCTTTGGGTGCCCACCTGTCTTACCACTGGATTGACAGGTGGGGCAGGAGAGGCAAAACTCCTTAACCTTCTGGGACATATTGGGCCAGTAGAAGTGGTTGACTAACCTCTCCCACGTCTTGGTTTGTCCCAAATGCCCAGCAAGGGGAATATCATGGGCTAAGGTCAGAATAAACTCTCTGAACGACTGAGGCACTACCACTCTCCTAGTGGCACCAGGTTTGGGGTCTCTGGCCTCAGTGTACAGGAGTCCATCTTCCCAATAGACCCTATGTGTTCCATTTTTCTTGCCCTTGGACTCTTCAGCAGCTTGCTGCCTAAGGCCTTCAAGAGAGGGACAGGTTTCTTGTCCCTTACACAGCTCCTCCCTTGAGGGTCCCCCTGGGCCTAAGAGCTCAACCTGATAAGGTTCAAGTTCCAAAAGCTCAGTTCCCTCAGAGGGCAGAACTTCTTCCTGAGAAGAGAGGTTCTCTTTTTCTGACTGTGTTGCAGTTGGTTTCCCAACTGACTTTCCTTTTCTCTTGGTAGGCTGGGCCTTTCTTCCAGACTCCAGCTCTACTTTTTCACCCTGTGCCTTGCATTGTGCTCTTGTTTTTACACACACCAGTTCAGGGATACCCAGCATGGCTGCATGGGTTTTTAGTTCTACCTCAGCCCATGCTGAGGACTCCAGGTCATTTCCAAGCAGACAGTCTACTGGGATGTTTGAGGAGACCACCACCTGTTTCAGGCCATTGACCCCTCCCCATTCTAAAGTTACCATTGCCATGGGATGTGCTTTAGTCTGATTGTCAGCGTTGGTGACTGTATACGTTTTTCCAGTCAGGTATTGGCCAGGGGAAACCAGTTTCTCTGTCACCATGGTGACACTGGCACCTGTATCCCTCAGGCCCTCTACACTTGTCCCATTAATAAAGAGCTGCTGCCTGTATTTTTGCATGTTAGGCGGCCAGGCAGCTAGTGTGGCTAAATCCACCCCACCCTCAGAGACTAGAGTTGCTTCAGTGTGGACCCTGATTTGCTCTGGGCACACTGTTGATCCCACTTGGAGACTAGCCATTCCAGTGTTACCTGGATTGGAGTTTGGAGTGGAACTTTTCTTGGGACAGGCCTTGTCTCCAGTTTGGTGTGCAGACTGACTACAGTTTCGACACCAGGCCTTTTTGGGATCAAAGTTTTTACCCTTGTACCCAGGATTGTTTTGTGAAGAGGCTCTGGGCCCACCCTCCTGTGCAGGTTTTTGGGGGCCTGTAGAAGACTCTTTACTATTTTTATTTTTGGCTGTCTCACCACCTTTCCCCTGGGGAGGTTTTGTGACCCCTTTCTTTTGGTCACCCCCTGTGGAAGTTTTGGACACCCTAGTCTTGACCCAATGGTCCGCCTTCTTTCCCAATTCTTGGGGAGAAATTGGTCCTAGGTCTACCAGATGCTGATGCAGTTTATCATTGAAACAATTACTTAACAGGTGTTCTTTCACAAATAAATTGTACAGCCCATCATAATTACTTACACCACTGCCTTGAATCCAACCATCTAGTGTTTTTACTGAGTAGTCTACAAAGTCAACCCAGGTCTGGCTCGAGGATTTTTGAGCCCCCCTGAATCTAATCCTATACTCCTCAGTGGAGAATCCAAAGCCCTCAATCAGGGTACCCTTCATGAGGTCATAAGATTCTGCATCTTTTCCAGAGAGTGTGAGGAGTCTATCCCTACACTTTCCTGTGAACATTTCCCAAAGGAGAGCACCCCAGTGAGATTTGTTCACTTTTCTGGTTACACAAGCCCTCTCAAAAGCTGTGAACCATTTGGTGATGTCATCACCATCTTCATATTTAGTTACAATCCCTTTAGGGATTTTCAACATGTCAGGAGAATCTCTGACCCTATTTATGTTGCTGCCACCATTGATGGGTCCTAGGCCCATCTCTTGTCTTTCCCTCTCTATGGCTAGGATCTGTCTTTCCAAAGCCAATCTTTTGGCCATCCTGGCTAACTGGATGTCCTCTTCACTGGAGTTATCCTCAGTGATTTCAGAGTTGTTGGTCCCTCCTGTGAGGGAACCAGCATCTCTGACTATTATTTGTGGAGTCAGGGCTTGAGTAGCCCTGCTCTCCCTAAGTAGGACTGGAGGGGGGGAATTTCCCTCCAAGTCACTATCTTCATCCTCTGAATTGCCACCCTCAGAGGGGTTGGCCTTTTCAAACTCTGCCAAAAGCTCCTGGAGCTGTACTTTGGTAGGTTTGGGGCCCATTGCTATTTTCTTTAGTTTACAGAGTGACCTTAGCTCTCTCATCTGTAGATGGAGGTAAGGTGTGGTGTCGAGTTCCACCACAGTCACATCTGTGCTAGACATTTTGCTTCTAAAAGTTGGAATACTTTTTAAGAATCTACAACTAGTTCTAGGTTCTAATTCAAACTTTTACAAACTTTTAAACTCTAGAAGAAATGCTAAACAGGATCTAACACAAGGCCCTAGCAGGTCTTTTAAGAATTTAGAAAACTTTTCAAATTGCAAAAATCAATTTCTAATGACAATTTTGGAATTTGTCGTGTGATCAGGTATTGGCTGAGTAGTCCAGCAAATGCAAAGTCTTGTACCCCACCGCTGATCCACCAATGTAGGAAGTTGGCTCTGTATGTGCTATTTCAAAGTAAGGAATAGCATGCACAGAGTCCAAGGGTTCCCCTTAGAGGTAAAATAGTGGTAAAAAGAGATAATACTAATGCTCTATTTTGTGGTAGTGTGATCGAGCAGTAGGCTTATCCAAGGAGTTGTGTTAAGCATTTGTTGTACATACACACAGACAATAAATGAGGTACACACACTCAGAGACAAATCCAGCCAATAGGTTTTGTATAGAAAAATATCTTTTCTTAGTTTATTTTAAGAACCACAAGTTCAAATTTAACATGTAATATCTTGTTTGAAAGGTATTGCAGGTAAGTACATTAGGAACTTTGAATCATTTCAATTGCATGTATACTTTTCAAGTTATTCACAAATAGCTACTTTAAAAGTGGACACAGTGCAATTTTCACAGTTCCTGGGGGAGGTAAGTTTTTGTTAGTTTTACCAGGTAAGTAAGACACTTACAGGGTTCAGTTCTTGGTCCAAGGTAGCCCACCGTTGGGGGTTCAGAGCAACCCCAAAGTTACCACACCAGCAGCTCAGGGCCGGTCAGGTGCAGAGTTCAAAGTGGTGCCCAAAACGCATAGGCTATAATGGAGAGAAGGGGGTGCCCCGGTTCCGGTCTACTTGCAGGTAAGTACCCGCGTCTTCGGAGGGCAGACCAGGGGGGTTTTGTAGGGCACCGGGGGGGACACAAGCCCACACAGAAATTTCACCCTCAGCGGCGCGGGGGCGGCCGGGTGCAGTGTTAGAACAAGCGTCGGGTTCGCAATGGAAGTCAATGAGAGATCAAGGGATCTCTTTAGCGCTGCAGGCAGGCAAGGGGGGGCTTCCTCGGGGAAACCTCCACTTGGGCAAGGGAGAGGGACTCCTGGGGGTCACTTCTGCAGTGAAAGTCCGGTCCTTCAGGTCCTGGGGGCTGCGGGTGCAGGGTCTTTTCCAGGCGTCAGGACATAGGTTTCAGAGAGTCGCGGTCAGGGGAAGCCTCGGGATTCCCTCTGCAGGCGGCGCTGTGGGGGCTCAGGGGGGACAGGTTTTGGTACTCACAGTCGTAGAGTAGTCCGGGGGTCCTCCCTGAGGTGTTGGTTCTCCACCAGCCGAGTCGGGGTCGCCGGGTGCAGTGTTGCAAGTCTCACGCTTCTTGCGGGGAGTTGCAGGGTTCTTTAAAGCTGCTTCTTGAAACAAAGTTGCAGTCTTTTTGGAGCAGGTCCGCTGTCCTCAGGAGTTTCTTGTCGTCGTCGAAGCAGGGCAGTCCTCAGAGGATGCAGAGGTCGCTGGTCCCTTTGGAAGGCGTCGCTGGAGCAGAGTTCTTTGGAAGGCAGGAGACAGGCCGGTGAGTTTCTGGAGCCAAGGCAGTTGTTGTCTTCTGGTCTTCCTCTGCAGGGGTTTTCAGCTAGGCAGTCCTTCTTGTTGATACAGGAATCTAATTTTTCTAGGGTTCAGGGTAGCCCTTAAATACTAAATTTAAGGGCGTGTTTAGGTCTGGGGGGTTAGTAGCCAATGGCTACTAGCCCTGAGGGTGGGTACACCCTCTTTGTGCCTCCTCCCAAGGGGAGGGGGTCACAATCCTAACCCTATTGGGGGAATCCTCCATCTGCAAGATGGAGGATTTCTAAAAGTTAGAGTCACCTCAGCTCAGGACACCTTAGGGGCTGTCCTGACTGGCCAGTGACTCCTCCTTGTTGCTTTCTTTGTTCCCTCCAGCCTTGCCGCCAAAAGTGGGGGCCGTGGCCGGAGGGGGCGGGCAACTCCACTAAGCTGGAGTGCCCTGCTGGGCTGTGACAAAGGGGTGAGCCTTTGAGGCTCACCGCCAGGTGTTACAGCTCCTGCCTGGGGGAGGTGTTAGCATCTCCACCCAGTGCAGGCTTTGTTACTGGCCTCAGAGTGACAAAGGCACTCTCCCCATGGGGCCAGCAACATGTCTCTAGGGTGGCAGGCTGCTGGAACTAGTCAGCCTACACAGACAGTCGGTTAAGTTTCAGGGGGCACCTCTAAGGTGCCCTCTGGGGTGTATTTTGCAATAAAATGTACACTGGCATCAGTGTGCATTTATTGTGCTGAGAAGTTTGATACCAAACTTCCCAGTTTTCAGTGTAGCCATTATGGTGCTGTGGAGTTCGTGTTTGACAAACTCCCAGACCATATACTCTTATGGCTACCCTGCACTTACAATGTCTAAGGTTTTGTTTAGACACTGTAGGGGTACCATGCTCATGCACTGGTACCCTCACCTATGGTATAGTGCACCCTGCCTTAGGGCTGTAAGGCCTGCTAGAGGGGTGACTGACCTATACTTGCATAGGCAGTGAGAGGCTGGCATGGCACCCTGAGGGGAGTGCCATGTCGACTTACTCGTTTTGTTCTCACTAGCACACACAAGCTGGCTAGCAGTGTGTCTGTGCTGAGTGAGAGGTCTCCAGGGTGGCATAAGACATGCTGCAGCCCTTAGAGACCTTCCTTGGCATCAGGGCCCTTGGTACTAGAAGTACCAGTTACAAGGGACTTATCTGGATGCCAGGGTCTGCCAATTGTGGATACAAAAGTACAGGTTAGGGAAAGAACACTGGTGCTGGGGCCTGGTTAGCAGGCCTCAGCACACTTTCAATTGTAAACATAGCATCAGCAAAGGCAAAAAGTCAGGGGGCAACCATGCCAAGGAGGCATTTCCTTACACTTTGTTTCAGAGGAGCAGATTTAAAGACCCCTGCAATCCCCGCAAGAAGCTTGAGACTTGCAACACTGCACCCGGCGACACCGACTCGACTGGTGGAGAAACAACACCTCAGGGAGGACCCTCCGGCGACTCCGAGACTGTGAGTAACCAAAGTTGTCCCCCCTGAGCCCCCACAGCGACGCCTGCAGAGGGAATCCCGAGGCTCCCCCTGACCGCGACTGCCTGACTCTAAAATCCCGACGGCTGGAAAAGACCCTGCACCCGCAGTCCCCAGCACCTGAAGGATCGGAACTTCAGTGCAGGAGTGACCCCCAGGAGGCCCTCTCCCTTGCCCAGGTGGTGGCTACCCCGAGGAGCCCCCCCCTTGCCTGCCTGCACCGCTGAAGAGACCCCTTGGTCTCCCATTGAATCCTATTGCGAACCCGACGCTTGTTTGCACACTGCACCCGGCCGCCCCTGCGCTGCTGAGGGTGTACTTTCTGTGTGGACTTGTGTCCCCCCCGGTGCCCTACAATACCCCCCTGGTCTGCCCCCCGAAGACGCGGGTACTTACCTGCTGGCAGACTGGAACCGGGGCACCCCCTTCTCCATTGAAGCCTATGTGTTTTATGTACCACTTTGAACTTTGAACTCTGCACCTGACCGGCCCTGAGCTGCTGGTGTGGTGACTTTGGGGTTGCTCTGAACCCCCAACGGTGGGATACCTTGGACCCCAGTTTGAATCCCGTAGGTGGTTTACTTACCGGCAAGAACTAACATTACTTTACCTCCCCCAGGAACTGTGAAAATTGCACTGTGTACACTTTTAAAACAGCTAAATGTGTTTTATGTAAAAAGTATATATGCTATTGTGATTATTCAAAGTTCCTAAAGTACTTACCTGCAATAACTTTCAAATGAGATATTACATGTAGAATTTGAACCTGTGGTTCTTAAAATAAACTAAGAAAATATATTTTTCTATAACAAAACCTATTGGCCTGGAATTGTCTCTGAGTGTGTGTTCCTCATTTATTGCCTGTGTGTATGTACAACAAATGCTTAACACTACTCCTTTGATAAGCCTACTGCTCGACCACACTACCACAAAATAGAGCATTAGTATTATCTCTTTTTGCCACTATCTTACCTCTAAGGGGAACCCTTGGACTCTGTGCATACTATTCCTTACTTTGAAATGGTGCATACAGAGCCAACTTCCTACAATTGGTTTTCAGGACACTGTCTGAAAGCATTCAGTCTTTTGTTTTAAAAATTCTAAAACTCTGTGAAAAAGACTAATTCTGTCAGGAAACAGCCAGCTGCTGATGAGAAGTGAAAAGGCTGCTGTGAGAGAAGCATATGAGAACTCTCAACTCTGAGGTATTTCTTTTCACTTAACTGTTTAGATTCCATTACGTGATCATGTAGGCGCAGGAATTTGTCTACAGAGTGTGTGGCGTAAATACAGTTCGGCAACTGAGTGTTGTACGCCATTCCAACAGCTGACAGAGTTTGTGAAAATTACTCATTCGGTCAGGATACACAGAGGTACTAAAGAGATAAGTGAAGTTCCTTTCTTTGAATGTCGAAAGGCTGCTGAAGGAGAAGCATATAAACTTTCACTTCTTAGGTATTTCTCTCCATTTGACAATTCAGACTCTACTACGAAATTAAGTAAACTCCAGAATTCCTATCACCAGAGGGGGTAAAATGAATTTGGCTAGGCAGGCGAAAAACTGTACAACATTTCTGATGCATTGTTTTTCAGCGACAGCTGCTTGAAAACATATAGCCATAATCTTAAAATCCCAGATGTCTGTCACCATCTAAACATGTAGCTACATTTATAGTGTTAATATCTACCTACTTTGCGGGTTGATTAATACCATATTTGATTACTAAGCTGTACTTATTTATTGTCTCTTCCAACGTTGAAGTATAACAGTATGGCCAGTGGCAAAACTAATAGAAAGTCTTTGTTTACACAAGTAGTAGGGAACACTGTACCACAAGGCACTTTTACTATTGTCCCTCAAGACACTGCTTCTATTGACCTTATTTTAAAAGAGATCTCTGCCATCGACCAAAGATTAGGATCTATGGATGTCAAAATTTCAGATCTCGCAATAGAAATGAAGACAATACAGATGGATCTAAACTCTTTTCATACCAAAGTGGAAATTCTAGATAAAAGAACCACCTTTTTGGAAGAAATATTAGGTAATGCAGAGTACTGGGGCCCAGATATCCGGCACCTAAAACAAAAAATTATAGATTTGGAAGACATTTGTTTTTATGGAATTCCAGAAAAAATTGAAGTGAATAATGATGTGAAGAACTTGCTACTAATGTTAATACCGCGTCCTCTGAACATATCTTTTGAGCATCCCCTTGAGTTGCAGAAAGCTCGCGGAATTCGGTCAAGAACTTCAACTTCAACTCTTGAATCTAGACCTAGACCGATTATAGCATGCCTCTTATGTCACAAACAGGTCTGCCAAACATTAACAGCTACTCGTAAACATAGTCTGTATGACTTGGAATGTCGTAATGTATTTATTGCTGCAGACTTCTCCACTGAATCCAATGCCACACGAAAAGCGTTCCTGCAACTTAGGCCAAGACTTTGCAAACAGGATATCAAATATGGTCTTTTAGAACTTGCCACAATGTGGATCACAATGGATGGGTAATCAAGGGATTACACAGAGCCTGAGGATTTGGTACGCGTCCTGGACAGTTTGGATGACCAACATATGGACTCAACACCACCACCCCTGAACAAAACATCTATGATAGTCCACATCAATAACAGAATGAGCCACAAAGCCATTGTACCGGTAGATTACACGTCCGTACCTTTAAGAATCAGTTTGACAGAGATAAAGCAGTCCACTGTGTAGAGGTACTCATGCAGGAAAATTCCAGAGACAAATCGAGATCACCTCTAAAGTCATCCACTTCTTTTAATAAAGTAACTGATGCTCAACCTTCCACTATCACTTCTTCCAGCTAGATGAGTATATTAATACATGCTATGTATTAATATGTTATTACTGTTTTACTGCAGTTATTCATTCTGATGGATATGATTAATTTACTTTTCTCATATATTGTTGTTCAATAACCATGTACATTTCATACTGTATTTATATATGCAGATTTTCTCTTGGATAGACTGTATAACTCCATGAAGTGGTTTTTCCTATAATCTATTTACCATGAGAGGTTTTCTTTCCTCCCCTGCAGAGTCTGGTTCTTGAATTGAGGTGTAGACCCACCGACGAAAGATACATATTCTTTGATCTATAGTGTTCTTTTATATTCTAGCATTTAGAACAGTGTACTTACACCATTTAGAGTTTAGTGTTAACAATATTTTATGGTTATAGTTCCACATATTGGTTTCAGGTTTACTATACTCCAGATAGTTTTTTTTTTCCATCCAGTAATTTTCCATTATCACATTACCATATCATTTATCTACCTCCCTTTCCAGCATTTGGACCCAGTTTCACACACTACAAATATACTCTAACATTTCGAGTCAGCATCATGAAAACAAGTCCTATGCAAGTTGTCCCTATCAATGTCAATGGCTTTACTAATTACATTAAAAGGAAGAAAATTCTTTCCTATCTAGCCTCCAAACATACTGATATTGCTCTCATCCAGGAGACACAACTATCTGATATAGAATCAGAAAAATTAAAATGAGACTGGGTAGGCCAAATTCTTTACAGCTGCAAATCCTCTTCTCACATATCAGGAGATCCTACATCCCACACTACTACCAGGAAAAGTGTTGTAGCCATTCTAATACGGAAAACACTACGATGCCAAATATTACAGCATTGGTCAGATGAGGATTGTAGGTTTGTTTTAGCCAAGCTTAAAGTTGGTAATGATATATTAGGAGTGGCTCCATTTATGCCCCTGTTGGGACTAAAGCCCCATTTTTACTTCATCTAAATAGAATTCTAACAGAAATGGGACTTTCCAGAATAGTTCTGAGAGGCGATTGGAATCTTGCCCCAGATGTGATCTTAGACAGAAAGGGTCCCATGGACAACTCATGGTAGAGATAGAGCCATTGTAGGAAGTTGGCTCTGTATGCACTATTTCAAAGTAAGGAATAGTATGCACAGAGTCCAAGGGTTCCCCTTAGAGGTAAGATAGTGGCAAAAAGAGATAATACTAATGCTCTATTTTGTGGTAGTGTGGTCGAGCAGTAGGCTTATCAAAGGAGTAGTGTTAAGCATTTGTTGTACATACACACAGGCAATAAATGAGGAACACACACTCAGAGACAAATCCAGCCAATAGGTTTTTGTATAGAAAAATATCTTTTCTTAGTTTATTTTAAGTGCCACAGGTTCAAATTCTACATGTAATATCTCATTTGAAAGGTATTGCAGGTAAGTACTTTAGGAACTTTGAATAATTACAGTAGCATATATACTTTTTACATAAAACACATTTAGCTGTTTTAAAAGTGGACACTTAGTGCAATTTTCACAGTTCCTGGGGGAGGTAAAGTATTGTTAGGTTTTGCAGGTAAGTAAACCACCTACGGGGTTAAGATTGGGGTCCAAGGTAGCCCACCGTTGGGGGTTCAGAGCAACCCCAAAGTCACCACACCAGCAGCTCAGGGCCGGTCAGGTGCAGAGTTCAAAGAGGTGCCCAAAACGCATAGGCTTCAATGGAGAGAAGGGGGTGCCCCGGTTCCAGTCTGCCAGCAGGTAAGTACCCGCGTCTTCGGAGGGCAGACCAGGGGGGTTTTGTAGGGCACCGGGGGGGGGGGGGGGGAGGGGGGCACAAGCTCTCACAAAAAGTACACCCTCAGCGGCACTGGGGCGGCCGGGTGCAGTGTGCAAACACGCGTCGGGTTTTCAATAGGTTTCAATGGGAGACCAAGGGGTCTCTTCAGCGTTTAAGGCAGGCAAGGGGGGGGGCTCCTCGGGGTAGCCACCACCTGGGCAAGGGAGAGGGCCTCCTGAGGGTCACTCCTGCACTGGAGTTCCGATCCTTCAGGTGCTGGGGGCTGCGGGTGCAGGGTCTTTTCCAGCCGTCGGGATTTCAGAGTCAGGCAGTCGCGGTCAGGGGGAGCCTGGGGATTCCCTCTGCAGGCGTCGCTGTGGGGGCTCAGGGGGGACAACTTTGGTTACTCACAGTCTCGGAGTCGCCGGAGGGTCCTCCCTGAGGTGTTAGTTCTCCACCAGTCGGGGTCGCCGGGTGCAGTGTTGCAAGTCTCACGCTTCTTGCGGGGATTGCAGGGGTCTTTAAATCTGCTCCTCTGAAACAAAGTTGCAGTCTTTTTGGAACAGGGCCGCTGTCCTCGGGAGTTTCTTGTTTCTCTTGAAGCAGGGCAGTCCTCTGAGGATTCAGAGGTCGCTGGTCCTGGGGAAAGCGTCTCTGGAGCAGGGTTCTTTAGGAGGCAGGAGACAGGCCGGTAGGACTGGGGCCAAAGCAGTTGGTGTCTTCTTCTTCTGCAGGGTCTTTCAGCTCAGCAGTCCTCTTCTTCTTGTAGTTGCAGGAATCTAAATTCTTAGGTTCAGGGGAGCCCTTAAATACTAAATTTAAGGGCGTGTTTAGGTCTGGGGGGTTAGTAGCCAATGGCTACTAGCCCTGAGGGTGGGTACACCCTCTTTGTGCCTCCTCCCAAGGGGAGGGGATCACATTCCTATCCCTATTGGGGGAATCCTCCATCTGCAAGATGGAGGATTTCTAAAAGTTAGAGTCACTTCAGCTCAGGACACCTTAGGGGCTGTCCTGACTGGCCAGTGACTCCTCCTTGTTATTCTCATTATCTCCTCCGGCCTTGCCGCCAAAAGTGGGCCCGTGGCCGGAGGGGGCGGGCAACTCCACTAGCTGGAGTGCCCTGCGGTGCTGGAACAAAGGGGGTAAGCCTTTGAGGCTCACCGCCAGGTGTTACAGCTCCTGCCTGGGGGAGGTGATAGCATCTCCACCCAGTGCAGGCTTTGTTACTGGCCTCAGAGTGACAAAGGCACTCTCCCCATGGGGCCAGCAACATGTCTCGAGTGTGGCAGGCTGCTAGAACCAGTCAGCCTACACAGGTAGTTGGTTAAAGTTTCAGGGGGCACCTCTAAGGTGCCCTCTGGGGTGTATTTTACAATAAAATGTACACTGGCATCAGTGTGCATTTATTGTGCTGAGAAGTTTGATACCAAACTTCCCAGTTTTCAGTGTAGCCATTATGGTGCTGTGGAGTTCGTGTTTGACAGACTCCCAGACCATATACTCTTATGGCTACCCTGCACTTACAATGTCTAAGGTTTTGCTTAGACACTGTAGGGGCACAGTGCTCATGCACTGGTGCCCTCACCTATGGTATAGTGCACCCTGCCTTAGGGCTGTAAGGCCTGCTAGAGGGGTGACTTATCTATACTGCATAGGCAGTGTGAGGTTGGCATGGCACCCTGAGGGCAGTGCCATGTCGACTTACTCGTTTTGTTCTCACCAGCACACACAAGCTGGCAAGCAGTGTGTCTGTGCTGAGTGAGGGGTCCCCAGGGTGGCATAAGCTATGCTGCAGCCCTTAGAGACCTTCCCTGGCATCAGGGCCCTTGGTACCAGTTACAAGGGACTTACCTGGATGCCAGGGTGTGCCAATTGTGTAAAACAAAAGTACAGGTTAGGGAAAGAACACTGGTGCTGGGGCCTGGTTAGCAGGCCTCAGCACACTTTCGAATCAAAACATAGCATCAGCAAAGGCAAAAAGTCAGGGGGTAACCATGCCAAGGAGGCATTTCCTTACAGCCATACTGGGAGACATCCGAGAAGATCATGGTTTGATCGATATCTGGTGTTTACTACATCCATCAGATAAGGGGTTTACATAACACTCTGCATTCCATGATTCCCATTCTAGAACAGATTACTTCCTTATTTTACATTCTATTACACCACAAGTACTAGATTGTGATATTTTAGAAATTGCACTGTCAGATCACGCTCCTATCAGTCTCCATCTTGATTGGGGTCTGAAACGCCCTTGTAGGATACCATGACCATTAAACATATCTTACTACAAACTATCAGCAGTAAAGTCACAATTACAATCACATTTGACTACTTAAATGAAAGATAACAAAGGTTCAGTTTCTTCCCACAAATCTTATGGGCAGCCGCAAAATCCACTATTAGGGGCAAATTATGAGGGATTCTGCCATAACAAATGCAGAATAGAACATCAGGGCATTTTGGAAAATGATATCAAAACACAGACACATACTCATTTCAGTAATCCAACTGAACCTTCTAGATTGGAAAAAACTAAGATGGAACTTAATACACTATATACTTTCAAAGCAGAATATATGCTATATAGACTTAAGGCTTGCAATTATGAACAAGGAGAAAAAGAAGGCAGTTTACTAGCGGCACGATCAAAACAGCGTGAAGCTATGACAGCTATTCCAGCTATATAACCCTGAGGGTAAGATAATAACTGAGACTCAAGCAATAGCCAATGTGGTTGCAGATTATTATACCCAATTATATAGTTCAGAAGTTGATGATGACTTCCTCAAAGAATAGGAATTCTTTGATAAAATAACACTCCCTTGTCTCAATGAACAGGACCGGCTCATGCTGGCAGGCGAAATAACAAAAGATGAAATTGTGCAAGCAATCTCCACTCTCCCATACAATAAAGCACCAGGAGAAGATGATTTTCCTGGGGAATTTTACCATTGGGTAAAACCAGAAGCAATAGATGCCCTTTATGAGGTTTATAAAGAAGCAGAGAAAACTGGTAGTCTCTCCTCATTTTCAAATAAAGCGATCATAACTGTCCTTCCCAAACCGGAGAAAGATCCATTATACTTCAGTAACTATCATAAGATATCCACATATATTAGTGGATGGTGGGTAAAGAATTATTGTCTCACCTTATACAAATACATTTCGGAGAACTGCTTGTCCTACTGCTGCGTCCATCCTGTCTGTTGCATCCAGGCAGGAGTGCTGAGTGAAGGTGTGGCTGCTAGACCACCTTGCCGCTCTGCATATTTGCTGTAAAGGCAATCCTACGAAGAGAGCTTTGGAGGCGGATACAGCTCTGGTGGAGTGGGCATTAACGTTGGCTGTCAGTGGCTTTCCTGCTAGCAGATGATAAAAGTGTATGGAAATGTTTATCCACCGAGCTAAAGCCTGTTTGGTAACAGGATGCCCCTTTCATAGCTGTCCGTAGCCTAAAAACAATTGATCAGCCTTGCAAAAGCTGATAGTCTTTTATGTGTAAAATTTGAGACATCTATTGATATCTAAGGAATGTAGCGCTTTTTCAGCTGGAGTTTGGGAAGAAAGTCTTCAATACTACTGGTTCGTTCAGATGAAAGCTAGAGGGAACTTCAGGGATAAATTTAGGATTAGTTCTAAGGAGGACCGTGACAAACTTAAATTGAAGAAAAGGTTGAGAGATTGGGAATGCCTGAATGTCACTGACCCTCTTTGCGGAGGTAAGCGCTAACAGTGCTCTCTTCCACTAAATATATTTAAATTCTGCTCTGTGTATAGGCTCAAATGGATGCTTCATCATTTGCGAAAGTACAATATTGAGGCGTCAGAGAAGAGAAAGGATTTTAATTGGAGGAAAAAATCTGAATAGTCCCTTTAGGAATTGTTTTACTATTCTGGAGGACCATAAAGATGGTGAACTAGCAATACGACAAAATCTAGAAATGGCTGCCAGGTGAACCTTGATGGATGTGTGAGAGAGACCTGATTTTGCCAAGTGAGGAAGATAAGGAAGTATCTGTTTTGGAGAAGACGTCAGAGGGTGGACATCGGAATCCTCACACCATATACAGAATCTTTTCCATTTGAGTTTATATGTTTAATTTGTAGCCTGGGCCCTAGCATTAGGGAGCACCTCACAACAGTGTTGTAATATTTAGGTCAGCAAATTCATTGAATTCAGGAGCCAGGCTGATAACCAAAGAGAAATCGTGTTGGGATGACAGACCTGGTCCCGATCAATCGTTAGAAAGTTCAGTATTGGTTTTAGCAGAATGTGAGGTTGTTCCGAGAGGAGCAGGAGCTCTGTGAACCAAAATTGTCGTGGCCATCTGGGACCCAACAGCAATAGCCAACAAGGTTCTCTCTTCATCTTCTTTAGATTTCTCAGGATTAGCAGAAGTGGGGGAAAAGCGCAAGCATAGATTCCTCACCATTTGATCAAAAATGCATCCCCCCCTCGACCCAGTCTGTGGTTGCTAGCTTGCGTAGTACTGGCATTTCTTGTTTTACTTTGTCACAAAGAGGTCCAAACTGGGCTTGCCCCAGTGAAGAAAAATATGATTGAGAGTTGCCTGGTTGAGCTCCCACTTATGGCAGGTTGTTGAGGTCCTGCTTAGTGAGTCCTCCAGAATGTTTGATACTTCAGGAATGTGTTCTGCTCTGAAAGTTATGTGATGTCGAAGAGCCCAATTCCATATCTCTTGTGCCTGAAGAGACAGCGCTGGCGATTTTGTACTGCCCTGCTTGTTGAGGTAATGCATGTTTGTGGTGTTGTCGCTTCGGAGCAAAACCGATGAGCCCCTGATCTTGGTCAGGAAGGGCTTGAGCACTAGGAAGACTGCTTTTAATTCTAACAAGTTGATGGGGAGCTGTAGGAAGTTGGCTCTGTATGTGCTATTTCAAAGTAAGGAATAGCATGCACAGAGTCCAAGGGTTCCCCTTAGAGGTAAAATAGTGGTAAAAATAGATAATACTAATGCTCTATTTTTGTGGTAGTGTGGTCGAGCAGTAGGCTTATCCAAGGAGTAGTGTTAAGCATTTGTTGTACATACACATAGACAATAAATGAGGTACACACACTCAGAGACAAATCCAGCCAATAGGTTTTTATATAGAAAAATATATTTTCTTAGTTTATTTTAAGAACCACAGGTTCAAATTCTACATGTAATATCTCATTCGAAAGGTATTGCAGGTAAGTACTTTAGGAACTTCAAATCATAAAAATTGCATGTATACTTTTCAAGTTATTGACAAATAGCTGTTTTAAAAGTGGACACTTAGTGCAATTTTCACAGTTCCTAGGGGAGGTAAGTATTTGTTAGTTTTACCAGGTAAGTAAGACACTTACAGGGCTTAGTTCTTGGTCCAAGGTAGCCCACCGTTGGGGGTTCAGAGCAACCCCAAAGTCACCGCACCAGCAGCTCAGGGCCGGTCAGGTGCAGAGTTCAAAGTGGTGCCCAAAACACATAGGCTAGAATGGAGAGAAGGGGGTGCCCCGGTTCCGGTCTGCTTGCAGGTAAGTACCCGCGTCTTCGGAGGGCAGACCAGGGGGGTTTTGTAGGGCACCGGGGGGGACACAAGTCCACACAGAAATTTCACCCTCAGCGGCGCGGGGGCGGCCGGGTGCAGTGTAGAAACAAGCGTCGGGTTCGCAATGTTAGTCTATGAGAGATCTCGGGATCTCTTCAGCGCTGCAGGCAGGCAAGGGGGGGGGTTCCTCGGGGAAACCTCCACTTGGGCAAGGGAGAGGGACTCCTGGGGGTCACTTCTCCAGTGAAAGTCCGGTCCTTCAGGTCCTGGGGGCTGCGGGTGCAGGGTCTCTCCCAGGCGTCGGGACTTTAGGTTCAAAGAGTCGCGGTCAGGGGAAGCCTCGGGATTCCCTCTGCAGGCGGCGCTGTGGGGGCTCAGGGGGGACAGGTTTTTGTACTCACAGTCTTAGAGTAGTCCTGGGGTCCCTCCTGAGGTGTTGGATCGCCACCAGCCGAGTCGGGGTCGCCGGGTGCAGTGTTGCAAGTCTCACGCTTCTTGCGGGGAGCTTGCAGGGTTCTTTAAAGCTGCTGGAAACAAAGTTGCAGCTTTTCTTGGAGCAGGTCCGCTGTCCTCGGGAGTTTCTTGTCTTTTCGAAGCAGGGGCAGTCCTCAGAGGATGTCGAGGTCGCTGGTCCCTTTGGAAGGCGTCGCTGGAGCAGGATCTTTGGAAGGCAGGAGACAGGCCGGTGAGTTTCTGGAGCCAAGGCAGTTGTCGTCTTCTGGTCTTCCTCTGCAGGGGTTTTTCAGCTAGGCAGTCCTTCTTCTTGTAGTTGCAGGAATCTAATTTTCTAGGGTTCAGGGTAGCCCTTAAATACTAAATTTAAGGGCGTGTTTAGGTCTGGGGGGTTAGTAGCCAATGGCTACTAGCCCTGAGGGTGGGTACACCCTCTTTGTGCCTCCTCCCAAGGGGAGGGGGTCACAATCCTAACCCTATTGGGGGAATCCTCCATCTGCAAGATGGAGGATTTCTAAAAGTTAGAGTCACCTCAGCTCAGGACACCTTAGGGGCTGTCCTGACTGGCCAGTGACTCCTCCTTGTTATTCTCATTATTTTCTCCGGCCTTGCCGCCAAAAGTGGGGCCTGGCCGGAGGGGGCGGGCAACTCCACTAGCTGGAGTGTCCTGCTGGGTTGGCACAAAGGAGGTGAGCCTTTGAGGCTCACCGCCAGGTGTGACAATTCCTGCCTGGGAGAGGTGTTAGCATCTCCACCCAGTGCAGGCTTTGTTACTGGCCTCAGAGTGACAAAGGCACTCTCCCCATGGGGCCAGCAACATGTCTCGGTTTGTGGCAGGCTGCTAAAACTAGTCAGCCTACACAGATAGTCGGTTAAGTTTCAGGGGGCACCTCTAAGGTGCCCTCTGTGGTGTATTTTACAATAAAATGTACACTGGCATCAGTGTGCATTTATTGTGCTGAGAAGTTTGATACCAAACTTCCCAGTTTTCAGTGTAGCCATTATGGTGCTGTGGAGTTCGTGTAAAGCAGACTCCCAGACCATATACTCTTATGGCTACCCTGCACTTACAATGTCTAAGGTTTTGTTTAGACACTGTAGGGGCACAGTGCTCATGCACTGGTACCCTCACCTATGGTATAGTGCACCCTGCCTTAGGGCTGTAAGGCCTGCTAGAGGGGTGTCTTACCTATACTGCATAGGCAGTGAGAGGCTGGCATGGCACCCTGAGGGGAGTGCCATGTCGACTTACTCATTTTGTTCTCACTAGCACACACAGGCTTGTAAGCAGTGTGTCTGTGCTGAGTGAGGGGTCTCTAGGGTGGCATAAGACATGCTGCAGCCCTTAGAGACCTTCCTTGGCATCAGGGCCCTTGGTACTAGAAGTACCAGTTACAAGGGACTTATCTGAATGCCAGGGTGTGCCAATTGTGGATACAATGGTACATTTTAGGTGAAGGAACACTGGTGCTGGGGCCTGGTTAGCAGGGTCCCAGCACACTTCTCAGTCAAGTCAGCATCAGTATCAGGCAAAAAGTGGGGGGGTAACTGCAACAGGGAGCCATTTCTTTACACAAGCCCCCCCCAGCCCACAGGCCAGGAGACTCAGCCCAAGCTGGGAGAGTCTTCCTAGTCTGTCAGGCGAGGAAGGGTAGGAGAAATAGGCTGGTTAGTTGCAGGGCCTACTCTGCCTTACATCCTTCTGTTCAGGTCATTCCCTTTGGGGAACTGACCCACTTCCACAGTGATAGGACCTAGTCTGAATTGCCTCTTGTCTGCTTCTTCAATGTCTCCACCCATTCTTTTTATTTTGGGTTTAGAGGTATCCACCTCTGCTAATCTTATCTTAGCCAGGGTCATCCCTAGCTTACCCAAAGAGGTTACCCAGAGCTGGAGTAACCCCACCATGACCAACAGGGTCAGGGGGCCTAACTTGCTATTTGGCATGGGGTCTGACCACCATGCCAAGGATAGTGCAGCCACAAAGGCTAACACCCAGCAGAGGCCACTGACAGCTGTCAGTGCCCAGAACCACACCTTTAGCTCTTCACCTAAAAGGGAAGGGGCTAAGTTACAGGCTTCTTTGGGTTCAGGTTGCCTGTCTGCTGTATTGGAGTGGGGGGTTACCACATCTTGTAGTAAACACCCTTCTTCCACTCTTTCTTCTGTTAGCTGAGGAGCCACCCACTCAGGTTTAACAGTTGCCTGACTAGCCAGGACTTCTTGTGGGTCAGGTTGGACTTTATCAGGGCCATTTTTGGAGTTCTCCCCTACTGGAGCAGAATCTCCTTGGCTTGCTGTAACCTTGGCTAAAGGTTGTCCACCCTTCCTACTCTGTTTTCTTTTCTTCTTCTTCTGGGGCCTGCTTGCATTTACTGCAGAGGCAGGACTTCCAGAATCCTTGGGAGAGGACTGGCACTGGACCAGTTCCTCTCTTGAGCTCTGACTAACCTCTGGGTAGTCATTTCCAAGGAGACAATCAAGGGGGAGGTCTGTACTGACTACTACCCTTCTCCAGCTAAGAGTGCCACCCACTTCTATGGGCACTAAAGCCACAGGCCTCTTAGTGACCCGGTCTAGGCTAACTCTTACCCTGGCAGTCTCACCTGGGATGTACTGGTTTGAGAGCACCAGCCTGTCATGCACGATAGTGTGACTGGCACAAGTGTCTCTCAGGGCAGTGGTTGGGATTCCATTCACCAGTAGGTGGTGGAAGTGTCTACTTCCCTCTGGAATCTCCAACTCACCTGTTGGGCCCTGTTTCCAGTTGAAGGCTAGGAAGACCTCCTCATCTGAGGAGTCATCTCCCATGGCTACACTGGTTACCCCAGGAATTTTGTTCTGGGGTTTGTTTTTGGGACAAGAAGTGTCCTTGGTGTGGTGCCCAGACTGTTTACAGTTGTGGCACCATGCCTTAGTGGCATCCCAGTTCTTACCCTGGTACCCACCTTTGTTTTGGGTTGTGTCTTGGGGCCCACCCACCTGTTCTGGTTTTTGGGGGCCTACAGAGGACTCTTTTTCTTTATTTCTAGTGTCACCCACTTTCTCCTGGGGAGTTTTTGTAACCCCTTTCTTTTGGTCACCCCCAGTGGAAGTTTTGGTTACCCTAGTCTTGACCCAGTGGTCTGCCTTCTTTCCCAATTCTTGGGGAGAAATTGGACCTAGGTCTACCAGATACTGATGCAACTTTTCATTGAAGCAGTTACTTAAAATGTGTTCTTTCATAAACAAATTATAAAGCCCAACATAGTCACACACTTCATTTCCAGTTAACCAACCATCTAGTGTTTTTACCGAGTAGTCTACAAAATCAACCCAGGTCTGGCTCGAGGATTTTTGAGCCCCCCTGAATCTAATTCTATACTCCTCAGTGGAGAATCCAAAGCCCTCAATCAGGGTACCCTTCATGAGGTCATAAGATTCTGCATCTTTTCCAGAGAGTGTGAGGAGTCTATCCCTACACTTTCCAGTGAACATTTCCCAAAGGAGAGCACCCCAGTGAGATCTGTTTACTTTTCTGGTTACACAAGCCCTCTCAAAAGCTGTGAACCATTTGGTGATGTCATCACCATCTTCATATTTTGTTACAATCCCTTTGGGGATTTTTAGGATGTCAGGAGAATCTCTGACCCTATTTAAGTTGCTGCCACCATCGATGGGACCTAGGCCCATCTCTTTTCTTTCCCTTTCTATGGCTAGGAGCTGCTTTTCCAAAGCCAATCTTTTGACCATCCTGGCTAACAGGGGGTCATCTTCACTGGAGTTATCCTCAGTGATTTCAGAGGTGTTGGTCTCTCCTGTGAGGGAACCAGCATCTCTGACTATTATTTTTGGAGTTAGGGTTTGAGGGACCCTGTTCTCCCTAGATAGGACTGGTAGGGGGGAATTTTCCTCCAAGTCACTATCCTCTTCCTCTGAGTTGCCACCCTCAGAGGGGTTGGCCTTTTCAAACTCTGCCAAAAGCTCCTGGAGCTGTATTTTGGTAGGTTTGGGGCCCATTGTTATTTTCTTTATTTTACAGAGTGACCTTAGCTCCCTCATCTTAAGATGGAGGTAAGGTGTGGTGTCGAGTTCCACCACAGTCACATCTGTGCTAGACATTTTGCTTCTAAAAGTTGGAATACTTTTTAAGAATCTACAACTGGTTCTAGAATCTAATTCAAACTTTTACAAACTTTTAAACTCTAAAAGAAATGCTAAACAGGATCTAACACAAGGCCCTAGCAGGTCTTTTTAGAATTTAGAAAACTTTTCAAATTGCAAAAATCAATTTCTAATGACAATTTTGGAATTTGTCGTGTGATCAGGTATTGGCTGAGTAGTCCAGCAAATGCAAAGTCTTGTACCCCACCGCTGATCCACCAATGTAGGAAGTTGGCTCTGTATGTGCTATTTCAAAGTAAGGAATAGCATGCACAGAGTCCAAGGGTTCCCCTTAGAGGTAAAATAGTGGTAAAAATAGATAATACTAATGCTCTATTTTTGTGGTAGTGTGGTCGAGCAGTAGGCTTATCCAAGGAGTAGTGTTAAGCATTTGTTGTACATACACATAGACAATAAATGAGGTACACACACTCAGAGACAAATCCAGCCAATAGGTTTTTATATAGAAAAATATATTTTCTTAGTTTATTTTAAGAACCACAGGTTCAAATTCTACATGTAATATCTCATTCGAAAGGTATTGCAGGTAAGTACTTTAGGAACTTCAAATCATAAAAATTGCATGTATACTTTTCAAGTTATTGACAAATAGCTGTTTTAAAAGTGGACACTTAGTGCAATTTTCACAGTTCCTAGGGGAGGTAAGTATTTGTTAGTTTTACCAGGTAAGTAAGACACTTACAGGGCTTAGTTCTTGGTCCAAGGTAGCCCACCGTTGGGGGTTCAGAGCAACCCCAAAGTCACCGCACCAGCAGCTCAGGGCCGGTCAGGTGCAGAGTTCAAAGTGGTGCCCAAAACACATAGGCTAGAATGGAGAGAAGGGGGTGCCCCGGTTCCGGTCTGCTTGCAGGTAAGTACCCGCGTCTTCGGAGGGCAGACCAGGGGGGTTTTGTAGGGCACCGGGGGGGACACAAGTCCACACAGAAATTTCACCCTCAGCGGCGCGGGGGCGGCCGGGTGCAGTGTAGAAACAAGCGTCGGGTTCGCAATGTTAGTCTATGAGAGATCTCGGGATCTCTTCAGCGCTGCAGGCAGGCAAGGGGGGGGGTTCCTCGGGGAAACCTCCACTTGGGCAAGGGAGAGGGACTCCTGGGGGTCACTTCTCCAGTGAAAGTCCGGTCCTTCAGGTCCTGGGGGCTGCGGGTGCAGGGTCTCTCCCAGGCGTCGGGACTTTAGGTTCAAAGAGTCGCGGTCAGGGGAAGCCTCGGGATTCCCTCTGCAGGCGGCGCTGTGGGGGCTCAGGGGGGACAGGTTTTTGTACTCACAGTCTTAGAGTAGTCCTGGGGTCCCTCCTGAGGTGTTGGATCGCCACCAGCCGAGTCGGGGTCGCCGGGTGCAGTGTTGCAAGTCTCACGCTTCTTGCGGGGAGCTTGCAGGGTTCTTTAAAGCTGCTGGAAACAAAGTTGCAGCTTTTCTTGGAGCAGGTCCGCTGTCCTCGGGAGTTTCTTGTCTTTTCGAAGCAGGGGCAGTCCTCAGAGGATGTCGAGGTCGCTGGTCCCTTTGGAAGGCGTCGCTGGAGCAGGATCTTTGGAAGGCAGGAGACAGGCCGGTGAGTTTCTGGAGCCAAGGCAGTTGTCGTCTTCTGGTCTTCCTCTGCAGGGGTTTTTCAGCTAGGCAGTCCTTCTTCTTGTAGTTGCAGGAATCTAATTTTCTAGGGTTCAGGGTAGCCCTTAAATACTAAATTTAAGGGCGTGTTTAGGTCTGGGGGGTTAGTAGCCAATGGCTACTAGCCCTGAGGGTGGGTACACCCTCTTTGTGCCTCCTCCCAAGGGGAGGGGGTCACAATCCTAACCCTATTGGGGGAATCCTCCATCTGCAAGATGGAGGATTTCTAAAAGTTAGAGTCACCTCAGCTCAGGACACCTTAGGGGCTGTCCTGACTGGCCAGTGACTCCTCCTTGTTATTCTCATTATTTTCTCCGGCCTTGCCGCCAAAAGTGGGGCCTGGCCGGAGGGGGCGGGCAACTCCACTAGCTGGAGTGTCCTGCTGGGTTGGCACAAAGGAGGTGAGCCTTTGAGGCTCACCGCCAGGTGTGACAATTCCTGCCTGGGAGAGGTGTTAGCATCTCCACCCAGTGCAGGCTTTGTTACTGGCCTCAGAGTGACAAAGGCACTCTCCCCATGGGGCCAGCAACATGTCTCGGTTTGTGGCAGGCTGCTAAAACTAGTCAGCCTACACAGATAGTCGGTTAAGTTTCAGGGGGCACCTCTAAGGTGCCCTCTGTGGTGTATTTTACAATAAAATGTACACTGGCATCAGTGTGCATTTATTGTGCTGAGAAGTTTGATACCAAACTTCCCAGTTTTCAGTGTAGCCATTATGGTGCTGTGGAGTTCGTGTAAAGCAGACTCCCAGACCATATACTCTTATGGCTACCCTGCACTTACAATGTCTAAGGTTTTGTTTAGACACTGTAGGGGCACAGTGCTCATGCACTGGTACCCTCACCTATGGTATAGTGCACCCTGCCTTAGGGCTGTAAGGCCTGCTAGAGGGGTGTCTTACCTATACTGCATAGGCAGTGAGAGGCTGGCATGGCACCCTGAGGGGAGTGCCATGTCGACTTACTCATTTTGTTCTCACTAGCACACACAGGCTTGTAAGCAGTGTGTCTGTGCTGAGTGAGGGGTCTCTAGGGTGGCATAAGACATGCTGCAGCCCTTAGAGACCTTCCTTGGCATCAGGGCCCTTGGTACTAGAAGTACCAGTTACAAGGGACTTATCTGAATGCCAGGGTGTGCCAATTGTGGATACAATGGTACATTTTAGGTGAAGGAACACTGGTGCTGGGGCCTGGTTAGCAGGGTCCCAGCACACTTCTCAGTCAAGTCAGCATCAGTATCAGGCAAAAAGTGGGGGGGTAACTGCAACAGGGAGCCATTTCTTTACAGGAGCATTGCTTCCTGGGTGGTCCATTTCCCTCCCACTGTCAGGTCTTTGAGGTAGGCGCTCCATCCCTCCAGAGACACGTCTGTGGTCAGAACATGTACTGGGTTTTGATTCAGAAATGAGAGACCTTCGGAGATGTGAGGGGTCTTCAACCAACATTCCCTGGCCTGTTACATTGGTCGGTTTATTTGGACAATATTGTCTGAAGATCCGTTTATTTGTTTCCACTGCCTGTCTAACTGTTGCTGAAGTGGTCTTGTGGAGACGGCAGTTTGGTATTAATGGAATGCACGAGGAGAGCATTCCCAGAAAAGATTTGTAAATCAGGAAAGATGCAGACTTTCTTTTGCTGAGGCGAAGCGCTAGACTTCAAATCCTCTTCTGCCTGTCCTGAGGCAAAAGCTTTTGCTTGTTGTGTATCTAATACGGGTCCTAGAAAGGTGATGTTGGTTGACAGCGTTGGATGTGATTTTTGGTAGTTAACTGAGAGGCCTAATCTCTGGAAGAGGGATAGGCATGTTGCTGTGTCTCTGGCTGCCCTGGATGCTGTTTATGCTTTTATCAGCCAATCGTTCAAGTATGGAAACAGTTGAACTCCTTTTTGACGGAGGTACGCTACCACTGGAGCTAAGACCTTAATGAACACTTGAGGAGCCGATCCCCAACCAAATGGTAACACTCTGAATTGGTAATGGATGCCTGCTACCTTGAAGCGTAAGAATTTTCTGTGGCTGGGGTGAATAGGGATATGAAGATAGGTGTCTTGGAGCTATAAGGCTGTCATGTAATCCCCCTGGTTGGGCAATTGTAATACATCCTAAAGAGTGATCATCCAAAATGATTGTTTTTTCAGGAATTTGTTTAAACATTGAAGATCTAAGATGAGGCGCTAGTCTCCTGTCTTTTTCCGGTTGAGGAAAAAGTGAGAGTAGAAGCCAGTTCCCCTCAGACTTTGGTACAATCTTTATTGCTCCCTGGTCTATCATTGTGGAAATTTATAAAAGGAGCTCTCTTAAGTGGGCAGGTGGGGGGTCCTCGTGCCGGTACCTCTGGAGGAGGCTGCAGAAATTCCAGGGTATGCTTTTTGGTGATAATATAGAGAACCCATCGGTCTGAGGTGATCTGGGACCACTTGTGGGAGAAGCTGGAAATTCTGCCCCCTATCTGAGAGTTGGAATGCTGGCACCTGGTGGAGGTCAGTGTTTACTGGCTGTGTCCTTGTTCCTATAAGTAGACTTTCCTCTTGTGGTATGTCTGTAGGCTGCAGGTGGTTGTTGCCTGTAGGATTATTATTGTTGTTGCTGATTGGTGGCTGAACGAAACTGGCCTGGTAAGGTTGGTACTGTCTGTACTGGTGCAGGCCACCTCTACAGGAATAAAGTCCTCTGCTTCTTGCCTCTCGAAAGGACTGCCTTTTGAATTGTACAGTACACAACGATCTAGCTGTTTCCGTGTCCGTTTTTGTTGATTGTAGCGCGTCATTGACATGCTTGCCAAACAGTAGTTCCCCATCATATGGCATATCCAGAACGTTCATCTGCACCTCTGGCGGAAGTGGCCTTTAGCCAACCCTGTTGTCTTAGTACTGTCGCTCCGGCTAGCTGGTGAAAACCCGTGGACGACATCTATTGTCTATGATCTCGGCAGACATCTTTTCTCCCTCTTGCAATAGCTTTCAAGCTTCAGATCTAGCATCCTCGGGAAGGAGATCGATGTATTGGGAGGAGTCCGAACACATCTGGCGGTCATATCTGCTTAGAATCGCCAACAAGTTTGGTGCCCTGACCGTTGTAGCCGCCATTGTGGAGACCTTTTTTCCCATTGTATCTAAGCACCATGCTCCCTTATCCAGGGGTGTGAAGAGGATGGATTTCTTGACCTGCGCTGGGCCGCCTGAGTTATTATGGAGTCAGGTTTGGGTTGACCAATCAAACAAGCTGGTGAATTTTCTGGCACATTGTATTTTGTGTCTAGTCGAGGAAGTACTGCTGGTATGGAGGATGGGGTCTGCATTACTTTTAGGCCCTCTTCCCAGATAAAGTCTACAATTGGGATTGCACAAACTGACTTTCTGTTGTCTTCCTTAAAGTTATAAAGGAAGCAATCAGACTGCTTTGTAACAATGGGAAGCTGGAATCTCTTGGCTGCTCTTTCCATTTCACTATGGAATCCCCCAATCTCTTGTGGCGGAATAGAGGTGGATGGCATTTGCGTCTGGTAGTCATCCCATTCATTGGGGAGTGAGGCAGTGTCCTGGATCTCCCCTTCTTCCTGATCTTCCAAGGAAGGTGGATAATTTTCGAGAGGTGAAGATGGAGGTGGTAATGGTACTCTAGGTACTTGAAACCAAGGATTGGTCTCTGGAAGAAGGACTTAACGGTAGTTGTGGATGCTGCAGAGGAGTGGTTGATCCTGGTGGTGGGAATCTACTGTAATAATCTTGCATCATATGCTGCAAATTGGGAATTAGTGACACTGGCATCTGCACTGTTAGTTTGCGTTCTTGCGAGCGTATGTGTTTTTTTGATCGTGAAACGATTGCTGAATATATAACCCTTCACACTCGTACTCCTCCTTTTCCTGGTATTTAATTTGTGGGTCTGAAGGACTATGTGCCCCGGGAAACAGACCCTCATCTGAGTACTCATCTCCATATTCCTCTTCATCCTCATCAAGAGGATGTTCTGGAGGTACAGGTGACACCTTACTAGGTGAGGTATGTGAAGGTAGCAAAGTCTCTTGAGTAGATTCACGTTTTGTTATCGACGCAATAGGTGTAGTCGGTGCGTCTGCAGGAAAGAAATAGTCGACGATGTTATCATCAACAGTGTCCTAGTCGATGAAGCGCTCATTAACGGTGCCCTCGTCGGAGCAGTCGTCAAGGGTGTTGTCATTCTTGAAATTGCCGTCATCAAAGCTGTCGTTGACGGAGCCGGTGTCATTGGAGCTGCTGTCGACGGGGCCATAATTTCTGGTTCATATGTCGACAGAGCCATTGAAGATGTAGTGGCTTTTGATTTCTTACCCATCAACAATGGATCTGATGTGGAGGAATGAAGCCTTGTCGAAGATGGTTCTCCAGAGGTTGATTTCTTCGACATCTTTTTACCCTGGGTCGATGGTAAAGGCGGCCCATATTTAATGCTCACTGATGTTATTGTCGTTGATGATAACGGCCTTATCATGGGCGACAGCGGAGTTGTGAACGCTGCTGTTGATGTGGTGGCATAGGGTATCAAACCTGTTGAAGATGGGCTCGTCAACGGCCTCGTCTACGAGACTGACATTTTTTTATGTCAATAGTGGCAGAGAACTGGATGGTTGTTTAATTTTTATTGAAGTGGAAGCTGGAGTGGAAGGTTTGGAATGACCTTTCTCACTATGTTTCCTTGAAGTGGAAGGAACTTCCTGTGTTTTTTCCTTCAGAGACTGCATTTTCTTGGCTGCCTTACTTCTTTTCGGAGAGAAGCTCTCCAAAGATCTTTTCCTCTTTCTGGATGCCACTGAGGTGTCGCTGTCCATCATCAGAGAGGTTTTCCCTGGATTTAAGTTTTTGAAGCCAAAGCTGGAGCCTGGCCTCTCCGTCTCTCAAAGTTTTGTGAGGAAAGGTTCTACAAATTTTATAATCTTTCACCTTGGCCTCGGAAAACAGTAAATGCAATCCTTGTGACGACACTCACAGTGAAGCCTTAGCTTCCCACAGGTGTTGCAGGGTCGAAATAGACCTTTCTTGGCCATAGACTTGGTGTAGCAGTCACAGCTGCAGAAGTGGAAAACAGTATTCAAAGGAATTCCTGTCAGGAAAAGGTAAACTGAGCAGAGCTCAGGGGGACTACCTTAACACGACATGCAGAAGAAAATCTGAGAGACTGGAGCCTCTGTGCTGAGGGTTCTAGAGGGTGCTCTTGCCCGATTGGCTGGACTTTTGGTCATTTCTAATAACACTGATAAGCTATTAAAACAAAAGTATTTTGTATTAATTTCTTTGTAAATTTTTAATTTACTTCTTTCTATGTACCGTGGGATTCCCACTTTGACGACGGGGGATGATTCAAGCATGTGAATCTATATAAGATACCCCAATACTGGAGAAGCCTTTTTACTTCAGGACAGACAACAAAAACTCAGAACACTGGCACTCAGGCTCCTAGAAAGCAAGTCAGATTCACTGCATCTGTTCACATCACTCCCAGGGTTGATGTCCTCAGCGATAATTCTAATGCCCTTTGCCCGCCTAAAATTGAGGCCTCTACAGGAGGAACTAGATAAGAAATGGATGCAATCAACTGGATCATTCGACAATCTAGTGAAACACTCACCAGGCATTATATAAGCTGTAACATGGTGGTCTCAGACCAACTGTCTTTCCGAGGGTCTCACATTCCTCCCTCCAATCCCAGATTTTGTAATAACTACGGATACCTCCCTAGAGAGCTGGGTCGGCCACCTTCAAGATCTACAAATCCAGGGGAAATGATCTCCAGTCAAAAGGAGCATGCATATCAATTAACTGGAGCTCAAAGCAACTTTTATAGTGCGTGAAAATCTGAGGGACTCTGCCTCCGTTTGGGTGTGTTCTACAGGGTGCTGTTGCGTGATTAGCTGAGTTTGGCTCATTTTAAAGGACATGGGTAATTTATCAAAGTGATTGTTCATTACCATTATAGCCTATTTTATTGTTATGAGACCACTGCACTACCACTTCAACAACGGGGAATGATTCAAGCATGTGGATCCATGAAAAATACCAATACTAGAGAACTACAGTTGCAGGTAAGTAACTTATTGTATTATCTGTTGGAAATATGTACTCTATTCTAAAGGTTTTTGCTGAGTCACTTCATTGCAAGCATGGATCCCAAACTAAATACAATGTTTAACTATAACTGTTTCAGCAATGGTACCTTCTACAGATTCATAGGTGAGCCTTCATCTCCACTCCTGTAATGAGTTTATGGTGTCCTTTCCAAAAATGGAAACCACAATAGGTGCTTCAGTGGAAACTGGTTATAGAATCCCTTTTGTATTTGTCCAGGCCTGTCATACTCAATGATAAACAAGCATGCAAAACATGTGCAAGAGGTAAGATGACCTTGGGTAAATAAATGCACTCTACTAAAACAGCTTGTTATGCAAGGCTTGCTCAAAAGGCATGACATGATATGCAAGTGCCTCGCTTACACCCAGCAACTGCCAGACAAATCTATGGCCATATATAGCTTGATCTTAAGACTTGCATTTGACTGGCCAGGAGTTATGAAGAATTGTTTTTGTGAACTCTGGAAAATCCCAGCTTTTGGCATGTGGAAACCACACCCTGTGTCGTTTATCGTGCTGTTGGCACACTTACCACACAACCTGTTCTTTGATTCGGATTAGTTAGGTACATAATGTTTGTGCAATCTTGGCATCTTCTGATCAGCATCACGCCATGTATTTGCCCATAAGTGATGAAGAAATCACCTTCTACTCCTTTTGTGTTTTTTCATGTATAAAAGACCTAATGAAAGTTCTCTCGTTGGACATGCTGTTTGCCAAACACTTAGCCCCATTATCTCAAATACCACTGTGTATGAAACCTGACTTCGTCTCTGTCTCTTCAATTAAAGGAGCTTCTATATTTCAAGTCCGCCCTTCAGTGCTACTGGAGACCTTGCATATCTCTCGTACCGTTGGTGCCTTGTTTTGTGGGAAGACAAGTAAACAATCTCAAGCACCACCTTCCTGAAAGGTGCCAGATACTAAATTTTAGAGACTTTTAGGATTTGACCTATCTGCAAGCAGAACTGACAAAAGCTAACTGAGTGCCCTGCACTTTTGGCATCAAAACACTTCTTGAAACATGCTGTGGCATAGAGCAGGACTTTAATAAAGTACAACCCTTCATGTCCCACCTTCATCCCTCACCATGTTGAAAACTGGACAACCTAGGGGATGACTGTAATACCGACCACTCAGGTGGATTTCTGTTCTCTTGTCTGTGGATAGCCTAATTCCTGTATACAATGCAGTAGCTGGATTGAAAATCTTTTATCACCACCATAAAACTTTAAATGAAAAAGATAAGAGCTGCAATACAAGATACGATAAACACCATGCCAGTCACTCACACTCAACCCCAGAATGCTTCCTACATAGGTTAGCAGCAAGTACACCACCCTTCCAACAAACCACTCCCAACACGGTGTAGCATGCCACCCATCAATGCAATTCCACATCCCAGAATGACGTATGAAGAGCGGTACAAATGCAATTACAATGAACCATGTCTAGATGGTGCTGACAATAAGAATGATGGCCAAATCAGCCCCTTCCGAAAAATGAAATAACTGTGGAAATGGCTTTCATCCATACTATGCAAGAGAAAAGAAGACATGTAAGGTGTGAGGTGGTGGGTTGATGGAAGGTAGTCTCACCTGGGTAGGAGAATATATTCTACACTTCCTGTGAGTTAGGCACCCTAGAAGCATACAGGGTGGTAATGCTACAAAAAAATTGCACAGACTTTTGTTAATGAAACATCATTACTTTATTAACTCTGTACATGGCACTGAAAGTAACAAAACGGAAAGTATCAAACAGGAACACACATTTCTAAAAGTATGTCCAATCTCCTCCCTGTTTTCAAGTGTTCTTTATATTCACAAATTTCTTTGCCAAAGGCAGATGGTGATTGGCTGCCAGGAGGGCTTTTTTAGGTTGGCTATGGCTGCAGGACTTTAGTATCAAATGTGAGGATCTTGCTCCCACAAACATGGCAGGAGGAATATTTCCTGAAATATAGCATGGCTTCTCCTGTTTACAGACGAGGAAACGGTTACTGCTTAGCACATGCAGAAACAGCAGAGCCTTGAGTGAGTAACTGCACCGTAGTCATTTCCACAGCCAAGCCATCAAATAGCTCACAGGTTTACATTCAATTCAGTCTCTTCACCTATTCCACACTGAGGAATTTCCTCTTCTTGGCTGTGTGAGTATACGGGTGCCAGCGCCATTCCACATCTGCAGTTTTCTCATTTTCGAGGGTTCCAAGTTTAATCATGTACACTGTAAATAAAAAGGGTGGGATATTAAAGCATGCACTCCTGTGGGCAAGTTATAACAATGTGACTGGTCGACCTTGACCCATATTTTATGGAACCTCTTCAGTGAACAACTTGCTTTATCAGAATAAAATCTGGGTTCCAAGGGCACCATTTAGTGTTAGGAAAGTAACAGCCAGGACACTGTCCGCTATATTTAAAGCCGGTTGGGACCATTTCTGAAAGTGCTTGCTCCTCCATGGCTCATAAAAAAATGTACTGACTGCCAGCTACTATGAAATGACTTTGTCCTTTTAGAAACAAAACCCAGTTGCTTTTATTTCAGAAATACTAAAAATCCTTGGCATTGATGTTAGTTTTCTACCTTCAGCTGAGGGCTGCTGAATTTTTCTGGCAAGATTTGCCATGTCTCTCATTGTGGCCCCAGGAAGGAAAACAAAACAAGAAAGCCTTCCCTTAATATGGACATATTGTTGCTCTGTCGCAGGTGGATGGGCAGCTGGCCATATTTGCGATGGCAAAGCCAGCTGATACGCTGCAGTTGACAAACTGGGGGAACCCTCTCTCTAAAAGAGGTAAGAGAATCACAGGTTTGATGGGACAGGAGACTTACTAATTTAAGGTGAATTTCTCTACTCTGCCAAACGCCAAATGACCCTTTAGATGCCCCATTTGACTCAGGTCATATTAATCTAGTTTCACAAATGCATTTTGTCAAAGTAAACGGGCATAAACTAGTGATGCAACATAGGTAGAGGACAGTCTTCAGTTTCGACTTCTGTCTTGATGCCCAAGGTTCCAGGAGCGACCTAGTATATGGTTTAGCCCTTGTATGGGTAAGGCACTGTTCCCATTGTTAACAACTGTGATGCAGTGAAGAGATTGGTGTAGACAGCTCAATATATTGATACAATGATTTGGTATTGCTTAAATATAAAGTAATCTAGTTCAATAATAGGGGAACAATACAAGGAGATAAAGAAATAGTTTGATAGGTAGATATGTATTCTTAGTATTCTGTGGTTTGATTGTTCATTCATGTGACAAGGATATAGTCATTTGTGGATCTTGCATTTGAAACACAGTCAACTTATGTTTATCCCCATGTGAATTAATAGCCAAGGCCTTTCTCAAGGCTAGTAGAGTTTTGTGATACAAGAAGGGTTACCGGATGGTGAAGTTGCAAATTACTGTTATCTGGAGGATCAAGTGGCTCTCTGGAAAAATAAATTCTAGCCTGTACCTTTACGTTCAAGGTAATCTGGAAACTATGTTGGGCATAAAAGGGGAAACGAGAATTAGATAGATGATCAAACAGCGTCTATAACAAGTGAGGGATGGGCATGCATGGACGCATGGTCCAGATAACTTTAGGTTATCTTCCCAAAGAGTCGTAAAAATAAAATAAACAAAGAAAGGTCAGTCCTAGGAAGTTATGGCGACAGGAAGAGTCTTGCTTACTGTGCTAGTCAATGGTGTGAAACGATGGTGTGAAGTCAAGCCCTTGTAAAGTTCGCTGGAGCATCTTGTCATGAAGTCACAATGCTGTGTGCTAAAAGTGAGTCCATGTTTGGTCATACCAACTGCCTAGTCTGATGCCATTTTGAGAAAGTGTAGGTGCACAGGATGCTGTGTGGGTTGGTCACAAGTGTGCAACATCCTAGTGCGGTCACCATGCTGGGAAAGGCAACATTGGAACAGACTGCATGGTGTGGTATAGCAGTCCTCAGTCTAAATAATGGCATCATATCTTCTGTACTGCACGCCATACTTTCAGTGGCCTGGGAGAAGGATGGTGATTCATTTATCCTCATGATATAATACTGGTCAGCAAGTCCTTTTCTTGTTCGACATAGTGCTTTGTGGCGTTCAAATGGTGCACAGGTCAGACATACAGAACCATGTTAGAATTGATTTCAAGAGTTAGCTGTAGAAAGGGATGCATTACCTTTTTTTTTTTTTTTAGGAGACTGATTGGGCTTCCAATATTGGTTAAATATGCAGTTAAACTGGATGATAATGCAAGGATGTGGAATTCCTACAGCCCGACGCCCAGGATTGTTTTTGGTCAAGGACAAAAAGATTTCATGTTTATTTTGTCCTAGGGACAAGTATGCCCAACATGCTGCAGCAGAGACCCTTTGGCTCCCAGTTTACAGTACCACATTATTTATCTCTGAAGGGCAATATCTGCAGTTAGGATAATATTTATGCCCATACACTAATGCTGCTTGAACTTGCATTTATGGTTGATTAATGCAAACCCTTTAGTATAAGGGTGAGCACTCTAAGAAATTGTTGTTAGCTCGGACTACACTACTGGCAGTGGTTCCAGTATAAAAATGTGTACACAAGTGTGCACAATTTAACAACAGGAGGCTACTTATAATGCTCCTAGAATGCATTCTGGTTGGATGCAAATATTTGCAGATGCATGAAAGCAAGATGTATGATTTTTTGCTTTCAAAATAAAATGTTCAAAAAAATGCAACTAGGAAAAAAAAACATGTTTTGCTATTCTACTGTGAAAGATCTGGTACAATTTCTTTGAAACACAATAGAGTAAAATGTGTTAATGCATGCCAGTATTTCCAAACAAATATCCATAATGGAAAAATCAGTGTAACGAGTTTCAACAAGATTATGGTAAACCTAAAACTAAGCAAGCATTGGCAAAGCCAATAGATCTGACATTAGTGGTCAGCCTCTTGAGTTTGTCAATGCGTGCCTTGTTTTGACATGGTTTTTGTAAAACCTTATTGTTGCGGGAGCTGCCAGGCCCTCATCATAAAAAACATTAACAAAAATACATTTTGGCCCCAAAAAGCACATCTTGCCAGAGTAGTTCCTCAAACGCAACAAAACTATTTTATGTGCCAATATGCTCCTTATGAAAGAGCTGAATGCCGTCACTCACAGAGAAACAATACGATAGAGAACAAAATAGAATTTTTATAAATTCAAACGGTCTTGGATAACCAATTAGGGGCACCATTCTTAAAGAAAGTTACAAAAGTGCATCCATGGTACATGTTCTTGCACTAGTGCAGTTTTACAGCCTTCATGAATTCACAAGCATTTATAGAAGTACGCCCGGAAATTGTACTCCTAGAAAATATTTGTAAACTGCATTTTAGCACGAGCAACTATGCATGTATAGATTTGCTCATGTGAAAATCTGTGGAGTTCACTTTCCCTCCAACCACTTTTCCCAACACTGGAAGAAGTTTTACTTCTGCCCTTATCAGGAGCAAATTTCCAATCTTTCTCAGTATGGGCAAAGATTAGAGAAGCACTGACGAAAACCCCTAGAACATGCAAGTTAGAAGGTTTGCACAGACTCAAAGAAGCTTTCCAGTTATGGAACTACTGTTTACCCCCATCTCCAGCCCCAGTACGTAGATCTGATGAAAGGTGGGAAAACAAAGGAAATTGCGAGTATTCAAACCCTACAAAAGAATGAGTCCTAGCATAATCAGAGAGGTCATGATCAGAGCTCTTGTATAATGAGACTGCTGCCATAATAGGTTGCGCACTACATGACACTAAGGGGGACATTTGATTCTTTTCTTAACAGGACAAGTAGATTTATGATGCAGACTGTCCCATGGACAAGTAGTTATTTTGTAAAATTCCACACCCCTGTAATGCATGTACTAGTGCAGTCCAGCCAGTATTTATTCAAATAATTGTATTCTTTATGGTTGGTGAATTTTGTTTTATTATGTATTCCCAAGTTTGTACACTGAACCCTTGTGGCAGATGTGGAAACCTGGTGGTCTTTCAGAGTGTTTTTTGTGATCTGGTGGTTCTTCGATTTGCATAGCCGGTCTCTTTGATTTTACAATCGTCTGAATCCTGCAAGTGACCTTGAGTGAATGGCTCCTTGCACTTTAGAGTTTGCCACGAGCAGATTTGAATGTTGGTGTACTGATCGATTTATACAAGAATGACTTTCATGATGTGTTAGACACCGTATTGGTGCCTTTGTTGGATTCCTCCTTCCCATGTTTTTTATCCAGTAGTTAAGTTTTGTTTATGCTTATTACACCTTGTGCTGTGATTAGAGTCTGGCCTCTAGGGGTAAGGAGTTCAATTTGTTTTCCTATTTTTGTGAGCATTCTAGGTTAATGCTGCAGCTCCATTTGATGCTCATTTTAGGTAGTCCACCCAGTTTCTTCCCCCCCCTTAAAGTGTACTGTCATATTATCGAAAAAGATAACCTTGTATGTAAGCAATACATTTGCATAATATTAACACATTGCAATGCCTTTTAAGTAAGCAATACTGAATCAACATGTTAAGTCTTACACATCCACCCATGTGCTTCATAAACTAGTGATAATCATCCTTCAGCTGGCTTAATCCAATATTACAGTCTTCAATTTAACATTCTACATATAACTGACAACCACACCCCTCCCAAAAACAAACTGTCAATGAACATTACTTTAAACGAACCAACTTAATTTTTCCTCTTCCTGGATGCAGCATGGGCAATCTAGAAGAATTATTTTAGAGCTTCTAGTAGCAAAGCTTTCCTAAAGGCTATTTCAGGGAATTCCTTGTCTTGATCTGTCAGCCTATTACATGTGTGACTCCTTATATAACCGTACCAAACAATAGGGACTGGGGCAAGGATAATACACAATCATTTTACTGCTTGTTGGTCCAAGGGGTGAAATATCCTTGAATGAACATAAAGAACCCTCAAATAGGGATCAAATCTGGGCCACTGGATTTCTGAAACATTGCCTTTAACTCTGCAAAACAGATTGTGTCTACCTTTTAGACTCAGCCAAAAAAAGGTAATGTAAGACTGCTGTCAACTTTCAGAGCAGTCTGGAGCATCTACAAATTTACAGTTCAAGTTGAGTATCAGGTGTAATGTAAATCTGTCCATACAGCAAGAAGCCTACCTTTCCATGAGCACCAGTTTTAAATTAACATTTGTAATGGCGCAAATCATCATGCAAACATATTATTCGATGAAAACCAATAACATTGCCTTCAAAAGCATCTCCTGCCCACAATGGACTGGGTGGTTTGGACATTTCCAATTATGGCATAGGCCCTTCTTCAATTTAAACTTACATTTCATCTCGAACCTGGGACCAACTTCTGAGAGTTCTATGTTCCGGTGATCTTTTTTTTTGTACACATGGTGCCTGTATAAGAATAAAAAAAGCACTGTGTCAGCTCAGACCCACATATTCTGGCCACTTCATTTCCACTAGTGAGAGACCTCCGGTAGTAATACTGGATATTTAGCATTAGCGAGCTTCCTTGGGTAGGCTCAGGAGAAGCAGCAAAAGATATGTTGGTGGCACTTACAATATTCAATCTCACATTTATGTGGTGCTTTATACCTTTGAGGAGGACACTAAGCACTCTACTCAGGGTCAGATTTCTGGTGCATCCTTACAGCGTATGCTGGATTTGTCCTACATGGAAATGCTGGATGAAGTGTCTGTGATTCCAAGATGCGTTTCTAACATGAAGTGGTGAAACTATATACTTTTACTCTATTTCCAGCCATTGCAGCCAACACTTATTACTTCAGCCCATTTAAAAATAAGATTTACCAATGTCCAATGTCAAACTTTGTGCTCAGATCATGTCACTGGCTAAAAACAAGATCTTCTAACTACATCCAGTGTAGGGCCCATTTTGCCTCAAGGATGAGCAAACTACTGTTCCTAATCACTTAACTTAAAGACCAGGCTTTGGTGCTCTCTGCTATCTGAACCTAGCTTAGATTAATAGATCAGTATTAGAGGCAGGCCTGAAGCTCCTCAAGAAAGCCAGTGTTATCACATAAATTCATCTTGGGCAGCAACAGTGCTTTCGAAATACATAATTTGCCATTGACTTATTTAAAAATATTTGTTGCAACATTTCTTTTTAGAAGGGCATGGTTAGAGATTTGTGACCGTCTTTCCTACAAGGCACATCTCCCTCATGAACTACACACACTGAAATGCCTTCATTTCGTCAACATTCTGCGGAAATAAAGGTGATAGGAGTTTATTTTGGAGAAACTGCTTCTGTGTACCTTAATTATCAATCACTTATGCCTTTTTTAATAAGGAAATAGCCAGCCTACTTTGAGGCCTATTGCTTAACTCTCTCCATTGAAGGCAACTACACACTTCCTCATTCAAGGGAAACACTACTTCAGGACGTGATGGCTCAACAAACACTCCACTATGTATGGACAACACTGGGATTTACTCTCTTCTGCAACTGCTTCTTTAGGTGAGAAAGCCCAAGCATAGGTTCAGACACAGTGTCTGATGCAAGCAAACGTCCTAGGGAGGGAGAGCAAAGAGGGCCCTAGGGGAATTGGGAAAGAGTCCAGACATGATAAAAACGGTTCAGCAACAGATCTTCCTTGTATGAGTGAGACCTATAAACAGGAAGTGAAGAAGTACACACAAAAGGGAATAATACATTTAAAGTGCAAATGGGAATATGTGTTGAGTGAGAGAATATGGCAGGAGAGGTGCAGCAGCCATACATGTATTAGAAAACATAGAATTAAATTACTTTAATAGATAAACACATTGAAACTAGGAAACTGATTAACCTATTCAGTGGAATGGAATCAATAATTAATGCAAATAATGTCTGAGCTACAAAAAAAGAAATAATTAAGCATGAGGCACTAAAATAAAACATGAAACAAAAACAACGCATCTACACCAGAGCAGGTCCCTAGACGTTGACCAGATATCCCAGTGAATTTTTATGTTGTAATGTCCTGTTTTTATAGCACTTCGTACCCCTGAGACCACAAATTATTCCAATTTGAAAAGTATTCCTGGGTGCTCTTTTAGGGTTTGAGATTGTAATAGTATTGGCAGTAGTATGTTCTATAAGAGATGTTGGGTGAGGTGCATGAGGTTCACATAAATGCAGCTAAAGTCACAGCACATAAGCTTAAAGTGCAGTAGAGAGTAGAAACAGACCTATTTGTGTATACCTACATAAATTTGCACAGATCATCATCTGCCTCTTGCATGTATAGTTATTGGAAGTTCTGTTTTTAGTGCCTAATGATACTGAAGGTACTTGACAATTCTTTTCAACGTAGGCATTTCATAATCTTGTTGTCTAGACATAGGTGGAGTTTCCACTGGGTTAAGTCTTTTTGAAGGGTAGCATAGTAAATAGAGTGGGCAGCCTTGAGCAAGGAGGTCTTGGTTGATGATACGTGTGGAGTTTTTGTTTAAGGAAAAGAGGTCGAGTCTCGTGGATGGCTCGATGAGTGATGCTCATTGCCTTGAAAGGAACTGTGCACTAACTGATGATAACCATGTCCTGCAGACAACAACTTTGAATTACATTAACTCAACACATCAGTCTTCTCAAGTCAATAAAATGGGCTGCATCCCCTTGGGTAACGGTAGGACCAGTTATATAGAGGACTATGAAAACAAGTTTACTTCCCTGCAGTAATGATGTTCCTCAGAGAAATGTCAACCACAGATTATCTACTTGAACCCCTTCTCAGGTCTCAGTGGATCTGGTAACTTTTCCATAGCCCATTCACTTTCAACTGCATCAGGTGGCACAGAACCGCACTGACTGTGGTGTGTGTGGGCTCAATCAAAAGTAAAGTGTTGACCTTCATATGAAATGCCACGTTATGGTGACATCAGTTCTGTCAATTTTCCATGCAAAAAAGACGCAAGTATGTTTAGAAAAAAAAAAACTGTACATTATTCAAAATCACAACATGAATATATCCTCAAATAGGGAGGATGGGATGGGCTAAGTATCCATCAGAAATCTGCCAAAACAGTCCCACAAAAAAAGAAGGTTGGGGAGTGAAATCCAGGTTCGATCCGAAAAGACTGCAAAACTGCCTTACTGTACTTAAACTGAGCACGGCTCCCTAGCTCTTGGAAACGTAAAAGAGCAGAAATAAAACCAAGTTGCAGAATTACAAATAGACTGCGCAGGAAAAGGAGCCGAAGATGCCACCATACCCCTCATAAAATGAGACCCAAACCCTTAGGAGAAGATTTCTCTGCCAACTCATAACCATATTTCACAGTCTTTCAATGTGAAATAGAAACTGCATACCCTTTCTTCAGTGCTTTAAAAGTAAACAAATTAGGAACATTTTGAAAACTACTCAATCTTTAAATACAGAAGCTCAAATTCCTCCTAGAGTCTCACCTATCTCTCCCTCCTCTTTTGAAGGATATGAATGGACATTAGTCTGTTACACATGAAATTCAGACGCCACTAAGTTAAAAAAGGGGTCCCCTGAAGGACTACCATATTCTTCTGAAAAATACTGGAAAAGGGAAGCGGCTGACGAAACCTGTAGTTTACAGACTCTTGTAGCCGGTGTAATAGCTAACCTCTCAACTAGGCAAATAGTAAATAGCAAAATGTCACCTGACTGAGTCTGCAAAGAATCAACAGAACATTGAGTGCAACACGTAACAAAACTAGACCATCTACTAGAACACACAGCGCAAGTCGATTGCTTACGAGCCAGTAAACAACCTCTAACATGTTGTGGAAATCAAGGAGAGATCATTAACGTCTCATGTTCTTGGTTCAAAGGTTGCACTCTGAGTGGAACATGAGGAGATTTTGTCGTGAGGACCTCTTGGACCAGAGTTGGTTCTCCCATTTTAGTAGCTTTGTTTAATTTTCTTGAACTTTCTTTTTTTACTCATTTTAGCTGCGCCCTTTTAGCATTTAAATTTTACACACTTTCTACACATGATAATCTAGGAATATGCTGTACAATGTGCTTGTTTAGTTAGCCTGTGCTTGACATATAATCAGAACACTTTGTTGAAGGCTAAGAACACGGTACATGATAACCATATTCATAAAGCTGGTTAATTAGCTTTGCTCCATCTGCCTAATTATCGCAGCCCATTCTCTTTATGCAGGATTACAACTGCTTCAATAAATGTATTGAAAACTTCTATCACTTGTGTTTTCGCCTGGGCACGCATGAGCAATCTGATGAAAGGGTGAGACCTCTTTCCAGCACTTCCCTGGAGAGTCAGAGTGTCATGTTCAAGTTGCCGTTATCACCTTCCACCCTGGTTTAGGGGTTCGGCCGAGGTACTCTGTGCTAGCCAATAATTGGGCCAACAGCTCCTGAAGGTGTGGAAGGACTTGGTCCCCCACATTCTGAAGTTATGTTGTCCTCAATACACAGCCCTATTCTCTTAGTAGGAACCGTATCAGAATTTCTTCTTTTTTAAATTCCAAGTACAGAAATTTTGATTCTGTAGATGAATACCTCATCTCAGAAGGGAGGTAATCACTAATGTCACATCTGAACGAGAAGAGTTAAATCATTCCAACTTCTGAAGATACTCTGCATACTTTCACCATGGCAGATTCTATAGAATGTGCAGACTGGGGAAGATTTTTCCTTTCAATTCCATGTAGAACTTGTTCCAATGAAGTGACAGAACGCAACTGAGGCCCAGTGTCCCCAATCACACTGGATATGGAGACACAAAGCTGCCCTAGCTGACTTAACAGCACTCCTCTCAATAAAAGGACCAACTCTTGAATGGCAGAAATCCTCTTGGAGGATTAAATTATAGAGTAAGACTCATTTGAATAATCACTCAGTATAACAAATGAATTGAAATGGATTTATAAACTACTATTTCCAACTGTCGGAAAAACCCAGTTCCTACAAAACTGCGCTGTAACCTCCAAGCTCCCACACACTAGAACAGGGTAACTGCCCCGATTAACCAGTTGTCCAGATCAGGATAGAGCGCTCCCAAAGCCCTTTTCAAATAAGTAGTCTTGACCTTAGTAAACACCTCAGGTACTGAGATGAGACCACATGATGTATGTGTGATACCTCATGTATGGCATAACTGTTGGAATATAGACGCAGGCATCCTGTGAATTTTGTAAGGCCAAGACAACCTGACACAAGGACAACATTTCAAACTTCTCTTTCCTCATCAACTTATTTAGGAAAATGAACATCCAAGGTTGGACTCAAACACCCTCCTTTTTCGGAATTAGAAAACAGGAGTAAAGACTTTCTGAGGTGGAACCATTTCCATTGCGTAACACCGACCTGCTCGTACGGGGGAGGAGGGGTATACAGGTGGAGGTCTCTACAGAAAGGGCAGCCTGTAACCACTGCTTTATCATCTGCAAGTCCTAAGTGATCTTTTGCCATTTCTGAAAGAACACTGGTATCTGACCTTGCTGAAAGGTGCTCAGCAGGGCTTTCAGGCTGGAAAGGTGGAGTACAAAGAGGAATACTAATCATCCTTTACCCAATTTGTGCCCCTTGTGAACTTGAGGTTGCACTGGAGGCTGGGATCTATAAATCCGGTGACAACAGCCCCTATGTCTATTATAGTTGTTGGCCATACAAAAGGCATATCGATCAACCAAACATAAGCAGAATTAGAAAAACCTGTGATCTGCATCCACACTTGCATTCTCAAGACTATAGACAGGACCATGAACTGCAGAGTTACCTACTGTAGGAAGTTGGCTCTGTATGTGCTATTTCAAAGTAAGGAATAGCATGCACAGAGTCCAAGGGTTCCCCTTAGAGGTAAAATAGTGGTAAAAAGAGATAATACGAATGCTCTATTTTGTGGTAGTGTGGTCGAGCAGTAGGCTTATCCAAGGAGTAGTGTTAAGCATTTGTTGTACATACACATAGACAATAAATGAGGTACACACACTCAGAGACAAATCCAGCCAATAGGTTTTGTTATAGAAAAATATATTTTCTTAGTTTATTTTAAGAACCACAGGTTCAAATTTTACATGTAATATCTCATTTGAAAGGTATTTCAGGTAAGTACTCTAGGAACTGTGAATCATTACTTTAGCATGTATACTTTTCACATAAAACAAAATAAGCTGTTTTAAAAGTGGACAGTTAGTGCAATTTTCACAGTTCCTGGGGGAGGTAAGTTATTGTTAGTTTTAACAGGTAAGTAAGTCACTTACAGGTTTCAGTTTTTGGTCCAAGGTAGCCCACCGTTGGGGGTTCAGAGCAACCCCAAAGTTATCACACCAGCAGCTCAGGGCCGGTCAGGTGCAAAGGTCAAAGAGGTGCCCAAAACGCATAGGCTTCAATGGAGAGAAGGGGGTGCCCCGGTTCCAGTCTGCCAGCAGGTAAGTACCCGCGTCTTCGGGGGGCAGACCAGGGGGGTTTTGTAGGGCACCGGGGGGGACACAAGTCAGCACAGAAAGTGCACCCTCAGCAGCGCGGGGGCGGCCGGGTGCAGTGTGCAAACACGCGTCGGGTTTTCAATGGAAGTCAATGAGAGATCAAGGGATCTCTTCAGCGTCGCAGGCAGGCAAGGGGGGGGGGGGCTCCTCGGGGTAGCCACCACCTGGGCAAGGGAGAGGGCCTCCTGGGGGTCACTCCTGCACAGAAGTTCCGTTTCTTTAGGGGCTGGGGGCTGCGGGTGCAGGGTCTTTTCCAGCCGTCGGGAAATGGAGTTCAGACAGTCGCGGTCAGGGGGAGCCTGGGGATTCCCTCTGCAGGCGTCGCTGTGGGGGCTCAGGGGGGACAACTTTGGTTACTCACAGTCGTAGAGTCGCCGGAGGGTCCTCCCTGAGTTGGTTGTTCTCCACCAGTCGAGTCAGGGTCGCCGGGTGCAGTGTTGCAAGTCTAACGCTTCTTGCGGGGAGTTGCAGGGGTCTTTAAATCTGCTCCTTTTAACAAAGTTGCAGTTCTTTTGGAGCAGTGCCGCTGTCCTCGGGAGTTTCTTGTCTTTTTCGAAGCAGGGCAGTCCTCAGAGGATTCAGAGGTCGCTGGTCCCTTGGAAAGCGTCACTGGAGCAGGTTTCTTTGGAAGGCAGGAGACAGGCCGGTAAGTCTGGGGCCAAGGCAGTTGGTGTCTTCTGGTCTTCCTCTGCAGGGGTTTTTCAGCTCAGCAGTCCTTCTTCTTGTAGTTGCAGGAATCTAAATCTTTAGGTTCAGGGAAGCCCTTAAATACTAAATTTAAGGGCGTGTTTAGGTCTGGGGGGTTAGTAGCCAATGGCTACTAGCCCTGAGGGTGGGTACACCCTCTTTGTGCCTCCTCCCAAGGGGAGGGGGTCACATCCCTAATCCTATTGGGGGAATCCTCCATCTGCAAGATGGAGGATTTCTAAAAGTCAGAGTCACCTCAGCTCAGGACACCTTAGGGGCTGTCCTGACTGGCCAGTGACTCCTCCTTGTTATTCTCATTATTTTCTCCGGCCTTGCCGCCAAACGTGGGGGCCGGAGGGGGCGGGCAACTCCACTAGCTGGAGTGTCCTGCGGTGCTGTGACAAAGGGGTGAGCCTTTGAGGCTCACCGCCAGGTGTGACAGCTCCTGCCTGGGGGAGGTGTTAGCATCTCCACCCAGTGCAGGCTTTGTTACTGGCCTCAGAGTGACAAAGGCACTCTCCCCATGGGGCCAGCAACATGTCTCTAGTGTGGCAGGCTGCTGGAACCAGTCAGCCTACACAGATAGTCGGTTAAGTTTCAGGGGGCACCTCTAAGGTGCCCTCTGTGGTGTATTTTACAATAAAATGTACACTGGCATCAGTGTGCATTTATTGTGCTGAGAAGTTTGATACCAACCTTCCCAGTTTTCAGTGTAGCCATTATGGTGCTGTGGAGTTCGTGTAAAACAGACTCCCAGACCATATACTCTTATGGCTACCCTGCACTTACAATGTCTAAGGTTTTGCTTAGACACTGTAGGGGCACAGTGCTCATGCACTGGTGCCCTCACATATGGTATAGTGCACCCTGCCTTAGGGCTGTAAGGCCTGCTAGAGGGGTGTCTTACCTATACTGCATAGGCAGTGAGAGGCTGGCATGGCACCCTGAGGGGAGTGCCATGTCGACTTACTCGTTTTGTCCTCACTAGCACACACAAGCTGGCAAGCAGTGTGTCTGTGCTGAGTGAGAGGTCTCCAGGGTGGCATAAGACATGCTGCAGCCCTTAGAGACCTTCCCTGGCATCAGGGCCCTTGGTACTAGAAGTACCAGTTACAAGGGACTTATCTGGATGCCAGGGTCTGCCAATTGTGGATACAAAAGTACAGGTTAGGGAAAGAACACTGGTGCTGGGGCCTGGTTAGCAGGCCTCAGCACACTTTCAATTCAAAACATAGCATCAGCAAAGGCAAAAAGTCAGGGGGTAACCATGCCAAGGAGGCATTTCCTTACACCTACACAGTATTCAACCCAGTCTGTATCATTTGCTTTGACACATCCATCCCAGTCTTGCCAACGTTCTGTACAATGGAGAGCGTAATGTGTTGATGGAGAGGGCACAGCTAGAATAGCCAATTCCCATACGTGTATCACTCGAGCAAGCAGGTGGCTTCTGAATTAAAACAGCCCAATGAAAATGACTTCCCCAGAGTGTCTATTTTTTTTGGTTGCTTGTCAGCAGTAATAGTGTTTTGTCTCAATTTACTTGAAAAAAGCCAAAAAGGAATACTTTCAGATATACGATACTCAGAGAAGTAAGGCAGGTTTGATGGCACTCAGCTACACTTCACCGAAGATGATCAGGCAACCAGTGGAATAGACTGCAGTTTAGACCAAGGCTAGTTCACTTGATCATTTAGTATCTTTTTGATTGAGTAATTATTTCACCAATCAAAATCTCTGTGAAAAAATGAAGTCTTGTATGGTTTTGGTTTGCTTAACTTGGGACATACTTACCACCATTTCACTATTTACCAGTCGTGATATTCTAGTTCCTAATGAATTTTCTTGCATTTATAAATAGAACAATTTTTGGGGATAACTGAATAAATATGCTGGTTGCTTTGTAAACATTGTCATTATCACTGATAAATGTTTGACAGAACGCACACTGTCTCAAATGAAATGTTCTATTGCTGATTGATTCTAGGCAGGACTTTCTACTTTATCATATTTATGTTACAAAATGAGCTTCATGTGAACGTTTGTCCTATTCTTTAGTTTAATACCCATGTTCATGTGGACATTTGGGTCACTCTTGTTTTTCAGATTTTCAACAAATGCTTAGCACTACCATCTGATAAGCCTAAACTGCTAGCCAACACCACCACAAGAGAGAGGATTTAGGATTGTTATTGTAACCATTGTAAACCAATAAGGGTTGCCTGGACTATCTGCATGGTGTCCCCTTACATTGTTATATTGCATAGATAGCCAGCTTCCTACACAGGCTCTTTTAGGTATGGGAGCTCCTTTCTCAGAAGATCTATCTAAGTTGGTTGTATTACGCAGATCCATTCAAGTCAAATGGAGGTAAAAACCACCATTAAAATCATCCGTGTCCTATACAGTGGGGTTTGCAAGCTGTATTGCATCTCAGGAAGGAAGTCCATGAAGACATTTTGTTTTTGAGGAAACTCAGTCCCTCAACTATTCCTGGAATTAGTCGAAGCAGTGCCAACCGACGCCAGCAACAGTTTCAGGGGCTATGACTTAAATGTTAAGATTGAATCGGAAAATACAGTCTACTTTGAAAGCAGCTACCATACTGATTTCAAAATCGGCAGCTATTCAGGTGCTGGGACCAAAGTTGCCAACATCAATGTTGCTCCCGCCCAATATGTTGTTACAATCTCACTGGGAACCTGCAATAGCATAGGCAAGTGAAGAAGCCACAAGGATCTTCTGCACGGCATTCTCAGATGCCCGTCTGCGATACTGAAGCAGCAGGCCTAAACTTGAGATCATCCTGGTCTTAGATGTAGAAGATCTTGGATCCTTCTTTCAAAAGACGCCATAACGACTTTTGACTGCCACTCCATCCAAGCCTTAGGATGCACCTTCTAGCGTAAGCTGCATGACACAGGGCATCAACCCTACAGGAGACGAATGGCAATAAGAATGAGGATCCATCACAGACCAATTTCTCGTACAAGGGCTTGAAGTCCAGCAACTTGGGGCTTGAGAGTATGTGAAGAACTCAACATCTTGAACTGCAAATCTTGCTGAGAAATTCAACAGCTTCAAATCTGCATCTGCTGGAATCACATTAAAAAAAGATGTCACTAGCGCATGCAGCTCCTGAGATTGTGATCGACATGCAACCTACAGTGGAGCCAAAACACGCCACTGTCAGCCACATTCTACGCAAATTGACCGATTGTCTATGAAACGATTCTGGATAGTTTTTTGCCTTTGGGAAGGGATAAAAGTAAGGAATCTGCAGGCGTTATTATCCATAAAAATGGCAACATTTGAGTATATAAAAAAAAAACGTAATTAAACTAGGATTTACGGAACAGCTATAATTCACTTGATATACAGTGAAGCCTGTCCAGGAGAATCCATATCACTACTTCACCACCTTTATCTCGACCTGACATGACTCTGACCTTGCATGACTGCTATTTTAACTAGAGTCCAACTCAGGCGACTGCAGACAGTTTAATTGTTATCAAGCTGACGGGGATGAACCACTGGCATCAGATTACTTAAAAGTCACAATAAAATGTTTCGAACAGTTGATCAAATATCCAATGTTGAAATTGTATTAGTAGTTTGTGTTGTCTGGCTTGGAAAATGAGTCGGCAAGGAACAGAACTTATTTTGAATTTGTTTACACAGCCACCAATTCCTTTTGAAAAGTTGGCAACAGTGTCAGACAGAATCCTGGTAGAAAGACAAACATCAAAATGTTTTGTTCCCTGTCAAAATTTGCAATGTACATCAATCAATTCCCTCAAACGTGGCTAGAGGAGAGCATGAGATCTACACTGATCTCATGGACGCGAGTCCGAGAGAGAGACAGCAGTTCCCTCAACACCAACTAAATTCATATAGTCTTCATGATGCATGTTCTCTCTAGTTAACTGGCTCCCCTGTTTCTGGATATACACAGACAAAGCTACTCTTCAGGTGTACCCTTCATCCATAAGAGACAAGATGGAGTAATTGTACCAGAAGTCAGTTCCCAAAAGTATCTTCTAGCATTGTTTGGATCTCTAACCTGAAAGGTAGGGAGGAGTGTGGGGGGCAGGAGTTTCAGGTTTGGTGTGGAAAAGCGGTCAGTGTTCCTCTAAAAGGTAGTAGTCCCACTTTTTTTTAATGTTCCGGCTACAGTGCCACTGGAGAGTGACCCCAACCTGTTTTTTTCAGAACACCATTGTCTACCTTCCTATTAATACCTTCACTCATGCCCTGAAGGTAGCCTGGTGGGAAGCACATTCTCTCAGTTCCCATACAGCTAGGAAAAACAAAGCTCCTTCGTCTCTCAGTTCCAATCGTTACTCTCCAGGTCAGCCTTGATCCACTCCTAAGCCATCTGGGGACCCTTGAAGATTAGCCCCTGACATGAAGACTCCACTAGCCTGACAAAAGAATAACTGCGAAAAAATAGAGTGGTAAAACAGCTGCAGTATTCTCAAAAGGCAGAGTTGCAGCTTCTTACTTATGGACCTTACCAACGATGTCATTACTTTAAATTTGGAATCTGGCTGTCTATAGGCTTGGCTTAGTTTTAACGCTAGCTGCAAACTACGTTAATCTAATTTTGGGAGAATAAAATAAACAGGAGGACAGTCCTCTTTCTAGAGTGCACTCTTTAACACCCAACATCAAGCCTTCTGTGTGCTAAAAGGTTGCGGGGGGGGGGGTTATCCCCTAGTGGCTTCACTGTGCGCCTATGGCTTGGAAAATACACCTCTCCTACCTCACCCCATTCAGACTCCCCTCTGACACACTGGCCTGGAAGGAGAATCCTCATAAAAACGCTACTATAGGGTTACAAATGAACTTTGAACTTCACAACTTTGGTGGTCTTTCCCTGGGGCCAACTGCACACTGGGTAAGTAGGTGCGATGACTCCCTGGTACTGCATCCTATATACCAGTTTGACAACAGATTGTCACAGCTACAACTTAATTTACATGGTGGTGGGCTACGGATGCTTGGAGGCCTGCTGTGCCTTTTCCATGTATCAAAAAGACCCACATGGCACAGAATAACCCATGTTAACCCCGGGACATGGGTGGCCGCATCCATTTGATGCCACCATCATAGTGACGTTGCCCTGAGGCAACCATCCAGAACCGTTACACACAGCCCTGTGCAGAAGCAGGAGTGCTGCTGGCTGAAAACGTCACAAATGTCATGGGACAAATGGAAATATTGCAGTCATCTGTCAGGATCATCTCCGGCAGGCAGACTTATAGTAGAGTAGCTCTGACATCAGCAGTAGAATAGGCAGATCTGAGAAATGATCAGTCATGTGTCATGATTGTTTCTTAAAGGCTAGTGTGACTGGTCAAGGGACAGCCATACAAGAAGATTTAACTCTCAAAGGTTGTGAAGGCTGATGCTGATTCATTCACATGCCCAACCAGTGAAATATTAGCACTGCTGGTCAGTCACAAGTCAGGACCACATCTGAAAGGCCAATTAGTCAAGAAGCAGTCAGTCAGTCTTCCAATGGAAATGGTGATAAAATCAAGGAAGTATGATAAAAGAGCTGTAAGATTTTCAAACACCTCTTGTTCTTGCAGCTTCTTGTTTACACCCTTGCTTTTACTGTTGCAGGTATGGTGGCACCCTTATACATCTTACTGACTCCAGGCACAGCACTTCTGCACCACATAATAAAAATGAAATCATTTTTTTTTTTTTTTTTTAAAGAGACCCAGGGTATTTGTAGAGCTCGCGTTTACCCAAAGGGTCTTTTGCACAACGGGCGACAACAATACTTACAGCTGCCCAACTCCATGGTCACCATCAATGGGACAGGATGAGCGGACTTGCGAGGATATTAACCTGTAACCATGGGGTCAAGCAAAGATCCCTTGCAGTGGATGCATAAGTCTAAGGAATGACAGTCCTAGCTTAATGCAATAACTTTGGCAAATTAAAACCCTGTACCTAGAGTAAATATTTTACTTCTATTTTGTGAAAGCAAAGTGACCCTGTGGGGCTACCAACTTTATTTAAGTTACTCTACTTGTAGGGCTATTGACAACAATGTTTCCATGCCCTGTAAAATACAAAGAGTTGTGCAGTTCATCAAGAGGCAAAGCTGCTGCTATTGGCCACAGGAAGACCTGCCCCGAGATCTGCAACATCCACGTGGCCTGAAAAACAGGCAGCGGCCACAAAGAAGCAACGCACAGCTTGAGGAACTTCAGGGAAGCTTCCCTACATTGAAACCAATAAAGCCTTTGCCATTCTAAACTAGCTCTGTACCCCGAGGGGGGTTGCTATTTGTTCTTCCCAGTCCCTAAAAGACCTATAGTCCTGGAACCTTCATACACCCAATGTGGGTAGGAATAGGCTGTTATTATTCCAGAACCGTTTGAAATACATTAATTTCCAAATGGAACTACACTAATGAAGCCAGGGAATCCTGTGGATATTAGCAGTGCCATGAGTGGACCCCCACCACTAGAAAATCTCGGGAATGGCTGGCCATAACAGGTGCTTCATCACTACATCTGGAACCCTGTTAAGAACCTGTTCAGGAGGCCAAAGAGCAGGCAGGGGGAACTATGCTCAGCGCTTCTCTTCGTAGGAAAGACCAACTACTTTGTTAACAGAAAACAGGATTCCACTACATGTGCAATTATGGATGAATACACAATTTAGAGGTGTTCGCCTTTGTGCTTTTCAGGGGTCTCTCCTGACTAATCACATTACCCCTCCACCTGTCCCTTTGTGGGTCCCCCTTCTCTGGCTGCCCCCACTTCAGGATCAGAGTTTTAGGTGAGGTCTATCAGTGCAGCTTGTGCCCCCCCCCCCCTCCTGTGTAATCTTAGAACTCAGTCTCTTGGGCCTAGGCCAGCTAAGTCTTTCACATAGTTCACATGACCAGCGCCAGGCTGAGTTGGATCATCCCTGCAGGAGTCTCAACAGTCGCAATGAGCTTTCAGGCAGCACACAGAAGTTTTCCAGAGAAATGCTTGGCAATCGGCCATGCAGTGTGTCGTTTGGAGGGTCCTGGCAAGAGTGGAGGCTTCTACTGATGGCCCTCTTCCGGGCAGCTGGCTGCAGGTGATGAATCACTCTGACACTCTGTTTGATACTTAACTCACAGCGTTGCCCACTCAAACACTCCAATGAGCACAATGTGCAAACACCGCAAGATGATGATTATTTTTTTGGCATGGCAGATGCAAGTCGCTATATTCAGCATGCAGTGCCTTGAGTATACGACCTTGATTTTTCATGAGGCATCTCAGGGGCACTTCCTGGTCACTTATTTTTCAGGACTGCTCCTGATTCAGTGGCACCCATGGTCAGTGTTGCAGTCAAACAGTCCAAACTGTGGGGCACACAGGCCTCCAGCAGATGCTTATCCTGGCTTCAGCTGGGCCTACCACTCAAGCACACAGCTCCAGATGCCTTGGTAGCTACAACAGGGTTAATTGATGAAGATCACATTGCCCAGTCCGGCAGTACTAGGATTCCTTTGGTGCCCTTGCTTAGCAAGTCTCTGTCAGACAGACCTTATGTCAGGTTCAATTACAGTAGTTCCTTCCACAATCAGGTTCTCCTACAGGGCTGGCACTTCCTTCCCTTGCTTACAACACGATGTCTTGGCACCCAGGAGAGTCTAGTAATTTCTGCTTTAGATCGGACTCTAGGCAATGTTCCCTTGTCTCAGGGGAGTTGGCCCTAGGCATCTACCTTTACACCGATTGCGCAGATGAAGGGTGTGTATTCCAGGTCTGCTTCCTTGGAACTGGCTTAGGTTGGATAGGTTCCCAATTTGTGTGTCCTGGCCAGACCACCTTCCAGATCTGGCCTTTGTCTGCAATGCCGCTCTTCCCAGCTGGAGATGCTCCAGGTAAAGTTCCCACCACAGAAGTACAAAGAGGCATGAGCAGGCTGCACCCAGCTATTTACAACCCCTCCTCACAGATTAGGAAAAAATAAAAGAATCTGCACTCCTTCAAGAGATCCTGTAGGGCTCACCCTGCACCGCCTGCTAGCTACATAACAGCATCAGCAGTCAGAGTAATGTATAGCCCAATGTCTCAGGAAAGGCCCTGGCACTTCTAAAGAAAGCCTGTCACCTCTGTCCTCACTATAGAGTGTGGTGCTCCCCCACCCCACCCCCCTTTCAATCCGTGTGATGTCAGCAATACACATATGCTGGTCTGGGGAAAGCAAGCTCCCCTTCATCCTGTACTCTAGTCCAGGCTGTGGACTTCCAAAATGGATCTCGCAGGCCTGTACCACTTGTGCATGGTGCACTGTCAGTCACAGCACTCCTGCACAATGCAAAACATGTTTGCTTTCAGGATCCCCACATCATTGTGAACAGTGGAACCTTTTAGCTGAATGGGTTTTTAGGTATGCATTAATGACTCTCAGGTGAAAATGTGTTTACACTCATTTACTAACACAATATGCTGCACCACCATACTCCATGCATGAATACTGCAACAGGGAGGGTAGTCCTATGTCATTATGAGGGTGCACCACTTCCAGTCCAGAAGGTGGTCCAGAACCAAACACTGTAAAAAAAACAGGGCTAGGTCAGCATATGCACGTGAAATTAAAGTGTGGCCTAACCTAAAAGTTGATTTAATGTGACATCCACCCTGGTGGCTACCTTAGAGGTATCCCATCCTGGTTGCCCCAGCCTTCCTCTGCCCTGGTTGACAGCCTACAAGCTGATGTTGCCAATATAGGAATCTGACCCCCCCCCCCTGCCAGGATTTTTGAACACTCCGAGGAGTCAGTGACAAAGGCCTGCCTGGGCTGGTGGGAGTCACCTGCCTACTTGGCAGGATGGCTAGTGAAATGGCACATCCAGGCGGTGAGCTTCAAAGACCACACCGCATCTGATATGCAAGTGGGTGACCTTCCTAAGGAAGACAAAGCCATCCCCCTGCCCCAGGCACATTTGGACCCAGGCAATTGGGAACATTAAGTAGTCAGGAGGAATACACCCCCAGAAGGATAGCCACACCCTTAGGTAGGCTACCAGGTCTCTACAGAGAAGGATGGGTTCTGCCATTTTAAAATGGACAGAATAGAAGCTTCTGCGTAGGAAAGGTGCCACACTCTGCCAGACTTGGTCACCTCAGGGGCGGATTAGCCACCGAGGCTAGTAGCCCATTGTGTACCAGCATCCAAACCCACTCCCCTGGCACCAGAACTTCATTTCATATCTGATTAACCTGCAACAAAGGACAAAGAAGAGACAGATGACCGCGACTTCAGGACCTGCACTAAGCAAAGCCGGACTAATGCACCTGTGGCAACCATCCTGCAACTGCATGACCACGACTCACCGTGGACCATAGACCGGCACTAAAGGAAAGAAGACCCACTCTGCAAACCAAAGGCAGCTCAAGAACTCCCTTTGGGCTAGATGTACTGGCCTTCTGCAGTCTGCACGCAAAACGCACTTCTGGAACCAGAGAATCACTGGCCATTAGGCTCATCGAGGAATGGCCCAAAAGTAAATGGTTCAGTGCCTTGTGGGAAAGATAGTTCTGACCTCCACCAAGTTTCAGGTGGCTACTGCCCCGCCCCCATATTGCAGGACGTGGAAATAACTAAAAGCTGGATTTACTATTGCTAAAGCTCGTTGGTGGCCAGTCGGGCTACCACTAAATTTCTTCGACTCTGCACCTCGATGGAATCCTGCAACATCCTCAACCCATCATCCTAGTTGAGATTTTGCACCCCTTTCCTTGCCAGCGCTGTGCAAGCAGCAAAACCAGCACCCACTGTTACTGAATTCAGCACCAAGGACAGCCAGTACAACTATGCAAGCGGACTCTATGAGCCAGGTAAAATTGTACTGACTGCTGAGCCTCAGTTCAGGGACCAACACCACCTTTACCCTCATTGGGTTCCACTGAACTCGACATGCAAATGACCAATGACATATTGATGGAATGAGCACCAGAGAGTCACAAAAACCTAGAAGCATAGCTCACTAGATTCCAACTCGGAAAAAAATTACAAGTACTAGGACCCAAGGACTTGCAGAGGGGCACAACATGACTAGTAGTGTGATGAACTGTACTCCACTTTACCAACCTGGTCCCATCAGCGGCCTCCAAAAGAGCACATATCTCTCAGTTTTCAGCATCAGAGACACAAACAGGATTTCCTATTTTAGTATTTGGATTTGAACCTTGGATTCAGTAGGTACTAGTCCTACTGTTTTGTGTGTGTACATCTTTGTTAATAAATATTTACAACAAACCTTTTTACTGGAGAGTGAGTTTATGGAATATAATGTCTCATGTCATGCAGTACTTGAGTTCCAAACTCCTTCCCATCCAGTAGAGTAAACCTTGATTGCGCAACTGATCACCCTTGCAAAGTTGAGAATACAAAGGGAGTAACTATTGTTATTCAATTTAAAAACAATATGGCCGAGGACCAAGGGACACCAGCGGTAAAAGGCTGCATCCTCAGACACAGCCTACTAGGACTGTCACAGGGCACCCAAAAAAAAGAGCTCACACAAAAAACCCTGAAGCATGCAAGGCGTGTGGGGAAATAGGAATATATTAAATCTGACAGCTGAGGTGGCTCACAAGGCCCTTGTCCGCTGTCCGTTATGTCTGCTGTACCACTGAAGACACTAGTTCACCCCAGCTCTTTCTGTAATTTCACAACACTATCATGCCCCTGCCTTTGTCCCAGGCTGTACTCCATAGGACAATGCACTAGGTTTTCACCAATATTTTAGTCCACATTTGGGGTTTATATCTACTTACCGGAAAGATATGTAGTCCTCCTGGTTGGCAAATGTTATCACCCTCTTACTTTCATCCTTGGGCACAGGGAACAGAAACTTCAAGATACTGGAGACCTGAGTAAGGAGACGTGTGACACACTGATGAACGTAGTGATGTATGAAGTTAATCACCACAATTATAAAGCCTCTCAGATTTTTTGCTGGAGGACAGGGTAGTCAAAGCAATAGTTATATTATTTAAAAATATTTTATCTGGTACTGTGCATTGCTCACACTTTTTCACCACTGGAAGTTTACCAATTGCTAGCTGCAGTACAATTATTGTGTCTTCTAAACTAGAATCAGTTGAAAGAGCACATAAAATATCAGGCATAAATCCACAGGTGGTTAAGACATGTTCATATCTAGAGAGGTTGAGTATATTTGTGTGGAAGTTACATTCACTTCTCCTGGGAGTACCTCTACAGCGTAAACAGCCACCTCCCCCCTCTTTCAACCCTCTAGAAGAGCATCAAAGCAGAAACAGAATGTACCAGTGACTGTCTCCAGAGCTATCCACACTGGAGAACTGGATTCCTAGGTGATGCAGTTGTCAAAGAATAACCCAGCACAGAGTTTTATGAGCCTATGGGCCAGAGAACCTGGTCAGCACCCTGAACACAATTATAGAGTTTTGGTTTCAGCAGTGATGACAAATAACTTAACTACAGAGCCTTTAAAGTCTGTCTAATCCACCCTAGCATACCTCTAATGATAACAGGAGGCTAATGTAGGCCATCGCATTTATTTACAGCCCACCTCCCTACACAATGCAAAGTACTTACCCTCTGCCCCAACCGCGAGGTGAAGTTATGGAATATGAGATGTGGATATGCCTCGGACATGGTGCCCAAGTCAGGGATGTCATGGCGCATCACCACGTTGCACAGCGTGAAGTACGCAGTGGGTCCAAACGGAAGGTGGCACACGATCAGACCATCTGTGAAGACACGACAGGGAATTCAGGAGGCTTCCAAGGAATAAACAGCATGTAATCTACTAGTGCTACACAAGGGCATTCATTTGGTGAGAGGAAAAGAATCAGAAGTTATTGTTTATCAATGTTCGTTTTAGACCCAACTAGTGTTTTTTTATGGCTCACCTGGGTATGGCCCTCCTAACTTGAAATCTGTCAAACTTATGGAAGAGAGAAGCAACAATGTTGCTGTGGTCTTTTTTTCTTTCATTAACAAGACCATGGTAAGCTGTGACTTATTTCAACTATTATTTGGTGGTTGATACAGTTTTATGAACAATTTTAGTTCTGCTGGAAGTGGCCTACTGTTTCTTCATTAATGCCCAGGCAGTCAGAAATGGTTGTATGGGAACTAGATCTGTGTGGCATTAATACCGTTATTGTGTGGTTAATGGCATATTTTCCACTGGCCTCTAGCCTACAAATTCCCAGGTCAAAGCATAGTCCGGGTGCAGATGCACACAGGGATTAGTCAGATGGTCTTCACAGGCACAGTGCCCAGACTCCCACTGACCATTCCTATAAACCTCAATAGACCACATGCAACAGCAGCAACTGAGTTTTAAAATCTTATACAGGCGCTATAAAAGCGCGCAAACAAACTGTATGAAATGTGTTTATTGAATTCTACTGTTGCGAAACACAACGAAATGACCTTAATAAACATGCAGAACTGCAGAGCCACCTCTGATGTTTTTCGCTGGGTATATATCATGTATTTTTCGTGCTGCATTGCAGTTATCCCTGAAGAAGGGAATCTTCGCGGAGTGCACTGGATACATGCTAGCACGGATGGCTCTTACATCGCTATATGCCACAGAACGATGCCTGAAGCCATTCTGTACGTTTCTTGATCAACACTATTTGTGAAAAAAACATGGAAATCCTCGTTTTTTTCCCCATCAAATGTAAAGACCGAGTTGAAATTATGATAAAAACGTGAAAAATGTAAAAACGGTTAAAGAACTGTGAAAATGTTGGCATGATGTTATGGCTGTCCATCCTGGATCTGTAGAGGCAAAAGGACCATGATGCTCCAGGTGGCCATAGCAAAAGTTGGCAGAGAGTTGGTAAATAGAGATACTGGAAACTGGGAATATTGTAGTAACTGCTCTTTAATGCAAAATAGCCATGATATATTTTGTGCGCCTGACAGAGGTTGGCAATCATCGACTAACAGAGCGTCATAGTAGGTGCCAGCGATCAGCTGCCTGGAACAAAACTACAGAGTAACATTCACGATGGAAATTGGCAGAAATGTAATAACTGGACACAGGGAAAAGGTGAAGCTTAAGGGTTGAGGTGGGAAGTGCCCATAGCATACTGAATGAATAATGGGACCTGATATGCTAATTAGACATATTGAAAAGGTCCTATGAAACACCACGTAGGTGTTAAAGAAATTTCTGTAATGTGCCAACTGGGCATAAAGGTAACAGACAGAATGAGCTACACACACACACACACACACTTTTTGCCTAGTGTTGATGCCAGCTTTGATTGGAAGTGTGCTGGGACCCTGCTAACCAAGCCCCAGTACCAGTGTTATTTCCCTAAAACTGTACCTTTATTCCCACAATTGGCACACCCCTGGCACACAGTTAAGTCCCATGTAAAAGGTAACCATGGTACCAAGGGCCCTGTGGCCTGGGAAGGTCTCTAAGGGCTGCAGCAGGTCTTATGCCACCATGGGGACCCCTCACTCAGCACATGCACACTGCCTCACAGCCTGTGTGTGCTGGTGGGGAGAAAAAGACCAGGTCGACATGGCACCCCCCTCAGAGCGCCATGCCCACAACCCACTGCCTGTGGCATAGATAAGTCACCCCTCTAGCAGCCCTTACAGCCCTAAGGCAGGGTGCACTAGTCCACAGGTGAGGTCATAGCTGCATGAGCAATATGCCCCAACAGTGTCTAAATAAATTCTTAGACATTGTAAGTGCAGTGTAGCCATATTAAGTATATGGTCTGGGAGTTTGTCATTACGAACTCCACAGCAACATAATGGCTTCACTGAATAATGGGAAGTTTGGTATCAAACCTCTCAGCATAATAAACCCACACTGGTGCCAGTGTGGGATTTATTGAAAAATGCACACAGAGGGCATCTAAGGGATGCCCCCTCTACGTTAGCCCAACTGCTAGTGTAAGACTGACCGGTCTGTGCCAGCCTGCCACTTTCAGATGAGTTTTTGACCACATGGGGTGAGTGCCTTTGTGCGCTCTGTGGTCAGAAATAAAGCCTGTCCTGGGTGAAGGTGCGTCACACCTCTCACTGCAGGCACTGTGTCACTTGGCGGTGAGCCTCAAAGGCTCAAGCCTCGGATTACAGTGCCCCCCAGCTAGTGGAGATGCCGCCCCCCCCGGACACAGCCCCACTTTTAGCGGCAAGTCCAGAGGGAAAATTAAGAAAAACAAGGAGGAGTCACCCCCTCAGCCAGGACCACCCCTAAGGTGTCCAGAGCTGAAGTGACCCCCTCCTTGAGAAATCCTTCATCTTGCTTTGGAGGATTAGGACCAATAGGGATAGGAATGTGCCCCCCCCCTCCCTAAAGGGAGTGGGCACAAGGAGGGTGTAGCTACCCTAAGGGACATTAGCCATTGGCTACTGCCCCCGACCTTAACACGCCCCAAAATTTAGAATTTAAGGACCCCCCTGAACCCAGCTCACCAGATTTCTGATGATCTCCCAAGAAGAAGGACTGCTGAGCTGAAAACCCCACAGAGAAGAGCAGGAGACAACAACTGACTCGGCCACAGCCCTACCGCCCTGTCTCCTGCTTCAAAAAGCTGCAAAAGAAGAGCGACACGTTCTAAAGGTCGAGCGACCCCCTGAAAAGCCTCCAGGGGAGTGCCTGCATCACAGAGGACCAAGAAACTCCCATGGACAGCAGAGCTGTCCAACAAGAAAGAAGAAACTGCTTCTAAAGGACTCCCACCTCACAACAGAAGCGCAAGTCCTAAACCACTCTGCACCCAACGCCCACAGCTCGTGTCCAGGTGGCCCAACTAGCCAGAAAGGATCCCCAGGCGATACCGACTGAGTGTCCACCCTGGGCAGACCTCTCCACCCCTCCATGACGATGCCTGCAGAGGGAATACAAAGGATTCCCCTGACCGCGACAAAGATATCAGACGCCTGGAGAAGCACTGCACCCGCAGCCCCCAGACTCAAGAGAACCGGACCACTGGTGCAGCTATGACCAGCAGGCGGCCCTCCACCCTATCCAGTCGGTGGTTTGCCCGAGAAGCCCCCCTGTGCCTTGCCTGCAGTGCCTAAATGACCCCGGGGTCCCCTCATAGAGTTTCATTGGAAACCCAACGCCCTGTTTGCACTCTGCACCCGGCCGTCCCTGTGCCACTGAGGGTGTGGGATTGGTGCTTACTTGGGGCACCTCCAGTGCTCCTCCAAACTCCCCTGGTCTGCCCTCTGACAACGCGGGTACTTACCTGCAAGCAGACTGGAACCGGAGTACCCCCTGTCTCCGTAGGGGCCCACGTCATTTTGGCTCTTGTTTAACCTCTGCACCTAACCGGCCCTGTCATTTTAAAGAAAACTGTGTAGATTGTTGATTCCATTCAAAGTTCTAAGTATTACTGTGTAAAGTATCTTTCATTTAAAGTACTTACCTGCTTCTTGTGCTTCTAGAAATAAATTTAAAAAAAGAATATTTTTCTATATAAAAACTTATTGGCCTGGAGTTAAGTCATTGAGTGTGAGCTTTCACTTATTGCTTGTGTGTGTACAACAAATGCTTAACACTACCTTCTGTTGAGCCTAACTGCTCGACCACACTATCACAAATGGAGCATTAGTATTATCTATTATTGCCTCTGGGGAACCCCTGGACTCTGTGCACACTATACCTCATTTTCATATGGTATATACAGAGCCAGCTTCCCACAGTCATGATATGTTTATTGAACATTATTGAGACAAGCTATGTACATTGTAGACATGCAAGTGTTTTAACTCGGCAGAATTGATCATAACATTTTTCTTGGGCACAAAAGAAACTGGGTATTGTGAGCTACCTCGATACGAAGGACCCTAAACGTGACACAATCATTGGGTATAACGGAAACTAGTCATAATGAACACTGCCAAATCATGTAAATCGGGCTTAATGGTAACCAGTCACAATACGCAACATCAAGTTTAAAATGTCACAATTGTGCTAACTGGGCATAATGGAAACTGACGGTAAGGTACCAACTTTGATTAATGTGGCACACGCTTTGTGGTAAGCAGACAATCACCATTTTGGTGGTCTCTCTTTGCTTACAAGATAGAAAAATTGCCAAAAGAGGCATGAAGATCTTTAAAGAAAAATATATATATAAAAAATACAAAAAAGGGAAAGTGGCCCGATGTGCTAAGAAACATGAAGTGCAAAAACACTTGTAAACATGTACACACATACAACTGCACACAAAGCAATTTTGTTTGTGTAATATTTTTCAAACTATAATTCCATGAAGAACAAAACAGTTAATAAGATCGACACAAACGAACATCTATGTTTGAAGGCACACGTGGCACTGTCTCTGTGAGACCCGGCCCTTTTTTCAGGGTCATCCCCAAAGTTTTGCCTTCCGCCTCCTATTTTTTTTCTGATCTGTTTTTGTTGGCTTTAGGACTCTAGGCACTTTACCACTGCTAACCAGTGCTAAATTGAATAAGCTCTGTCTAAATTGTATTGGGGACTGGTTTATCCATGATTGGCATACTTGATTTACGGATAAGTCCTTAGTAAAGTGCACCAGAAGGTGCCCGGGCCTGTAAATCAAATGCTACTAGTGGGCCTGCATCACTGATTGTGCCACACACTAGTAGCCCTGTAAACCTGTCTCAGACCTTCCACTGCAGTGTTTGTGTGTGGCCAGTTTGACCTGGCAAATGTACCTGCTCACCAGGCTCAAACCTTCCCTTTTACAACATGTAAGTCACCCCTAAGGTAGGTCCTAGGTAGCCCCATGGGCAGAGTGCAGTGCATTTAAAAGGTAGGACATGTACTGGTGTGTTTTCCATGTCCTGATAGTGAAATACTGCCAAATTCGCTTTTCACTATTGCACGGCCTATCTCCCCTATTGCCTTTAAATATGTTTTAAGTGCAGTCTCCCACTGGGAGCAGATAGAGATGTTGGAGTTTGGGATCTCTGAACTCACAATTTAAAAATACATATTTTGGTAAAGTTGGTTTTTAGATTGCCTGTTTGAAAATGCCACTTTTAGAAAATGGGCCTTTTCTTGCCTAACCATTCTGTGCCTCTGCTTGGCTGCTGAATCCACGTCTGGGGCAGACTGATAGTTGGGTGGTTTGTGAATTCCCTCTAGACAGGGACACAAAAGGAGCTGAGGTGTGTCCTGCATATCCCGATGAGTCTTCCTGGGCTAGAGTGGGAGGGAGGAGCTGTCACCTACACTTGAAAGGGCTGTCTATCCCCATACAATACAGTCTCCAACACCCTAGAGTGCGGCTGGGGCAGGGCAAGGTAAAGGTAGGGTCTTGTGCACTACAAAGACTTTCCTTTGAGGTTTGCCTACTTCAAAGGCAGAAATGAGTATAAGTAGCTGACCCAAAACCCCACAATTTTAGAATTTTTTGGAACAACAGAAAACCTTTGCCAAGGCAAAGAGCTAAAGAATTGTGAGGAGGAGTACTACCCCTTGCTGTGTGTGCTTAGCTGGATTGGCCTGCAGTTGCTGCTTTTGCCTCAGAAAGGACAAAGATTGGACTTTGCAGTGTATCCTGCTTGTGAAGTTTCTCCAAGGGCTTGGACTGAGCTTGCCTCCAATTAAGAAGTCTGAGGGACATCAAATACTTCATCTGCCAGCTCCCAGGCTCTCTTGCTAAGACCTCCTGACTTGTCAAGTGGTGCCACTTCCAGTACCTGGGCTCCTGGAAGGAGAAACTGGTAGAACCTGAGTGAAAATCCCCACACCGGAGACAAGCGGCAGGAAATAAATCAATCAATCAATTGAGCACCTGCACCGCACCTGGGAAAAAAAAAAAAGCTGGTGATAATCAATACATCGCCATCTCACAGTGGATTTATCACTACCGTGCATCCGGATTTTTCATGCATCGTCCCTGGGTGTCAAAATCTTTAACATCACCGCATGGACCAGAGGCTGCTGGTCTGGAAACCGACGCATTCCTTTCTTCATGGAAAGAATCAGAGCATCGCTTACCCAGTGGAGAAAGAATCGACGTACAGTGTCACTTGCGAGTAAGGATTACACGCATCACTTGCTTTTCCAGCGCACGCTCGCCCCTGCGGCCTTATTTTTGACACATACCAGATGTTTTCCGCTAAAACAAAGCATCCATTGATTCTTATGAATGAAGACTCGGTTTACTTTAAAAAAATTACATTGATATCTTTCCTTTTGTATGTTGGATTTTGTTGTTTTGGTCTTGTTCGATTTAGATAAATATTTGTTCTTTTTCTAAACTGGTGTGGAGTCCTTTTGTTGTGTTTTCACAGAGTTACTGTAAGTGTTTGCGCAAATACTTTACACATTGCCTGACTATTTGTGCCAAGCTACCACGGGGTGAACAGGAGTTATCTGAGATGTGTATCTCCCTTACCCTGACTAAAGTGAGGGTCCCTGTTTGGACAGGGTGTAAACTGACTGCTAACTCTTATTTTGTTTCAAGCTCATCCGAGGCAAAACTATTGAGACACCACAGGTACAAAATGATGGAATATTTCATGAGACTTTTTTTTTTTTTTTTTTAAACCACAGAATGTGGTATCAATTCATTCTTACGCAGCTTACACTGGGGCTTTAAACCACTGGTTGCTTGCATGTATTTATCACAGTGCTGTTGCCTTAATTTTCCAGGAGTATCCCTGGTGAGGGAATCCTTTTGATCACTTACCTGGTGTCCCTCTGTGCTCATGCACAATGAGAAGATCGGTGACGCTGTTCGCTTTGCAGGCTTGGACAAGTGATCCCATCTCATGCTTACCCCTGTTCATGCGCTGAGCATTGGGGAAGATCAGTTTCACTTCCTGAGGAGAGAGGCAAAAAAGCTATACAGCTGAACTACCAATCAGTGATCAGGTGTCAGAACATTAACACACAATTCTACTAGTTGCCATGAGACAACAAATAGTACCCAATGTGAGCCAAAGGCAGCTGCCATGATCTGGTGTCCTTTCCATAAAAAGGATAAGAAACATCTTTTGTTTTCCGTCACCTTATATCTCTAGCACCAACTTTAGGCCACTTCACTGAACCGCAAAATGTCTCTGCTCACCTTGGCAAACATTTTGAGGCGTGAACTGGGGTCCCTCGAAGTAGTGATCATGATTTTGGGATCCTCCACGCCGGCCCAACGGTACTCATCATCCACATGACTGCTTACACCTTTAGAATAAAGAAGAGGCCGGTCTGAGAAGGCAGTATAAAAAAAATGAAAAAAAAAAAAACACACACAAACATGCACCCTTAATGCACAAACCCAAGCCATACTCTTTTTGTCCACTGTGAAGAACTTAACAGGAAAAAACTAAGGGAATGGGCATATTTGTGACAACGTATTTCTTTCTCCAAAGCCCTTGTGCAACAGATCTTTGAATGCGCATTAATTACCAATCCTCCCTTACGTTGCATAACCAGATATAACCTGGCTTGCGTAAGCTCCAAGGAGATGGCCCTCATTGCTGTCCAGTTTCTTGACCTCTGCATCAACACTAACTCTGAAGCATCCTCTCTTAGGATTCCAAGCAGTTGACAGCACACCATGCTTGTAACCCTGCCCCCCTAAGGCACTGTAAAGTGGGTTACCTCCTTCCTCTACACTCCCACCACCATCTCCCCATCCAATCTGCAATCGACAGGGATCAATCTTCCTAAAATGATCTCAATCTATGGCACCATCTCCTCTTTAATCCTATAATTTCTAAGGTGACAAATCTCAATTCTCTGATTCACATCCAACCGTCAGATACTATCCCTGACTTAAACCATCAAGCACTGGGTGGTCCTCAGCTTCCCTTCCTAACTGTGAAACTAATGCAGATGCACGTAGAGGAGAACTAGTTCCAATTAATAAATACAAATACGAAACTGACACTCCTCCACAGTTACTTGTGACACATCACAAGACGACGAGGTGTGTATATAAAAGGGTATATTTCTTCTACAGAAGGACGAAAATGTGAGAACATTTAGGGATTTAATATTCATGAACAAACTCTTTAAGAAAGAAAAATGTGAATATTAGGCTTGCAACAGGGAACACCTGCCACCCAAAGATGGATTTGGCTGTGACTAAAAGACCATTTAATGTGTAGATTTATTTATTTTGGTTCAAGCATGGCAAAGAGGTATATTGAGATTTCTAGCAGTAGTCAGACCTGCCAGTTTAGGGCATTTAAATACATACTAAAATTGGCACAGATAATCTTTTCAAAGTGCAAGGAAGTGGTTGCAGCTTCTTGAGGATGCAAGATGTCTTTATCTAAACACTATAGGGTGACGGGTTACTAAGGTCAGGCACCCAACGAACCAACATAGCAGTGTTGCCTATGAACAGATCTTATACTCCATCCTCCAGGTGCAGACAGTCAAAATCTTTATTCGGTCACAGAAATGACAATAAAAGTATAGTGAAAAGAACAATAAAAGCACTTCAACCAGACAGAATGAGCTTTTGGCATGATAAGTAGCAACCATATTAATAACAAAAAAAACTAAAATGTAACAATTGTTAAAACCATAAATAGACGAGCTCTAATAATAAAACGTCTCCTTACATACAGACAGTTAATGACGGAGTCAGTCAGATGGGTAACAGTGCCACTCAAATGTGAACAATACATCCAAAACCAAAGTTAATCGAGAACCAAGGCTGCATGGCATATTTCCTTATTAGTTTTAAAGCAGTGGAAATAAAATCAAAGACTAAAAAATATATCGAGGGGGACTCAAGGCGTTGTAAATAGAGCAAAACTTCTTGATGTTTGTTAAAATTCATGTCACATAAAATACGGTGAAGAAAATGGGTCTTCAAAAAAGAGAATACAGCGTGCAGAAAAGCATAAAGGGGTTTGTCGATTAAGGAGAGACTCCATCACATGGGCAGCACGGCAATGAAGCAAACCAAGTGCCTGTCATGGGAAAGACCACTTAAAATGTATTGTGTTAACTCCTAACCGTGTAAGGCAAAATCTTAGCTCAGGGTCTTCTATCCGAACTACATATGGCTCCATGCCATAAGGAGTCACAATAGTCATATATTGTTGGATAGAGACCATATCAAGTGATTTAATTATTCAGGCTCTCTCCTTATGTGCACAAATCCTTTGCTCGGCCAGCTCCTTGGCATGAGGGCCGACGTTGCCTGGAGTATCAAAAAGCCAGCTCAGGGACAAGTCTCTGGGTGTTTTTGACACACTTAAGTCAAGGGATAGCTTACATGTTGCTTATCTTTAAGCAAGCATCTACGGCCTTGCGTATAAAGCATGTTTTAGGGGTGGCTCATGCTTTAAGCCATAGTAAAATGGAAGCTAAAGCAACAGCATCCCCCAGATAGCCTAAGCCCAATTCCTGATGTGAAAGAAAGCTGGGTGTGGATTTAGGGACAGCTAGCAGGCTACGGAAAACATTTTTTGACTACCTGTGGAGTGCCCCCACCCATGTACCCCCAAACCCCAACCTCATATGTACCAGCTGAAAGGTGCAGCCATAAATTGAAAGAAATCTTCTTCAACCCCTTCTTAGAAAGCACTGTTAATCTGGGTTGACACAAAAGCAGGAAAATGTTTAATTTAAAGGAAAGGTCCTAGTTCCTGCTTCAGAGGAGACATCTGCTCCTCAAGGAACATTTTCTGACACGAAGCTCAATGTAGTTAATACTAGCAGGATGCCTTCTTTTATCTTTGAAATGACCCCCGCCATGAGAATTGAACAAGAATACCTCGATGAACAAGGAATCGGGAGGACAAAGTCATCATCCCAGAGCATGCAAAACCCAGTGCAGAAAGAATGTAATTAAAGGGATGGACCTTCCTGGAGCAATAGTCAGGAGTAACCACCATTTCTAAGCATTCAAACACGGATGAGTAGCCCATCTAAAACAGACACTTCAATGCAATTAGACTTCAGAGAAACAGACATTAAAATTAAATATGCTGGGAAGCCGAACTGTCCATTTTGCTATAAAACCTTTCTTACCAACAATTGTTAGAAAATAAGTCTTGATTTAAACAAACAACAGATATGTATTACATGAAGAAACACGTAGGGTTGACATCACAACTCTTTGCAAGAGACGGCCAGACAGTGGGTTCTGAAATAGGGACTTATACAGACCATGGCATATCTGCCAGAAAACCTGCAGCAAGCACTGTAAACAAAGTGATTTGGGGCAGATGCTTCTTAACACATATGTGCCATTTTAGACAAACTGCAAGAAGGCAACTTATTCGCTGCAGCAGCCAAAAAACAAATTACAGCTATGGTTGCCTTTAGGTTTCCAAAACAGAGTTTCCAAGATGAAATCTTAAGAACGTTTACTCCAAAATCTTCAGAAACCTGCAATCCCCAAAATCAGGATTGCCACACAAGTAGCAGTACACACACAATTTGCTGCTTCCAGACCATTACATTGGAGGATGCCAAGCAGACCGAACCAGCCGTTACACCTGCAAGCAGGATATGCCAACAAAGCATGAGGTTGTGGCATCTGGCAGTCTGGGCATCTAGAATCGCTTACGGACTGCAAGCAAATCTTTTTAAAAAAGCAAAAAGAAAACGCCAGGCTTGCAAAAGGAAGAGAATCTGCAACTGGTGCATGCAGAAAGGGTTTCATCCTCTTTGAGGCAAAAAAATAGATGTTCTTATCTGATGTATCTAACTAGGTTGTCCTTAAATATTCTTCATTAATAGGTCAATTACTTGAGATTAGCACATATAAAAAGAATCATTCTCAGAGGCCTATTTTTATTATTGCAGTCAACAATGTTTTTTAGAACACCATCTAAAGGCCTTCAGGAGACCTCTTTGAATGAACTGTCGTTCCAAAATTACAAAGGTTTCTTGGTGACAGTGTGAGATGGATTACTATCTGTTTTTGTTGTCAAAAGATCAACTACTACTGAACAGTAAAACACAATCTACAACCAAAAGGATGACAGGGCTGCACACTGTTCAGACAAGGATACACTAAGCTACTTCTGGTCTAAAACCCTACCTCTGAGCGACAGAAGGGGACCCATGGTGGTCATCCCTGGTTCCAGGTTCCCAATATACCTTTCACTTTGTTGTCAAAAGAAAGCAGGTGACACAGAACAGCCTTTAGGTTTCTCTAATTACTGGCACTCAGTGGAGCTGGGGATAGCTGTTCTTCGGGAAGAGGCCGTCTTCCCAAACCAGAGAATGCCACATCCAACTGCTCTCTCTGATATGACGCCCTCACCCACTCAGGCAAATTGTTCATTTGAGAGAAAATGTTTCATTCAAATCTCTTACTCAGAGACCAGGAGTAGTTAGTATACCACAGAAAGCATACAACAGCTTTTTGTAGATGTCTGCGCCTAAGCCTGAGGGAAAGGAGTAAATATATTTACCTTAAAGCTACCTGGTAAAAGGGGAGATTCAAAGTTTAACCCACCCAGATGTCGCCATTTTTACAACCCACCTGCTTAGCACAAACAGCAGCCTCAACTGAAGCCAGGATTTTTCAGCAGAGGAACAGGCTCACCTGTCCACAATATCTTGACCGAAGATGTAGTGCAAATAGTTTCGCAAGGGAATAGCTCTCGTTGACAGATATACTGCTGTATTAAGTGTTCTAAACTTAAGACCCACCTGCCTGCACTGGGGTGCAGAACACAGGTATCAGAAGACCGAGCGATGATACCTCTCAACAGGGATTGCATACCAACAGTAATGTCTTCAACCTCGACCCTTTTCTCTTGCTCAGAAACTGTAAACCAAGAATGACCCTTACCTTACTTTTGTTCACACAGAAAATTATAAAAAAAATAAAAATACAAATTTAAAAAAGGGGGCGTAAGTATCTCACCTAAAACAAACTCCCAAACAAATATCAACAACAAACCACAGCACTCATTACTTGACGTCCATGTTTTCTCTTTCTTCTTTATTGTGAATGGATAGTTGTAATCCAAATCAGCAACAGTCCTATTCATTAATTGACAGCTGACAAGTGTTTCGTCACTAAAGTGTCTTTTTCAAGGCATAGATCCGTCACTCGATGCACCCAGTCTTAATGCATCTAAGTCCTGTTTACAAAGACTGTGACCATCGCTCAATAGTAGTTAAAGTTCACACCGAGGAATCCATACATCATTTCTCTTAAGGTGTAGCCAAAGTAAAAACCTTCCAAAGTTATCCGATTGTAATGGAAGCACACGTTTGTAGGACCTTGATAAGTCAGTAATAACAAATAACATTCAAACCGCCAATCTTCCACGTTGCACACACTCCCAAACAATAAAATGAGTCCTACCTTCACCACCTTCATCGTCATATTCTATCAGCTTCTGGAGAGATAGAGCATCTCTGCGGATCTCGGTTGGAATAAGACGATTTTCTAGCAAATAAAAACAATAGCAGGGTTATACGATCCATCATCGGATGCATAATTGGGCATTTCTAAATCCTTGATACTGTTGTTCCCCTCCGTACCATCTAAAGCTCTTTTTAACTTCTGCTTCTTGTCTTCGATGCTGTGTTGCTTCTCTTCAAGTGCCTTCTTGTAGAGGTACTCCCGCCGCAATCGCGCCTCCCGCCTCAACTACAGGATAAAGTAAAATAACAGTGACACAAAAAATGTTAATCCAGTGTATGGCCTATTACCATGTCCCACCCTCAGAGTGCCCAGCACTGAAGGTACATCTCTAAACAAAACGTTTGTTTCAGAGCAACTCTAAACTGGGATTACTGTAGCCAGCTGTCACAACACACAATGGAATTAGTCACAATATTTTACTACAACCTCCAAACCCACTCATCATTGATCGTTCTAGCAGCCAAGTTATTTTCAATTGGCAATTTACATAGGTTATTAATCTAGCCAAACTCATTTGAAACCAGCATTTTTAACAAATGATCTCTTCATTCCATTGATTTTCCTTTGGGTAATACATCTAGCTTTAGGACTCTAATTTCCTAATCACCCAGGCCCCTAAATCATCTTTAACCTCTAGCGGTTAGCTAGATATCCTTCAAATGAGTGCCTGTTGACTCACATGTTGGTCTGTTGTCTTGTGCTGGACAACCGCTGCTTTTACTTGCACAGTTTTCTTACTGAAATGGATTTCAATGTACTTTGCGCTTCTTTCCGTGGACACTGAGCATAGCAATATTTAAGAGGTGACTTTAAAAGGGTTGTGGGCTTTATGTCCTCACATTACTTGATTATCCAAAAGCCTCAGTGAGACAGTCAACACACCATGATAATTTAAAATCAGTGCACTTAATGAAGTAGCATCTGTCCAGCTCTGCTTTGAGCTGGATAAAACCCCAAAAGAGGGTACTGGCAGACACAGAAAAAACTTGTGAAACAGATATCTGTAAAACCGTCAAAGCCTGGTGCACCTCCAGAAGTCAGAACCCTGGTGACATAGATGTTCTGCTACAATTTAGGAGCCCCAGCCAAGCAACATTCCACCTGGTATAAACACCCTACCAGCTGATCAGAAGCAGTCGGTATGGCACTACAGCCTTTATGAGTACAAACCATCTTCCAGCAGGTCTGGATCCCCACCCAGCATATGAGAGCTCTCCTGGTGCGTACCATCCACATGGAAGTCAGAAGCCTTACCCAGGCACATAAGTCCCAGGTACAGGCTGCCTAGAGGTCAGGGGACTCCCCCATTACCCATAGTAATGAGACATGGTGTCTCATACTGTCTAATCCTACTGTCAGTGTTAAACCCGCTTTCTATTTTGGCCTGTCTGTTGCCGATATAATACACCTGCAAACATTCCATGGCACTACAGAGATAAGGAGATTAACAAGGATGTTCTAGTTCTACAAGGGCAGAAGCGTATGAGGCCTCTTCTTTGTGTCTTGAGGCAGTCTACATTTACTGGCCAGTATCCTATGTGGGTGATCCCGTTTACTATTGATGACCCAACAACGTACTTTGTATCCAACTGGATAACCAAATTAGTTTCTGAGCACCACTTGACCCTCAATAGGTAGGGAGGGCAAGCTGTCAAGTCTCACTCTTGATCGAATATAGTAAAGACCATTGAATGATAGCAAAACCCAATCAGCGTTATCACTTCAAAGATTAATATTACTTAGATCCATCGATAAAACACAGCTATAACCAAGATGAACACAAAAAACTACAAGGTGCTAGCAAATTCTAAGGGTTATAGAGCCTAAACGCTAGACATTAGACTTTCTTCAACGTGAGGCTGTCAGTCAAAAATATACTCTGGTTTATTCTGGAAAACTTTCAAACTCATTTACAGAGTGTGAAGCCTTTCCCCCACACTTTTGGGAGAAGGTATACAGAGACAGTGGTTTCAAATCAAGTCCTTGACGTGCTCATAAAGGGTATAGCTGTAGGTTAAAGTCTCAACATACGAGTTTCCTGCACCCTATATCCAAATCCCAGGCCTTACAGAAACTCATCCAATGACGAAAGTGATGCAGCTCAGGGTTTGTTCAGAATTCTGAAGTACAAGTCTGCAGCGACAAGGGATCCGGTCGGCAGTGGCTGGTTAAGACAGTTCACTGGGGTTCAAAAATCTGCTACAGGCCCATCTGACTGATAGGGTTTTTATGGGGCAGAAGTATCTGTGATCCAGCTCCCACTATGGTGTCACCCAGCAGTGCCTAAACTTTAGAGCCCGTATCAATGCACTCACAGGACCTAATGCCTTCACAAGTTCCACCAAGAACTGAGCTTCATGGTTAGGGTTCAAGCGTGACTTTAAATAAGGATAGCATTGTTTCTGAGCTAGAAATAGTTCAAACTGTTTCAGAATCACGATGACCTGCTCCGGTCAACAGAAATGGGACCTAAGCTGTTGATGTGAATGGGGATTAATGTAAGAGTGAGAAAGGAACCCCAAGAGTATATGGCAGGTCAGCTGGGATGAAGACTAACCAAATTTGTGAAAACAAGCAAAACTGTACCCCTGAAACCAAGGCAATTTTGATCTTTGCTTCTCCTGGGCAGGGCGATACAGAAATTTCAAGGCTCTGATGTAATATTAATCTGTTGAGGCTTGCTTCAAGCAGCTACTGCGGTCGTTGATACCTTGTGCAGATGGTTCCAGGGATTGTCTCATCTTTTCTCCAGAAAAACGCAGCCCAGGTCCTTTTACAAACTGGAAAGTTAATTCTTCAAGTCACAGCAGCAAAACTTAATGCAAGAATTCCACAATTCAACACAGTTTCGACAGAGCATCAACCTGGTTTTCAGCTCATGGGAGTACGTTTGCTCTGCACTAGTGCACAGAATCCCAAGAGCATAAAAAGAAGTGCAGCTCACTGGTTCAAAGAACAAGTAAGTCTACTTTGGTGGCCAAGATGGAAGAAAGCTAAACAGTTCCTCCAATCAGGGAGAAATATGCATCATCCCTTTGTTTCCAAGTTTTTTCTGGACTTCTAGAGGAAACATAAACAGGTCAGATTAGACTGAACGGTCCACAGTGCATAGCACATTATTGGTGTCTTGCCTTGATGCTTGTAGAAACATAGTAATAGGGGGGAGGGATGCATTTAATCCGAACAGGGAAGGACCTATTCTAAAAGGGGATTAACTGATGTCATCTTCCCCACACGTATGAAAGGTTTCAATAACACAAACCTGAGGACTTGACATAAATATGCACTGGCACAGTTAAACGGTCTGACCTTGGCAAGCTGGGATAATGTTTTTTTTTATTTTATTTAAAGTAAATGTCACAAACAGAAAAAATGCAGAGCCTAGGCGTGGGCAGCAATAGAATTGCAGTGATCTCCTTTAATTATTAATCTTTACTAGGCTTTTAATCTCTCTTATCTGGAATCTAGACATGTAACTTCTGAATATTAAATGTAATACCAGGTTAGTCACATCTTTATCTTCTTCATCCAATACAACAATCATAACTTTTATGTCATCATTCATTCCCGATCTTCGTCCCGACCAATACAGTTCCTCAATTTATAAATGTTGTCATACATGCTACCTTTCTAATTCTTCAACCAAGGAATGCAATGAAAACTTTAAATAAAAAAATGCCATCACATAAATGTAAAGGAATAGTACATGTACTTCTAGCAGCCAGGCGTACTTAGAAAAGTTATAAATATCTGTTTTAGTTTTAATTCATCTCACAGGAAAATATGATTGTATTGGTAAAAAGGAAAGGTGCTCCTGGCTTTGAATTACTGTAACTTGAAGAAATAGCTTAAACACACAAGGATGGATTAAAAAATAAAAATGATTAAAAAGAAGAGATTGCCAAAGTAAGATATTGGCCCACTACCCCTGGCAGTGAAGAGCACTTTTAGGGTAATGTGCCCAGGACTGGGAAAGATGCCACTCAAAGCGAAAGAGGTACAACGGCTAGGTCAATTACCAATATTATATGCTGTGGTGGGCCGAAGTAACACTGCAGTTGATGAAGAAGGCAGACCCAAAGACTCTCTACAAATGTATGTGTGTACATTTATGTGTGTTATTTATTACATGAGGCTGTCGAAAAAAAGATAAAGCTGTCTCTATGCTACATCTAAAACAGAGAAAGGGCGTGCAACACGGCTCTTCCAAGCCGTGCACTGCACTTTTGTACAACAGGAGAAACTGCAGTTGAAAGTATGAGATACTGGGTCAGGCAAAGAGTGCTGTTTTGAGGTTTTAATGTTATTAAGGGAGGTTTCTCCAAGCTTTTTAAGCTTTCTAACTACCTGTACGTAGCTGCCCTGTGTGTAGTCAAGTTTTGGCTTGGCTGACTATGTATAATACAATTGAGAGAGTGCATTCAAGAAAAAAGGGTGTCCTTTTTCAGAACTCATAAGCTGTTAGGAGAAAAATGGCTCAATTTCAAAAATATATTTAAAGCCGACATTAGAGTGGTAACATGTGGCATTGGGCAGACTCATTATAAAGAACATAATACTGGTGCCAGGAGTATTGGGTCATGTATTAATCAAGTGGAGGCTTTTGAAATTGATCATTTTTTTTATGCTACTACTGGAAACACTGCCTGATGCACAGAGGTGATCACTGCTAGTAATCCTGCATACCGTGGCTACTAATGAAATCTTGTCTGGTGTAGACACTATTACAATAACAAAAGTTTGGAGACCCCTGCTTTAAAGGGTTGGAACCATTTACCCATTAATGAAATAAAAACAACAAAAATACTCCCAGTGCTTCCGCCTGTTCCCAGTCCAGGCGAACCAGTCCCTGAACAATGCCCCCCACCCCCAGAAGTTATATATAAAATCCAAAAGAACCAAAGCTCCGCTCCCAAAGCACGGCTTTTGTTAGTTCCCCGACGCGCAGCCCTCTCCAAACACCAGCAGGCTCCATTGCAAGGGTCACACGGCCAGATCTCCTATGAACTGAGAGGGGCGCCTGACCCCCGTGCACACAGTCCGGCTTCAAATCACACAACTGTGTCCCCCGCAAAAAACACCGCGTTCACGTGCACCCCCGGGGAGCAGACAACCCAGCCCTTCACAGAACCCTAAACACCCCCGGCGCTGAAAGCACACCCGGACTCACCATGGCAGCTCCCTCCCAGCTCACGTGTGCCCCGGGCACCCGGCAACAACCTCAGCCGCCATTCGCCAGCGTCATCAGGACAATAAACGACGCACTCCGCGGCCTCCATGTTGGAACGGGGATGGTGCTTCTGCTACAGGAGTTGGGGAAGACCAGCTTTACCCTGCTTTGACATTATCGCGGTCATCTTAGAACGGGAAGCACTTCGTCCCTCTCAACGAAGTCGCTAAGTTTAATTGGAGCCGTACTTCATTTTCGGTTGACAAACTAAATTAGTCGAAGCTCTTTTATATTGTGGTTATGCTGGGAGATGACTCCCACTTTGGTCTGTTTTTGTGTTATCAGTGCGGCAGAAAACATCCACCCTTCGTATTTGACATGAGAAATATAGGAGAATGCTCCCGTTCTAAGATGGCCGCCAAAGAAACGTCCTAGCGGCACTGCGCAAGCTTGAGATACTTCCGGGCTACCAAGGTCACATGATATAGCTGGATGCTAATGCTAGACGAGGGGAATAGAGTAGAGTAGAGAAATGAGAGCTTCTGGCAGATGAGGCAGGGGGAAGGAGCACCAGATGAGACTCAAAGCTACGAGGCCTCTAACGGCAGACGACTAGAATATAGCAATGCGCAAGAGTGCATGCAATATTATACTGTAATTAGATTTATATAGCCCATAACACCCTTGACGAACCATTGAAGCGCTTTAGGTAAGTATGAGGCCACTCTCAAATCCGAGGCCAGTTGTTAATCCAGTGATTGTTGGTTATTTGGATTAGTCTCGTGTTTTCAGTAACCATTTCACATGTTCACTTATCATTCTTTCAGGTAGTTTAAATTAATGGGAGTTCGATGTACTCATTACTGGGGTGAGTTAATTCACATGGTTGATGGATTGAATAGACAGACTGGAGGAGGTTAGGTATTATTAGATTGCAAGGATGTGGTTCATACATGCCAGCAGACTTGATTCAAGGGGAAGACTCCTGATATTTTTAAGCCAAAATGTCTTTATTTTAGATCTCTTCTGCCTGAAATTGCTGCTGCTCCAATAGAAGTCAATGGGGAAAATATATTCTGTGTTTTTTTTTTCTTTGAAAATCTCCAACCTTGACCTTCTAAAATAGTGGCATGCATGGTGGTTGCAAAGAAGAAGTTATGTGCTTGAGATGTGAGCAATTTGTAGACATATTATAATGGAGATTGAGGCAGATGAGCATGCAGCTTAAAGAAGGGTATAATTAGAGAGAGGAAGCATGTAGAGGATGAAAGGTAAAGCGAGGGTCACTTAAAGGAAAGATAAGAGTTGGAATAATGTGAAGTTTGTTGATGTCTTGTAATGCACATTTTGTGTCTTCATCCTGGTACCCAGTCCACACTATTCCATCATGTAGCATCTATCTCATTGTGACGCCCCCTCCTCTACCCTGTGTAGGAAGCTGGCTCATTATATACCAAAAAGAGGTATGCCGTGTAGAGAGGCCAGGTGTCCCTTGTAAGTGGACATGGGCTTACTCTAGCAATCCCAAAGTGCTCTATTTTGGGTAGTATGGTCAAGCAGCCTTCGGTTTAACAGAGAGGAGTGCTAGACGTTTGTTGCATACAAAGAGTCAATAAATGATACCCATACGCTCAATAAGGATATCCACACCAATTTCGAAAAATAACATATATTTTGATATGTTTTTGACACCAAGAACGTTGTTTTTGGGAAAGTACTTTTTAAGTTAACAGTTTTGGAGAATACAGAAAATTTGCTTGCATTGAATCTAACATGGTAATGTTATCCTATAAGGAGAAAACACATATACTGCATATGGGTACTTAGCAGCGATTTACAGAACAAATCTTCTGAAGTTAAGGTAAGTATGGGTCAAGCTCCAAGGTAGCACCAACAGGTCACTTTGGGGGGTGCACTGGGGTATCGGGTGCACAGGTGCTTTTCAGGTTTGGGTGCCCCATTGATTTCAATGGGAAAATGGTCCTGGGTAAAAGAGGATGCAGGCAGGGATTGGAGGGCAGTCCAGTCCAACCAAGCCCAAAGGGGGTCTCAAGGGTCTTGGGCCCACAGGGACACTGTCAGTCCACAGCAACTGGGGCTGGAGGGACGTGAGCAGCGGGGCTTTGTCCAGCAGGATCGCATCGTGAAGACCACTCGCAGTTCTTGGTTCCTGCACAAAAGAGGCAGCATCCGGGGAACCAGTCAAGCTAAATCCAAGGTGGTGTTCAGCTCTGGAGGGTCTGAGGACCTCATTGGCACCGTTGGCCCACTTCAGCTTGGGCTGGGGGGGCTGTGATGCTGTGGTGCCAGGGGTGGCATCCTGTAGGTCTGGGGGATGCCAGGGTGTGTATCCAAGGCAGAAGCAACTTTGAATTCCCTGGTCTTGGTATGCTAAATTACTAGCCATCATGCTGGAGGAGCTGTGAACACCTTCCTCTGGAGCAGGCATTGTTTCTGGCCTCCGAGAGCATGGGCTGTTGCCTGCATGGGGTCAGAATCCTGTCTGTGTTGGCAGACTAGACTCTACCAGTAAGCCAGCACACTAGAGGACTGGTAGATTTCTAGGGGTAGCTCTAAGGTACCCTCTCGGTGCATGTATTAATAAATTTATCACTTGAATCAGTATGGGTTTATTAATAAGAGGTGTTTGATACCAAACACCATAGGTTTCAGTGAAGCCTTTATGTAGTTGTATAAAACGTTTGGACCAGTTCCCAGTACATACGTTAATATGGCTTTCCCATTCACTTGTAAAGCCTTAAGAATTGACTTAGACATCACAGGGGCATATCTGCTCATGCATGTAGCATAATGCACCCTGTTTTAGGGCTGTAAGGCCTGCTGTAGGGATACCATTAATGTTGCATGCAGTGTGTGCGGGAATGGTACCCAGGATGTGTGCCATGTTGTGTTTTCACATTTGTCTTCACCATGTCACGCAGGCTTCAATGGCAGCTTGCATGAGTGTGGTGAGGGGTCCCTTAGGGTCACACAATACATGCTGTAGCCCTTAGACCCCCTACCCCCCATGTAGTACCCATACCATAGGTGCCAGGGATACTATTTACTAGGGACTTACAGGTGTACCAAATGTATTGCCAACTGGGAAACAATTGCAGTGTTAGGAAAAGAGATCTGGCACTGGGGACCTGGTTAGCAGAACTCAGTGCACATCAGTCAAAATTGCATTAAATACCAGGCAAAAGTGGGGGCTAACAAGTAAAAAGGAGCACTTTCCTACACCTCTTACAGTACTCCCCTCTGTGATGGCCCATTCCTTTGATCCTGTGCTGGCTATCACTCTCCCAGCCCGTGTCGCAGGCTGGTGCCCAGCCCCCAAACATCCATCCCACTCCAATGTCCTCTACTTTGCTCCTATACTGATATTACATACTTTCATTATACTTTGTCCCCCTTCCCCATGCCAGTATGATACATAAAGGGATGGCCCCCACATTGGTCAACTTCGATGCTCATTTGTAGCACACCATCCAGGTTTCTTAACCCCCTGTGCTTACCTCCCTCCTCTGTTCTGCACCACTGCCCACTACCTTTCCAAAGCCTGACATTAATACCGTTGCCATGGGGCTAACCACCATTTATTTGAGCACACCTGCCATGGGTGTGACACTCCACCCTCTCTCACTCTCCTTTTCAGCTGCCCTCATTCTTTGCTTGGTTTACTGAATGGATATGACACAGCGACTGCAATGGAAATTAAAAAGCCCAGGTGGCCGTACACACACTACATATAGAATATATCATTCTCTCACAGAGCGCAGTCATGATATTACTATTGTAGTGCAGAGGTATACATCATCCGTCCCCATATCAGTGACTATCAGCCAGACATACGTGTTTTTTTCACACTGTCAGCACTGTGCATACTGGAACTAAAGGTGTCACATTTCCCGGTATAAGAATTGCCAAGAAAATCACAGCATGATCAGGACAGACCTAAGTCTCCCTTGTGATATATGTAGGAAAGTACCATCTTGCCTGGCATGTTACCCCCATTTTTCACTGTATATATGTTGTTTTAGTTGTATGTGTCACTGGGACCCTGCCAGCCAGGGCCCCAGTGCTCTCATAAGTGTGCCTGAAAGTGTTACCTGTGTTATGACTAACTGTCTCACTGAGGCTCTGCTAATCAGAACCTCAGTGGTTATGCTCTCTCGTTTCTTTCAAATTGTCACTAACAGGCTAGTGACCAATTTTACCAATTTACATTGGCTTACTGGAACACCCTTATAATTCCCTAGTATATGGTACTGAGGTACCCAGGGTATTGGGGTTCCAGGAGATCCCTATGGGCTGCAGCATTTCTTTTGCCACCCATAGGGAGCTCTGACAATTCTTACACAGGCCTGCCACTGCAGCCTGAGTGAAATAACGTCCACGTTATTTCACAGCCATTTTACACTGCACTTAAGTAACTTATAAGTCACCTATATGTCTAACCTTTACCTGGTAAAGGTTGGGTGCTAAGTTACTTAGTGTGTGGGCACCCTGGCACTAGCCAAGGTGCCCCCACATTGTTCAGGGCCAATTCCCCGGACTTTGTGAGTGCGGGGACACCATTACACGCATGCACTACATATAGGTCACTACCTATATGTAGCTTCACAATGGTAACTCCAAATATGGCCATGTAACATGTTTATGATCATGGAATTGCCCCCTCTATGCCATCCTGGCATAGTTGGCACAATCCCATGATCCCACAGGTCTGTAGCTCAGACCTGGGTACTGCCAAACTGCCTTTCCCGGGGTTTCACTGCAGCTGCTGCTGCTGCCAACCCCTCAGACAGGTTTCTGCCCTCCTGGGGTCCAGCCAGGCTTGGCCCAGGATGGCAGAACAAAGGACTTCCTCTGAGAGAGGGTGTTACACCCTCTCCCTTTGGAAAATGGTGTGAAGGCAGGGGAGGAGTAGCCTCCCCCAGCCTCTGGAAATGCTTTCATGGGCACACATGGTGCCCATTCCTGCATAAGCCAGTCTACACCGGTTCAGGGACCCCTCAGCCCTGCTCTGGCGCGAAACTGGACAAAGGGAAGGGGAGTGACCACTCCCCTGACCAGCACCTCCCCTGGGAGGTGCCCAGAGCTCCGCCAGTGTGCTCCAGACCTCTGCCATCTTGGAAACAGAGGTACTGCTGGCACACCGGACTGCTCTGAGTGGCCAGTGCCAGCAGGTGACGTCAGAGACTCCTTCTGATAGGCTCCTTCAGGTGTTGCTAGCCTATCCTCTCTCCTAAGTAGCCAAACCCTCTTTTCTGGCTATTTAGGGTCTCTGTCTTTGGGGATTCCTTAGATAACGAATGCAAGAACTCATCCGAGTTCCTCTGCATCTCTCTCTTCACCTTCTGCCAAGGAATCGACTGCTGACCGCGCTGGAAGCCTGCAAAACTGCAACAAAGTAACAAAGACGACTACTGCAACTCTGTAACACTGATCCTGCCGCCTTCTCGACTGCTTTCCTGGTGGTGCATGCTGTGGGGGTAGTCTGCCTCCTCTCTGCACTAGAAGCTCCGAAGAAATCTCCTGTGGGTCGACGGAATCGTCCCCCTGCAACCGCAGGCACCAAAAAACTGCATCACCGGTACCCTGGGTCTCCTCTCAGCACGACGAGCGAGGTCCCTTGAATCCAGCAACTCTGTCCAAGTGACTCCCACAGTCCAGTGACTCTTCAGTCCAAGTTTGGTGGAGGTAAGTCCTTGCCTCCCCACGCCAGACTACATTGCTGGGAACCGCGACTTTTGCAGCTACTCAGGCCTCCGTGCACTTCCGGCGGAAATCCTTTGTGCACAGTCCAGCCTGGGTCCACGGCACTCTAACCTGCATTGCACGACCTCCTAAGTTATACTCCGGCGACGTGGGACTCCTTTGTGCGACTTCGGGTGAGCACCGTTTCACTCCACTTCGTAGTGCCTTGTCCAGCACTTCTGCGGGTGCTGCCTGCTTCTGAGAGGGCTCCTTGTCTTGCTCGACGCCCCCTCTGTCCCCAGACGCAATTGGCGACATCCTGGTCCCTCCTGGGCCACAGCAGCATCCAAAAACCCTAACCGCACGAATTGCAGCTAGCAAGGCTTGTTGGCGGTCTTTCTTCAGGAAAACACTTCAGCACGACTCTCTACGGCGTGAGGGATCCGTCCTCCAAAGGGGAAGTTCCTAGCCCTTGTCGTTCCTGCAGAATCTTCAGCTTCTACTGTCCAGTAGCAGCTTCTTTGCACCCACAGCTGGCATTTCCTGGGCATCTGCCCATCTCCGACTTGCTTGTGACTTTTGGACTTGGTCACCTTGTTCCACAGGTACCCTCGTTTGGAAATTCATCGTTGTTGCATTTCTGATTTGTGTCTTTCCTGCAGAATTCCCCTATCACGACTTCTAAGTCCTTTGGGGAACTTTAGTGCACTTTTCACTCACTTTTCAGGGTCTTGGGGTGGGCTATTTTTCTAACCCTAACTGTTTTCTTACAGTCCCAGCGACCCTCTACAAGGTCACATAGGTTTGGGGTCCATTCGTGGTTCGCATTCCACTTTTGGAGTATATGGTTTGTGTTGCCCCTATCCCTATGTGTCCCCATTGCATCCTATTGTAACTATACATTGTTTGCACTGTTTTCTAATACTATTACTGCATATTTTGGTATTGTGTACATATATCTTGTGTATATTTGCTATCCTCATACTGAGGGTACTCACTGAGATACTTTTGGCATATTGTCATAAAAATAAAGTACCTTTATTTTTAGTATATCTGTGTATTGTGTTTTCTTATGATATTGTGCATATGACACTAGTGGTACTGTAGGAGCTTCACTCGTCTCCTAGTTCAGCCTAAACTGCTCTGCTAAGCTACCATTATCTATCAGCCTAAGCTGCTAGACACCCTATACACTAATAAGGGATAACTGGGCCTGGTGCAAGGTGTAAGTACCCCTTGGTACTCACTACAAGCCAGTCCAGCCTCCTACAATATATAGCTAGTTTTTGACTTTTAGAAGAAGGTTTGCAGATGAGATTTCTTGATGTGCTCTTAAGAACCATGGCAACACTCATTTTAGGTGTAAGAGTCCCATTTTTAGGTTGAGCATAGTAGCACGCATGCGCTGCTCTTCTCGACATGTTGTAATCTATTCTGTGGGCTTTAACTACGCCCATCACTTTCATTGGTTCCTGAGCCTTCCTTTCAAAAATCCCTTGATGATGATGAAAAATGCATTACATTTGTCCCATCTTGACACTGGTTTGTTACCTCCTTGGTGATTGACCCTGTTACATGGATTATTGCACAATCAGCCATGTACCTTAGGGTGGCGCACTATTTTTTTTCTTTTGCCTCGCTGCTTTTCAGCCGTATGTTGTTTCTTCCTCTTCCTTGTTTTCAGGCATCTTACTGTTTCTTTGCGACATCTGTGGGGTATGTTTTTTTTGTTTTTTTTTGTGCAATTTTTGTAGAGAAAACTCAAGACAAAGCTATTGGAGTGCTTTATTTATTTATTTATTTTGCAGTTTTATATAGTGTGAACTCGATACAAAGGTATTACATTGCTTTACATGAGCACCGGTTACATTACACAAAAACACTTTAATTTTTGGTAGCAAGGGGAGATTACGTATTTTGCCCAGAATCACAGGATGTTGAGCTGACGCCAAGACTCAAATCGTGTTCCCCAGCTCCAAAGTCGGCAGCTCTGGCACATACGCCACATCCTCTCCCTGAGGGTTCTTTGTCTTGTGCGTGTTGAGGCAGTCTGGGAATAACTTGTTTTTTAGGGTCGAGCCTGCGTTGCATGGGCATGCGTATCACAGCGAGACGCTTTAGTGTTTAGAAAAGGGCTCTGAGCCCTGTGGACGTCACGTCAGTGTTTTTCATTGGTTCGTGGGCTTGCCTAATAAAATCTGCTTGCTGTCATTAGTCGAAGGCATGCATACGCCATGCCTTTTCCGGTGGCTAGCCCTCCACGAGCGCATCGACCAAGTACAGAAAACATGTGAGGCTCGCTGTTTTCTGTCCGGCTCGAGGACTACTTTTTCTCTAATTTACTAGCGCGATTTCGCTTGGCAGAAGTCGAGCGCTTTACATAGTCAATTGCACTTTTTCGGGTTACGTACATAAATGCACTTTTGCCGATAGGTGAAAAGTCGGGTTAGGAGTTTACAACACTATCAGCTCTAACATGAGCAAACGCGAGACCCGTTGCATTGCAAATGCTTTTTTTTTTTTTTTTTTGGCAGAGCGCACAATCGCTTCTGACCTGTTGTTATCATTGTGGGCTTCGCACGTCCATCACTATCACTCGTTCTGGGGCTTGCCTTTCAAAAACCTCTTGATGTCATTAGTAAATGCTTTACGTTTGCCCCGCCTTGAGGCTGCTTTATTACCGTCTTGGGGCCTGACTTTGTTACATGGATAATTACACAATTGCCAATATGCTTTACTGTTAGCGGACTACTTTTTATTTTGTCTCTCCCTCTCGCACTCCATGGCGCTTTCAAGTCTTACACAGCTCAAACTCAATTGGCAGGATTGTAGCGATTTGCCTGACTACTAGTTACTTCACATTGTTTATCCTTCACGCTCCATGTCGCTTTCAAGTCTTACACAGTGCGAACTTGATCAGCAGTATTGGTGTGATTTGCATGATTACCAGTTACTTCACATTGTTTCGACTCCCATTCGCTCCATGGCACCTTCAAGTTTTACATAGTGCAAACTTGATTGCTCTCATTGTCCCAAACAGATGGCATATTCTCCATGTCAGGGACATGTGTTATACGGTTCCTTTTGCCATGGCACCACCATATGCAAGAGCTAAGCTGCTCCCATCTACCTTAACATTGTGTGAACATCATGTTAATGTTTTGAGATTAAGTTTAAATGTCACTAGTTTAACATTTGTTATCAGCAAATCATGGATTTTCAGACAGGTTATTTTACCGCTATCATGGAAATACTTGTTTTATATAGCGCTTGGTAATACAGGATCTGCCATTTCATAGTGCCACAGAGCAGGTGCCTTGCTTAACAAAATCTCTATAATTCAATTGCATCGACCTTGCAGAGATGATAAAGATATGTTAGGATTGCAATCTGTGACATTCTCGTTCTGTCAAGACCTCTGCAGTGGGTGCATTAACCAACTGATCTGAGTAGATATCACGTGCTCTAGATAACCTCCGGAGGGTCACCAGCCAAGCACATAGGTTATTTCTAGACAAGGAGATGGCGAAAGGTGTTGTCTTCAAAATGGTGGAAAAGGAGCTGTGACTCCAGACCCAAGCACTTCACGGCCTCAAGCTTGATAGCAAAAAACATCTAGCCTTCTTATGTAAAGTGGGCCTTTTCAAATAGAGTTCAGTTAGTAGAGGCAGCCAATTTCCTAAACCCTGTACCTCAAAGAAGCTAACACAAGGGTGCCACAGTGGGAGGAGCAGCGTATCATATGGCACAGAAGTGGAGCAAACTCCATCACTTCCTCCTCTCAGAATTCCCTGGTCTCATGGCTTTGACAGTTCCCTCACAGGTACTGCGACCTTGCAGATGCCATTCCGGAACAGGTGTCTAAAAAAAAGTGCTTGAATAGCACTGCTTCCTGTTTGAAGAGGCCCCACCTCGAATAACCCCGCACAGCGCTTCCACATCACACTCTGGACTCCTGTCTATAATATCACAGCCAGTCTGTAGGAATGAGGCAAAAACACTCCCAAGATGGCTGCCTTGTTGTGTCCTCTCTTCTGCAGCGATAGGCCTGGGAGGGTTGCTGTGACCCCTGGCATACAGCAACTACACTCCAAACCAAAACACATAGGTAAAATACATTGTTATTTACAATGCCAGTAGCTCTAACTCTCACAAATGTGAGACCTATTGCATTGCAAATGTTTTTGTTTTTTTAGCTAGTGACATTATTTAAATTTTCTGGGCATATTGTAATAATTTGCTAAATATTTGTTTTATTGTCACTACTAGGTTACTGGTATTTGTGAGGTTTTGTTGCTTGAAGTAACACTGGCCGCCGACTGCTGCACTTAACTCTTGGCTTTAAAACCGCAAGCAGACAATTCAGATCAGAGTGGTGTCAGAGCCTTAGATCTGCAGTGTACAGCAGCATGGCAGCCCAGGCTGGTGGATAGTTAGGAGTAAGATCCTTCAGGGTACGTGTCTCCCTCCAAAGGTAGGTGAGTTTAGAGCTTTGTAGTTGACTGCTATGGACTGTATGACCCACATTTTACATATTGCAATGATTCACAATAAAACGATGCATAGATGCACACTCTCCATATTGCATCTCTTGTTCTGTAACTGCATACAGTATTAACAGCAACATGCATAGGTGCCTGCATATCCATCCCAGTCATTTGGTCATGTTATGGTATGTTTCTTATTTGTTTAGAGATTTATGTCATTACAAGACTGCCAGATAATTCTGAGAGTCAACAGAAGAACGTGAAAGAATATTCCAGAAAGTACAATAGGAGACAATAGTATACAGAGAATTAAAAAAATAGCTTTGTGGGTGGAGGGATCTTGTTCAACTTCACAACGGACAAAGCAATATTGTATAGTTTTAGGTATTTATTTCAGTTTTTTTTTGCTATGGCAAAGACTTATTCTGAATTTGCGCCAGAGTAACTTACACGTAAATGTAACATTATGTGGCAGAATGATCTAAAGTACAGCAAAAAAAAATAATGTATTGGGTTCAGATTATAAGAATATTGACACAAAAACAGTTTAGAAGGATGCTGTACCCAAAGCTTCTATTGAGGCACAGGTTGGAATCCCTGTTTTCATCATATGTAGATTTAAATGGGTTAGAGAAATCTTTGTTTGAGTATTACATATTTTTGAGCAGTAAAGTGCAAATCTGTATCGGTCAAGGAAGCAGAATGATGGGGTAGGGGTTAGGAACGAATAGAAGGAAAGGATTAGGTGTAATAGCAGCAAATTAAAATAGAGCATGAGATCTCTCCACTACAAAGCAGAGGTTGGCAAAGAATATCAATATCAAAACAGGCAAAATATTGGTTTAGATACTATAACAATGGGTGTTGTCTTAAGATCCCTAACATTTTTGTTCCAGGTTCAGGGATAAAACCTGAAAAGGAGCAGAAATGGTGTTCGGGTTGAACCAACCGAGTGGTAAATGTGTTGTAGCTACGTAGATTTCTACTGTCGCTTGATGTTTTCAGTTTTTTAAATCTTTGTACACATTCAGTTGAGGCCCTTGAAGATGAACTATGGTTATGTGAAGCTGTGTCCGGCTGTCAAGAGAGGCATTTCATTTGTATGAATATAGGAGATGCATGGTCCTATATTTTGGTGTGGAGTTGTTTTGTGGCATATCAATTAGAAACCCTGTAGTGTGAGCTCTACGTGAAGCAGAGAGGCCTCTGTTTATCCCGCAGTGAAGGTGGCACATTTAATAGGGCATGGATAGCTAGTTTGTTGATAATACATTTGATCCAGATTGTTAATAAGTGTTTTTTGTCAATTAGGAAGCTTGGGGATTTGACACTGAACAATGCCAAAGCATAGATCGGATCCCTGCAGGTTATGTTCCTAGGTTGTTTTGTTCCCCTTAGGGTCGGAGCTGAAAATGAGAAATTCTGTGTTTGTCAACAATATGTTAAAGCGGATTGTACTTAGAACTCATCCTTGTGGGATGCCTCTAGTCTTAAGGGAGGGAGCCATTGTTTCAAGTTTCTTGTCAGTCTTATAGTTGTCAGCAGGATGTCATAGTCAACTGTATCAAAAGCTCCAAAGAGGGCCAGAAATTGTGTATCAGCTTTGTAGGAAGTTGGCTCTGTATGTGCTATTTCAAAGTAAGGAATAGCATGCACAGAGTCCAAGGGTTCCCCTTAGAGGTAAAATAGTGGTAAAAATAGATAATACTAATGCTCTATTTTGTGGTAGTGTGGTCGAGCAGTAGGCTTATCCAAGGAGTAGTGTTAAGCATTTGTTGTACATACACATAGACAATAAATGAGGTACACACACTCAGAGACAAACCCAGCCAATAGGTTTTGTTATAGAAAAATATATTTTCTTAGTTTATTTTAAGAACCACAGGTTCAAATTTAACATGTAATATCTTGTTTGAAAGGTATTGCAGGTAAGTACATTAGAAACTTTGAATCATTTCAATTGCATGTATACTTTTCAAGTTATTCACAAATAGCTACTTTAAAAGTGGACACAGTGCAATTTTCACAGTTCCTGGGGGAGGTAAGTTTTTGTTAGTTTTACCAGGTAAGTACGACACTTACAGGGTTCAGTTCTTGGTCCAAGGTAGCCCACCGTTGGGGGTTCAGAGCAACCCCAAAGTTACCACACCAGCAGCTCAGGGCCGGTCAGGTGCAGAGTTCAAAGTGGTGCCCAAAACGCATAGGCTATAATGGAGAGAAGGGGGTGCCCCGGTTCCGGTCTGCTTGCAGGTAAGTACCCGCGTCTTCGGAGGGCAGACCAGGGGGGTTTTGTAGGGCACCGGGGGGGACACAAGCTCACACAGAAATGTCACCCTCAGCGGCGCGGGGGCGGCCGGGTGCAGTGTTGAAACAAGCGTCGGGTTTGCAATGTTAGTCTATGAGAGATCAACGGATCTCTTCAGCGCTGCAGGCAGGCAAGGGGGGGCTTCCTCGGGGAAACCTCCACTTGGGCAAGGGAGAGGGACTCCTGGGGGTCACTTCTCCAGTGAAAGTCCGGTCCTTCAGGTCCTGGGGGCTGCGGGTGCAGGGTCTTTTCCAGGCGTCGGGACTTAGGTTTCAGAGAGTCGCGGTCAGGGGAAGCCTCGGGATTCCCTCTGCAGGCGGCACTGTGGGGGCTCAGGGGGGACAGGTTTTGGTACTCACAGTCGTAGAGTAGTCCGGGGGTCCTCCCTGAGGTGTTGGTTCTCCACCAGCCGAGTCGGGGTCGCCGGGTGCAGTGTTGCAAGTCTCACGCTTCTTGCGGGGAGTTGCAGGGTTCTTTAAAGCTGCTTCTTGAAACAAAGTTGCAGTCTTTTTGGAGCAGGTCCGCTGTCCTCAGGAGTTTCTTGTCTTTTTCGAAGCAGGGCAGTCCTCAGAGGATTCAGAGGTCGCTGGTCCCTTGGAAGGCGTCGCTGGAGCAGAGTTCTTTGGAAGGCAGGAGACAGGCCGGTGAGTTTCTGGAGCCAAGGCAGTTGTCGTCTTCTGGTCTTCCTCTGCAGGGGTTTTCAGCTAGGCAGTCCTTCTTCTTGTTGTTGCAGGAATCTAGTTTCTAGGTTCAGGGAGAGCCCTTAAATACTAAATTTAAGGGCGTGTTTAGGTCTGGGGGGTTAGTAGCCAATGGCTACTAGCCCTGAGGGTGGGTACACCCTCTTTGTGCCTCCTCCCAAGGGGAGGGGGTCACAATCCTAACCCTATTGGGGGAATCCTCCATCTGCAAGATGGAGGATTTCTAAAAGTCAGAGTCACCTCAGCTCAGGACACCTTAGGGGCTGTCCTGACTGGCCAGTGACTCCTCCTTGTTGCTTTCTTTGTTCCCTCCAGCCTTGCCGCCAAAAGTGGGGGCCGTGGCCGGAGGGGGCGGGCAACTCCACTAAGCTGGAGTGCCCTGCTGGGCTGTGACAAAGGGGTGAGCCTTTGAGGCTCACCGCCAGGTGTTACAGCTCCTGCCTGGGGGAGGTGTTAGCATCTCCACCCAGTGCAGGCTTTGTTACTGGCCTCAGAGTGACAAAGGCCCTCTCCCCATGGGGCCAGCAACATGTCTCTAGTGTGGCAGGCTGCTGGAACTAGTCAGCCTACACAGACAGTCGGTTAAGTTTCAGGGGGCACCTCTAAGGTGCCCTCTGGGGTGTATTTTACAATAAAATGTACACTGGCATCAGTGTGCATTTATTGTGCTGAGAAGTTTGATACCAAACTTCCCAGTTTTCAGTGTAGCCATTATGGTGCTGTGGAGTTCGTGTTTGACAAACTCCCAGACCATATACTCTTATGGCTACCCTGCACTTACAATGTCTAAGGTTTTGTTTAGACACTGTAGGGGTACCATGCTCATGCACTGGTACCCTCACCTATGGTATAGTGCACCCTGCCTTAGGGCTGTAAGGCCTGCTAGAGGGGTGACTGACCTATACTTGCATAGGCAGTGAGAGGCTGGCATGGCACCCTGAGGGGAGTGCCATGTCGACTTACTCGTTTTGTTCTCACTAGCACACACAAGCTGGTAAGCAGTGTGTCTGTGCTGAGTGAGAGGTCTCCAGGGTGGCATAAGACATGCTGCAGCCCTTAGAGACCTTCCTTGGCATCAGGGCCCTTGGTACTAGAAGTACCAGTTACAAGGGACTTATCTGGATGCCAGGGTCTGCCAATTGTGGATACAAAAGTACAGGTTAGGGAAAGAACACTGGTGCTGGGGCCTGGTTAGCAGGCCTCAGCACACTTTCAATTGTAAACATAGCATCAGCAAAGGCAAAAAGTCAGGGGGCAACCATGCCAAGGAGGCATTTCCTTACAAGCTTTGTGAAACATCTGTTAGGGGTCATCCACAATATCGGCAGCATAGGCACTACAACCACTGCAGAAACGCGTTTGATTGTTATTGAGTAAGGAATTTGCCGACAGATTAGGAAGTGAATGATTCATTGGTGTAGTCCCACACTGTCAACCGCTTCCACTTATTATGTTGCAGTGGACTTCTCAAGTGAGAGGCTGTCATGTAAATGGAAGGATTTCTTGGTCCCCTCACTCCACTCCCCTCATCCCTTACATCAACACGACTGACCAGTGTGTGAAAGGAGATATAGGAAAGGAGGAAATGGTGAAGTGGTGGATGCTGTATGTAGCTCCAGATGAGCTTGTAGCTTGTGGTGAGTGAGTTCATTATTCTTAGCTTGGGTGCAGTCACTGTTTGTAGCTGATCAGCTCACTGTATCTTGTGGTGAGTTCACTACTGCTTATCTTTCCTTGCTTTTCATTTTCAGGTTGAGCTTTGACAAGGAGTCGTCCTCTGAAACACAAGTAGCTCTTCTACCACTCGCTTGGACGTGAGATCATCAGAGGAGACCATGGCTGGTGATGACCCAGAGCTCATTGAGGTGTGCGAGGAGCTGGACAGGCTCTTGCTTCACATGATGTCTGAGCTGGAGACACTGCAGAGGAAGAGGGTGGCCTTGAACGAACTTGTTGAGCAGGTAGGTCCCAGCATGTAGTGCTTGAAATGGGCAGGTTCAGGACTTTTGGGCCTTGGTCTTCGTCCTTCCCTTTAATGACGGTCTGTATCCCAACTTTTAAGAGATATGTAAGTTTCAACATAATTCTCTCTTGTCCTTTGCAAAATAGTATTTTTAATGTTATCGTTAAAGTCACTGGTAGATATTAGTGTGATGTAGTATGAGCCGGTAAGATAGCTCAATGACTTAAACTCTCACCCCTGACACTTAGAAGTAACTTGTTATTTACATTCCTGCCCAATGGCAAAATTGCTGGACAAGAGACTTAACCACTCAAGAGTTTATGCACTCAGTATTTCAAAGGACCTTCAATGGATGAACCAGGCTGGTATCCTTTACAAGAATAAGTAGCAGAACGTTTCAGAGTTCTTAGAACATTTTTTAGCTCTCCATGGGATTCTTGAGAAAGCCAATAACTGTTCAGAGTTTCTAAGACAATTATCATTTAGTCTTAAAATTTCCTGTGAATATTTACAGTATATTTTACTTTAATACGTTGAGATTCCACAATCCTTCTTACGCAGCTTAAATGTCTCCCTCTTGGTTATTTGAAAAATTCTCACTGACCAAATTTGTCTTTCAACTGCAGGGCTGGTTTTCGCTTTCCCAGTCTCGCTACGCCATGGGGAACAAAGGTGTTTCATCATTACAGTATGGCAGCCAGATGGAGCCATTGGTTCGCGTTTCTGCCAGGTAAGACAAAGAAGAATGTTATTCCACCAGTTAGTGCACCAAAGTCTCCCTACTGTAAAGAAGTGGTGAATTACAGTGGCAAAACAACCAACATTAAATTGGTGGAACTGCAGTGAAACAGAGTGGAAGATGGTAAAGGAGGTACTGAAACTTTACTTTAATTAATGTATCTTAAAATACAGTACTCCATATGCTGAAACTTGGCTCTCATTGCCAGTTCAGAGGTCTGTTCCCAGTGCACTGGGTGGGGGTCTGTAGACAGTGAGAATCTTAGTTTAGTGATGTTGGCTCCTGTTTTATGTGTGAGATTGTGCTAAGCGAGGTACACAAGTGGTATTGAGCCTTATTTCAAGGCGTTTCTCTCTCCCGTATGGGTGCTATGACATCTTATTCCCCTAAATAAACCCCTGCTTTCTTATCTGCTTCCAACTAAGGATTGTCTCTGGGTTCCCCTTGGACCCATTCTGAAGCACTGCAAGGCCATCACTGCAGCAGCACCTAGCTCACAGGGTGTGCTTCCTATAAGGAGAGACTTGGGGGCTGACAGGGGCAATACAGAGGAGAGTCAGGAGAGGAAAGGGATGTGAGAAAGGTTAAGAGTGCTTCTAGTTTACTATTGTAGATAGAAAGCAAAGAAGGAAGATTTCCTTATAAAGGCACAGTTTCTAAAGAAAATCATTACCACTGTGTCCCGCTCAGTCTCTTTCATGGCATTGATTGGCACCTGACCTGCTTCCAGAGTGGTGTGTTTTTGATTTTCCTCTGAACATGTAAACTCATTAGTGGATGGTGCTCTGTAATGAAAGCGTTCAGCTTTTCTCTTTTTTCCCTGCTGGGCAGTGCTAGTGAGGATGGGAGCTGCCAGTTTCAAGTGGAGCGCATTACATCCACCAAGCAAGAGACTGCAGATGCGCCATACCTACCCATAGTGGAAGACATCGGCCCGAGAGATCAAGGTGAGTGAGGAGTAAGAATGTCTACTCTTCTATCTGTAAACAAATGAGAAAAAGCAAGAGAAGACTGCTAGCCTCAGAGGCCCTCTCTCTAGGCCTGATCACAGTACGTTTGTCATTTACTGTTGGTGCCACAGGGTTGCACTCCAGTTAGATGTCCAAGGTACTTCCTTCAAACATTTGTTTGACATAGAACTCACACCGAATAAACTTAGTGCCCTGGCTCTGCATTATCTTTAAAATAGTATTCCTTTATATGCATGTAGGAAACGTGGCGCAAGTGGTGCTGCAGAGCTCTTTTAAAGTCCAGATGACTACAAGGAACAGACTCTGAGGGGCTGATTCTTGTGCAGTTAGTAGAGGCACAGTGGGAGGCCAGGATAATTTAGAAGGTGTAACAGATGCAAATCTACCCCTAAAGAGCCTAGTGTTTGGCAAATCTTTTCAGGTATTTCCATACCTGGAGGTCATGGTGGCAGGCACCAAATGCCACCCCACCCATAAACTACGCCGAACCAGTGCCCTCATAAAACTGGCTCTTGTTCTTCACCCTGGTCATTGAACTGCACAGTAGCATATGTGCCACGTAGGCAAGGGTCAGGAGTTTTTTTGTCCATGTGGGGTTACCAGTTCATCAGAACTCTTCCAACTCCAGTTGTCTCCCAAACCTGTAGGGTAGCACGATTTTTGGGAAGTTACAAAATGTTTTGGGTAGCCATGACATTTCTCCAAGAGGTCTGTTGGCAGGAGGGCGGTCATTATTTTTGTTTTACACCATTACGATATAATACGAAGATCTGTTAGATCAGTAAAGCCCATACAGTCATTTTTTGGGGACGCTGTGCCACCTAGTGGATGGGTCTTCATATGGGCTTTATTCCCCATAAAAATCCATTCATAGTGCTCAAAATTAGAGTTTCAGTTTGAAGCGTTTTAAAAAATATATAAAATCTTGGCCAGCATTGTTATTTTACAGTTTCTGTCCTGTCATGAAAGTGTCCTTTAGGTCCACCCTTGCAAGTCTTTTTTTCAGCGATGAATGCAGTGTTGATAGTTTGTTATAAAAAAAAGTCCTCCATCCCCTATGTGATATGGACCCAAAGCTAGTTCATATATTCCAATCAAAAGGAAGCTGAGAGTATGTTCACTCTAGCTTGCAGTAATGTTACATTCAGTGATTTTTTTAAACATGTTTTTGGATGACCCAAAGAGGGGTGTAAGTAACACCTCTTGTTTAGTCTTTCTGACTAAGATGTCTTCAGCAATAATTGTTCGCTTCTATCATCTGAGCTGAGGAAACTGAGACTGCGAACACCCATGCTTGTAAGTGTTGATTAAAGTCCATGTGGTGTAAGGTTAGTGTCTGGAAGAACCAATTGAGTTTCATATGCTTTAGCATTATGGAGTATCGTTGACTATTGCTTCTTATCTCCCACATGGAACATTTTCTTGGCATTCCCACCACCCAGTCTGTAGCAAATAAAGCCCATCTTTCTTGATGTCATCAAGGGGTCTAGTCTGGATGTCAGTATTTTAGTAAAGATGACTTCTCGTCAGAAGGGAGGAGGTTCGATGAGTCACACTTACTGTGGGATCCCGTCTTGGTACAGAACGGCCAAGATCACCTCCTCTGTCATTGACTGAATAACAGTCATTTAGCCTTTGGTGTGGTCTAACAAAGCAGCAAGCTTGTAATAGCTATGTTGCAATATTTTCTAAATAATTGTAGAAGAATTTCAAAGAACTGTCAAGCTATGTGCGCCTGATGCTTTTGCATTTTTAGGGTTTGCAGGGTCTATAGGATTTTATGTTTTATGGGGCTTGCAGGCTGTCACTGTCTGTTCATCCTATGATTGAGGCAGATGTGCATTGCATATGTATACCTCCTCCAGTTCATGGAAAGATGATAATTCCAGTGATGTACTTGCTACAAAGGTTGAAATGAGGCCAGTTTTTGATTTTTATCACAGGAAATAGCCCCATCCTGTTCCTTAATTTCAGAGACTCAATCAATCTGTAGATTTGTAGAGTGCTACTGGTCACCCGTGAGGGTATCCAGCTGCTGACAGAGTCCAGTGTACTAGATGAATAGCCAGGTCTTCTGTGACGTTTGCAACTCTGAAAGAGATGGGGAGGTCAGTGGATGAAAGGGTAGCTTGCTCAATGTCTTCGCTGCTAGGCAGCAGAAGGTGAGGTTCAGAGAAAGGGGAGCAGAGGTGTCCGGTGGGCTGATGGATATTCAGGTGATGGTTCATGTAGGCGGGTCCACAGTTGTGTAGGGCCTTGTATGCATGATCCAGAAGCTTGAACTGTCATCTTTTCTGTACAGGGAGGCAGTGGCGTTCCCTGAGGTACGGGTTGATGTGGGTTTGTCTAGGAAGAGCCAGGAGGCAGTGGCGTTCCCTGAGGTACGGGTTGATGTGGGTTTGTCTAGGAAGACCAGGATGTGTCTGGCTGCAGCTTTTTCTATGGTCTGTAGTCGTCGGAGAAGGTGAGCTGTGAACCCTGGGTAGAAAGTGTTGCCGCAGTCCAGTGTGCTGGAGATGAAGGTCGGGGGTGGGTGCGTCTGAAACATTGGGGTAGCCATATGAATAGCTTACGAAGCATGTGGCGGATGAATAAGCAGAAGGAGACAAAGTTAACCTGAATTTTCACTGTTAGCTTGTTGTCCAAAATGATGCCTTGGTTCCTAGAGTGGTCAGTGGGGTTAGGAGTAGGTCATTTCTGAGGGCTACCAGGATGCATCCCATGGGGAGATTTTGTTTCCGAAACCCAGTACCTCTGTCTTGTCCGTGTCAAGCTTCAGGCAGTTGTCCGTCATCCAGTTGGCGATGTCTTTCATGCAGTTGTGGAAGATGGTTTGTTGGTGTCTGTGGAGAGGGAAAGGATGAGTTGTGTGAGTAGTCAGCATAGGATATGATGTTGAGGCTGTGGGTTTTGGCAATCCTGGCCAGAGGCAGCTTCTTAAAGTGTTGAAGAGGGTGGGGCTGATTGAGGATCCTTGGGGTACTCCACAGATGATTTCCTTGGGTTCTAAGGTGAAGGGGGGAAAGCAGTCTTTTTGTGTTCTTCCGGTGAGGAAAGAGGCGAAACATCTGAGGGTGGCTCCTTGGATGCCTATGTTGTACAGCCTTATGATCAGTGTGTGGTGGGAGACCGTATTAAAGGCTGCCAAGAGGTCTAGGAGGAACATAACTGCAGTCTCTCCTCGGTCGAATAGGGCTCGTTTGTCATCGGTAGCTACGATGAGGGCTGTCTCTGTGCTGTGGTTGCTGTGGAATCCAGATTGGGAGGAGTCAAGTAGATGATTCTGTTTCACATGTTAGGAAAGTTGTTGGTTGTCGGCTTTTTCTAATACTTTGGCCAGGAACTGGAGCAGGGAGTTTGGTCGGTAGTTGTTAAGTTTGCTGGGGCCTGACAATGATTTCTTTAGTACGGCGTAGACTTGTGTGTATTTCCAGTCCTCGAGGATGGTGGCTGTGGCAATTGAGGTGTTGAACAAGGTGGTGAGAACGTGGCTGATTCTGGCTTTACCTAGATTGAAGATGTGGTGAGGGCAGGGGGTCGGTTGGGGCTCCTGAGTGGACTGAGTTCATGATGGAGGTGATGTTGTGTGGGGCGAGCTGGCTCCATTCGGTTAGTCACATGGCTGTGGTGGTAGCAGGAGCGGGGTCATTTTGTCACTTGAAGAAATCAGTGGACTTGGGCTGAGGTTTGGAGTTTCTGTAAATGTTGGCGATCTTGTTGTGGAAGAAGTTTGCAAGGTTGTCGGACAGTTCCTGTGAGGGGGTAATGTTTGTTGCAACTGAGGGATTGCAGAATTCTCTGATGATGTTGAAGAGTTCTTTGCTGTTATTGCAGCTTGATTTGATGTGTGAGGCTCTGGGCGTAGCTTCTGGGGGTCGGTGTTTGGGGTGCTACCACCCTCTAGTAAATTAATTTTCTTATAAATAGTTGGGTACACATGCTTTCTGTCGGGTATAGTGAGATGTCTGTTGGATTTTACCAGGAGTTTTTACACACACAGACAAAAATGCACACATGCTTTCTCCCTCTCTGTTTTGAAAGTCGTCAAAAATATTGGTTATTTTACAAGATATTATATCTGTCTTAGGACTGCTAGATATTTTCTTTCTTAGTACCCCTACCAATCTGTATTTCTCCTCCCCCTTTCCACTGTCCCTTAGGCTCCTCTCACGAACCCTGCTTGTCATAGAATGTATTTAGACATTATATGTTAGCCTGGTTGTCGGAAAGTATGAAGCTCACACCCCCCAGTCTTACTGATCAAGCTACACCCCTGGTGAGACTAAGGCCTTCAGACAATCTTGTTGCGCATGCCTTTTTGGTGGACCTTCTGTAGGTGCTGTTGCTGACAGGAGCAACACTGTTGGCGCAGTTGGTGTTCCAATTGTTGACGTTTCTGATCCAGTTTGTTGGTGGAGAAGGGGTGAGTGGTAGCACGCTATTCCGGGACCCAGAGGATTACTGGTGGATTAGAATAGGGAAATAATATAAGATGTTAATTTGAGCGGTGGGCATGTGCGTTAGTTATTTTGATTGCATTGAAAGAAGTAGGGCAAGAGGTGGTGAAATATACTATTTATTGCTGTTGTTGAAGATGAAAAGGGGATCATAACAAACTTGTTTTCCCTTTTTGCGAGTCTACACACTCAACATTAGCAATTAATAGTGTATTACACTCTGTGAGCCGTATACATATTTATATAGAGAAGATGTGATTGGGAATTACCAAATTATGTGGCAGGGTTGACTAAATTATGTGGCAAGAAAAGGCTAAGTATATGGCACATTTTGTAGTAATATCACTTCATTATTTTATCATTTTTAGGTTGCGCATAGCAGTGCGCAAGCGCTGCTTTTCTGTCATATTGGTATGTATCTGGTCTTTTAACCACACCCACCGCACGCCCATCACTTTCACTCGTTCATGGGCTTGCCTTTCAAAAATCCTTTGCTATCATTGGTAAATGCTTTACGTTTTGTCCCTCCTTGGGGTGGTTTTTATTACCTCCTTGGCCATCGACCCTGTTACATGGATAATTGCACTTTTGCCGATAACTCTGACTGCAAGCAAACTTCTTTTTCCTTTTGTGTCTCTCCTTCACCCACACGCTCATGGCGGCAGTGGTGCATTGAATCGGCTTGTTTATGTCAACTGTTCTGCTTTTTATTTTCAATTTGTGTGGCATGAAAAGTCCAGTTAGGAATTTACAACGCTAATAGCTCTAACTCGAGCAAACGCGAGACCCATTGCATTGCAAATGCTTGTTACAAATGTTAACACTGACTGGTCAAAAAGTTCAACCGACTTGTATCAGTTGAACACCCAGAAATAGCAATAAGTAGCTGAAAGGCGGCCAGTGAAATTTTGCAAAGGGACTTCCACTGTACAGCAATATGTGCCGACTCATTTTTAGTAATTTTTTATAGAGATTTTTTTTGGGGAGTTTGCAAACTATGCAGCAAATGATGGATTGCTTGACAAATGTGGTAAACTCATAATTGTGCAGAAAACGATGTAGCCATATAAACACATAATTGTAGTGTCCCTGATAATAGGTAACTGTTTGATATGGTCCAATACTGCCATCTCGGGGGGGTGTTCTCATGACAAGACCAGGGCTGTGTAAATGTCACCAGAACCCTGACTTCGAGTGTAAGACCATATTACACATTCTACCCGCCATGCATTTTTGTATTACATGCTTATTTTGGAGTAGTTAGTTTGAAAAGACTGTTTTGTTCAAAAGGCATCTAAAGGGGGCGGGGATTGAAATTATAATGTTTAGAGTTTGTTGTAATGAATAAATTGGAGAAGTTTTGTGGTTGAAATATGGATTTCATCATATTGACAAAGGAAACTTAAAATATTTTACATATTTCATGGTTCCTTGTAAAATATGGAGTTTTATAAATCTGCGTGTGGGGGCAGTAAGAATAGTTACACGTGTAGTATATGATCAAAGAAAAAAAATTACGTTGAAAAGGAGTTGAAGTTGATGGATATGGTACAGGGATTTTGCAATAAAAACTAAAAGGCCAAGTTAAGATGCTACTTTAACTCCGCTGTACATGTGAGTCAACCTGAACTCCAAACCCTGAAAGTATTCCCGTAAGTTTGAAGTAAGATGGGTTTTAGAGCGCAATTGACTGTTTGGAAGTGCTTTGAGGGGTCTATGATGGTTTCATTACGTTGTTGGACTTGGTAAACAGTGGTTGTGAAAGGTATTATAGTTTCTGTTGGTGTATGATGGTTGTTATGTTGGTGTAAGTTGATGGGTGTGTGGGCATTTTATGGTGGGTGAATGATCGTATGTTAGTGGAGTGGTGTAGACATCTGAACAGGACGGTCTGCCAGTCTCTGCGGGGGACTTGTGTGCATATGCTGGTGGTTGTTCCGACAAATGTGGTTGGTTATGTATGATGTTTGAATATGTCTGATAGTTGATGTTTTGTTGTATGCATTGATGGTGCGTGATGATTGGTGTACGGTAGGGGTCACAGTTAATATTGACTTGTTATAGAAGGATGCAAGCAGCACTTTTATTTTTTTTAACTTTCATTCTTTATGGCAAAGTCAAACTTACCATATTAGTCAAACTTGGTTCTGTTTAAAATGTAGCTTTTTCTGTGAAATTGTTTGCTTTAATCTTTCAAAATAAGATATGTAACTGTTATTGGTTTAATGGTCTTATGAACAGTGTTTTCTGGAAATTAAATGTTGTAACCTTAGGTTTTAATTTATGTGTGAGATGTAATACTAAATGTTTATTTAGTACAAAAATTTGCAAACGTCTAATGTTCAAATTGCATTTTAGATGATACCTTGGTATCTCTTGTAAATCTAAGCCCATGTTCTTGGTGGATTGGCGGAGGAGGACATAACTCTTTCTGGTTTACATTCTTATTCTACAAAGGCATTGGATGAGACTTTGGCAATGTGGATATTGTGTGGAGCCCAGTTCTTCATTCAGGCTGTTGTAAAGCGAGGTTCTCAGAGGAAGTAGTTGAGGCTCCTATGATGCCAGTGTGCAGCCACAAAGAGTTCTCCGAAATCGTATAAACAAACAGCAGCTTGTTGAGAGACTGCAAATTCATGGATGTGATATAGTCACAGTTCTTATACCTTTTGAGCTTCTTACCCCCTCACCAACTCTTTTCTGTTGCTTCAGTTCTCCGGAAGCGCAAGGGCCCTGTAAAGACAGAGGAGCCAACATCCCCTGAAAAGCTGCCCGTCGATGAAGCTGAACCCTCCATGCCTGGAAAGGCACAGGGAATCAAAGAGGCAGAACGGGTGGCTTCACAAGACCCTCTCAAGTGGTTTGGAATCCTCGTCCCACAGAGCTTAAGGCGGGCACAAAACAGCTTTAAACAAGGTAAAAACAAGACCAGTGGGGGGCGCGGGCAGGGAATAGCTATAGGCTTATACCTGAGCCTGGCTACCATTCGAAATGTACAGTGTCACTAGAAGCACTGAAGACGCATGCCTGAGTGCTGAGCCAATCCTTCACTCAGTGAGCAGTCTCTCCGTTCACATAGGCTCAAGATTCATCAAGCAGGACTACCCCGTACGTTTAAAGATCACACAGACCAAGACATCAGATGGGAGAGCTATCCAGAAGGTTACACGAGTCAAACTCTCTGACTCTAGACAGCCATTCCTCAGGTTATAGTCTTGTGTACATCCTGGCTTCTGACTGCAGCCCTGGTCGCTATGATCTCAGAACTTATGACCTTAGGACTCCTAGGCTTCAGACAGGAGAGCTATGCCTCATGATTGGCCGATCATAAGGCTTGCGCATTAGACTGTAGCGTTGTCTCTCCAGATGCACATTTGTAGAGACGCAGAGACAACATTCACTCTGCATATATAATCATACACACTTGTACGTTAGCTATCACTCAAGGTACACAGCTCATACAGGCTCTTGCTTCAGAAAGCTATTCCTCAGTTTGTACACATCATATAGTTTTAGGCTTTAGACTGCAAATCTATTCACCCAGTTCTCTAGCTGTTATGGGACCCCTGTTTCATAGCATAGTTATCCCTCCGATTACTGTCCCTTCCGTAGAATGTTGTCAAATACAGCCGACAAGACGTTTAGACTTCTCTAACTGTATGCACGTTAGAAGAGGCTGCCTGGAGTTGAATTCCTGTTGAAGAATGTAAGATTATGTGGGGTAGAGGACCATTCTACTGCTTCTTGTCAGCAATGCCCAGACTTTCATGGTGTTTAATTTCTCCCTTTTGTTTAATCTGCAGGACTAGATCTGGCTGTGGAGGTGGCAGAGTTACAGAGCAGCATTGAAACCACAAGGATACAGTACAGGACTCTCTTGGCGAAGAAACAACTCCTCCTCATCCAAGGCAATTAGAAGAACTCTCATACACATGAAAAGCAGTGATCCTAAGACAATCGTGCTTTTCTTCCACCATTGACCATCCTACTGATGGTCACTGAATGAGGAAGTTGTTCTGTAAAGCAATCCTTCACAGTGCGTGAGTGTTGAGGAAGAGTTATTCAGAAGACGATTCAAAACATTTGCTTTGTGTTGTTTGTTTTGTGGGTGACACGGTGTCATCCGCCAGGGAACTCCCTCGCTGAAAATAAGATGACCCAGAAGTGTCCACTTGCAACTAGACGGGCTGGGGCTGCGTTATTGAGTGAAAGACCATAGAGTGACAGTCTTTGTTGAAGATAGTAAATGAAGATTGTGCCTAAGTAACAGATGGAGATGTATTGCCAAACTCTGACACCACCGATTTAATGAACATTACTGGGTCTTAAATCCTTGGAGCAATCTTTCCCCCCAAATTAAGTACACTCACCTTCGGGCATTTTCTTCTTGAAATGTGAGTGAAGCATATTTTGCTTTTGATTAAAGATCTAGGGCATGATTACAACCCTGGTGGATGGAATACCCCGTCAGAAACATGACGGAAATCCCGTCTGCCGTATTACAAGTTCCATTATATTCTATGGAACATGTAAAACTGCGGGCGGGATATCCGTCACGTTTGTGATGGAGTATCTGATCCACCAAGTTCCTAATCAGGCCCTTGGTGTTCTTTGTTATTCTGCTATTGTCTGGCAGCTGCTGGGCTTTCAGCACATTCCACTTGCAGTGTCTAGTCTACAAAAAAGTCTTAAAGGTTTTTTGTGTTTTATACTCAATCATCAATCACTTCACTTCCAGATGTTATTGGCAAAATAGGACCAATCTGTGGGGGAAAATCCTTTTCAAATCTCTTCCAGGCTCCTTATTGGAAACATAAGAATTGCCAATCTGTGGCGAACCAGTCTCTGGGCAATTGTGCAGAGTCTGACACATGACTAACTAACGAAGCTCTGCCAGGTTGTTAAATGCCTCCGAAGGGTTCCTGCTGTTGTACTGTGGTATTTGAGCTGATTTAATGTACGTTTTCTGCAGCTGTCACATTCTCCTGAGTTGCTGTCCTATGCTCGCCATACTGCTGTCATGTTTTCTTCCTGCTACTGCTACAAATTCTTTCTGCTGCTGTTGAGCTCCTCTCAGCTCTTCCCTTCAAGACAAGGCACTGGAAGTGCGCAGTGGTGCGGGACTGCATGGCAGCATCAGGGCCAGGCACAGGTGCCTGAAGTGGATCAAATGATGTTTGTATATTAAATACTTGCACAAAAATAAACTGTATTATGGCTGGGCTGTAATATTCTCCTTGGACCCTAATGCGATAAAATGCACCAAATGGATCTTGAGTTACTAGGGCAACATACTGCTAATGGCCTTCTTAAATTGCTGCGGCCTCAATCCGTGAGAACCCGTCTTCCCCACTGACTGCTGAACGTAAGGTCAAAACACAACTAAACGAGCTGTTCAAAAAAGTGGGAGACCTATTTGGGAAGAATGCATTCATCCTAATATAGAATTTTAAAGACCAGACTGAAGCAAGCACACTATATGTCATTCTATACTTTGACTAGGCGCAACAACACAATCAGTGTTCCCGGAGTACTACCATCAGTAACACCACTAACGTACGCCCTCTACATTACCAGCAAAATAAAACTGGTTACTCGCATATGCAACCTTATACAGGTGAAAAGCAAGGAGAAGGAAAGGCCTCTTGGGAGAAGGAATGGCAGGCCCCTGACTGACCAGGAATGATCATTCACTTGTTCACTTAGCAAAGAAGTCTCCATCAATGGCAGACACTGCTTGTTCCATCTTAGGTTTATACACAGAATATACCATACACCACAAGGCTTATACCAGATGGGGTTTAGGTACAATCCTACATGTTACAAATGATGCTCTCTTTCTACATTGCCCTGGACATGTAGATAATACAGACATTATTGACAAGGGTGTTACAAGAATTATCCAAACACTCCAATACAAATAGCTATTCTGATAACTCTGCAAGGCTACGCAAGGCTTCCCTCGTGTTGTTCATAAAGTGGTCGCTTTACTGCTACTATTAGCAAAAAGACAAGTGACAATTTAATGGGGAAAAGATCGTCCTCCAACCTCACATAGATCGATTAAAGACCTAATATACAGCAATGAAAACTCAGAACTATCCTTCTTTGCAGCCACATGCAGAGATATTCGTGCTCACTACAAACATACCTATGTGACCTTATCACAGCTCTAGGAACATTCTGATTAGGGCCTCTTAACATTGGTTGAGTGCACAACACGTTAGGCGGAAACAGATATGGGGAGATACTCCAGAAATACATGGACTATTATTAATTCAAGAAGGTTGATTAAATAGGTCCTATGATGGTGTCGTACCAGATGATGGGGGTTACATACAACACTATCAGGTTGGGAGATGTGATGAGTTTATCTGAATCTGGGAAAACAGTTTGTGGACAAAGTGTCGGTGGTGTGGTGAAATCCACTAAACATTCCTGTGTTTTACATATAACTAAACTGATAAACTAATTACTTGAAAGATCAAAGTAAGGGAAAGTCAAAATAAATAAAACCTGCTACTGCTGTGCCATCTGATAAGATCACTTTCTAGCTTCTGTCGCAACAAAGTTCATCGCATGTCTCCAAATTCACTGCAATTGGAAGTGAGCTTTTAAAATATCATCTGGTGCAAGCACTGTAACCCGTGTTTAGCTGGCTAGTACCAGCTCGTTAAAGCGCACAAGTGAGTAGGCCACAATACCTCAAGGATGCATTTTCTCATTTACAATATACAGCTAGTTTTTAGTGCTCAGTGCTGATAGCCTATCTGTGCGACTGTACTTTTTATTTCTCTACAGACTTGGAAGTGTTGATTATTTACAGGTTGATTATTTCTGCAGTACCGTAATTTGATTTCCATGGTTCCAGTTTATGTGTTTTAAATTAGCCTTATTAGGTTCTGCATTAATGAATTTCTCAAACTTCTGACTGTTTTAAAAAGCTTAATTGCCAGTTTATAGTGCGATCTTAATTGTATGTGCTTCATACGAAGGATAAATGGCTTGGATGTCTTATTTCCATTCTGTGCCAGCGTCCCTGCTCTTCCCTCAGGTGTGCATTTATATTTATCTGCTCTTTAAGCCAGTGGTTCCCAACCTGTGGTCCGCGGACCCCCAGGGGTCCGTGACACATTCCCAGGGTGTCCGCAGGCCTGGGCGGCAGGATGGCACTTCTCCTGCTGGGGCCTCTGACAAACACGTGCGTGTGTGTTTTATATTTATAACTTCCTTTGTTGGCAGTTTTAAAAGCACTGCAACATTCCTTGTACATCCAGCAGCTTTACAACAAAAATAAAAGCGTGAAGATAACTTAGTGATTAATGTACCTGCTGGAGAGAGATGGGAGTTTTGTGCCCTGGCAGTTTTGACTCAAAGGTAGCACAGATGGTTAAAATGCCTGCTGCAAAGAATGTGTATTATGCATAGAACAGCATTTTATATGCATAGCACAGTGGGTTTTTGTTTTTGTCACAGATTATTTTGTTACAGTGCAATGCATAAGTTACAATTGTAATCTAGCACAGTAAGCTATCAACTGCCATTAAAAAGCTCCAGGCAAACTGCATGGCACAAATTAGAAAGTTGTTTTTTTCTCAGTCTTTCATTTTCTTCATGCTACTAAAAAAGGTTTCCTTGCATAGAAATACTTTCTTATTATTAAAGTCAATGCTAACCACTGCGTTGTGTTATGATTCCTGAGTTTGTGCTTCTCCAGACCAAGCCCTCTTAGAAAACGCCTACCAGTGTGGATGACATGTGAATTCTACACCTTGTAGTACCCTGTAAAGTGCTCAGACACCCTACACTGGTATGACAGGTGCTATAAAACAAATGAATTATATGTGACAGAGAGGCTAGGGAGGGATGAGAGGCCCTCGTGGTTTTACTTCCTTTCCCCACCACATATTTATGTCAAAAAGCTTTCTCAGATCTTGGGTACCTAAAAAATAAAAACAGAAATTGCTTTGAAAATATAGAATCTGACCTGAGGATTCAACTTTCTTAAATAAAACCGAACATTGAAAAGTTAGTCGCCAAGATGCAGCGCCAACCTTCCCATTAAAATTTAAAAATGTTTGCACATGTTTTCAATATATAAAGATTATGGCCCTCATTATGAACACGGCGGGGGCTGGCGGTCTAAACACACACTGCCAGCCCGTCGAGGACCCCGCCGGCCTAATAAAGAGCATTCTGCTGGGCCAGCAGGTGAAAACAATGTTTCTGCCAGCCGGCCCAGCGGAATGCTGGGCCTGGACATTGCCAACGGGTCCACATGGAGCCGGCGGCAATGTAGCAGTGCGGTGGGTGCAGCAGCACCCGTTACGGATGTCACTGCCCGTAAATCAGGTAGTGACATGCGCGAAGGGGCTGTGCACGGGGGCCCCTGCACTGCCCATGCCAAGTGCATGGGCAGTGCCGAGGCCCTCAGGGGGGCCCGAGGCACCCTTCTGCCAGCCTTTCCCTGGCGGGGTAAACCACCAGGGAAAGGCTGGTGGAAGTTGCCTCATTATCCGGGGGCCAGTGCTGCCCTGTCGGATATGTAACTCCACCATCGCCAGGCTGCCTGGCGGTGGAAGCCTGGCAGTGGTGGAGTTATGCCAGTGGCGGTTTTGCCACAAAAATTATATGGCGGTCCAGACCGCCATGTTCATAATGACCGCGTATATCTTTACTTATTGGAGTATTTGTTTAGTGTGTACTTGTTTGTGTATTTTTTGTGAATTACTGTTTTAATGTTTGAAATTCAAATTGTACAAATTGCTTGGGGGTCCCCAGCTTCCAATAATGGTTCAGTGGGGGTCCTCAGGAGTCAAAAGGTTGGGAACCACTGACCTACGGGGTTCAAAGTTGGGTACAAGGTAGCCCACCGTTGGGGGTTCAGGGCAACCCCAAAGGTACCACACCAGCAGCTCAAGGCCGGTCAGGTGCAGAGGTCAAAGTGGTGCCCAAAACACATAGGCTTCAATGGAGAAGGGGCTGCCCCGGTTGCAGTCTGCCAGCAGGTAAGTACCCGTGTCTTCGGAGGGCAGACCAGGGTTTTTTTTTTAGGGCACCGGGGGGGGGGACACAAGTCAACACAAAAAGTACACCCTCAGCGGCACGGGGCGGCCGGGTGCAGTGTGCAAACAGGCGTCGGGTTCGCAATAGGTTTCAATGGGAGACCAAGGGGTCTCTTCAGCGATGCAGGCAAGGGGGGGGCTCCTCGGGGTAGCCACCACCTGGGCAAGGGAGAGGGCCACCTGGGGGTCGCTCCTGCACTGGAGGTCGGATCCTTCAGGTCCTTGGGGCTGCGGGTGCAGTGTCTTTACCAGGCGTCAGGTCTTTGACGCAGGCAGTCGCGGTCAGGGGGAGCCTCGGGATTCCCTCTGCAGGCGTTGCTGTGGGGGCTCAGGGGGGTCAACTCTGGCTACTCACGGTCTCGTAGTCGCCGGGGAGTCCTCCCTGTGGTGTTTGTTCTCCACAAGTCGAGCCGGGGGCGTCGGGTGCAGAGTGCAAAGTCTCACGCTTCTGGCGGGAAACGTGTGTTGTTTCAAAGTTGCTTCTTTGTTGCAAAGTTGCAGTCTTTGTGGAGCAGAGCCGCTGTCCTCGGGAGTTCTTGGTCCTTCTAGATGCAGGGTAGTCCTCTGAGGCTTCAGTGGTCGCTGGACCCTGTGGAACGCGTCGCTGGAGCAGTGTCTTTAGAAGTGGGGAGACAGGCCGGTAGAGCTGGGGCCAAAGCAGTTGGTGTCTCCGTTTGCAGGTTTTTCAGCTCAGCAGTCCTTCTTCGTCTTAGGTTGCAGGAATCTATCTTGCTGTGTTCTGGGAGCCCCTAAATACTCGATTTAGGGGTGTGTTTAGGTCTGGGGGGTTAGTAGCCAGTGGCTACACCCTCTTTGTGCCTCCTCCCTGAGGGGAGGGGGGCACATCCCTATCCCTATTGGGGGAATCCTCCATCTGCCAGATGAAGGATTTCTAAAAGTCAGTCACCTCAGCTCAGGACACCTTAGGGGCTGTCCTGACTGGCCAGTGACTCCTCCTTGTTTTTCTCATTATCTCCTCCGGCCTTGCCGCCAAAAGTGGGTCCGTGGCCGGAGGGGGCGGGCAACTCCACTAGCTGGAGTGCCCTGGGGTGCTGTAACAAAGGGGGTGAGCCTTTGAGGCTCACCGCCAGGTGTTACAGTTCCTACAGGGGGAGGTGAGAAGCACCTCCACCTAGTACAGGCTTTGTTACTAGCCACAGAGTGACAAAGGCACTCTCCCCATGTGGCCAGCAACATGTCTGGTGTGTGGCAGGCTGCTAAAACTAGTCAGCCCACACTGGTAGTCGGTTAAGGTTTCAGGGGGCACCTCTAAGGTGCCCTCTGGGGTGTATGTTACAATAAAGTGTACACTGGCATCAGTGTGCATTTATTGTGCTGAGAAGTTTGATACCAAACTTCACAGTTTTCAGTGTAGCCATTATGGTGCTGTGGAGTTTGTGCATGACAGACTCCCAGACCATCTACTCTTATGGCTACCCTGCACTTACAATGTCTAAGGTTTTGCTTAGACACTGTAGGGGCATAGTGCTCATGCACTTATGCCCTCACCTACGGTATAGTGCACCCTGCCTTAGGGCTGTAAGGCCTGCTAGAGGGGTGTAAGGAAATGCCTCCTTGGCATGGTTGCCCCCTGACTTTTTGCCTTTGCTGATGCTATGTTTACAATTGAAAGTGTGCTGAGGCCTGCTAACCAGGCCCCAGCACCAGTGTTCTTTCCCTAACCTGTACTTTTGTATCCACAATTGGCAGACCCTGGCATCCAGATAAGTCCCTTGTAACTGGTACTTCTAGTACCAAGGGCCCTGATGCCAAGGAAGGTCTCTAAGGGCTGCAGCATGTCTTATGCCACCCTGGAGACCTCTCACTCAGCACAGACACACTGCTTGCCAGCTTGTGTGTGCTAGTGAGGACAAAACGAGTAAGTCGACATGGCACTCCCCTCAGGGTGCCATGCCAGCCTCTCACTGCCTATGCAGTATAGGTAAGACACCCCTTGTAAAGAAATGGCTCCCTGTTGCAGTTACCCCCCACTTTTTGCCTGATACTGATGCTGACTTGACTGAGAAGAGTGCTGGGACCCTGCTAACCAGGCCCCAGCACCAGTGTTCCTTCACCTAAAATGTACCATTGTATCCACAATTGGCACACCCTGGCATTCAGATAAGTCCCTTGTAACTGGTACTTCTAGTACCAAGGGCCCTGATGCCAAGGAAGGTCTCTAAGGGCTGCAGCATGTCTTATGCCACCCTAGAGACCCCTCACTCAGCACAGACACACTGCTTACAAGCCTGTGTGTGCTGGTGAGAACAAAATGAGTAAGTCGACATGGCACTCCCCTCAGGGTGCCATGCCAGCCTCTCACTGCCTATGCAGTATAGGTAAGACACCCCTCTAGCAGGCCTTACAGCCCTAAGGCAGGGTGCACTATACCATAGGTGAGGGTACCAGTGCATGAGCATGGTACCCCTACAGTGTCTAAACAAAACCTTAGACATTGTAAGTGCAGGGTAGCCATAAGAGTATATGGTCTGGGAGTCTGTCAAACACGAACTCCACAGCACCATAATGGCTACACGGAAAACTGGGAAGTTTGGTATCAAACTTCTCAGCACAATAAATGCACGCTGATGCCAGTGTACATTTTGTTGTAAAATACACCACAGAGGGCACCTTAGAGGTGCCCCCTGAAACTTAACCAACTATCTGTGTAGGCTGACTGGTTCCAGCAGCCTGCCACACTAGAGACATGTTGCTGGCCCCATGGGGAGAGTGCCTTTGTCACTCTGAGGCCAGTAACAAAGCCTGCACTGGGTGGAGATGCTAACACCTCCCCCAGGCAGGAGCTGTGACACCTGGCGGTGAGCCTCAAAGGCTCACCCCTTTGTCACAGCCCAGCAGGGCACTCCAGCTTAGTGGAGTTGCCCGCCCCCTCCGGCCACGGCCCCCACTTTTGGCGGCAAGGCTGGAGGGAACAAAGAAAGCAACAAGGAGGAGTCACTGGCCAGTCAGGACAGCCCCTAAGGTGTCCTGAGCTGAAGTGACTCTAACTTTTAGAAATCCTCCATCTTGCAGATGGAGGATTCCCCCAATAGGGTTAGGACTGTGACCCCCTCCCCTTGGGAGGAGGCACAAAGAGGGTGTACCCACCCTCAGGGCTAGTAGCCATTGGCTACTAACCCCCCAGACCTAAACACGCCCTTAAATTTAGTATTTAAGGGCTACCCTGAACCCTAGAAAATTAGATTCCTGCAACTACAAGAAGAAGGACTGCCTAGCTGAAAACCCCTGCAGCGGAAGACCAGAAGACGACAACTGCCTTGGCTCCAGAAACTCACCGGCCTGTCTCCTGCCTTCCAAAGATCCTGCTCCAGCGACGCCTTCCAAAGGGACCAGCGACCTCGACATCCTCTGAGGACTGCCCCTGCTTCGAAAAGACAAGAAACTCCCGAGGACAGCGGACCTGCTCCAAGAAAAGCTGCAACTTTGTTTCCAGCAGCTCCAAAGAACCCTGCAAGCTCCCCGCAAGAAGCGTGAGACTTGCAACACTGCACCCGGCGACCCCGACTCGGCTGGTGGCGATCCAACACCTCAGGAGGGACCCCAGGACTACTCTAAGACTGTGAGTACAAAAACCTGTCCCCCCTGAGCCCCCACAGCGCCGCCTGCAGAGGGAATCCCGAGGCTTCCCCTGACCGCGACTCTTTGAATCCTAAGTCCCGACACCTGGGAGAGACCCTGCACCCGCAGCCCCCAGGACCTGAAGGACCGGACTTTCACTGGAGAAGTGACCCCCAGGAGTCCCTCTCCCTTGCCCAAGTGGAGGTTTCCCCGAGGAACCCCCCCTTGCCTGCCTGCAGCGCTGAAGAGATCCCTAGATCTCCCATTGACTTCCATTACAAACCCGACGCTTGTTTCTACACTGCACCCGGCCGCCCCCGCGCTGCTGAGGGTGAAATTTCTGTGTGGGCTTGTGTCCCCCCCGGTGCCCTACAAAACCCCCCTGGTCTGCCCTCCGAAGACGCGGGTACTTACCTGCAAGCAGACCGGAACCGGGGCACCCCCTTCTCTCCATTCTAGCCTATGTGTTTTGGGCACCACTTTGAACTCTGCACCTGACCGGCCCTGAGCTGCTGGTGTGGTGACTTTGGGGTTGCTCTGAACCCCCAACGGTGGGCTACCTTGGACCAAGAACTAAGCCCTGTAAGTGTCTTACTTACCTGGTTAACCTAACAAATACTTACCTCCCCTAGGAACTTTGAAAATTTCACTAAGTGTCTACTTTTAAAACAGCTATTTGTGAATAACTTGAAAAGTATACATGCAATTTTGATGATTTGAAGTTCCTAAAGTACTTACCTGCAATACCTTTCGAATGAGATATTACATGTAGAATTTGAACCTGTGGTTCTTAAAATAAACTAAGAAAAGATATTTTTCTATATAAAAACCTATTGGCTGGATTTGTCTCTGAGTGTGTGTACCTCATTTATTGTCTATGTGTATGTACAACAAATGCTTAACTACTCCTTGGATAAGCCTACTGCTCGACCACACTACCACAAAATAGAGCATTAGTATTATCTATTTTTACCACTATTTTACCTCTAAGGGGAACCCTTGGACTCTGTGCATGCTATTCCTTACTTTGAAATAGCACATACAGAGCCAACTTCCTACATTGGTGGATCAGCGGTGGGGTACAAGACTTTGCATTTGCTGGACTACTCAGCCAATACCTGATCACACGACAAATTCCAAAATTGTCATTAGAAATTCATTTTTGCAATTTGAAATTTTTCTAAATTCTTAAAAGTCCTGCTAGGGCCTTGTGTGTTAAGTCCCTGTTTAGCATTGTCTTTTTAGAGTTTAAAAGTTTGTTAAAAGTTTGAATTAGATTCTAGAAACAGTTTTAGATTCTTAAAAAAAGTATTCCAACTCTTAGCAGAATAATGTCTGATACAGAGATGCAGGTGGTGGAACTCGACACCACACCTTACCTCCATCTTAAGATGAGGGAGCTAAGGTCTCTCTGTAATATAAAGAAAATAACCATTGGCTCCAGACCTACCAAAATTCAGCTCCAGGAGCTGTTGGCAGAGTTTGAAAAAGCCAACCCCTCTGAGGATGACTTCACAGAGGAAGAAATTAGTGACTTGGAGGGCAATTCCCCCCTTCCAGTCCTAAATAGGGAGACCAGGGCCTCTCAAGCCCTGTCTCCAAAAATGATAGTCCGAAATGTTGCTTCCCTCACAGGAGGGTCCAGCATTTCTGAAATCACTGAGGATGCTCTCAGTGAAGATGACCCCCTGTTAGCCAGGATGGTCAAAAGATTGGCTTTGGAAAAGCAGCTCCTAGCCATAGAAAGGGAAAGAAAAGAGATGGGCCTAGGTCCCATCAATGGTGGCAGCAACTTAAATAGGGTCAGAGATTCTCCTGACATCCTAAAAATCCCCAAAGGGATTGTAACAAAATATGAAGATGGTGATGACATCACCAAATGGTTCACAGCTTTTGAGAGGGCTTGTGTAACCAGAAAAGTGAACAGATCTCACTGGGGTGCTCTCCTTTGGGAAATGTTCACTGGAAAGTGTAGGGATAGACTCCTCACACTCTCTGGAAAAGATGCAGAATCTTATGACCTCATGAAGGGTACCCTGATTGAGGGCTTTGGATTCTCCACTGAGGAGTATAGAATTAGATTCAGGGGGGCTCAAAAATCCTCGAGCCAGACCTGGGTTGATTTTGTAGACTACTCAGTAAAAACACTGGATGGTTGGTTAACTGGAAATGAAGTGTGTGACTATGTTGGGCTTTATAATTTGTTTATGAAAGAACACATTTTAAGTAACTGCTTCAATGAAAAGTTGCATCAGTATCTGGTAGACCTAGGTCCAATTTCTCCCCAAGAATTGGGAAAGAAGGCAGACCACTGGGTCAAGACTAGGGTAACCAAAACTTCCACTGGGGGTGACCAAAAGAAAGGGGTTACAAAAACTCCCCAGGAGAAAGTGGGTGACACTAGAAACAAAGAAAAAGAGTCCTCTGTAGGCCCCCAAAAACCAGAACAGGTGGGTGGGCCCCAAGACACAACCCAAAACAAAGGTGGGTACCAGGGTAAGAACTGGGATGCCACTAAGGCCTGGTGCCACAACTGTAAACAGTCTGGGCACCACACCAAGGACACTTCTTGTCCCAAAAACAAACCCCAGAACAAAATTCCTGGGGTAACCAGTGTAGCCATGGGAGATGACTCCTCAGATGAGGAGGACTTCCTAGCCTTCAACTGGAAACAGGGCCCAACAGGTGAGTTGGAGATTCCAGAGGGAAGTAGACACTTCCACCACCTACTGGTGAATGGAATCCCAACCACTGCCCTGAGAGACACTTGTGCCAGTCACACTATTGTGCATGACAGGCTGGTGCTCTCAAACCAGTACATCCCAGGTGAGACTGCCAGGGTAAGAGTTAGCCTAGATAGGGTCACTAAGAGGCCTGTGGCTTTAGTGCCCATAGAAGTGGGTGGCACTCTTAGCTGGAGAAGGGTAGTAGTCAGTACAGACCTCCCCCTTGATTGTCTCCTTGGAAATGACTACCCAGAGGTTAGTCAGAGCCCAAGAGAGAAACTGGTACAGTGCCAGTCCTCTCCCAAGGATTCTGGAAGTCCTGCCTCTGCAGTAAATGCAAGCAGGCCCCAGAAGAAGAAGAAAAGAAAACAGAGTAGGAAGGGTGGACAACCTTTAGCCAAGGTTACAGCAAGCCAAGGAGATTCTGCTCCAGTAGGGGAGAACTCCAAAAAAGGCACTGATAAAGTCCAACCTGACCCACAAGAAGTCCTGGCTAGTCAGGCAACTGTTAAACCTGAGTGGGTGGCTCCTCAGCTAACAGAAGAAAGAGTGGAAGAAGGGTGTTTACTACAAAATGTGGTGACCCCCCACTCTAATACAGCAGACAGGCACCCTGAACCCAAAGAAGCCTGTAACTTAGCCCCTTCCCTTGTAGGTGAAGAGCTAAAGGTGTGGTTCTGGGCACTGACAGCTGTCAGTGGCCTCTGCTGGGTGTTAGCCTTTACGGCTGCACTATCCTTGGCATGGTGGTCAGACCCCATGCCAAATAGCAAGTTAGGCCCCCTGACCCTGTTGGTCATGGTGGGGTTACTCCAGCTCTGGGTAACCTCTTTGGGTAAGCTAGGGATGACCCTGGCTAAGATAAGATTAGCAGAGGTGGATACCTCTAAACCCAAAATAAAAAGAATGGGTGGAGACATTGAAGAGGCAGACAAGAGGCAATTCAGACTAGGTCCTATCACTGTGGAAGTAGGTCAGTTCCCCAAAGGGAATGACCTGAACAGAAGGATGTAAGGCAGAGTAGGCCCTGCAACTAACCAGCCTATTTCTCCTACTCTTCCTCGCCTGACAGACTAGGAAGACTCTCCCAGCTTGGGCTGAGTCTCCTGGCCTGTGGGCTGGGGGGGGCTTGTGTAAAGAAATGGCTCCCTGTTGCAGTTACCCCCCACTTTTTGCCTGATACTGATGCTGACTTGACTGAGAAGAGTGCTGGGACCCTGCTAACCAGGCCCCAGCACCAGTGTTCCTTCACCTAAAATGTACCATTGTATCCACAATTGGCACACCCTGGCATTCAGATAAGTCCCTTGTAACTGGTACTTCTAGTACCAAGGGCCCTGATGCCAAGGAAGGTCTCTAAGGGCTGCAGCATGTCTTATGCCACCCTAGAGACCCCTCACTCAGCACAGACACACTGCTTACAAGCCTGTGTGTGCTGGTGAGAACAAAATGAGTAAGTCGACATGGCACTCCCCTCAGGGTGCCATGCCAGCCTCTCACTGCCTAGCAGTATAGGTAAGACACCCCTCTAGCAGGCCTTACAGCCCTAAGGCAGGGTGCACTATACCATAGGTGAGGGTACCAGTGCATGAGCATGGTACCCCTACAGTGTCTAAACAAAACCTTAGACATTGTAAGTGCAGGGTAGCCATAAGAGTATATGGTCTGGGAGTCTGTCAAACACGAACTCCACAGCACCATAATGGCTACACTGAAAAACTGGGAAGTTTGGTATCAAACTTCTCAGCACAATAAATGCACACTGATGCCAGTGTACATTTTATTGCAAAATACACCCCAGAGGGCACCTTAGAGGTGCCCCCTGAAACTTAACCGACTGTCTGTGTAGGCTGACTAGTTCCAGCAGCCTGCCACACTAGAGACATGTTGCTGGCCCCATGGGGAGAGTGCCTTTGTCACTCTGAGGCCAGTAACAAAGCCTGCACTGGGTGGAGATGCTAACACCTCCCCCAGGCAGGAGCTGTGACACCTGGCGGTGAGCCTCAAAGGCTCACCCCTTTGTCACAGCCCAGCAGGGCACTCCAGCTTAGTGGAGTTGCCCGCCCCCTCCGGCCACGGCCCCCACTTTTGGCGGCAAGGCTGGAGGGAACAAAGAAAGCAACAAGGAGGAGTCACTGGCCAGTCAGGACAGCCCCTAAGGTGTCCTGAGCTGAGGTGACTCTAACTTTTAGAGATCCTCCATCTTGCAGATGGAGGATTCCCCCAATAGGGTTAGGATTGTGACCCCCTCCCCTCGGGAGGAGGCACAAAGAGGGTGTACCCATCCTCAGGGCTAGTAGCCATTGGCTACTAACCCCCCAGACCTAAACACGCCCTTAAATTTAGTATTTAAGGGCTACCCTGAACCCTAGAAAATTAGATTCCTGCAACAACAAGAAGAAGGACTGCCTAGCTGAAAACCCCTGCAGAGGAAGACCAGAAGACGACAACTGCCTTGGCTCCAGAAACTCACCGGCCTGTCTCCTGCCTTCCAAAGAACTCTGCTCCAGCGACGCCTTCCAAGGGACCAGCGACCTCTGAATCCTCTGAGGACTGCCCTGCTTCGAAAAAGACAAGAAACTCCAGAGGACAGCGGACCTGCTCCAAAAGACTGCAACTTTGTTTCGAGGAGCAGACTTTAAAGACCCCTGCAATCTCCCCGCAAGAAGCGTGAGACTTGCAACACTGCACCCGGCGACCCCGACTCGGACTGGTGGAGAACCAACACCTCAGGGAGGACCCTCGGACTACTCTCGACCTGTGAGTAACCAAAACCTGTCCCCCCACAGCGCCGCCTGCAGAGGGAATCCCGAGGCTCCCCCTGACCGCGACTCTCTGAAACCTCAGTTCCGACGCCTGGAAAAGGACCCTGCACCCGCAGCCCCCAGGACCTGAAAGGACCGGAACTTCACTGGCAGAAGTGACCCCCAGGAGGCCCTCTCCCTTGCCCAAGGTGGAGGTTTCCCCGAGGAAGCCCCCCCCTTGCCTGCCTGCAGCGCTGAAGAGATCCGTTGATCTCTCATTGACTAACATTGCGAAACCCGACGCTTGTTTCTACACTGCACCCGGCCGCCCCAGGCGCTGCTGAGGGTGAAATTGTCTGTGTGGACTTGTGTCCCCCCCGGTGCCCTACAAAACCCCCCTGGTCTGCCCTCCGAAGACGCGGGTACTTACCTGCAAGCAGACCGGAATCGGGGCACCCCCTTCTCTCCATTCTAGCCTATGCGTTTTGGGCACCACTTTGACCTCTACACCTGACCGGCCCTGAGCTGCTGGTGTGGTGACTTTGGGGTTGCTCTGAACCCCCAACGCTGGGCTACCTTGGACCAAGAACTGAGACCCTGTAAGTGTCTTACTTACCTGGTAAAACTAACAAAAACTTACCTCCCCCAGGAACTGTGAAAATTGCACTGTGTCCACTTTTGAAATAGCTATTTGTGATTAACTTGAAAAGTATACATGCTAATTGAAATGATTCAAAGTTCCTAATGTACTTACCTGCAATACCTTTCAAACAGAGATATTACATGTAGAATTTGAACCTGTGGTTCTTAAAATAAACTAAGAAAATATATTTTTCTATAACAAAACCTATTGGCTGGATTTGTCTCTGAGTGTGTGTTCCTCATTTATTGTCTATGTGTATGTACAACAAATGCTTAACACTACTCCTTGGATAAGCCTACTGCTCGACCACACTACCACAAAATAGAGCATTAGTATTATCTCTTTTACCACTATCTTACCTCTAAGGGGAACCCTTGGACTCTGTGCATGCTATTCCTTACTTTGAAATAGCTGCATACAGAGCCAACTTCCTACATTGGTGGATCAGCGGTGGGGTACAAGACTTTGCATTTGCTGGACTACTCAGCCAATACCTGATCACACGACAAATTCCAAAAATTGTCATTAGAAATTGATTTTTGCAATTTGAAAAGTTTTCTAAATTCTTAAAAGACCTGCTAGGGCCTTGTGTTAGATCCTGTTAGCATTTCTTTTAGAGTTTAAAAGTTTGGTAAAAGTTTGAATTAGAATCTAGAACCAGTTGTAGATTCTTAAAAAGTATTCCAACTTTTAGAAGCATAATGTCTAGCACAGATGTGACTGTGGTGGAACTCGACACCACACCTTACCTCCATCTTAAGATGAGGGAGCTAAGGTCACTCTGTAAAATAAAGAAAATAACAATGGGCCCCAAACCTACCAAAATACAGCTCCAGGAGCTTTTGACAGAGTTTGAAAAGGCCAACCCCTCTGAGGGTGGCAACTCAGAGGAAGAGGATAGTGACTTGGAGGGAAATTCCCCCCTACCAGTCCTATCTAGGGAGAACAGGGTCTCTCAAACCCTGACTCCAAAAATCATAGTCAGAGATGCTGGTTCCCTCACAGGAGAGACCACCCTCTGAAATCACTGAGGATAACTCCAGTGAAGAGGACATCCAGTTAGCCAGGATGGCCAAAAGATTGGCTTTGGAAAGACAGATCCTAGCCATAGAGAGGGAAAGACAAGAGATGGGCCTAGGACCCATCAATGGTGGCAGCAACATAAATAGGGTCAGAGATTCTCCTGACATGTTGAAAATCCCTAAAGGGATTGTAACTAAATATGAAGATGGTGATGACATCACCAAATGGTTCACAGCTTTTGAGAGGGCTTGTGTAACCAGAAAAGTGAACAGATCTCACTGGGGTGCTCTCCTTTGGGAAATGTTCACAGGAAAGTGTAGGGATAGACTCCTCACACTCTCTGGAAAAGATGCAGAATCTTATGACCTCATGAAGGGTATCCTGATTGAGGGCTTTGGATTCTCCACTGAGGAGTATAGGATTAGATTCAGGGGGGCTCAAAAATCCTCGAGCCAGACCTGGGTTGACTTTGTAGACTACTCAGTAAAAACACTAGATGGTTGGATTCAAGGCAGTGGTGTAAGTAATTATGATGGGCTGTACAATTTATTTGTGAAAGTACACCTGTTAAGTAATTGTTTCAATGATAAACTGCATCAGCATCTGGTAGACCTAGGACCAATTTCTCCCCAAGAATTGGGAAAGAAGGCGGACCATTGGGTCAAGACTATGGTGTCCAAAACTTCCACAGGGGGTGACCAAAAGAAAGGGGTCACAAAACCTCCCCAGGGGAAAGGTGGTGAGACAGCCAAAAACAAAAATAGTCAAGAGTCTTCTACAGGCCCCCAAAAACCTGCACAGGAGGGTGGGCCCAGAGCCTCTTCACAAAACAATCCTGGGTACAAGGGTAAAAACTTTGATCCCAAAAAGGCCTGGTGTCGAAACTGTAGTCAGTCTGGAAACCAAACTGGAGACAAGGCCTGTCCCAAGAAAGTTCCACTCCTAACTCCAATCCAGGTAACACTGGAATGGCTAGTCTCCAAGTGGGATCAACAGTGTGCCCAGAGCAAATCAGGGTCCACACTGAAGCTACTCTAGTCTCTGAGGGTGGGGTGGATTTAGCCACACTAGCTGCCTGGCCTCCTAACATGCAAAAATACAGGCAGCAGCTCTTTATTAATGGGACAAGTGTAGAAGGGCCTGAGGGATACAGGTGCCAGTGTCACCATGGTGACAGAGAAACTGGTTTCCCCTGGCCAATACCTGACTGGAAAAACCTATCCAGTCACCAATGCTGACAATCAAACTAAAGCACATCCCATGGCAATGGTAACTTTAGAATGGGGAGGGGTCAATGGCCTGAAACAGGTGGTGGTCTCCTCAAACATCCCAGTAGACTGTCTGCTTGGAAATGGTCTGGAGTCCTCAGCATGGGCTGAGGTAGAGCTGAAAGACCCATGCAGCCATGCTGGGTATCCCTGAACTGGTGTGTGTCAAAACAAGAGCACAGTGCAAGGCACAGGGTGAAAAAGTAGAGCTGGAGTCTGGAAAAATGGCCCAGCCTACCAAGAGAAAAGGAAAGTCAGCTGGGAAACCAGCTGCAACACAGTTAGAAAAAGGAGAGCCTCTCTTCTCAGGAAGAAGTTCTGCCCTCTGAGGGAACTGAGCCTTTGGAACTTGAACCTTATCAGGTTGAGCTCTTAGGCCCAGGGGGACCCTCAAGGGAGGAGCTGTGTAAGGGACAAGAAACCTGTCCCTCTCTTGAAGGCCTTAGGCAGCAAGCTGCTGAAGAGTCCAAGGGCAAGAAAAATGGAACACATAGGGTCTATTGGGAAGATGGACTCCTGTACACTGAGGCCAGAGACCCCAAACCTGGTGCCACTAGGAGAGTGGTAGTGCCTCAGTCGTTCAGAGAGTTTATTCTGACCTTAGCCCATGATATTCCCCTTGCTGGGCATTTGGGACAAACCAAGACGTGGGAGAGGTTAGTCAACCACTTCTACTGGCCCAATATGTCCCAGAAGGTTAAGGAGTTTTGCCTCTCCTGCCCCACCTGTCAATCCAGTGGTAAGACAGGTGGGCACCCAAAGGCCCCCCTCATTCCACTTCCAGTGGTGGGGGTCCCCTTTGAAAGAGTGGGTGTGGACATAGTGGGTCCACTGGAACCTCCCACAGCCTCAGGAAATATGTACATCCTAGTAGTAGTGGATCATGCTACTAGGTATCCTGAAGCTATTCCCCTTAGGTCGACTACTGCCCCTGCAGTAGCCAAGGCCCTCATTGGTATCTTTACCAGAGTGGGTTTCCCTAAGGAGGTGGTGTCTGACAGAGGTACCAACTTCATGTCAGCATACCTAAAACACATGTGGAATGAGTGTGGAGTGACTTACAAATTCACTACACCATACCATCCACAAACTAATGGCTTAGTTGAGAGATTCAACAAGACATTAAAGGGCATGATCATGGGGCTCCCAGAAAAACTCAAAAGGAGATGGGATGTCCTCTTGCCATGTCTGCTTTTCGCTTACAGAGAGGTGCCACAGAAGGGAGTAGGGATTCTCACCCTTTGAACTTCTGTTTGGTCACCCTGTAAGGGGACCACTTGCTCTTGTAAAGAAGGCTGGGAGAGACCTCTTCATGAGCCTAAACAAGACATAGTGGACTATGTACTTGGCCTTCGCTCTAGGAATGGCAGAGTACATGGAAAAGGCAACCAAAAACCTTGAGGCCAGCCAACAGCTCCAGAAGTTTTGGTATGACCAAAAGGCTGCACTGGTGGAGTTCCAACCAGGGCAGAAAGTCTGGGTTCTGGAGCCTGTGGCTCCCAGGGCACTCCAGGACAAATGGAGTGGCCCTTACCCAGTGCTAGAAAGAAGAGTCAGGTCACCTACCTGGTGGACCTGGGCACAAGCAGGAGCCCCAAGAGGGTGATCCATGTGAACCGCCTTAAGCTCTTCCATGACAGGGCTGATGTGAATCTGTTGATGGTAACAGATGAGGATCAGGAGGCAGAGAGTGAGCCTCTCCCTGATCTCCTGTCATCAGACCCAAAAGATGGCTCAGTAGATGGAGTGATCTACTCAGACACCCTCTCTGGCCAACAGCAAGCTGATTGTAGGAGAGTCCTACAACAGTTTCCTGAACTCTTCTCCTTAACCCCTGGTCAGACACACCTGTGTACCCATGATGTGGACACAGGAGACAGCATGCCTGTCAAAAACAAAATCTTTAGACAGTCTGACCATGTTAAGGAAAGCATCAAGGTGGAAGTCCACAAGATGCTGGAATTGGGAGTAATTGAGCTCTCTGACAGCCCCTGGGCTAGCCCAGTGGTCTTAGTCCCCAAACCTTACACCAAAGATGGAAAGAAAGAGATGAGGTTTTGTGTGGACTACAGAGGGCTCAATTCTGTCACCAAGACAGATGCTCATCCAATTCCTAGAGCTGATGAGCTCATAGATAAATTAGGTGCTGCCAAATTCTTAAGTACCTTTGACTTGACAGCAGGGTACTGGCAAATAAAAATGGCACCTGGAGCAAAAGAGAAGACAGCATTCTCCACACCTGATGGGCATTATCAGTTTACTGTTATGCCCTTTGGTTTAAAGAATGCCCCTGCCACATTCCAAAGGTTGGTGAATCAAGTCCTTGCTGGCTTGGAGTCCTTTAGCACAGCTTATCTTGATGATATTGCTGTCTTTAGCTCCACCTGGCAGGATCACCTGGTCCACCTGAAGAAGGTTCTGAAGGCTCTGCAATCTGCAGGCCTCTCTATCAAGGCATCCAAATGCCAGATAGGGCAGGGAACTGTGGTTTACTTGGGCCACCTTGTAGGTGGAGGCCAAGTTCAGCCACTCCAACCCAAGATCCAGACTATTCTGGACTGGGTAGCTCCAAAAACCCATACTCAAGTCAGGGCATTCCTTGGCTTGACTGGGTATTACAGGAGGTTTGTGAAGGGATATGGATCCATTGTGACAGCCCTCACTGAACTCACCTCCAAGAAAATGCCCAAGAAAGTGAACTGGACTGTAGAATGCCAACAGGCCTTTGACACCCTGAAACAAGCAATGTGCTCAGCACCAGTTCTAAAAGCTCCAGATTATTCTAAGCAGTTCATTGTGCAGACAGATGCCTCTGAACATGGGATAGGGGCAGTTTTGTCCCAAACAAATGATGATGGCCTTGACCAGCCTGTTGCTTTCATTAGCAGGAGGTTACTCCCCAGGGAGCAGCGTTGGAGTGCCATTGAGAGGGAGGCCTTTGCTGTGGTTTGGTCCCTGAAGAAGGTGAGACCATACCTCTTTGGGACTCACTTCCTAGTTCAAACTGACCACAGACCTCTCAAATGGCTGATGCAAATGAAAGGTGAAAATCCTAAACTGTTGAGGTGGTCCATCTCCCTACAGGGAATGGACTTTATAGTGGAACACAGACCTGGGACTGCCCATGCCAATGCAGATGGCCTTTCCAGGTTCTTCCACTTAGAAAATGAAGACTCTCTTGGGAAAGGTTAGTCTCATCCTCTTTCGTTTGGGGGGGGGTTGTGTAAGGAAATGCCTCCTTGGCATGGTTGCCCCCTGACTTTTTGCCTTTGCTGATGCTATGTTTACAATTGAAAGTGTGCTGAGGCCTGCTAACCAGGCCCCAGCACCAGTGTTCTTTCCCTAACCTGTACTTTTGTATCCACAATTGGCAGACCCTGGCATCCAGATAAGTCCCTTGTAACTGGTACTTCTAGTACCAAGGGCCCTGATGCCAAGGAAGGTCTCTAAGGGCTGCAGCATGTCTTATGCCACCCTGGAGACCTCTCACTCAGCACAGACACACTGCTTGCCAGCTTGTGTGTGCTAGTGAGGACAAAACGAGTAAGTCGACATGGCACTCCCCTCAGGGTGCCATGCCAGCCTCTCACTGCCTATGCAGTATAGGTAAGACACCCCTCTAGCAGGCCTTACAGCCCTAAGGCAGGGTGCACTATACCATAGGTGAGGGTACCAGTGCATGAGCATGGTACCCCTACAGTGTCTAAACAAAACCTTAGATATTGTAAGTGCAGGGTAGCCATAAGAGTATATGGTCTGGGAGTCTGTCAAACACGAACTCCACAGCACCATAATGGCTACACTGAAAACTGGGAAGTTTGGTATCAAACTTCTCAGCACAATAAATGCACACTGATGCCAGTGTACATTTTATTGCAAAATACACCCCAGAGGGCACCTTAGAGGTGCCCCCTGAAACTTAACCGACTGTCTGTGTAGGCTGACTAGTTCCAGCAGCCTGCCACACTAGAGACATGTTGCTGGCCCCATGGGGAGAGTGCCTTTGTCACTCTGAGGCCAGTAACAAAGCCTGCACTGGGTGGAGATGCTAACACCTCCCCCAGGCAGGAGCTGTGACACCTGGCGGTGAGCCTCAAAGGCTCACCCCTTTGTCACAGCCCAGCAGGGCACTCCAGCTTAGTGGAGTTGCCCGCCCCCTCCGGCCACGGCCCCCACTTTTGGCGGCAAGGCTGGAGGGAACAAAGAAAGCAACAAGGAGGAGTCACTGGCCAGTCAGGACAGCCCCTAAGGTGTCCTGAGCTGAGGTGACTCTAACTTTTAGAAATCCTCCATCTTGCAGATGGAGGATTCCCCCAATAGGGTTAGGATTGTGACCCCCTCCCCTCGGGAGGAGACACAAAGAGGGTGTACCCACCCTCAGGGCTAGTAGCCATTGGCTACTAACCCCCCAGACCTAAACACGCCCTTAAATTTAGTATTTAAGGGCTACCCTGAACCCTAGAAAATTAGATTCCTGCAACAACAAGAAGAAGGACTGCCTAGCTGAAAACCCCTGCAGAGGAAGACCAGAAGACGACAACTGCCTTGGCTCCAGAAACTCACCGGCCTGTCTCCTGCCTTCCAAAGAACTCTGCTCCAGCGACGCCTTCCAAGGGACCAGCGACCTCTGAATCCTCTGAGGACTGCCCTGCTTCGAAAAAGACAAGAAACTCCCGAGGACAGCGGACCTGCTCCAAAAAGACTGCAACTTTGTTTCGAGGAGCAGCTTTAAAGACCCTGCAATCTCCCCGCAAGAAGCGTGAGACTTGCAACACTGCACCCGGCGACCCCGACTCGTCTGGTGGAGAACCAACACCTCAGGGAGGACCCCCGGACTACTCTCCGACTGTGAGTACCAAAACCTGTCCCCCCTGAGCCCCCACAGCGCCGCCTGCAGAGGGAATCCCGAGGCTTCCCCTGACCGCGACTCTCTGAAACCTAAGTCCCGACGCCTGGAAAGGACCCTGCACCCGCAGCCCCCAGGACCTGAAGGACCGGACTTTCACTGGAGAAGTGACCCCCAGGAGTCCCTCTCCCTTGCCCAAGTGGAGGTTTTCCCGAGGAAGCCCCCCCTTGCCTGCCTGCAGCGCTGAAGAGATCCGTTGATCTCTCATAGACTAACATTGCGAACCCGACGCTTGTTTCTACACTGCACCCGGCCGCCCCCGCGCTGCTGAGGGTGAAATTTCTGTGTGGGCTTGTGTCCCCCCCGGTGCCCTACAAAACCCCCCTGGTCTGCCCTCCGAAGACGCGGGTACTTACCTGCAAGTAGACCGGAACCGGGGCACCCCCTTCTCTCCATTCTAGCCTAGGCGTTTTGGGCACCACTTTGAACTCTACACCTGACCGGCCCTGAGCTGCTGGTGTGGTGACTTTGGGGTTGCTCTGAACCCCCAACGGTGGGCTACCTTGGACCAAGAACTGAACCCTGTAAGTGTCTTACTTACCTGGTAAAACTAACAAAAACTTACCTCCCCCAGGAACTGTGAAAATTGCACTAAGTGTCCACTTTTGAAATAGCTATTTGTGAATAACTTGAAAAGTATACATGCAATTGAAATGATTCAAAGTTCCTAATGTACTTACCTGCAATACCTTTCAAACAAGATATTACATGTTAAATTTGAACCTGTGGTTCTTAAAATAAACTAAGAAAAGATATTTTTCTATAACAAAACCTATTGGCTGGATTTGTCTCTGAGTGTGTGTACCTCATTTATTGTCTATGTGTATGTACAACAAATGCTTAACACTACTCCTTGGATAAGCCTACTGCTCGACCACACTACCACAAAATAGAGCATTAGTATTATCTCTTTTACCACTATTTTACCTCTAAGGGGAACCCTTGGACTCTGTGCATGCTATTCCTTACTTTGAAATAGCACATACAGAGCCAACTTCCTACAAGGGGTGACTTATCTATACCTATAGGCAGTGTGAGGTTGGCATGGCACCCTGAGGGGAGTGCCATGTCGACTTAGTCGTTTTATCCCCACTAGCACACACAAGCTGGCAAGCAGTGTGTCTGTGCTGAGTGAGGGGTCCCCAGGGTGGCATAAGACATGCTGCAGCCCTTAGAGACCTTCCCTGGCATCAGGGCCCTTGGTACCAGGGGTACCAGTTACAAGGGACTTACCTGGATGCCAGGGTGTGCCAATTGTGGAAACAAAGGTACAGGTTAGGGAAAGAACACTGGTGCTGGGGCCTGGTTAGCAGGCCTCAGCACACTTTCAAATCATAACTTGGCATCAGCAAAGGCAAAAAGTCAGGGGGTAACCATGCCAAGGAGGCATTTCCTTACAAATGTATATCTAATTAAGTGGATAACAGTTATGCATGTGCTGGCCGTTTTGAAACCTTAAATAGATCCTACTACTTGGTAGAGCCGGTCTTATAGTGCGACCTGGGGGGTTAGTAGCCAATGGCTACTAGCCCTGAGGGTGGGTACACCCTCTTTGTGCCTACTCCCTGAGGGGAGGGGGGCACATCCCTATTCCTATTGGGGGAATCCTCCTTCTACAAGATGGAGGATTTCTAAAAGTCAGAGTCACCTCAGCTCAGGACACCTTAGGGGCTGTCCTGACTGGCCAGTGACTCCTCCTTGTTTTTCTCATTATCTCTCCTGGACTTGCCGCCAAAAGTGGGGGCTGGGTCCAGGGGGCGGGCATCTCCACTAGCTGGAGTGCCCTGGGGCATTGTAACACGAAGCTTGAGCCTTTGAAGCTCACTGCTAGGTGTTACAGTTCCTGCAGGGGGGAGGTGTGAAGCACCTCCACCCAGAGCAGGCTTTGTTTCTGTCCTCAGAGAGCACAAAGGCTCTCACCGCATGGGGTCAGAAACTCGTCTCTCAGCAGCAGGCTGGCAGAGACCAGTCAGTCCTGCACTGAACAATTGGGTAAAATACAGGGGGCATCTCTAAGATGCACTCTGTGTGCATTTTTTAATAAATCCAACACTGGCATCAGTGTGGGTTTATTATTCTGAGAAGTTTGATACTAAACTTCCCAGTATTCAGTGTAGCCATTATGGAGCTGTAGATGTTCGTTTTTGACAGACTCCCAGACCATATACTCTTATGGCTACCCTGCACTTACAATGTCTAAGGTTTTGCTTAGACACTGTAGGGGCATGGTGCTCATGCACCTATGCCCTCACCTGTGGTATAGTGCACCCTGCCTTAGGGCTGTAAGGCCTGCAAGAGGGGTGACTTACCTATGCCACAGGCAGTGTGAGGTTGGCATGGCACCCTGAGGGGAGTGCCATGTCGACTTAGTCATTTTATCCCCACTAGTACACACAAGCTGGCAAGCAGTGTGTCTGTGCTGAGTGAGGGGTCCCCAGGGTGGCATAAGATATGCTGCAGCCCTTAGAGACCTTCCCTGGCATCAGGGCCCTTGGTACCAGGGGTACCAGTTACAAGGGACTTACCTGGATGCCAGGGTGTGCCAATTGTGGAAACAATGGTACATTTTTAGGTGAAAGAACACTGGTGCTGGGGCCTGGTTAGCAGGGTCCCAGCACACTTCTCAGTCAAGTCAGCATCAGTATCAGGCAAAAAGTGGGGGGTAACTGCAACAGGGAGCCATTTCTTTACAGTAAGCAAGTCCAACATCCTTAATGTACTGTGTCAGACTCTGGGGGGATTACTGTGAAACCCAGCAAAGAGGGACTGGGGTGTCCCCAGCTGAGCTGCTGTTTGGTTGTAAACTAAGTATCCATCTTCCCCAAGCTACTGCAAGACTGCAACTTGGCTTGAAGGAGTGAAGCAACATGACTGCATATCAGAGGAGTCCAGTAATGCGTTCAAGACTATGATAAGGAAATCAAGTAGTGGCCCGGACAAAATAATACATAAGGTGGCTCCTCCTTTGATCCTCAGCCAAATGTGGTAAGGAACGATGGATGGACGGACAGACAAATGGACGATAATCCAAAACACTTCATACATCTGCATGGAGATGAACTCTCACCACCCGAGGACATTGAAGCAGCAACTGAGGAAACTGCTCCTATGGATGACTTTGTGCTTGAGGCCCTTTTCTCATTACCCAAACAATCCTCTTCTCTTTCCCCTCCACTTTCTTCCTCTCCTGATTCTGAACTAGAGCCTTCATCTTCAGACCCCATTCACCATATTCATATACAATGAAACACGAATATAGGGTTGTGGCGTGAACACAGTCCAGAAAGGGTTGGTCCCCGAGGTGTCTACTAGAGATGACCAATTGTTTTGAAAGACATTGAGGACCTTCGAGTATAGCTATTTGCGGACAATGCAATCCAATTTCAAAATATTTCTGGCTTTGAAGGGGAGCTTGTGCAGTGACAGAAACACGGTAGAAAATGGACTGTATTTCCAGGAGCCTCAAACTAGTCTAGCAGCAGCATGGAGAGCTGCTTTCAGGCGAGCCAGTTGGAGGTTCGGGATCCCTATTAGCAAGGATTTGCAACAGTCTAATTTAGAAGGGACTAGAAATTGCACCACATGCACATAAATCTGTGTCATTCCACACAGGAGTTTAATTTGAAGTTTGGCTCTGTAAAGTAAGTTGTTTACGTGGTATTGAAGATTAAGATTCTTCTGTAATTGGAATCTTACACATTTTAAACAGTCAATGATGGTGGAATGCCACTTGAAAATGTTAGCTGCATTTAGCCAGGACTTAATTGGCATTGTTGTTGGGGTGTAGTGTAGTGGTGGTAGATGGAGTTGTTATGGAGGGTGCCACTGAGGCTCTGTGTATAGACTGAAAAGAGTGGGGAGAGAGAATGGATCCTTGGGAGACACCTTGTTAGGGATGAGTGAGGTTAAAGGTGGCATTTTTATAGCTTGGAAGTTATTGGCCAGGTACAAAGAAACCCAATTTAGCATGATTACTTTTAAACCCCCATCTGTCTTCAAGAATTTTGAGGATAGTAGAATGGCTGGCTGTATCAAATACCGCAGAGAGATCGAGAGGGTTGAGGAGGTTGGAGAGGCTCTATTCTAAGTCAAAAAGAGCATTACTGACAAAATGAAGTATTGTTCTTTTGTTGCTGTGACCAGCTCTTAAAACTGTTTAAAGTTGGTCAAATACACAACCTTCAAAGACCATTGCCAAAAAAGGAAGATTTAATATTGGTCTGTAATTATTTGGCTTTTCTGTGACAGATCTGGGAATTTTCTGGATGAGGGGACACATAACCATCTTGGGTGTGAGGTGAATACCTTGGGGAAGGGAGGCATTGATAAGTTTGACCACCAAGGGGCCAAGATGGTACTCAAGTCCTTCACGGTGGAGGTTAAGATGGGATCTTTGAAGTGGGAAAATTATTTCAGTTTAGAATTGATTTCTACGAAAATCTGATAGAGTGACCTCTTTAGAATCTGTCCAGTTGGCAGCAGATTAGTGAGACAGACAACCATGAGTGACCACGACCCACTTTTAAAGTTGCTTTGATTTTTTTTCTTTGAGGCTAACGGAAAAATGGGATTTGAAAGCAGTTAGACCAGTCAACTGAGATAGTAATTTTACTTTAAGTCAGATCTGGCGATCACAGGGTGAATGATGTAAACTTTCTCATGGGTAGAAGCAGTGAAGAGTTGGGGAGGTCCTTGTTGAGGGGAAAGGGTTCAACCGATAGACATAGGAATCATTTTCTGCTCCCCAGTGCAGGTTAAAGACAATGAGGAAGATGTGATTTGATGTGGATGCAGTTTCTCAAAAATAAGCTCAGTGATTTGTCCTAAAAAGACCCGAGTGGGTGTAGATGAGATATAGAACGTTGTAGTGTCCGTTCTGCTGAGGAACCGGGTCATCAATGAAAAAACATAAGTTGTTTGTTCTACTTTATATGTAACCATCAGCTGACCAGGAAACCTACAACATCAGGCTACAGTCTACAAATTTTGGAACAAGGAGGGACATGCATTCAGTAACATAAGTGCAAGACCCACTGGTCACACTTGCACAAGTTAGTGGATGGTCACAAGATCACAGCCCACCCCCACCCCACACCTCTCAGTTGGGAAAGGGTGCAGCTAGATGAAACCACTTGACATAAGCAGACACCCTTGAAAGTCAAGGCCCTAGAACATGGCCAATGGTTGCGCTTTACAAAAGATGCTTCGTACAGTTACCACAATATTTTGAATGGAGATCTGATTCAATGACATCTACTTCTTGACAGCGACGGGCTCTGTAGGGGTCACAAGATGTCATGTTGTATTCAACAGAACAGCTACATAAGTAAGGGAATAAATCATCTAAAAACTGTTACTCGTCACATACACACTCAATATGCAGTTGCATTCCTTCTGAGATCCACAACCGAGTGAATGGAGCCTAATATTTTATTAACAATGTAAATACTTTACCAGCAGACGCTGCGGGGGAATTTTTTTGGTCATTGCTTTGAATGTAGGCATTTAGGCAACACTATTTACAAAAAGCTCAAAGTGCAAGTGTTTTACAAGAATTTCATTTTGCATCTTTGATGCCAACTCGTCTATTTTTATCGAAAAGAAGCACTCTCCTTTCTTACTGTACTTTTTTCCGTCGTAATTTTAGCCTGAAAACAGTTGTTTATGGTTTTCTAGAAGCTACGAGAAGCACGTTTGCTTTGTCAGTGTCATGGCTATATTTACTGGATGCACTGCTGTGTTGAATTTGAAGAGTACTGAAATACAGCCAGGATTAACAGTGGCTCCCATGGAGGGCGCTATGCAGCAGTGATGTGCTCCTAATTGCGCAAGCAAATTTACCATCTGTTCTAAATCGTTTTTTGAACCTTAATCTGCTGATGTAGCACTGAGATGAGTGACGTGATAGCGCTTTACAAATCGAATTAAGAAATATAGCACATGTACATAGCAAAATTCTGCTCGCCCATTTTTCACTTATGTATCCAACATTTATTTTATAAGTTATAGCTTGCATTCTTATTTAATTCGTGTGTTAAATATAAAAAAGTAAAAACAACACTGTTCCCATACCGGGAGTCGAACCCGGGCCGCCTGGGTGAAAACCAGGAATCCTAACCGCTAGACCATATGGGAGCGCTGACATTTAGTGACTCTGGTGGCTTCTAGTACCTACAGATGACGTGTACCAGCCACCTAGCGGTCATTTCCATGCGAGCACAGAGTGAACATTCTACTGCAGACACCATGGGCCGTCTGACACCTCCTAATCAGAGGACCTTGTTGTGGAGGTGCCGATAAACAGAGACAACATACTTCCCTCTGAGTAGTGAAGAAAGACTTCAGTTGTGCCATGTCGTTTTGTCTTGCTTCCTGCAATGACTTCAGAGCGCGCCCAGCTTTCCCGTGGTGCAGGCTGCAAAAGTGTGTTTTATGGCGCAATTCCTCCTACTGCAGTTATATCCTGCTGTTCCAAAATGGGCCAAAAAGTGTGCTTTTAGTCAAAAGCATTTTATTGTTACTTTTTGAAACCACTACATATTTTTCACTGAAGCGAACTCGCGTTTGTGTGAACGCTGATACGGCTGTATTTTTGGGCACTATGAAAACATCAAAGGTTGCATTCGTGTTTAAATAAATAAAGAATAGTGGGCTGAAACAAACTGCTTAAATATATATGCCAAAACTGTGCAAGGATACAGAGTGCCTCAAGTCCTCATGTTGTACAATAGATTGCAGAACGGTTTTCCTCGGCAGCTTGGGCCCAGAAATGGCACAATTTTTATTTTAGCTAAACTCGCTCCGTAGTTCATATTTTTTTTCATAGGTGCTGCGCACTTCAGGTCTGGAGGACTGCAGCAGTGTGGGAACTGCATCAATACACACAGCTCACTGATCAAACAACTAAAGTGTGAGGCTGTTGGTCAGCCAGGCTGACTGTGACATACATGACAACAGGCCAGATTCAAGCGGGAGGCTCCCGATGTTAGAAGCCAAACATTAACTGACTCCCGTTTACAATGGCCCCTGCTACCATATAAATCACTGGGAAAAATACATTCTTCCGATTTTGTTTTCAAAATGTCCCACTTTCTTGTTGTAAACTGTTGGCATGTATGCTGTGATACACTGGGAGTGTCACTGGGTCTCTTGCAGATGCGCACAGTGGCACTCCCGACTTTTGCCGTTGCTTAAATATCTGTTTAATAAGGCCAGAGGTCTGATGGCTGGGACAATATTGATAAATTCCCTCTCACAATGTTTACTGGTAACGAGCGTGCGTGCTGTGTTTAATGTGGTCAGATAGTTATACACAGTTTGGCATCATTTTGTCAACTCTCATGCGCCTACTCTGTGGTAGTCATGATTGACACCTACAAAGTGCATGACGCACTGGAGGTAGTGCTGTTTAACTCTTGCCAGCCATACAGCTTTTAGCTTTCGGTAGGGGAAAGCCTCTTACCGAAAACGTACAGTGGGCCTAGAGCTCTTCTATTGCTTACCAATGGTTGGCTTTATCACCACTCTTGGTAACTTGCTCCTTTTCCATAGCTTGTCTTTCTCTTCTTGTGTTTGTTCCTCCTCTGGAGCATAAGCTTGTTACCATGATTTTGTTGGATGGCTTGCATTCTTCCACTGCTTGCATTCACAGAGCTGGATTTAAGTCCAGCACTCTAAAGAAGTGACTATTTTCAAGTACTCTCCCTCGTGTGCTGCTCCCTTGCAAACTTCCTGGTGATCTCCCTGTTGCTACTTCATCCCCTCAAATCTCTCTTTTTATTTCCCCACCCCTTCCTGCATTTTTTAATATTATTTTTTGTCCTCCTGCATATCCAGCCGCAAATACCTCTGTTGCTCTCTTGCTAGGATGACCAGACGTCCTGGATTTGCCCGGACAGCCCTGTTTTTTCCATGACTGTCCCGGCATCCTGACACTTCATAAATGTCCTGGTTTGGAGAGAGGGTCAGGTGAGCACGCACATTTATCACTGTGCTCTGAAGGCTCGTGTTCAAACCGGCCCTCTCAGGGCACCAAGGACAGAGATGTGTTTTAAAGATGCTCCTGCCTGACTTAATTCAGGCAGTACAACAGGATTTATTGGAGGTTAATTAACCCCTTCAAAGCCTATCACCTGAGGCCAGATTCACAAAGCCCTTCCTGCGACACATGGCAGCATAGCCAAGAAAGTCTTTAATCTTCATGCTACAAAGGTGTGTGTTTCTTTAGCATGAAAATTAAAGACTTCCTTGGCCATGTCTATCTATCTATCTATCTATCTATCTATCTATCTATCTATCTATCTATCTATCTATCTATCTATCTATCTCCATTGACATAGAAATATGACTAAATGTTGACACTGGTCAGTGCAGTGTCAACTTTTAGTCCTATTTTTATATCAATGGCTGTTCCAGTTTTTTAGTCTGGAAATCTGGTCACCCTATCCCTTCCCCCTCACCACTCCACCTTGCTCCCACCCACCAACTCCTTTTTTGGAGGACCCAGCAGCTGCCATTTGCTGTCAGGAAGCTCTGCAGTGTATGAAGCGCTTTTGTGCAAGTAAAATGATTTTTTAAAATTTATCTATCCAAATGACATTTACCATCTTGGATTGGTAAGCACATCTCTAAAAAGTGGCACCCGCGTCATTCTCATTTCCTAGGTGCATGCATGCCTGGTGATGCATGATCTCACGTCATTAAGCTTGTGCGCACCTTGTATATGATGTGACCACCAAAAGTGGCTATGTCAACATGCTTGTTGGTTTTTCCTCTCTTTTTAGGCCTGGCATTAGCCAAGACCCTTTAAATTTACTAAAATTATATTATATATATATATATATATATATATATATATATATATATATATATATATATATATATATATATATAAAATATCCTAAGTCACAGGTGGCTTCAGCAATCTTTCTTCATTTATTGGTCTGTTGTTGTGCCTTTCACATTGTCTTACTCCCGCTAGAGCAAACAGCATGGCCCAGTGTCTCATCCCACTTCAACCATTGGCTAACTAAGTGAGGGCATGCTACTCATTTACAAGGAGCACATCCGCACACAAAGTAGTTCCTGTATGTGCCCGGTAGTACTATAGCAATGTGTGCTTTTTTAGGCCAAAACATATTTATGCTTTCAGACAAGCATTTTTTGTCATAATGGCGAGGGCCAGACTGTGAGGAATCCACATGTAGCTACTGTATCTACCAGAAAAAGCGTTACCGAAGGTAAGTAACTTGTTCTTCTGATTGATTCAACTACCTGTGGATTCCTCACCTTATGAACAGAATCCCAAAGCAGTCCCGCACTCAGAGGTGGGTGCCTGACCGGTCAAACCAAGAAATCCTGCAAAACAGAATGCGCAAAATGGCTGTCCCTCCTAACTTCCGAGTCTAAGCAATAATGCTTTGCAAAAGTGTGGAGGGAAGCCCAAGTTGCAGCCTTACAAATTTCAGCAACTGGGACACCTCTAGCCAAGGCCGAAGTAGCAGACTTAGCCCTGGTGGAATGGGCCCTAATGCCTTCAGGAGGAACCTTCTTTGCCAGTGAATAACAAAGAATGACCCACCTGGAAAGGGTTCTCTTGTGGACGGCTTTGCCCTTCATCTTGCCCACATATCCAACGAAGAGTTGATCATCAATACGAAAGTCTCTTGTCCTTTCAATGTAAAAACTCCAGAGCCCTTCTTGGATCTAGGTGATTAAGTCTTTCCTCCTCCTTTGACGGATGGGGAGGAGGATAAAAGGACGAGAGTGTTATAGATTGCCCCATATGAAAGGGAGTGACAACTTTCGGAAGGAAAGCCGCCCTTGTTCTCATCACCACCTTGTCAGCATGAAAGGATGTAAAAGGATGTTTCACACTAAGAGCCTGGAGTTCACTCACATGCCTAGCAGACGTGATAGCTGTGAGGAAAACTGTTTTCAAAACTAAAAGCCTCAACGGGCAAGAATGCATAGGGTCAAACGGTGAACCCATTAAAAAAGTAAAAACCAAATTCAAATCCCACTAAGGCATGAGAAACGGAGTGGGAGGAAACTTGTTAGTCAAGCCTCTCAAGAACCTAATAACTATAGGGGACTTAAATAAGGAAGGCTGATCAGAAGGCACAGAAAGGCCGACAGCGCTGATAAATAACCCTTCACAGTCGCAACTGCACATCCCTTCTGTGCCAAGGACAGTGCAAAAAGCAAAACATAAGACAAATGGGCCTTTAAGGGATCAATTTGCTTCTCTCCACACCAAGCAACAAAGTTTGCCTATCTGTTAGCATAGACAATCTTGGTTGAGTGTCGCCTGGCCGATAAGATAACATCTACCACTTCTGGAGGGAGAGAAAAGGAACTCAGATTGTCCAGTCCAATCTCCAGGCATGTAGATGCAGGCTCTGGAGGTGGGGGTATAGAACCTGCCCCTGCGACTGCGAGAGGAGGTCTGCCCTGAGAGGGAGTGAGATCAGAGGGCACAGTGAGAGTTGGAGAAGGTCTGTGTACCACACCCTTCTTGGCCAATCCAGGGCTATTAAAATGACTTGAGCCCGATCTTGGCGAATCTTCCTCAGAACCCAAGGAATCAAGGGTATGGGGGTGTAGGAAGTTGGCTCTGTATGCACTATTTCAAAGTAAGGAATAGTATGCACAGAGTCCAAGGGTTCCCCTTAGAAGTAAGATAGTGGCAAAAAGAGATAATACTAATGCTCTATTTTGTGGTAGTGTGGTCGAGCAGTAGGCTTATCAAAGGAGTAGTGTTAAGCATTTGTTGTACATACACACAGGCAATAAATGAGGAACACACACTCAGAGACAAATCCAGCCAATAGGTTTTGTTATAGAAAAATATATTTTCTTAGTTTATTTTAAGAACCACAGGTTCAAATTCTACATGTAATATCTCATTTGAAAGGTATTGCAGGTAAGTACTTTAGGAACTTTGAATCATTACATTAGCATGTATACTTTTCACATAAAACACAATAAGCTGTTTTAAAAGTGGACACAGTGCAATTTTCACAGTTCCTGGGGGAGGTAAGTTTTTGTTAGTTTTGTCAGGTAAGTAAATCACTTACAAGTCTCAGGTTTGGGTCCAAGGTAGCCCACCGTTGTGGGTTCAGAGCAACCCCAAAGTTACCACACCAGCAGCTCAGGGCCGGTCAGGTGCAGAGGTCAAAGAGGTGCCCAAAACGCATAGGCTGCAATGGAGAGAAGGGGGTGCCCCGGTTCCGGTCTGCCAGCAGGTAAGTACCCGCGTCTTCGGAGGGCAGACCAGGGGGGTTTTGTAGGGCACCGGGGGGGACACAAGTTCACACAAAAAGTACACCCTCAGCGGCACTGGGGCGGCCGGGTGCAGTGTAGAAACAAGCGTCGGGTTTTCAATGTAAACCAATGAGAGATCAAGGGATCTCTTCAGCGTTGCAGGCAGGCAAAGGGGGGGGCTCCTCGGGGTAGCCACCACCTGGGCAAGGGAGAGGGCCTCCTGGGGGTCACTCCTGCACAGGAGTTCCATTCCTTTCGGTGCTGGGGGCTGCGGGTGCAGAGTCTTTTCCAGCCGTCGGGAAATGGAGTTCAGGCTGTCGCGGTCGGGGGAGCCTCGGGATTCCCTCTGCAGGCGTCGCTGTGGGGGCTCAGGGGGGACAACTTTGGTTACTCACGGTCTCAGAGTCGCCGGAGGGTCCTCCCTGAGGTGTTGGTTCTCCACCAGTCGAGTCGGGGTCGCCGGGTGCAGTGTTGCAAGTCTCACGCTTCTTGCGGGGAGTTGCAGGGGTCTTTAAGTCTGCTCCTTGAAACAAAGTTGCAGTTCTTTTGGAGCAGTGCCGCTGTCCTCGGGAGTTTCTTGTCTTTCTTGAAGTCGGGCAGTCCTCAGAAAATTCAGAGGTCGCTGGTCCCTTGGAAAGCGTCGCTGGAGCAGGGTTCTTTGGAAGGCAGGAGACAGGCCGGTAGGACTGGGGCCAAAGCAGTTGGTGTCTTCTGTTCTTCCTCTGCAGGGGTTTTTTAGCTCAGCAGTCTTCTTCTTCTTGTAGTTTCAGGAATCTAAATTCTTAGGTTCAGGGGAGCCCTTAAATACTAAATTTAAGGGCGTGTTTAGGTCTGGGGGGTTAGTAGCCAATGGCCACTAGCCCTGAGGGTGGTTGTGCCTCCTCCCAAGAGGAGGGGGTCACATCCCTAATCCTATTGGGGAATCCTCCATCTGCAAGATGGAGGATTTCTAAAAGTTAGAGTCACTTCCGCTCAGGACACCTTAGGGGCTGTCCTGACTGGCCAGTGACTCCTCCTTGTTATTCTCATTATTTCCTCCGGCCTTGCCGCCAAAAGTGGGGGCCGTGGCCGGAGGGGGCGGGCAACTCCACTAACTGGAGTGTCCTGCGGTGCTGGCACAAAGGGGTGAGCCTTTGAGGCTCACCGCCAGGTGTGACAGCTCCTGCCTGGGGGAGGTGTTAGCATCTCCACCCAGTGCAGGCTTTGTTACTGGCCTCAGAGTGACAAAGGCACTCTCCCCATGGGGCCAGCAACATGTCTCAGTTGTGGCAGGCTGCTGGAACCAGTCAGCCTACACAGATAGTCGGTTAAGGTTTCAGGGGGCACCTCTAAGGTGCCCTCTGGGGTGTATTTCACAATAAAATGTACACTGGCATCAGTGTGCATTTATTGTGCTGAGAAGTTTGATACCAAACTTCCCAGTTTTCAGTGTAGCCATTATGGTGCTGTGGAGTCCGTGTTTGACAGACTCCCAGACCATATACTCTTATGGCTACCCTGCACTTACAATGTCTAAGGTTTGGCTTAGACACTGTAGGGGCACAGTACTCATGTACTGGTGCCCTCACCTATGGTATAGTGCACCCTGCCTTAGGGCTGTAAGGCCTACTAGAGGGGTGACTTATCTATACTGCATAGGCAGTGTGAGGTTGGCATGGCACCCTGAGGGGAGTGCCATGTCGACTTACTCGTTTTGTTCTCACCAGCACACACAAGCTGGTAAGCAGTGTGTCTGTGCTGAGTGAGGGGTCCCCAGGGTGGCATAAGATATGCTGCAGCCCTTAGAGACCTTCCCTGGCATTAGGGCCCTTGGTACCAGGGGTACCAGTTACAAGGGACTTACCTGGATGCCAGGGTGTGCCAATTGTGGAATCAAAAGTACAGGTTAGGGAAAGAACACTGGTGCTGGGGCCTGGTTAGCAGGCCTCAGCACACTTTCAATTCAAAACATAGCATCAGCAAAGGCAAAAAGTCAGGGGGTAACCATGCCAAGGAGGCATTTCCTTACACAACCCCCCCCCCCCAAATGAAAGAGGATGAGACTAACCTTTCCCAAGAGAGTCTTCATTTTCTAAGTGGAAGAACCTGGAAAGGCCATCTGCATTGGCATGGGCAGTCCCAGGTCTGTGTTCCACTATAAAGTCCATTCCCTGTAGGGAGATGGACCACCTCAACAGTTTTGGATTTTCACCTTTCATTTGCATCAGCCATCTGAGAGGTCTGTGGTCAGTCTGAACTAGGAAGTGAGTACCAAAGAGGTATGGTCTCAGCTTCTTCAGGGACCAAACCACAGCAAAGGCCTCTCTCTCAATGGCACTCCAACGCTGCTCCCTGGGGAGTAACCTCCTGCTAATGAAAGCAACAGGCTGGTCAAGGCCATCATCATTTGTTTGGGACAAAACTGCCCCTATCCCATGTTCAGAGGCATCTGTTTGCACAATGAACTGCTTGGAGTAATCTGGAGCTTTTAGAACTGGTGCTGTGCACATAGCTTGTTTCAGGGTGTCAAAGGCCTGTTGGCATTCTACAGTCCAGTTTACTTTCTTGGGCATTTTCTTGGAGGTGAGTTCTGTGAGGGCTGTCACAATGGATCCATATCCCTTCACAAACCTCCTATAGTACCCAGTCAAGCCAAGGAATGCCCTGACTTGGGTCTGGGTTTTTGGAGCTGCCCAGTCCAGAATAGTCTGGATCTTAGGCTGGAGTGGCTGAACTTGGCCTCCACCTACAAGGTGTCCCAAGTAAACCACAGTTCCCTGCCCTATCTGGCATTTGGATGCCTTGATAGAGAGGCCTGCAGATTGCAGAGCCTTCAAAACCTTCTTCAGGTGGACCAGGTGATCCTGCCAATTGGAGCTAAAGACAGCAATATCATCAAGATAAGCTGCACTAAAGGACTCCAACCCAGCAAGGACTTGATTCACCAACCTTTGGAAGGTGGCAGGGGCATTCTTTAAACCAAAGGGCATAACAGTAAACTGATAATGTCCATCAGGTGTGGAGAATGCTGTTTTCTTTTTTGCTCCAGGTGCCATTTTGATTTGCCAGTACCCTGCTGTTAAGTCAAAGGTACTTAAGAATTTGGCAGCACCTAATTTGTCAATCAGCTCGTCAGCTCTAGGAATGGGATGGGCATCTGTCTTGGTGACAGAATTAAGGCCTCTGTAGTCCACACAAAACCTCATCTCTCTCTTTCCTTCTTTGGTGTGAGGTTTGGGGACTAAGACCACTGGGCTAGCCCAGGGGCTGTCAGAGTACTCAATTACTCCCAATTCCAGCATCTTGTGGACTTCCACCTTGATGCTTTCCTTAACTTGATCAGACTGTCTGAAGATTTAGTTTTTGACAGGCATGCTGTCTCCTGTGTCCACATCATGGGTACACAGGTGTGTCTGACCAGGGGTTAGGGAAAAGAGCTCAGCAAACTGTTGTAGGACCTTCCTACAGTCAGCTTGCTGTTGGCCAGAGAGGGTGTCTGAATAGATCACTCCATCCACTGAGCCATCTTTAGGGTCTGATGAGAGGAGATCAGGGAGAGGCTCACTCTCAGCTTCCTGGTCCTCATCTGTTACCATCAACAGATTCACATCAGCCCTGTCATGGAAGAGTTTTAGGCGGTTTACATGGATCACCCTCTTGGGGCTCCTGCTTGTGCCTAGGTCCACCAGGTAGGTGACCTGACTCTTCTTTTCCAGGATTGGGTAAGGGCCACTCCATTTGTCCTGAAGTGCCCTGGGAGCCACAGGCTCCAAAACCCATACTTTCTGCCCTGGTTGAAATTCAACCAGTGCAGCCTTTTGGTCATACCAACACTTCTGGAGCTGTTGGCTGGCCTCAAGGTTTTTGCTTGCCTTTTCCATGTACTCTGCCATCCTTGAGCGAAGGCCAAGTACATAGTCCACTATGTCTTGTTTAGGCTCATGAAGAGGTCTCTCCCAGCCTTCTTTCACAAGAGCTAGTGGTCCCCTTACAGGGTGGCCAAACAGAAGTTCAAAGGGTGAGAACCCTACTCCCTTCTGAGGCACCTCTCTGTAAGCGAAAAGCAGACATGGCAGGAGGACATCCCATCTCCTTTTGAGTTTTTCTGGGAGCCCCATGATCATGCCCTTTAATGTCTTGTTGAATCTCTCAACAAGGCCATTAGTTTGTGGATGATATGGTGTAGTGAATTTATAAGTCACTCCACATTCATTCCACATGTGTTTTAGGTATGCTGACATGAAGTTGGTACCTCTGTCAGACACCACCTCCTTAGGGAAGCCCACTCTGGTAAAGATACCAATGAGGGCCTTGGCTACTGCAGGGGCAGTAGTCGACCTAAGGGGAATAGCTTCAGGATACCTAGTAGCATGATCCACTACTACTAGGATGTACATATTTCCTGAGGCTGTGGGAGGTTCCAGTGGACCCACTATGTCCACACCCACTCTTTCAAAGGGGACCCCCACCACTGGAAGTGGAATGAGGGGGGCCTTTGGATGTCCACCTGTCTTACCACTGGCTTGACAGGTGGGACAGGAGGTGCAAAACTCCTTAACCTTCTGGGACATGTTGGGCCAGTAGAAGTGGTTGACTAACCTCTCCCACGTCTTGGTTTGTCCCAAATGCCCAGCAAGGGGAATATCATGGGCTAAGGTCAGAATAAACTCTCTGAACCCCTGAGGCACTACCACTCTCCTAGTGGCACCAGGTTTGGGATCTCTTGCCTCAGTGTACAGGAGTCCATCTTCCCAATAGACCCTATGTGTTCCATTTTTCTTGCCTTTGGACTCTTCAGCAGCTTGCTGCCTAAGGCCTTCAAGAGAGGGACAGGTTTCTTGTCCCTTACACAACTCTTCCCTTGAGGGTCCCCCTGGGCCCAAGAGCTCAACCTGATAAGGTTCCAGCTCCATAGGCTCAGTTCCCTCAGAGGGCAGAACTTCTTCCTGAGAAGAGAGGCTCTCTTTTTCTTGTTGTGTTGCAGCTGGTTTCCCAGCTGACTTTCCTTTTCTCTTGGTAGGCTGGGCCTTTCTTCCAGACTCCAGCTCTACTTTTTCACCCTGTGCCTTGCACTGTGCCCTTGTTTTGACACACACCAGTTCAGGGATAGTCAGCATGGCTGCATGGGTTTTCAGTTCTACCTCAGCCCATGCTGAGGACTCCAGGTCATTTCCAAGCAAACAGTCTACTGGGATATTTGAGGAGACCACCACCTGTTTCAGGCCATTGACCCCTCCCCACTCTAAAGTTACCATTGCCATGGGATGTACTTTAGTTTGATTGTCAGCATTGGTGACTGGATAGGTTTATCCAGTCAGGTATTGGCCAGGGGAAACCAGTTTCTCTGTCACCATAGTGACACTGGCACCTGTATCCCTCAGGCCCTCTACACTTGTCCCATTAATTAAGAGCTGCTGCCTGTATTTTTGCATGTTAGGGGGCCAGGCAGCCAGTGTGGCTAAATCCACCCCACCCTCAGAGACTAATGTAGCTTCAGTGTGACACCTGATTTGCTCTGGGCACACTGTTGATCCCACTTGGAGACTGGCCATTCCAGTTTTAGCTGGAGTGGAGTTAGAAGTGGTATCTTTCTTGGGACAGGCCTTGTCTCCAGTTTGGTTTCCAGACTGACTACAGCTACGACACCAGGCCTTTTTGGGATCAAAGTTTTTACCCTTGTACCCAGGATTGTTTTGTGAAGAGGCTCTGGGCCCACCCTCCTGTGCAGGTTTTTGGGGGCCTGTAGAAGACTGTTTACTATTTTTGTTTTTGGCTGTCTCACCACCTTTCCCCTGGGGAGGTTTTGTGACCCCTTTCTTTTGGTCACCCCCTGTGGAAGTTTTGGACACCCTAGTCTTGACCCAATGGTCCGCCTTCTTTCCCAATTCTTGGGGAGAAATTGGTCCTAGGTCTACCAGATGCTGATGCAGTTTATCATTGAAACAATTACTTAATAGGTGTTCTTTCACAAATAAATTGTACAGCCCATCATAATTACTTACACCACTGCCTTGAATCCAACCATCTAGTGTTTTTACTGAGTAGTCTACAAAGTCAACCCAGGTCTGGCTCGAGGATTTTTGAGCCCCCCTGAATCTAATCCTATACTCCTCAGTGGAGAATCCAAAGCCCTCAATCAGGGTACCCTTCATGAGGTCATAAGATTCTGCATCTTTTCCAGAGAGTGTGAGGAGTCTATCCCTACACTTTCCTGTGAACATTTCCCAAAGGAGAGCACCCCAGTGAGATTTGTTCACTTTTCTGGTTACACAAGCCCTCTCAAAAGCTGTGAACCATTTGGTGATGTCATCACCATCTTCATATTTAGTTACAATCCCTTTAGGGATTTTCAACATGTCAGGAGAATCTCTGACCCTATTTATGTTGCTGCCACCATTGATGGGTCCTAGGCCCATCTCTTGTCTTTCCCTTTCTATGGCAAGGATCTGTCTTTCCAAAGCCAATCTTTTGGCCATCCTGGCTAACTGGATGTCCTCTTCACTGGAGTTATCCTCAGTGATTTCCCTCCTGTGAGGGAACCAGCATCTCTGACTATGATTTGTGGAGTCAGGGCTTGAGAGGCCCTGTCTTCCCTAGATAGGACTGGTAGGGGGGAATCACCCTCCAAGTCACTATCATCATCCTCTGTGTTGCCATCCTCAGAGGGGTTGGCTCTTTCAAACTCTGCCAAAAGCTCCTGGAGCTGTAGTTTGGAAGGTCTGGGGCCCATTACTATTTTCTTTAGTGTACAGAGTGACCTTAGCTCCCTCATCTTAAGATGGAGGTAAGGTGTGGTGTCGAGTTCCACCACATTTATCTCTGCACTAGACATTATGCTTCTAAAAGTTGGAATACTTTTTAAGAATCTAAAACTAGTTCTAGGTTCTAATTCAAACTTTTACCAAACTTTTAAACTCTAAAAGGAAATGCTAACAGGGACTAACACAAGGCCCTAGCAGGACTTTTAAGAATTTAGAAAAATTTCAAATTGCAAAAACAATTTCTAATGACAATTTTTGGAATTTGTCATGTGATCAGGTATTGGCTGAGTAGTCCAGCAAATGCAAAGTCTTGTACCCCACCGCTGATCCACCAATGTAGGAAGTTGGCTCTGTATGCACTATTTCAAAGTAAGGAATAGTATGCACAGAGTCCAAGGGTTCCCCTTAGAGGTAAGATAGTGGCAAAAAGAGATAATACTAATGCTCTATTTCGTGGTAGTGTGGTCGAGCAGTAGGCTTATCAAAGGAGTAGTGTTAAGCATTTGTTGTACATACACACAGGCAATAAATGAGGAACACACACTCAGAGACAAATCCAGCCAATAGGTTTTGTTATAGAAAAATATATTTTCTTAGTTTATTTTAAGAACCACAGGTTCAAATTCTACATGTAATATCTCATTTGAAAGGTATTGCAGGTAAGTACTTTAGGAACTTTGAATCATTACATTAGCATGTATACTTTTCACATAAAACACAATAAGCTGTTTTAAAAGTGGACACAGTGCAATTTTCACAGTTCCTGGGGGAGGTAAGTTTTTGTTAGTTTTGTCAGGTAAGTAAATCACTTACAAGTCTCAGGTTTGGGTCCAAGGTAGCCCAGCGTTGGGGGTTCAGAGCAACCCCAAAGTTACCACACCAGCAGCTCAGGGCCGGTCAGGTGCAGAGGTCAAAGAGGTGCCCAAAACGCATAGGCTGCAATGGAGAGAAGGGGGTGCCCCGATTCCGGTCTGCCAGCAGGTAAGTACCCGCGTCTTCGGAGGGCAGGCCAGGGGGGTTTTGTAGGGCACCGGGGGGGACACAAGTTCACACAACAAGTACACCCTCAGCGGCACTGGGGCGGCCGGGTGCAGTGTAGAAACAAGCGTCGGGTTTTCAATGTAAACCAATGAGAGATCAAGGGATCTCTTCAGCGTTGCAGGCAGGCAAGGGGGGGGGCTCCTCGGGGTAGCTACCACCTGGGCAAGGGAGAGGGCCTCCTGGGGGTCACTCCTGCACAGGAGTTCCGTTCCTTTCGGTGCTGGGGGCTGCGGGTGCAGAGTCTTTTCCAGCCGTCGGGAAATGGAGTTCAGGCAGTCGCGGTCAGGGGGAGCCTCGGGATTCCCTCTGCAGGCGTCGCTGTGGGGGCTCAGGGGGGACAACTTTGGTTACTCACGGTCTCGGAGTCGCCAGAGGGTCCTCCCTGAGGTGTTGGTTCTCCACCAGTCGAGTCGGGGTCGCCGGGTGCAGTGTTGCAAGTCTCACGCTTCTTGCGGGGAGTTGCAGGGGTCTTTAAGTCTGCTCCTTGAAACAAAGTTGCAGTTCTTTTGGAGCAGTGCCGCTGTCCTCGGGAGTTTCTTGTCTTTCTTGAAGTCGGGCAGTCCTCAGAGGATTCAGAGGTCGCTGGTCCCTTGGAAAGCATCGCTGGAGCAGGGTTCTTTGGAAGGCAGGAGACAGGCCGGTAGGACTGGGGCCAAAGCAGTTGGTGTCTTCTGTTCTTCCTCTGCAGGGGTTTTTCAGCTCGGCAGTCTTCTTCTTCTTGTAGTTTCAGGAATCTAAATTCTTAGGTTCAGGGGAGCCCTTAAATACTAAATTTAAGGGCGTGTTTAGGTCTGGGGGGTTAGTAGCCAATGGCTACTAGCCCTGAGAGTGGGTACACCCTCTTTGTGCCTCCTCCCAAGGGGAGGGGGTCACATCCCTAATCCTATTGGGGAATCCTCCATCTGCAAGATGGAGGATTTCTAAAAGTTAGAGTCACTTCAGCTCAGGACACCTTAGGGGCTGTCCTGACTGGCCAGTGACTCCTCCTTGTTATTTTCATTATTTCCTCCGGCCTTGCCGCCAAAAGTGGGGGCTGTGGCCGGAGGGGGCGGGCAACTCCACTAGCTGGAGTGTCCTGCGGTGCTGGCACAAAGGGGTGAGCCTTTGAGGCTCACCGCCAGGTGTGACAGCTCCTGCAAGGGGGAGGTGTTAGTATCTCCACCCAGTGCAGGCTTTGTTACTGACCTCAGAGTGACAAAGGCACTCTACCCATGGGGCCAGCAACATGTCTCGGTTGTGGCAGGCTGCTGGAACCAGTCAGCCTACACAGATAGTCGGTTAAGGTTTCAGGGGGCACCTCTAAGGTGCCCTCTGGGGTGTATTTCACAATAAAATGTACACTGGCATCAGTGTGCATTTATTGTGCTGAGAAGTTTGATACCAAACTTCCCAGTTTTCAGTGTAGCCATTATGGTGCTGTGGAGTCCGTGTTTGACAGACTCCCAGACCATATACTCTTATGGCTACCCTGCACTTACAATGTCTAAGGTTTGGCTTAGACACTGTAGGGGCACAGTACTCATGTACTTGTGCCCTCACCTATGGTATAGTGCACCCTGCCTTACGGCTGTAAGGCCTACTAGAGGGGTGACTTATCTATACTGCATAGGCAGTGTGAGGTTGGCATGGCACCCTGAGGGGAGTGCCATGTCGACTTACTCGTTTTGTTCTCACCAGCACACACAAGCTGGTAAGCAGTGTGTCTGTGCTGAGTGAGGGGTCCCCAGGGTGGCATAAGATATGCTGCAGCCCTTAGAGACCTTCCCTGGCATCAGGGCCCTTGGTACCAGGGGTACCAGTTACAAGGGACTTACCTGGATGCCAGGGTGTGCCAATTGTGGAATCAAAAGTACAGGTTAGGGAAAGAAAACTGGTGCTGGGACCTGGTTAGCAGGCCTCAGCACACTTTCAATTCAAAACATAGCATCAGCAAAGGCAAAAAGTCAGGGGGTAACCATGCCAAGGAGGCATTTCCTTACAGGGGGGAAACGCATAAAGCGACTGGTCACACTAGGACATCTGAAACGCGTCCCCCAACGCTCCCTGCACCAGATACTGGAGGATGCAGAACAATGGGCAGTGTGCATTCTCCCGATTGGCAAGAAGGTCTATCTGTGGAAATCCCCACATCCGGAAGATGTGAAGAACCAGGTCTGGATGGAGACACCACTCATGATCGGCTGAGAAATGCAGACTGAGACTGTCTGCACGTACGCTGAGAACTCCGGCCAGATGGTTTGCTACTATGTAAATCCGATGGTCCTGTGCCCAGGACCAGAGCCGCAGAGCCTCTCTGCAGAGAAGATACAACCCTACTCCTCTCTGCTTGTTGATGTACCACATTGCGGTTGTCCATCAAGACTTGAACTGACAGACCGCGAAGGGACGGGAGGAAGGCCTTGGGAGTCAGACGTATTGCCCGTAATTCCAACAGATTGATGTGAAACATCTGTTCTACTGGAGACCAATGACCTTTGATCTCCAGCTTCTCCAGATGAGCTCCCCACCCTAGACTGAAAGCATCCGTTATGACCGTGGCCGCCGGAGAAAGTAGACAAATCGGCCTTCCTTGGGAAAGGTTGCCGCCCACAGCCCACCATGTAGATCCGCTGCAGCGTCTCTGGAGACCGTTATCGATTCCTGGAGATCCCCTTTGTGTTGAAACCACTGCTTGCGGCGGCACCACTGGAGAGCCCTCATGTGCCAACGTGCATGAGTGACCAACAGAATGCAAGAAGCAAACAGACCGAGCAGAAGTAGGACCTTGAGGACCGGAACAGGCGCTCCGGTTTGAAACTTTGGAATCAACGCCTGAATGTCCTGAATCCGCTGAGGCAGAGGATAGGCCCGATTCAATGTTGTATCCAGTACTGCCCCTATGAACAGGAGGCACTGAGAGGGCTCCAGTAAGACTTGGGCACATTTACTGTAAAGCCCAGTGTAGGAAAATGGCTCCCTGTTGCAGTTACCTCCCACTTTTTGCCTGATATTGGTGCTGACTTGACTCAGAAGTGTGCTGGGACCCTGCTAACCAGGCCCCAGCACCAATGTTCTTTCACTAAAAATGTACCATTGTTTTCACAATTGGCACAACCATGACACACAGATAAGTCCCTTGTGAAAGGTACCAGTGGTACCCAGGGCCCTGTGACCAGGGAAGGTTTCTAAGGGCTGCAGCATGTGTTGTGCCACCCTTAGGGACCCCTCACCTAACACATGCACACTGCCATTGCAGATTGGGTGTGTTGGTGGGGAGAAAAAGGCAAAGTCGACATGGCATCCCCCTCAGGGTGCCATGCACACAAAATGCTGCCTGTGGCATAGGTAAGTCACCCCTCTAGCAGGCCTTACAGCCCTAAGGCAGGGGGCACTATACCACAGGTGAGGGGATAGCTGCATGGGCAATATGCCCCTACAATGTCTAAGTCCATTCTTAGACCTTGTAAGTACAGTGTGACCATATTAAGTATATGGTCTGGGAGTTTGTCAAAAACGAACTCCACAGCTCCATAATGGCTACACTGAGTACTGGGAAGTTTGGTATCAAACCTCTCAGAATAATAAACCCACACTGATGCCAGTGTTGGATTTATTACAAAATGCACACAGAGGGCATCTTAGAGATGCCCCCTGTATTTTACCCAATCCTTCAGTGCAGGGCTGACTGGTCTGTGCCAGCCTGCTGCTGAGAGACGAGTTTCTGCCCCCCTGGGGCGAGAGCATTTGTGCTCTCTGAGGACAGAAACAAAGCCTGCACTGGGTGGAGGTGCTTAACACCCCCCCCTTTGCAGGAACTGTAACACCTAGCAGTGAGCCTCAAAGGCTCAGGTTTCGTGTTACAATGCCCCAGGGCACTCCAGCTAGTGGAGATGCCCGCCCCCTGGACACAGCCCCCACTTTTGGCGGAAAGTCCAGGGGAGATAATGAGAAAAACAAGGAGGAGTCACCCACCAGTCAGGACAGCCCCTAAAGTGCCCTGAGCTGAGGCGACCCCTGCCTTTAGAAATCCTCCATCCTGGTTTTGGAGGATTCCCCCAATAGGATTAGGGATGTGCCCCCCTCCCCTCAGGAAGGAGGCACAAAGAGGGTGTAGTCACCCTCAAGGACAGTAGCCATTGGCTACTGCCCCCAGACCTAAGCACACCCCTAAATTGGGTGTTTACGGGCAACTCTGAACCCATGAAATCAGATTCCTGCAACCTGAAGAAACAAGAAGGACTGCCGACCTACAAGCCTGCAGAGAAGATGGACAACGACAACTGCTGGCCTGTCTCCAACTTCGAAAACCTGCAACCAGCGACGCATCCGACAGGGACCACCGACCTCTGAAGCCTCAGAGGACTGCCCTGGACTAAAGGACCAAGAAACTCCAGTGAGCAGCGGCCCTGCTCAAAACCAGCTATTTATTTGCAACAAAGAAGCAACTTTTAAAGACTGCACGTTTCCCGCCGGAAGCGTGAGACTCCACACTTTGCACCTGACGCCCCTGGCTCGAGATCTAGAGAACAAACACCACAGGGAGGACTCCCCAGCGACTGCGAGCCTGTGAGTAGCCAAAGACGACCCCCCTGAACCCCCACAGTGACGCCTGCAGAGAGAATCCAGACTCCCTCTGACCGCGACTGCCTGTAATAAGGGACCCGACGCATGGAACCAGCACTGCACCCGCAGCCCACAGGACCTGAAGGAACCGAACCTCAGCGCAGGAGTGACCCCCAGGCGACCCTCTGTCCAACCCAGGTGGTGGCTGTCCCGAGAAGCCCCCCTGTGCCTGCCTGCACCGCTGGAGTGACCCCCGGGTCCCTCCACTGAAACCAATACAAAACCCGACACCTGCTTTGCACACTGCACCTGGCCGCCCCTGTGCATCTGAAGGTGTGTTTTGTGGGCCTACTTGTGTCCCCCTCAGTGCTCTACAAAACCCCCCTGGTCTGCCCCCCGAGGACACAGGTACTTACCTGCTGGCAGACTGGAACCGGAGCACCCCTGTTCTCCATAGGCGCTTGTTTTGGGCACCTCTTTAACCTCTGCACCTGACCGGCCTTGAGCTGCTGGTGTGGTAACTTTGGGGTTGCCTTGAACCCCTAACGGTGGGCTGCCTATGCCCCAGAACTGAGACTTGTAAGTGTTTTACTTACCTCACAAACTAACCTTTACTTACCTCCCCCAGGAACTGTTGATTTTTGCACTGTGTCCACTTTGAAAATAGCTTATTGCCATTTTTACAAATACTGTATATGATATTGCTTTTATTCAAAGTTCCTAAAGTATCTAAGTGAAGTACCTTGCATTTAAAGTGTTTACTGCAAATCTTGAACCTGTGGTTCTTAAAATAAAATAATAAAATATATTTTTCTATATAAAAACCTGTTCCTCATTTATTGCCTGGGTGTGTACAACAAATGCTTAACACTACCCTCTGATAAGCCTACTGCTCGACCACACTACCACAAAATAGAGCATTAGAATTATCTAATTTTGCCACTATCTTACCTCTAAGGGGAACCCTTGGACTCTGTGCACACTATCTCTTACTTTGAGATATTATATACAGAGCCAACTTCCTACACCCAGGTTGAACAACAACTGTGTTGTCATTTGCAAGTGATGCAGCACAAGCTCTAGGGGAGTGGCTTTTATCAGCCAATCGTCCAGGTAAGGGAATACAGATACTCCCTTCCGTCTGAGGTCCGCTGCAACCACCGCCATCACCTTCGTGAAGACTTGAGGTGCAGAAATAAGACCAAAAAGAAGGACCGCAAACTGGCAGTGCTGCGACCCTACCACAAACCGGAGATACTTCTTATGCGACTTCAGAATGGCGATATAAAAATAAGCATCCTGCAAGTCGACAGACACCTTCCTGTCTTCCTTGTTCAACACCAGAAGCACCAAATCAAAATCCTCAGGTCCAGGATAGGCCTCAATCGACCATCCTTCTTGGGAATCAGGAAATATCTCGAATAGCATCCCTGACCCCTTTCCTGCTTTGGAATCAACTCCACTGCACCCTTTAACAAAAGGACTTGCACCTCGTGCTGAAGCAACAGGAGATGATCTGTCGTGCAAAACGAATGATGGGGAGGGATGCGAGGGGGAAACTCCTGAAAAGGAAGGGTATAACCTTTCCCCACAATATTCAGCACCCAAGAGTCTGATGTGACTAATTCCCACTCATGAAGAAAATGAAATAGCCTTCCCCCTACAGGAGAAGTATGATTCAAGATGGAGAGAAACCTAGGGCTGCTTCCCTTGTTGGGTTCCCCCAGAGGAAGAAGATGAGATGGGAGGCTGCTGAGTGGCTCCTAGTGTTCTAACCCTCCCCGCCCTCTATAAGACCTAAAGAGAGGGTTGGCAGGCTGCTGCATGCTGGACTGTGGCCTTCCACGAAAAGAGTACCCACTGCCAAACCCCCTGAACTTCGGAAAAGATCTAAAGGGTGTGGACGCTGAAACCTGGAGTCCCAAGGACCTTGCAGTAGCCCTGCTGTCTTTAAAACACTCCAAAGCAGAGTCAGCCTTGGATCCAAACAACTTCTCGACATCAAATGGAAGGTCCAACAAAGTTGTCTGAACATCCATGGAAAAGCCAGACGACCTAAGCCACGCATGCCTCCTGGTCGCCACCGAAGTTCCCATTGCCCTGGCAACTGAATCAGCCATATCCAAATCCGACTGGATAACCTGCTTGGCTGCAGCTTGAGTGTCCAACAGGAGCTCATCAAACTGCCCCTGCACACCCTGAGGCAAGCTTGGCACCACAGCTCTTGCCGTGTCCATTAGGGCATGAATATACCTCCCCTGCAAACAGGTAGCATTGACCAACTTTAAGGCCATACTGCACAAGGAGAAACCTTTCTTAGCTGCTTGCTCCATCCACTTAGACTCTCTATCCGATGGAGTAGCAGGGAACAAACCAGGTGCAGATCGGGAAGAACAAGATGCTTGTACTACCAAGCTCTCAGGTGTTGGATGCTGGGACAAAAATTGTGGATCCCCAGGAGCAACTCTGTACCTCATAGCCAAAGTCCTGGAAACCGCTGGAGTTGTGACAGGTTTTCCCCAAATGTCTAAAATGAGCTCATTAAGGGCATCATTAAAAGGAAGTAGGGGCTCCGCAGACGTAGAAGAAGGATCCACCACCTCAGTTAATATGTTCGTCTTCACCTCTGATGCTGGTAAAGGAAGTTCCAAGAATTCAGCAGCCTTCCTTATAACACTGTGATAAGATGCTGCCTCCTCTGTGAATTTGCCAGGGGATGAAAGATCCCACTCAGGAGATGTATCTAGGCCACCTGCAGAGTCCAGACCCTGAAATTACTCCAAAGGCTCAGGAATCTCCCCTTCCTCCAACAGCTTCTGCTGATACTCCTGCTCCTCCAAGAGCCTCAAGGCCCTCCCCCTTGACCTCAGTCTGGCCTTCAACCACGGGGTCGACAGAGAATTAGCAGATGACGCCGGTTTCAAAGCAGATGGACGCTCTGGTGGAGGAGATGGTGGAGATATACTTCGTCCCGATTGGGATCCATCCGATGCCGGCTTCGACTCCATCGGCAACATCATCTGGGGCAATGACGTCATCGGCGCCGAACCAGTACCTTCAGCTGGATAGAAGGGTAAAAACGGGGCCTGTTTCTATGGCTCCGGCAAACACAGAGAGAAAGCTAATGGACCCGTGGGACCAGCCGGTGCACCAGCAGGGGCCATAGCTCTGTTGAAAATGCTAAACACAGCATTAAGAAACACCGAAGGATCCGCTACCGGAGTCGGGAAGGCAGGAAACGTCCGCTCATCTTGAGACGCTTGGGCCGAATCCAAAGCTTGTGTCACAGGCACCTGAGTTAACACAGGTGAAAAGTGAACCGGAGGACTCGCTGGGGACTTGAAGACCTCAATCAACGACGAGCCGGAGAAGCCTGTGGACTCTGAGGCTGGGGCGTGATCGTTGGACTGGCCTTCCATGCCGTACGGCGCTGTATCGGAGGGGACCGAGACCGATCTCTAGAAGAACGGTGTCAAGAATCGTGCCGGCGCCACTTCTTTTGAGATCTCGAGGACTTATGTGAGGAAGAGTCCCTCGCCTTAAATCTTCGATAATCCTTATCCTCCTTCTTAGCTTTTGTCAAGAAGAGCTTAGCCTCTCTCTCTTTCAAGGCCTTCGGATTCATCCGCTGGCAGGACACGCACACCTCCACGTCGTGGTCCGAGGTTAGGCACCACAAGCAGTCCTCATGGATCTGTGATCAACATGTGATCCTGCACTCATGACTAGGCTTAAAACCCGATTTCTTTGGTGGAGACTTTGTAACTAGACAACAAGAACACCTTTGAAACAGTAACTGTTCGAGAGCCAGGAGAAACTGTTAGCGTCGAAGGCGCGGAAAAAAGGGAACTGACTTCAGCACTCTAGCGAGGACTTCTTATTGCCACAATGACATCAGATGGAATTGAGTGCTGAGCCGTACAATCTTGACGTCCTCGTCGACATGAAGAGCTAGGAAGAAAATTTCCGTCGAATGCTGGAGCATTGGGAAAATTCATAAGGTGAGGAATCCACAAGTAGTTGTATCCATCAGAAAGTACTTTTGGCAAAAGACATGCTACCATTTGATTCACCCAACAAAATAAACATTGCAAGTGCATGAATATGATAGCACTGTACTTCTATACCTGTAAAATCTTAAATACAAATGTAAGATATGCAGACCTGTAGCAGATGACTGTGGCATGGTTGCAAAATATTCCCACTGTTGGTATATTGAAGCACTGACGCACCAAATGATCAAATGATTGCCCTTGTTCACATAAGGATGAGAACTAGAGTCTCTCACAGGTATAAAATGAATCAGTAAACCGCATGTTCACCCAGCTTTGAAATTTGTTTAAACTACTACTTTTTGTCAGTGGAAATTGTTTGAGGGAAAATCTATGGCTTCCAAGTGGATTTTGCCACAGGAGCTACTAAATATACAACTGGCCTGTCCAAATTACATATCCTAGAAACTGAAAAGAGGACGTGGCCCACCGTAAAGAGAGCCTAAGTGGGTTCTGTGCAGTGGAAAGCCTGAAGGAAACAATGCTTTCTATATAAAAGATCACAAATATGAGCATTGACACAAATTTGCCATCACTTGTGCAGGTATTTTTTAATAGGCGAGGTAGGTCTATCATTGGACTCTAAACTCAGAGAATGTAGTCATCCCAGTCATCAGAAACAACACCAGGTGTAATTACATCACTCACTACAATTTTGAAAACATATGGAATTTGAATGACCTCAATAGACCTTGATATATCAAATGGAGCTTTATCCCACACAATCCCATCAGGAATTGGTATTGCCGAAATGTTAACAAGGGACAAGTTTCTTTGGACCTTCGATGAGGAAAGACATGAAGTTAAGACTTCATCCACAGGCTCAACAGAAGAGCGTTCAGGAAGATAATGACCATTTATAAGGAGAAAGAAAACAGTCACAAAACCAATCCAGAATCGAAAAGCAAGCAATGTCCGAAATATCCACAGATAATTCCATGGATAAATTAAATAGTTATTTTTAAGCCATATGTACAGCTTACGTGTCTTTGAAACAGTTTCACTTGCAGGTGCGGATGAAGTCGAAGAAAAGTCATCAAGGTCGACAAAATAACCAGAAGCAGTCTGCAAACACAGGAGCTGGTGCATTACTGGTGGATGGATCCACTTTGCGTGGAGGCTCATAGTAGACAACGTCGTCAGTTTGTTTGGAGTTGGAGTAAAAGATAGCCACATCTTGGACAGCTGTTGTAGGTGAAGTGGTAACAGGAATAAGAAAAAGCTAATTTTCCACCCTCCCTAAGCTCGAGGAGGCATTCATAGCACCCTTGTACATGCTGTTGTAGTCAGAAGTGTTGTTTCTTCTTTGAAGACGTATGTCCTGTTGGGTAGTGCGAGGGAATCGCAAACTACCCAGGGGACCTCTGGGTCTACTGTGCAGGATCAGCCACGTGGTGTAGTCTGATGTTTACAATAGAGACAAATCCGAACCAAGCAGCGGTTGTAGAGTGACAGTTCTGGTAAGTTGTATTCCCAGGACTTGGACCAGTGCTCTGTAGAATGGGTCGAATTTCTTCTTCTCAGCAATATTCTCACAAACCAGATCCCCAATTTTAGGAATCCAGCCAGTAGAATTTGTTGGCAAATCCCTTATTCCTAAAGTGGCAGCACTGGCAGATGAATTATCATCACAACATTGCTGAAGCTCCTGTAAGACAGTGAGACATTCATATATGTCAAAGGTTTATCTGCTGCCACCAAACCAGGGCCATCTAGATCTGGGACATACATAGGTATCCCAAAGAGAACCTACTAAGGAGTGCGTTCTCCCAAGGACTGTTTTGGCAAATTATTCAGAGCTCTCTGCAACCCATATAGGTGATGGAGCCAACTGCGGCCAGAACCTACTACTCTAGCTGTTAAGGACTGCTTTAGATCTCAATTCCTCCTCTCCACAACCGCACATTTCCCTCTGGATGGTAGGTTGAGAAATAATGGAGTTAAACACCCATCGCCCTCACGGTGTCCCTGAATGCCTTAGAGGCAAAAGCACGGCCCTGGTCCGAATGGAATTCTGCAGCCGCATATGTATGAATAAAGATCAGCAAGTCTTTTACAACAGATTGAGTGTCAGCAGACTGCTGTGGCCATACCTACAGGAATCTAGAACAAGAATCTACATCAACTAAGATATAATTGTATGTACCATCCGGTTGAAGGGGACCACAATGGTCCAGGTACACACACTGTAGTGGCCTACTGGACATTAAGAGGGATTTCTGTGGTGGGCATTTGATGTTTGAACCCTTTTTCTGCTGGCAAATGTCACAACAAAGAACATATTGCTTGGTCTGTCTGTATAGACCTGACCACCAGAAGAGTGTTATTGTGGGCGCAACACCAGCATGTGCAGATGTGACACCCTCATGCGCTGCTTTTATTAGATCTAATCTCTGGTCTTGGTTGGGGATCACTTGATCTCCAGCCCCAGAAATTGTTGCAAAAGCTACATTCTGTGCACTGATGTGATATAAATATTTTGTAGGGTATGCTTTTTGGAGAGGCTTGCCTTCAGCCAAAGCTTTCCCGGCAGCCAAACTTTCCCTATCCAGACTCGTCTGGGAACGAGTCACTGCAGCAACAGAAGCCATAGCTACTGCGGATACGGCCGCTTCATCAGCCAAAGTGTTGCCAATAATGTGTACTCCTACATGTTGGTAGCCCAATGTATGGACTACATGAGAATTAGGTAGCTTATCCTTAAGATCAGCTACTCTTCCCCACAGAGTGCTGTGTCTTATGGTATTCCCTTTGGAGTCTCTGAACCCGTTCAATCTCCAATGAATAAATAATCATTATGGGACTGGACACAGTACTAAGAATCACAAACTTCCCCTTCTTCACAGCTGGTGCAAGCCCCTTCACACTCTTCCCTGGTGGTGCAGGCCTCTTCACACTCTTCCCTGGTGGTGCAGGACTCTTCACACTCTTCCCTGGTGGTGCAGGCCCCTTCCCCTTCTCCCCTGGTGATGCTGGCCTTCTGTGATGGAGGTTTGGTATCCTTAACACCATGAGTAGGTGGTGCTACCACCGTGCCCTTGGACTCTTTGGCTGAGGTGCTGGGCTGTGTCCTTGCTACCCTGCCCCTACGTGCAGGACGGGGGAAAGAAGGGGGCAGAGAAGAGGTCAAATTGGGAAAGGAAAAGCTTTTTAGGGACTTTGGGGCTGAGGAGGGAGGATGGGGGAGTGGTTGTTGGAGGTGTATGTCTGCTGGACTTGGGTGCTGGTGCATGGGCTGTATGCTGATGTGCGGTGGGTGGCTGTTGGGTGTGTGAATGCTTGCGTTTGTGTCCCTTAGGAGGGGGGGGACAGACACGGTGAGAGAGGACAGAGGGGACGCGTACATGGTTGTTGTGGAGGTGCCTGCCAGTGAAGTGTGTGTTCTGCTGGGTGTGGTGATGCTGATAGTGGATGTAGATGTAGCACATGCAGGTGTGAGTGTGGATGCGACTTGGAGGGAGGTGGAGGAGGAGGATGAGAGGGAGGGGGAGACAGTGGAAGCAGTGGATGTTGTCGTGTCTGCAACTATATGGTGTTTGTGTGAGTGCCTGTGGGATGAGGTGTGGTGCTTGTGTTTGCCTGTGCCACTCTTGTGTATTGCCTTGTGCGATTGCCCGTCTGTATGTGTGCCTGGGATGGGTTAGGGTTGAGGGGAGTGGGACTGGGAAGTGGTAGTTGGAGGGGGGGTGGTAGAAACAGGGACAATGGCTGCCATCAGAGAAGTGGCCAGAGCCTGAATCGATCTCTGTTGGGCAGCCAATCTACTGTGATTGCCCTCCAGGAATGCATTGCATTGCTCCATCTGGGATGCCAGCCCCTGGATAGCATTCACAATGGTTGACTGCCCTACAGAGATGGATCTCAGGAGGTCAATAGCCTCCTCACTCAGGGCAGAGGGCTCACTGGGGCAGGGCCTGAGGTGCCTGGGGCGAAGGAGATACCCACCGTCCTGGGTGAGCGGGCAAGGACAACTCACTGACGGGTTACTGGGAGGGCGGTGCTGGTACGGGGGTGGCAGCTGTACCTGCAGCTGGGGTGGTCACAGATGTGTCCGCCACCACCAGGGAGCTCCCACTGGAGGAGGTATCTGAGTTGTGTTGTCTCCTCCTGTCTCTGCTGTGGTGCTGCCCTCGCCCTCCGTCTCAATGGTTCCCTCAGCGTTGGTGGACTCTGCCTCCAGGGTCATGTGGGATGCAGCTCCCTCTGTCGCCGGTGCCCCTGCTCCCCTGCCAGATTATGTTAATGCACACAGGGCCAGGATGACAGAACAAAGAAGGGGGGAGAGAGAAAAAAGACACATTGGGTCAATTACAGCACCAACACCATTGTTGGTGTACACAGCACCCTCACTCACAGGGAATAGGCCTAAGCAATATGCATTGCACTACCAGTAATATGGCTAGTCACCAAGGCATGATGAAGAGCACACACTGCCAACTGCAGCACACCTAGGACCCATGATGCCCTGCCGGAAAGTGACTACTAACAAGCTAGGTTACCTGTATTTGCCATTAAACCATTACCGTTCAGAGGACCCATGCTGCAATGCCTGGCCTGGCCTTACAGGCATCAACTAACACACAACCACCACCTGGATACCACCCCAACAACCAAAATATGTAATGATAACCACTGTACTCACCCCCTTGTGGCTGCTGTGATTCCCTCAAGCGCCCATCCAGCTCAGGGTATGCCCCCCCAGTATGCAACCCATCAGGAGGGTCAGGGTCCGACGGGCACCCCTTCCTTGTTGGGAGACCATCCCCAGCTGGGCCTCTGCTGTCTTTCGTTTTGGGTGCTCTACCTGCCATAGATCCTGGGGTCCGCACCTCCTTGGCGATGGCACGCCATATTCCCTTCTTTTGATGGGCACTGACCTGCAGAGGCAATAAAGACAGGAGAACACCATTAAATTAACAGTCCAGCCTATCGCACACATGGCCCATCCCACCCGTTTCCATCATCATTGGCACACACATAGCTCAGCTCACAACATGTATACCGCCAACAGATAATCCCCCCTTACACAAAGCCTTCACACACATCTCCATGCACCCATGCCACATGCATCGTGCCCACAGTGTACTCACCTTTTGGTCTGGAGGCCCATGCTGCAGTCCGTACTGGGGTAGGACCCCATCCACCAGTCCCTCCAACTCCTCCGAAGTGAAGGCTGGTGCCCTTTCCCCAGTCACACGGGCCATGGTAGGTTCCAGACACAGGTCACAGCAGCACATGCAGGGTAGGTCTTCTTCTGTTGAAGGTCAGGAAACAAGTGAGGAATAATTTAGAAAATGGAGGTCACGTCCGCGGCAGTGTACACCATCACCGCCGGCGTACAGCCCCATTGGCCACTGTACTCCATAGGGCCCAATATTATCCAATGGGGAATTGCACGGCGGTTCACGACTGCCTACCGCCACTATGCCCAATGTTGGCAGAATGACCTCACTTCCACCTGACCCTCCACACAGGAAAGGCGTCGCCAATTCAGGTGGGGGGGGGGGGTGAACAGGCCTATCCATAATTGCTGCATCACAGAATGAATAGGCACATACTTCGACATTTACACTGTCCCAATACATAATTGCACGATGTGGACTGCTGTTGTGGTTTAGTTGTTCAAATTGTGACAGCCTACTCACTCTTGTGTCCCTTAGATACCTACTGTTGCGGATGAATAGGAGATGGAGACATACCTCTGTGTACAGACCCCTGGTGGACTTAGCTACACTGGAGGACAGGCACATAATATTCACCTATAGACTGGACAGGGCCACAATCACAGAGCTCTGTGACCAGTTGGAGCCTGACCTGATCTCATCTATCCGTTATCCAACTGGGAACCCCCTCTTGTACAAGGGCTATCAGTTCTCCATTTCCTAGCAACAGATTTTTTCCAAGTGACAGTGGGCTTGGCAGCAGGAATGTCACAGCCAATGTTCTCAATCGTGCTGGCAAGAGTGTTGTCTGCCCTGGTAAAACGCATGTACAGCTACATAGCGTTCACCCAGGTGGGAGATCTGGCCACTGTGAAGGTCGAATTCTATGCAATGGGACATATCCCCAATATTATTGGAGCGATTGATGGTACACATATTGCGTTTGTCCCTCCCCCCTTCCCCACCAGAATGAACAGGTGTACAGGAATCGTAAAATTTTCCACTCCATGAATGGGCAGATGGTGTGTCTGGCGGACCAATACATCTCCCACGTCAATGCTAAATATTCTGGGTCGGTGCATGATGCCTTTGTCCTGAGGAATAGCAGCATCCCAAATGTGATGGCCCAATTACAGAGGCACAGTATGTGGCTTATATGTGAGCCTTGGTCCCCACCCGGTGTATGTTGGTGTATGCCTCTGATGTTGATCTCATGGGATAGTGTGTGGCTTAATGTTGTCCCTCACTATTTGCAGGTGACTCTGGCTACCCAAACCTATTGTGGCTGCTGACCCCTGTGAGGCATCCCGTGACAAGGGCTGAGGAATGTTATAATGAGCCACATGGGCGAACCAGAAGGATCATTGAGAGGACCTTCGGCCTCCAGAAGGCCAGGTTGAGGTGCCTCCATCTGACAGGTGGATCCCTGTTCTACTCACCCGAAAAGGTCTGCCAGATAGTAGTGGCATGCTGCATGTTGCACAACCTGTCCCTCGGAAAGCATGTACCTTTTCTGCAGGAGGAGGAGACTGGAGATGCCCCTGGGGCAGCAGTGGACCCTGAGGACAGTGAGGATGAGGAGGCAGAGGATGCGGGTGTAGACAAGAGAACATCAGTTATGAATCAGTATTTCCAATGACACAGGAGAGACAGTGCAACTTCACATTTCTATGGCTATTGATGTATTCTGTGTGGCTGAGGCATGATGGCATTTACCACTTTTTACCTCTTCTTACTGTCACCTATGGATTATCATTTTACAGATGTTGGTGATATGACAACAATGTCCTGATGTAATCATTCCAGCCAGCTACAGGTAATTTTTTCTATACTTCCACAATGTACAGTTCAATTGCAATGGATGTAGCTTTTTACATCAATACAGATTTACAATACTTGAAATACTCGTAGTTGAGTTTTGTCCAAGGGTGTTTATTGTAGTGCTAATAAATTGAGGGGAAAGTGCAATGGAATGGGGTGATGATGGAGGAAAGTCCAGGGTATTGTTCCAATCTGTTTGTAGCACAGGTGCAGTGTCCAAGGGGACATAGGTAGGGGAGCAATGGCAGTTCAACGTGGACAAGGTGACTGAGTGGGACACAAGGGGGACAATCAGGAGAGTCTTATTTCCTGGCGGTGCTCTTGGCAAGTGTCTCTGGCTTCTATCTGAGTTGCAGGGAACGTTTGCGGGGTGGTTCGCCTTCTGCAGGGGGAAGGGTGCTGGTGGACTGTGGGTCCTGTGGTCGGGCCTCCTGCCCACTAGCAGCAGAAGTGGAGGGCTATTCAGTTGAATGGCTAGTGGTAGGGGCCCACTGGTGTGCTGTTGCCTCCCTAATGATGTTGGCCATGTCTGCCAGAACCCCTGCTATGGAGATCAGGGTAATGTTAATGGCCTGCAAGTCCTCCCTGATCCCCGGATACTGTCCCTCCTGCAGCCGCCTGTTCTCCTGCACGTTGTCAAGGATCTGGCCCATCACGTCCTGGGAATGTTGGTAGGCTCCCAGGATCTCGGAGAGTGCCTCCTAGAGATTCGGTTCCCTGGTCCTGTCCTCCCCCTGGCGCAGAGCAGTTCTCCCAGTTTCCCTTTTGGCCTGTACCCCTGTCCTCTGAACGGTGTTCACTGCCACTGACCCCAGGTCCCCGATTGTCTTGGGGGCGAGGTGTGGCCCGGGGTCCCTGTACAGGTGGGCACATTGCTGATTGACGTGTCCTGGGGAAAGATGTTTGGGGACTGTGGGTGGGTGCTGTGGTGTTAGATCCTGATGGGGGAAGGCTCTGTGGTGGTCTGTGATAGTGCTTGGGTAACCGGCTGTCCAGTGATCCCTGATGGGCTAGGTAAGTCCTCCAGATCCTAAAGTCCAGAGTTACTGTCATCACTGGGGGCCTCTTCTGTTGGGGGACTTGATCGTGTTGGCACCTCCTCTCCACTGACATTGGCTGGGGTACCTGTAGGGATGTAAGTGATGTATAATGCATCATGTCTGTGAGATATTGTATATCCCTGGCTTCCCCTCTATCATTGGTGTTGCCCTGCCAGCTTTTGCCTGTGCATGGTGATGAATTGTGTGTATGTTAGTTTCCCTATGCTGAGCATGCTTTAGTGATGGGTGTCCATGCAGGGCTGAGAGGGGTGTCCACGCATTGGTATGGCATGCAGGGCTTGGCATTGGGCTTAGTGAGATGTGTAGGTGCAGTGTGTGGGTTGGAGTGGAGTGGAGTGATGGGAGTGAGGGTGTGGGTGTGAGATGGCAAGCAGGTATGGGGGGGTGATGAGTAGTAAATGTTGACTTACCAGTGTCCAGTCCTCCGGCTACTCCATCGAGTCCTTCAGGATGCAGTATTGCCAGTACTTGCTCCTCCCATACTGAGAGCTGGGGGAGGAGGTGGGGGTTCACCTCCAGTCCTCTGTATGGCAAGCTTGTGCCTTGCTGCCACAGAAAGCACCTTCTCCCGTAGGTCGTTCCACTTCTTCCCGGTGTCTTCCCTTGTTCTTGGATGCTGTCCCACGGCGTTCACCCTGTCTACGATTCTCCGTCATAGCTCCATCTTCCTTGCTATAGATATTTGCTGTACCTGTGCTCCAAAGAACTGTGGCTCTACCCTGACAATTTCCTCCACCATGACCCTTAACTCCTCCTCAGTGAAACGGGGGTGCCTTTGTGGTGCCATGGGTGTTGTGTGATGTGTGTTGGTGAGGGTGTGTTGGGTAATGTAGTGGGGTGGGTGATGTGGAGCGCGTGAGGGGGAAATGGGTGTAAGTGGTGTGTGTGTCTAGTTGTCTCTATGCTCTTCTTCTCAGTCTCCTGGTGGCAATTGTTGTTCGTAAGGGGTTGTGGGTAATGTGGGTGTGTGTTTTATAGTGGTGCGGGTGTGTGTGTGTGTTTGATGTGTGTATGAGTGTCAGGTGTGTGTAATTGGTATTGGCCAATGTGGTGTTGTTTTGTATGTGGGTGTCCATTGTGAATGCGGCGGTATGTACCGCCAATGGTTTACCTACGTTGAATGTCCGCCATGGTGATTAGTTGGTCATATTGTGATAGATGTTGTTTTGTTGGCGTAACGGTATGGGTTTTGGGACCGCCACTTTATCACTGACCTTTGGTCTGGCGGATTTGTGTACGTGGCTGTATTCTGTCGGACTGGTGTGTGTGTGTGTGTCATAATATGGTGAACGGGTTTTCCGCCACCACGGCGGTATGTTGTCGGCCGTCAGCATGGCGGTAAGCAGGATTTACTGCCAATGTCATAATGAGGGCCTTTATTTTTTCTGCTTCCTTTCCTGGCAGATCTGTTCTCATCAACCTCATGTGTATTACACCTCTACTTGAGCTCAGAGAGCCAACTGCTTATTTCCATTATCACCTTTTAAAAAACATAAAAAAGCAAACTAACATTTAACTCTTACACTTTGGAATGTCGGAAATTCGCTGATAACACTATCTCCTGTCACACACCCCTTTACTTTCACTGTTCTGTTTTAGCATCCCCTGTTCATTTCCTGCTTTAAAAACACACTATAAAATATTACCTATTAAATATCTGGTGCCTAAGGGTATTTTCTCTTTGTTAAAACTTTTTAGGGTGTGAGTTATTTTAATGCCCAAGGTAAGCAAACATGAAAAGCCTCTAAAAGCACCCTGCCTTAAAGCCAGCCAAAAGGACACACCTCCACCTCTTGCTTTTCTTCACAGACATAATAAGTCGTATTAATGTTTTCAATTATTATTTCCTAACATTGTACTACTTTTTGTAATAATATTGCATATTTGCAGCAATTTCAGCCACAGGTTGAGACCTCGTAGCACTATAAATATATGTGCCATTATTTGCTGTTGCACCAACCAGCATTCAGCTCTGTGGCCACACATATTTTTAAATGTATTATATAGTGCCTATTTTAGTGCAGATACGACAACATTTTGGTTTGCAACTTCTTTGACCGGGAATGTGATATGTATATCTTATCGCATGTAACATTTTCTTTCTGAAAACAACAGAAGTAGTGAAGGTGTCATCAACAATAGAAGTTACACTTCATTTCTTTAGCTAAGCATAGCACAAAGATGATAAGACGTTGGAATACTTTCCTCCAGCATCTTTGGCCGAAATAGTCAATTACCATGCATATAGAGAAGTGCCCAAGCTACGGCGAAATACCAAGCTAGCGCCATCTTTAGAGCAAACAGTCACTCTGACGTTTCGCTGGTCTCACGCTTTCTTTATTGGCATTTGGTTATAGACAATAGCACCACAACGTCAACAAACAGGGGACTGGAAGGGGGAGGGGGTGGCAAGGCACAAAGCGATTACAAGTACAGTGCTCAGGCCCAGTGGAATTTAGTGGTAGAGAGGGACAAATTATGCAGCAGGGTTGACCAATTTGTGTGGCAAGAAAAGTACAGTTATGCATTTACAACGCCAATAGCTCTAACTCAATCAAATGCAAGACCTATTGCATTGCAAATACTTAACTGTCCGGGCATGTCATCTGTTGGTTAGGGACTCTTTATCTAAGACCACAGAGATCTTTTTAATTATCCCTTTTTATTTAAAGGCCACCTGCGAGAGTGTTAGGTCCCATAACGATCAAACTCCCAAGTCATCAATGGCTGTATTTAAATAGTGAGCAACTAGAGCACTTTAATTATTTTGTACTTCAAGCCAAAGAGCTTTGTACAATGAATTGTCAAGCATGTATTTCGTTCTTTTCCACATCCCATTTCTGACAAGTTGTTGGTTTACTTGACTAAACTCAAGTCTAATTTGTGCCTGGGATACATTAGGGGAGAGACAAAAGAGGAACGTACATATTTTTGGGGAAATTGCGTTGAAAGTCACAGTGTCTTTGCCAGGAAAGGCATCGCTCCCATAGGATAAACTTGGAAACAGTTTTGCAGCTGTTACCTTCAGGAGTGGTGTAAACGTTGAACCATTCAGGGACCTTCTTAATGTTTGAAATGCCTAGGTTAATGCACTTCCCTTCCTTTGTACCTCCTGCCTGTGTAGGTTTAAGTTGCCTTTATCATCAAACAGGATTCACAGATATCTATGTGTTCAGCTAATTCCAACCAAAAATCTTGCAGATACCAATGGTTTTGTCTGAGACTTCCTATTTACTACCATTATCTTAGTTTTATGGTCATGCTGTTATTCTCAGCATAGTTGGCTAATTTGTTAAGATGTTGTAGGCCAACTTTTATTTGGCTGGGGAGAATCACATTGTTCGCATATAGATTAGAGACATGGAGGTTCCCTAGCTTTGGGGTATGAGCGTTTATCTCATCAAGGGCTGTGGTCAATTCCGCCAGGAGTAGGTTGAATAAGTATGGCACCAGAACACAGCCTTTTTTAGACCCTGGGAGGTATAATTTTTTCTTGATAGGCAAAAGCTATCCCCAATTCTTACTGTTATCCACATACCTTTCTATAGAATCTGGATTGCTTTGAGGAGGCTTAATGGAATGCCCTACTGTGACAGTTTCTGCCTGAGCAGATTACACTGGACACAATGAAACACAGCAAAGTCAACAAAGCAAAGATGGCACAGTTGTTTAATTAGATTCAATTTCTCTATTATGATTGATAGTGCTAAGATATTAATTGACGTGTCCCCACCTTGTGTGAACCAAGTTTGAGTTGGAGGGATGATGTTTTACCCTTCTGCCCAGCCGATTAACTCTGTTAATGGGAGGCCTGCAAAGTGTTTAGCCTCAGTGTCCATTAAGGTAATGAGACAAATGTTTTCTGGGTGTACTTGGTCATCCACCCATGAATATGGAGTTAGTAATGGAACCTTTCCTTGAATCAGGTATGATTTCTAACTGTACTGTACTGTTGAAGAATGAGGTCAGTGGTTTTGCCCAGAACATGGGGCTGGTTTTATATAGCACCAGAGGGATCCCATACAGGTCATGTCATGTCTACACTTCTGAATTGATTTGTAAACTTGATCTTCCGAGAAACTAAGGGCCTGCTCCTCCGGTGATATGGTCACTTTTGTACTTTGGCTTTTTAGTTTTTTCTGAGTTAGTGGAGGGCCGTTCTAAAATTATTTATAATGATTGTATGTGAACTTGGCCCAAGTGTTTTCGGTAAGATTTGAGTTGTTTAAGACATTTGTAGGCTGTTTGAGGCTGTTCACCAACCTCCAGGAGTCTCTTGAGCTATTCTTCTTGCTGAGATACAGGGCTTTAGTCCAGAAGGCCTGTTTTTCAATGCGGTTTTCCTCCCATATCATCTTTCAGAAGGAATTTTTCTGACACCTCGCTTTGGTTTGGATCAGATGGTTCCTAAGCAGATACTGTGCTCTTCATAGGGTACTGTTGAGATCCCTCTTTGCTTTTAAACACAAGGCAGCTATTCGGTACCTTTTTTGGCCTAGGTAACCCTTTGTCGTTTGGCATACCATTGTATGATTTTTAGATGGGTATTTGTTTATTATATTTTTAGCGTAACACTTCCATTTGGAAATCGGGAATCGTTATTAAAACACAGTTCAATAACCTCTGATGCTACTTTCTCAATGGGTCCTAGCGGTGCTTCCAATTACCTGATCTTCTGGTAATTTATTGTTTCCATATCCCCTGGCAGAGAACTTACTTGTTGTTGAACGGGACAGTTAAGGTATTATTTGTAGGGCACGATCACTTTCCATTCTTTTTTTCAATATGAAACAACGTTATTAAGCGAAGTAATGAAAGGGTGGCTACTGTGAAATCTTTTATAGAGCAAGCATCAGCTGAATAATAAGTCAATGCCGGAGGAGCATCTGAGTGATATCTGCCATTTAAAGATCTCAAACTAAGAGATTCAATGTCTTTTACCAAGGATGCCACTTTTGCGTCTATTTTCATACTGTTTTCAGTAACTTCAGCTTGGTTTGGGTCGAGCTAGATCTGATCCTGCTTCATGATGTAACCGTCTCAATCATAAGGCTTCAGCAGGTTTATGTTAATATCTCCTGTCACCAATACATCCAGATGGGGATGGTAATGTAAATTCTTTAAAAACTTATTTGTTATTTTTTGTGTCAGTGTGCTCCTTAAGCCTCCGTCTAGGTGAATATTGATGAATTAGTACAAAGGATCTATTGCATTTCGTATGCCACTTCTCCAGCTTCACCATAAGTATATTTTCATCACCAGGTTACAACCGTTGACACTGTAGGTTTGGGAAGAAAGCCACAAAGATTGCCAGACCTCCTTTTGAGCGACCAAATCTTAGTTTTATACACCGGGCTACAATAGCTGACAAATCCTTCAAGGGGGAGGTCTGGGACATCCAAGTTTCTTGAAGCAATTTGATTTGTAAGCTCCTTAAGTAATCAGCCAATCCCTTATTGTCATCTTTGCCCTGAAAGACATTTGATTTCCAAGCACAAAGATTCATTGAGTCCAGCAATTGGTCTGTACTGCTGCTTCAGGTGTCTATAGGTCAAAATTGCCGAACACTGTGTAGGGCCAGTGTAAGCCAACCTGATTCTAAATGCATTTCTTTAAATTAATTTATTACAGGTTGTGTATTATTCTTGAGAGAAGGCAAGGACGGATTTAATTTACAACTGGATTCCTAAAAATTAAATAAAGTGATTCTACTAAACGGTGTGGAGGTGTAGGCTTTCCCCGATTGTAAAGAGGGAAAGGATATGCTGTTACTATGTGTTGGCTAATTGTGATTCCGCAGTTGCCGAAGCAATCACTTTCCTGGAGGAATTTCTGAGTTGTTTTGCTTAGGCCCATGTAATGAGAGTTGCTTCCCGCATTTTGGTTTCCTTGGGGGTCTAAAAATTCAACTAAGGGCCTGATTACAACTTTGATGGAGCGGATTACTCTGTCACAAACATGACAGATATCTCATCCACCATATTACAAGTTCCATAGGATATAATGGGAATTGTAATACAGTGGGCGGGATATCTGTCACGTTTGTGATGGCGTAATCCCCTCCACCAAGGTTGTAATCAGGCCCTAAATGTCTTTGGAGGTTAGGTTCCATAAAGTTAGAACAGTACAAAGTAGTTTTAGGATATTTCCCTGATGTAGAATGTGCTGCCTGCCCCTAGATCGATATATGAATGCAACTTTTATTGTAAGTATTTATTTATGTGGTATTTTTTTAGTGCAAATATAGCTAAAAGACAGGGGAATGCTGCACAGGGTTAAAGACAAGACTAAAGTCAACAAGTGATAGGAGAAGTAAGGGCCAGATGTAGCAAAGGTTTTTACCCATTCTGTGTCTATGGGAAAAAGTGTTCGTACATATGGCCCTAATTGTTTTGTGGATGGCTAATGCATTGTGATATAGTGTTCTTTAAAGAAGTTTATCATCAAATATTTCGTAAATTTGAGAAGCAATGGGCGGTCCTATTAGATACAGGATTGTTGTTCCAAATCCTGAGTGCACAGATGGAAAAGGTCTGCTGACTTGGTTATTTTCTTTTTGTAAGATAGGGTGCTGGTCGTAATTGCCTAGTAAATGATCAGTTGGTTTTGAAGACGGTGTGGGCCATCAATGAAAGCCAAAGGAGTTCCATCAGGCTGGGGGTGATGCGATTATACTTCTTCACGTCCTGGATGAGACATGGTGAGACTTATAGGGTGCTCTTAAAGGGTGACAGTGTAGAGTTTGGGAGACCATGAAATAGGGTGTTAACACCATCAAGATGTGAGAGTATAAGGACTTGAATAGCAGTTCTAAAGTTACTTCCTGAAAGAAATGGTTTCACGTTCTTTAGAAGAGAGAGCAGGTGTCAGGCTCTCTTTGTGTTTTTTGGCTATGTGCTCTTTGAAGGTGAGGTTGGTGTCCATTGTGAATTCAAGTGACTTGGTATTCACTGAATGTTGGGGTTTGAAGCCATAATGATTCAATCACTAAGCCAAATTTGTACTGTTTGTTGTTCTTGGCAAATAACAAGACTTCTGTCTTAGCTGTGTTGAGCTTCAGGTAGATGCTGGACATTCAGATCTGGATGATGTTCATACCATGCTTGAGGCGTTGGATATCTGAAGCAGAGGAGACATTCACAAAATGTTGTGTATCATTTGCATATTGGTGAATCTTGATTCAGTTATCTGTGAGCAGAGCACCAAGCAGCTTCATGTAGAGGTTGGAGATGACACGGGGCAGCATTCTATGCATACTTGTTTAACTTGGCAGTACTGCCGTTGCCTTTATTATTTCTCACTTAGGAATGGTTTAATCAGTTCCACAATACTTTTCAAGTGGTTTCTTATTATACTTGCTGTATTACGTTTTTACATACGAGTGGAAGAAATACTGTACTGTGATAATACTGCGATAATATTCTGTTTTTATAGACCTTGACAGATAAATTTTGACTGTGCAAGTGAAATACTGGCCATGTAGCACAAAGGAAGGATGACTCACGAAAAATCAATCAATTTAACAAATGTCCCATGAAAACAGGACATGTGCAACCCATGCAAGGAGACTAAGATACAGATCAGCCTCTCAGGTGCAGGTTACCATACTAGTATGGATGCAAGAATTTAGCTCATCATAGTCATCTTCTAAATTATTCAAGCCACAACAGCATTTTGCTTTTGTTTACTGCTTATCATCAAACAACTTTTTAATAATAAAATAAAACCTTTTTTTTCCTCTGAGTCACCTCCACTTTCACCTTTTTCCTCTCTTTACGTTTTTTCATTTACCCACAATAACACTGAATCTGCTTCTTATTCTTTACTTATGTAATAAATGTCTTCTAATACTCTACAAACAATTCTTGGTTCCTACATCTACTTTGATGTGCCTTTACTTTCTCTCTATACCTTTATCTATTAACCTCCACTTTCTCAGCTTCTTGACTCATCATGGCCTATTCTTGGGCCTTTCTAACTAAAATGTACTCCAGTATTTGTTGCGCTTGTTACATTTTGATTTCTTCCATTCAATTCAATGTTAAATTTAAGCATATTTCTCTTGTTCTCTGTATAGCAGACTGATACTTCATGGCTGAGTGCACTATGTAACACACAAATTAATAAATAAGGAAATTAATAAAATGCTGTTTGGGTTTTAGGGCCTTATTTAAAGTTGGCAGACTGTGCACTCAACCACAGTTGTGACAGATTAACCTATCACCCAAACTCGCAGTTACCCTGCTCTATTTAAAATCGAGGGAACAAGCATGTTTCCGCTGGTGGAGCCTTTGCTGGTGAAAACATCTGACCGAAAGCTTGACTGACATTGAGCTGTTAGTCAAAGTACCTCGGAATGTCTTACCTGTTTAGGGTTGACGTTCTAGACATTCTAAGATATTTGGAATTGGCAGAAAAATCCTGGCGGTCCCGAAAAGGAAAACAAATAAATGTTCCACAGTCATCAGGGACATGTCTTTTTTGATAGTCAAATACAAGTTCCCATTTTAGGAGTTTCTTTTTGAAAAACAAAAAACGTTGCTAAGCGGGTCCATTGAACATGTTGCCTACCCAGCAAAGCTTCAGTGCCTTTAAAGGAGCTACCCTAGTGGCAGCTCTTCTGAACAGAAATCTTGCTGGCCTGGCAAAGAACTCTAAATATCACAGGTTACAGCCCGCCAGCAGGGCAGCAAAGTACATCCTTCTGCTGCCCTGGAAGAATGGAGTAGAACCAACCATAGTCTAAAGAAAGACTTAAGTCTGAGAGACAAGAGAAGAATGAGGAAATAGTCTTGCCAAGTGTCTATTGTCAGAGGTTAGAGTAATGCATCTTGATATTTATTCATGCATTACCTTGAATCTGAGTGGTAAGGCCGTGTTTCGCAAACTACTACTGCCATAGCTTGCATCAGTTGAGGAGAATGTGGCTGTCGAGATACCTGCTCTGCACCTGTGGCTGGAGTCACAGCTATCTATTGTGTCCTGTGCTACAAAACCGGGCTGGCTCAACAGATGCAGAGTCAATTACGAGGTGTTACTAGTACATACAATTTAAGTAGTGCTTAATTTGTGGTGGAATGAGTTCCAGTGCCCGAAACTGCACTTGGTCAATGAAAGATGCCAAGAAATAAGGTTCAGTCCCCAAAAATAAGTGCCGACGCCCCCCACTGGCAACCCCTGGTTCACATTAAGCACTGAATTTAAGTACTGAAGGAGTGGCGGAGATTGTGAAAAGTAATGGCGCAGTCAGGGGGAAAAAAAAAAAAAAAGTTGAGCGCCTGTCATTCACAATCTATGATAATAGGTTTTAGTTTACAGATGGGGGAAGGAAGCTTTTTTCAGTAATTCCTCGGGATATGTCCATTGTTTTATTACTGAATTCTCACTTAATATTCCGGGATGTTGTCTCATACTACTCAATGAAAGAAAAATATTAGAAAACACAAAAATAAATAAATGAAACAACACCAAATCATGTTGGAAACTCAGAAACTTCCACATGTTTTGCCAGAAGGTACAGTTCCATTTAATTAGTAAGATACTAACTTTCTCTCATCTGTAAGGTGAGATCCTTTGTCTGTCTGTGCAAATAAGAAAGAGAAAATCAGAGCTCACCGAGTTACACTTGGTGCCAGCAGCCAGTAAGTTAGAGAAACCCCAGCCTACAGTAATGTGCCTTCTCGCTTCTTTTGGAGTCTATGGGCCTTATTACGACCTTGACGGAGGGGTTTCCTCCAACAGACAGAAGGGTTTCCTCTATCACAAATGTGACAGATATCCTGTCCGCCGTATTACGACCTCCATAGAATATAATGAGATCATAATATTGCAGACAGGATATTTGTCATATTTGTGATGGAGAAAACCCCTCCGTCAAGGTTGTAATAAAGCCAATGTTCTACTGAAACAATACACTATCTTATGTCAGCATTTCCGAAGATTTGTGGGGAGACTCCAATATATGGTAAATAATAAGGTTGTACGAAATCTCAGCACCAGGTGATTTACTCTCTGGTATGATTTACTTTACTTTTACTTGGTCTCAAAGAAAAATACACAGATAAACGAAATAATGTATTTAGAAGTAGATTGCATGGTGCTGTTTTAAGACATTTCCCTAATATTACATTTTCTCTTTTTACATGGAAATGACCACTTAACTTTACCCACAATAAAATGCGCACTTAGTATCAAACAAAATGAATTTAAATGGCACACACAAGTAAACTGAAAATAAGAAATTTCACACATAAGCAAAGTGAAAACCTGCCAGCTATGGAAGTTCTTGGGATGTTTCATGAAGGATGGACACTGGAAAAGCTGCACGCGCACAGGATGACCAGTTTTGGAGCATATTAGGAGACTGATGTCACAGTTGGTCTCACAACTCAAACGGGTATCATCAAAGGCACATTCTGCCATGAATATTATTCGTAATTGACAGAGGGACAAAATTGGTACTTGTTTGTCTGCGCTGTATGGCCTCTTTCAAGTGTTTCTGTCGTGTGAGATAAATCGCCTCTCAGACTTACAAACTTCAGACAAGGTGTACCCTTGGCCCATCAACTTAGGGATTTTTTTATATATATATATTGTGGTAATTAGTCCACTGGTGCGCTTCCTAGTCAGAGTTTCTTAAAACTGACCTTTTGAGCGATGGTGTGCAAGGCGGGTGTTTGTCTACTAACTGCCTACCTCGGGCGCGCGACGTCCCCTAAACTGGGAGGCTGCGCACGAGCCTGCGGCTCAATGTGTCGCGTGCTGTCGCGTGGCACGTGCTTCCCCGTTGCGCGTGGGCTGAGCGCGCGCAGCAGTGACAGGACGCCGCGCGCTCAGAGGGAGCACAACAGTAGGAAGAGGACTAGTGAGCGAGGCAGCCAGGGTCTCGTGGCCATTTGTAAAAATAGAGTTTACAAGTAGAGAGAGGACTAACATGGTCGTGGTCGCGCGAGACTGGCGGACATTTTGTTACCTCGGTGCCCAAGTCGTCGCCGTCGCTCTTAAGAGAAAATGATGTTTTACTACCCGTTGTGTAGGGGATTGGGTTCGGGGTAGCCACAGTCCGGTGCTCACTATATTGGTGAAACTTGGTAGACGTTGTTGTAAAGTAATTCGCGTTTTAGGTTACTGGGTGGGAGCATTGCTTTTATTGTGACTAGGCTGCGATATCGAGAATAAAATGGCTTCTGAGGAGTCGGATTCGTTTCAGGACCCCAACACTGGAGACGTGAATCCCTCCGTCCACAGAGCAGGGAGTGGACAAGGCTTTTCTTTTAATAGTGCGCAACTGAAGCAACAAATGTAGGCACAGTGTTGGGCCTATTGTGCTAAAGGTCAATTCGGGTAGTATGCAAAAAGAGGCAAACAGGAGATAACGTTAACTCACAGAAAGAAAGCACGCTGAATGGTTTGGTCACGGTGCTAAAGATCTGCAAGGAATTTTATGATTGTGACCTCAGGAAAAATTTAGGTGGGTAGTGTAAATAAGAGATCAGGTCATGGCCCTCACTTTGACCTTGATTTATAGGTGAGGAACATGAGCTTTACTTGGAATATGACATCACGGATAGGAAGAAAATTAAGTACGAAAACAGAAGTTTGAAAATGAAGAAAGAAGTTACAGATGCAGTGGTTATGGATCTTCTGGACAAAGGCATATTTGTTTTAGCTAATAGTAAGCATTGTTTAAGTTCTGAGTGGTTTCAGCTGCAGCGTGCTGTAGATTACATTGACTGGTGCGTAGAAAGATTTGTAAAAGATAGAAATGCAACTGCATTCCTTTTGAATGTTTCCAACTAGCATTAGGGAAAAAGTTCTAAATGCCTCTGAAATGGTCAATTTTGGGGTATTTAATAATAATAACTTCCTACTGCGCCTAATTTCCAAACTCTTACAATTACTCAGTTTTATGGTAATCATGAAAACCTGTACAAGGGTTTGAGGTGCTACTAGTTAACTCGCTGGATGTGTTAGGCCTCTGATCAATCCGTTTGCCATGTTGGAATGTTTTCACTGTTGATTCACTTGATTTGGAGGTACCCTTGATCTTGTTGCAATGGCCTGTTAGCCTTCTTGTTAGTGCGGGAGTTGTTGATGGAGATGTATTGAGGTCTTGTTTGACAATACATTCAAAATGGATGAATTTATATGAACAAATATGTGAGGCTTATATGTTAATAAAGATGTGGAGGGAGCTATGGAAAGTGTTGTAAAGTCACCCAGTTGTTAGGAACAGGTTGTTCATTGTGTTGGATCCTTAGCAAAGGTTTAGTCTCGGAGAATGTAATTCATATTTATTCGACTACACCATAGAGGATTTATCCCACAGTATTTTTCACAGTGCAACACCTACAACCCAACTGAGAACTTGGGGTGAAAGCAGCTACGGTAAGGAAAGTATCAGGAATTTTTTTAAATAACTTACTGTGGTTGAGTGGAAGATTCGTAGAGTTCAGGTGGTAGTGATCTGCTGTAGCAACAGATCGGTGTATTTTGCAAACAGTGGTGAAACCAGTTCAGGAAAACCTACTGTGGTCACTGCAGACTTCAGAGGTGTGCTGGATGCATCTAGATATAGAAGTAAAAGAGATGGAGTGGAAAGTAGATGCAGAGGAAGTTACCTTTTATTGTTCAGATTTCATAAATAATACATTTCTGTTAACAAAAGAAGAACAAAAAGATAAGACCAGCGAACTACTGAAGAGAGTTAACATTATGCATGGATTACCAGCATTTTAAAGTGGAGAAGATTAAGCCCTTTCAGGATGTATTGGGCCCTATTTCAAGGTCTTTGGACATTATGTGGTTATTACAAAGTTCTCTGGTTCTTAATTGTTATTTACCAATTTTCTCCTATGGCTTTGGCAGCTTCTTCACTGATTATTTGTTGCCATTCATTCTAGTTTTGTTCTCAACTCTGCAGAAGGTGGTGTTGCTGTGAGAAAGTAGCCTCTTTCTAGCCTTGTTACCCCCACTTTTGGCCTGTTTGTGAGTATATGTCAGGTGTTTTCACTGTCTCACTGGGATCCTGCTAGCCAGGGGCCAGTGCTCATAGTGAAAACCCTATGTTTTCAGTATGTTTGTTATGTGTCACTGGGACCCTGCTAGTCAGGACCCCAGTGCTCAGTTTGTGACCTATATGTATGTGTTCCCTGTGTGATGCCTAACTGTCTCACTGAGGCTCTGCTAACCAGAACCTCAGTGGTTATGCTCTCTCTGTACAAATTGTCACTAACAGGCTAGTGACCAATTTCACCAATTTACATTGGCATACTGGAACACCCTTATAATTCCCTAGTATATGGTACTGAGGTACCCAGGGTATTGGGGTTCCAGGAGATCCCTATGGGCTGCAGCATTTCTTTTGCCACCCATAGGGAGCTCTGACAATTCTTACACAGGCCTGCCACTGCAGCCTGAGTGAAATAATGTCCACGTTATTTCACAGCCATTTACCACTGCACTTAAGTAACATATAAGTCACCTATATGTCTAACCTTTACCTGGTAAAGGTTGGGTGCTAAGTTACTTAGTGTGTGGGCACCCTGGCACTAGCCAAGGTGCTCCCACATTGTTCCGGGCAAATTCCCCGGACTTTGTGAGTGCGGGGACACCATTACACGCGTGCATTATACATATGTCATGACATATGTATAGCGTCACAATGGTAACTCCGAACATGGCCATGTAACATGTCTAAGATCATGGAATTGTCACCCCAATGCCATTCTGGCATTGGGGAGACAATTCCATGATCCACTGAGTCTCTAGCACAGACCTGGGTACTGCCAAACTACCTTTCCCGGGGTTTCACTGCAGCTGTTGCTGATGCCAACCCCTCAGACAGGTTTCTGCCCTCCTGGGGTCCAGCCAGGCTTGGCCCAGGAAGGCAGAACAAAGGACTTCCTCAGAGAGAGGGTGTTACACCCTCTCCCTTTGGAAAAAGGTGTCAGGGCTGGGGAGGAGTAGCCTCCCCCAGCCTCTGGAAATGCTTTGATGGGCACAGAGGTTGCCCAACTCTGCATAAGCCAGTCTACACCGATTCAGGGATCCCCCAGCCCTGCTCTGGTGCGAAACTGGACAAAGGAAAGGGGAGTGACCACTCCCCTGACCTGCACCTCCCCTGGGAGGTGCCCACAGCTCCTCCAGTGTGCTCCAGACCTCTGCCATCTTGGAAACAGAGGTGCTGCTGGCACACTGGACTGCTCTGAGTGGCCAGGGCCAGCAGGTGACGTCAGAGACTCCTTCTGATAGGCTCTTACGTGTGTTGCTAGCCTATCCTTCTTCCTAAGTAGCCAAACCTCCTTTTCTGGCTATTTAGGGTCTCTGCTTTGGGGAATTCTTTAGATAACGAATGCAAGAGCTCATCAGAGTTCCTCTGCATCTCTCTCTTCACCTTCTGCCAAGGAATCGACTGCTGACCGCGCTGGAAGCCTGCAAAACCGCAACAAAGTAGCAAAGACGACTACTGCAACCTTGTATCGCTGATCCTGCCGCCTTCTCTACTGTTTTCCTAGTGGTGCATGCTGTGGGGGTAGTCTGCCTCCTCTCTGCACTAGAAGCTCAGAAGAAATCTCCAGTGGGTCGACGGAATCTTCCCCCAGCGACCGCAGGCACCAAAGAACTGCTTCACCGGTCCTCTGGGTCTCCTCTCAGCACGATGAGCGAGGTCCCTTGAACTCAGCAACTCTGTCCAAGTGACTCCCACAGTCCAGTGACTCTTCAGTCCAAGTTTGGTGGAGGTAAGTCCTTGCCTCCCCACGCTAGACTGCATTGCTGGGTACCGCGTGATTTGCAGCTGCTCCGGCTCCTGTGCACTCTTCCAGGATTTCCTTTGTGCACAGCCAAGCCTGGGTCCCCGGCACTCTAACCTGCAGTGCACGACCTCCTGAGTTGTCCTCCGGCGTCGTGGGACCTTCCTTTGTGACTTCGGGTGAGCTCCGGTTCACTCCACTTCGTAGTGCCTGTTCCGGCACTTCTGCGGGTGCTGCCTGCTTCTGAGTGGGCTCTTTGTCTTGCTGGACGCCCCCTCTGTCTCCTCAAGCAATTGGCGACATCCTGGTCCCTCCTGGGCCACAGCAGCATCCAAAAACCCTAACCGCGACCCTTGCAGCTAGCAAGGCTTGTTTGCGGTCTTTCTGCACGAAAACACCTCTGCAAGCTTCTTCACGATGTGGGACATCCATCCTCCAAAGGGGAAGTTTCTAGCCCTCTTCGATCTTGCAGAATCCACAGCTTCTGCCCTCCGGTGGCAGCTTCTTTGCACCCACAGCTGTCATTTCCTGGGCATCTGCCCACTCCCGACTTGATTGTGACTCTTGGATTTGGTCCCCTTGTTCCACAGGTACTCTCGTCTGGAAATCCATTGTTGTTGCATTGCTGGTGTTGGTCTTTCTTGCAGAATTCCCCTATCACGACTTCTGTGCTCTCTGGGGAACTTAGGTGCACTTTGCACCCACTTTTCAGGGTCTTGGGGTGGGCTATTTTTCTAACCCTCACTGTTTTCTTACAGTCCCAGCGACCCTCTACAAGGTCACATAGGTTTGGGGTCCATTTGTGGTTCTCATTCCACTTCTAGAGTATATGGTTTGTGTTGCCCCTATCCCTATGTGCTCCCATTGCATTCTATTGTGACTATACATTGTTTGCACTGTTTTCTATTGCTATTACTGCATATTTTGGTATTGTGTACATATATCTTGTGTATATTTGCTATCCTCATACTGAGGGTACTCACTGAGATACTTTTGGCATATTGTCATAAAAATAAAGTACCTTTATTTTTAGTATATCTGTGTATTGTGTTTTCTTATGATATTGTGCATATAACACCAGTGGTATAGTAGGAGCTTCACACGTCTCCTAGTTCAGCCTAAGCTGCTCTGCTAAGCTACCATTTTCTATCAGCCTAAGCTGCTAGACACCCCTCTACACTAATAAGGGATACCTGGACCTGGTGCAGGGTGTAAGTACCCCTTGGTACTCACTACAAACCAGGCCAGCCTCCTACATTGGTTGTGTAGCGGTGGGATAAGTACTTGCAACTACTTACCACTTTGTCATGTTGTACTTTTCATAAGAGAAAAATATACAAAACAAGTTCAGTGTATGTACACCTAACCAAAAAGTTTTGCTTTTCTTCTCTTACTCTCTTGCTAAGTGCTAAAACGTACCTCTAAAACTTTCAAAAAGTTCTTAAAAAGTTAAAAAAAATTTTTTTCTGTTCTTTAAAAAGTACTGAAACTTTTTCTTTCTTTTTCTGTCCCTTAAACCTTTTCTATCATGTCTGGTACAGATCTGACCAGAGTTGCTTATGACCACCTTAGCTGGAAAGGAGCAAGGAGTCTCTGCATTGAAAGAGGTTTAGGGGTAGGGAAGAATCCCTCAAGAGAACTGTTAGTTAATATGCTCATTGAACAGGATAAGACCTTAGTTGGCACATCTGGTGAGAAATTAGCTGATGGTTCACACTCTGATTCTGGGGCTCCCCCGGTAAAAGTGTTAGAAGGGAACCTTCCAAACCTGCCCCTTAGCAGGCCACCTAGCATGGCTGGTACTAATGTGAGTTCTCATCACAGTAGGAGTGTTACTTCTGTAGGCCAGGTTGTTAGAGTGCCATCTGTTAGGGACAGGTCTCCCTCTGTTCATTCACACCATTCTTCTGTGTCAAGGCATGCCCAACCCACCCTCCCTAAAGACAGAATGTTAGAAAGGGAACTCAATAGATTGAGAGTGGAAGAGTCCAGGCTGAAGCTTAAAAAGCAACAGCTGGATCTAGACAGGGAAGCATTTGACTTAGAAAAAGAAAGACAGAGGTTGGGGTTTGGACCCCATGGTGGCAGCAGCAGTATTACAGATAGTAATCCTGTAAAAGAGCATGATTCTAGGAATCTGCACAAGATAGTTCCCCCTTACAAGGAGGGGGATGACATTAACAAGTGGTTTGCTGCACTTGAGAGGGCCTGTGTTGTACAAGGGGTCCCTCAAAGGCAGTGGGCTGCTATCCTATGGCTATCTTACAGTGGAAAGGGTAGGGATAGGCTCCTTACTGTGAAGGAAAGTGATGCCAATAATTTTACAGTTCTCAAGAATGCACTCCTAGATGGTTATGGCTTAACCACTGAACAGTACAGGATCAAGTTCAGAGAAACCAAAAAGGAGTCTTCACAAGACTGGGTAGACTTTGTTGACCATTCAGTGAAGGCCTTGGAGGGGTGGTTACATGGCAGTAAAGTTTCTGACTATGAAAGCCTGTATAACGTAATCCTGAGAGAGCATATTCTTAATAATTGTGTGTCTAATTTGTTGCACCAGTATCTAGTGGACTCAGATCTGACCTCTCCCCAAGAATTGGGAAAGAAGGCAGACAAATGGGTCAGAACAAGAGTGAACAGAAAAGTTCATACAGGTGGTGACAAGGATGGCAAGAAGAAAGATGGTGAGAAATCTCAGGATAAGCATGGGGACAAGGGTAAAACCAAAGATCCTTCTTCAAATCCTAAACACTCTTCAGGGGGTGGGGATAAAACAAATTCTTCCTCTTCTTCTCAACCCACACACATTAAAAAGCCTTGGTGCTTTGTGTGTAAAAACAGAGGCCATAGGCCAGGGGATAAGCCCTGTCCAGGTAAACCCCCTGAGCCTACCACCACTAATACATCAAGCTCTAGTGCCCCTAGCAGTAGTGGTACTCGTGGTGGGACTGCTGGCAACAGTCAAGTTAAGGGTGTAGTTGGGTTCACTTATGGGTCCATCATAGAAACTGGGGTAGTCAGTCCCAAGACAGTTTCTGTCACACCTAGTGGCATTGGCCTTGCCACACTGGCTGCTTGTCCCCTTACAATGGATAAGTACAGGCAGACAGTTTCAATAAATGGTGTTGAGGCTCAGGCCTACAGGGACACAGGTGCCAGTATCACTTTGGTGACTGAAAACCTAGTGGCTCCTGAACCACACATCATTGGACAACAGTATAAGATTATTGATGTCCATAACTCCACTAAGTTTCTTCCCTTAGCTATAGTTCAGCTTAGTTGGGGTGGAGTTACTGGCCCTAAGCAGGTGGTAGTGTCACCTAGCTTACCTGTAGACTGTCTCTTAGGTAATGACCTAGAGGCCTCAGGTTGGGCTGATGTAGAGTTTTATACCCATGCAGCCATGCTGGGTATCCCTGAGGAATTGTTCCCTCTCATTTCTACTGAAATGAAAAAGCAAAGGAGAGAAGGCCTGAAAACTCAGGATCCCTCTCCAACAACAGGTAAAAAGGGTATCACAGTATCCCCTAACCACCCTGCCATTCAGGATACCATTCCTGTGGTGGGAGAAACCTCTCCTGGGGTGGCACCTGTTCCAAGGGAAGCATCAGCTGGCATAGCTGTACTCCCTGAGGTGGAAGTACCTCTCTGTGGGATAACTAACATTGGTGAGAAAAAGAGCACCATTTTAGTTAACATGGAGCATCCCTCCAACCCTCCCCAGAGAAACTTTAGTGCAGAAACCCTGCACTGCCTCACAACACTTAGGACAGCATCCCTGCCCTAGTGTGGAGCTCATAGGACAGCATCCCTGCCCTGCTCCAACTAAAGAGAAACAGCATCCCAGTTCTCTCTTCCAGCCATATGGACAAAGTTTTTGCCCAGCTATGGCTTTACTGAGACAGCATCCCTGTCTGGCAATCTCATCACTAGAAATAGGTTCAGTGGATAACTCCCACTGCTCTAAACTAAAACTTACTGATAGAAACTCTGAAAATATATCTTCACATTGTTGCTTAGCTAAAAAACTTCAAACAGGGTGGTTTACATCCCCACAGGGAAGTAACCATGTAGTGGATGATAAAGGGAGTAACCAGTCTATTGCAGAGCTACTCTCTACTTATCACCACTTAGACAATACAGTCTCAACTGGCCAAGGTTAGCCTTATTGTCCTTCGTTTGGGGGGGTGGGGGTTGTGTGAGAAAGTAGCCTCTTTCTAGCCTTGTTACCCCCACTTTTGGCCTGTTTGTGAGTATATGTCAGGTGTTTTCACTGTCTCACTGGGATCCTGCTAGCCAGGGCCCAGTGCTCATAGTGAAAACCCTATGTTTTCAGTATGTTTGTTATGTGTCACTGGGACCCTGCTAGTCAGGACCCCAGTGCTCATAAGTTTGTGACCTATATGTATGTGTTCCCTGTGTGATGCCTAACTGTCTCACTGAGGCTCTGCTAACCAGAACCTCAGTGGTTATGCTCTCTCTGTACAAATTGTCACTAACAGGCTAGTGACCAATTTCACCAATTTACATTGGCATACTGGAACACCCTTGTAATTCCCTAGTATATGGTACTGAGGTACCCAGGGTATTGGGGTTCCAGGAGATCCCTATGGGCTGCAGCATTTCTTTTGCCACCCATAGGGAGCTCTGACAATTCTTACACAGGCCTGCCACTGCAGCCTGAGTGAAATAACGTCCACGTTATTTCACAGCCATTTACCACTGCACTTAAGTAACTTATAAGTCACCTATATGTCTAACCTTTACCTGGTAAAGGTTGGGTGCTAAGTTACTTAGTGTGTGGGCACCCTGGCATTAGCCAAGGTGCTCCCACATTGTTCAGGGCAAATTCCCCGGACTTTGTGAGTGCGGGGACACCATTACACGCGTGCACTATACATATGTCACGACATGTGTATAGCGTCACAATGGTAACTCCGAACATGGCCATGTAACATGTCTAACATCATGGAATTGTCACCCCAATGTAAAATGGGGAGACAATTCCATGATCCACTGAGTCTCTAGCACAGACCCGGGTACTGCCAAACTACCTTTCCCGGGGTTTCACTGCAGCTGCTGCTGATGACAACCCCTCAGACAGGTTTCTGCCCTCCTGGGGTCCAGCCAGGCTTGGCCCAGGAAGGAAGAACAAAGGACTTCCTCAGAGAGAGGGTGTTACACCCTCTCCCTTTGGAAAAAGGTGTCAGGGCTGGGGAGGAGTAGCCTCCCCCAGCCTCTGGAAATGCTTTGATGGGCACAGATGGTGCCCATCTCTGCATAAGCCAGTCTACACCGGTTCAGGGATCCCCCAGCCCTGCTCTGGCACGAAACTGGACAAAGGAAAGGGGAGTGACCACTCCCCTGACCTGCACCTCCCCTGGGAGGGGCCCAGAGCTCCTCCAGTGTGCTCCAGACCTCTGCCATCTTGGAAACAGAGGTGCTGCTGGAAGACTGGACTGCTCTGAGTGGCCAGGGCCAGCAGGTGATGTCAGAGACTCCTTCTGATAGGCTCTTACCTGTGTTGCTAGCCTATCCTTCTTCCTAAGTAGCCAAACCTCCTTTTCTGGCTATTTAGGGTCTCTGCTTTGGGGAATTCTTTAGATAATGAATGCAAGAGCTCATCAGAGTTCCTCTGCATCTCTCTCTTCACCTTCTGCCAAGGAATCGACTGCTGACCGCGCTGGAAGCCTGCAAAACCGCAACAAAGTAGCAAAGACGACTACTGCAACCTTGTATCGCTGATCCTGCCGCCTTCTCGACAGTTTTCCTGGTGGTGCATGCTGTGGGGGTAGTCTGCCTCCTCTCTGCACTAGAAGCTCTGAAGAAATCTCCAGTGGGTCGACGGAATCTTCCCCCTGCAACCGCAGGCACCAAAGAACTGCTTCACCGGTCCTCTGGGTCTCCTCTCAGCACGACGAGCGAGGTCCCTTGAACTCAGCAACTCTGTCCAAGTGACTCCCACAGTCCAGTGACTCTTCAGTCCAAGTTTGGTGGAGGTAAGTCCTTGCCTCCCCACACTAGACTGCATTGCTGGGTACCGCGTGATTTGCAGCTGCTCCGGCTCCTGTGCACTCTTCCAGGATTTCCTTTGTGCACAGCCAAGCCTGGGTCCCGGCACTCTAACCTGCAGTGCACGACCTCCTGAGTTGTCCTCCGGCGTCGTGGGACCTTCCTTTGTGACTTCGGATGAGCTCCGGTTCACTCCACTTCGTAGTGCCTGTTCCGGCACTTCTGCGGGTGCTGCCTGCTTCTGAGTGGGCTCTTTGTCTTGCTGGACGCCCCCTCTGTCTCCTCACGCAATTGGCGACATCCTGGTCCCTCCTGGGCCACAGCAGCATCCAAAAACCCTAACAGCGACCCTTGCAGCTAGCAAGGCTTGTTTGCGGTCTTTCTGCACGAAAACACCTCTGCAAGCTTGTTCACGACGTGGGACATCCATCCTCCAAGGGGGACGTTTCTAGCCCTCTTCGTTCTTGCAGAATCCACAGCTTCTACCCTCCAGTGGCAGCTTCTTTGCACCCACAGCTGGCATTTCCTGGGCATCTGCCCACTCCCGACTTGATCGTGACTCTTGGACTTGGTCCCCTTGTTCCACAGGTACTCTCGTCTGGAAATCCATCGTTGTTGCATTGCTGGTGTTGGTCTTTCTTGCAGAATTCCCCTATCACGACTTCTGTGCTCTCTGGGGAACTTAGGTGCACTTTGCACCCACTTTTCAGGGTCTTGGGGTGGGCTATTTTTCTAACCCTCACTGTTTTCTTACAGTCCCAGCGACCCTCTACAAGGTCACATAGGTTTGGGGTCCATTTGTGGTTCGCATTCCACTTCTAGAGTATATGGTTTGTGTTGCCCCTATCCCTATGTGCTCCCATTGCATTCTATTGTGACTATACATTGTTTGCACTGTTTTCTATTGCTATTACTGCATATTTTGGTATTGTGTACATATATCTTGTGTATATTTGCTATCCTCATACTGAGGGTACTCACTGAGATACTTTTGGCATATTGTCATAAAAATAAAGTACCTTTATTTTTAGTATATCTGTGTATTGTGTTTTCTTATGATATTGTGCATATGACCCCAGTGGTATAGTAGGAGCTTCACACGTCTCCTAGTTCAGCCTAAGCTGCTCTGCTAAGCTACCATTTTCTATCAGCCTAAGCCCCTCTACACTAATAAGGGATACCTGGACCTGGTGCAAGGTATAAGTACCCCTTGGTACTCACTACAAACCAGGCCAGCCTCCTACAGTTGCCAAGCAGGCAAACCTTCATCTAAGAAATTTGGGAGAGTATGGGCTGGCACTAGGGTAATGAATGATAAAAAGTTAAGAGTAGAGATCGTTTTTTACATCACAGAATATAGCACAATAAAAAATGTCACAACATAAAACACAGACGGTCACAGCGCCCCATGATATGTCTCAAACAAAACATGTAGTGCGTACACAAGGTCATACAATTCAGTTAATAGTAATGTCTGTGGTTAGTGCTAGTCCTTGGGCCATAATTTGTGGATCATTTCTGACAGTCAGGCAGTTAGTGTTTTTTTGCTGCGTATCTTGCTTTCAGTCCAACATCATTGAAAGTAAATTTGCAAAACTGATTTATAAAATTTAAGTGTGCTATCATTGATCTTTTTTGTCGTAGGTTTCAGTGACTAAGGCTGCAGGCAATATAACTCAGTGTATTTGAAACCCAGGTGCCTGAAAATCAGCTAGAGTAATAAATCCAAAAACTGCATTGCCCAAAAGTGAACTGGGATTCCCAAACTACAAAAAAGATGGTATTAGAACTGGATGGATATAGCACTCACAGTTGTTACTAAAATGTAGGGATTTGTATCTTCGCGGGTTATTGCGGATTCTGTATTAGTGTATCACTTCCCTGAGCGTGTCGGTCAACCAATGTGGTAATGATACCATTAGCAGCGGAAGTAACGGGAGAATTGGTATTGTGTTATTTCAGGGAGGGCGAACGTCATCTTTGTTCTCTGCAGTTATCACGAATGCATTCCATACCTCTAGGCCTTTTACTAGTATACCTTCATCCGACAAATTTTGTAGGGTCTGCGTTTCTGCTTTGGCCCAGCGTATTACCTCTTCTCGCCATTGGGCAACCGTGGGGGCGCCCGGGGCCTTCCAGTGCATGGCTTTAAGGCGTCTATATAGCACTAAGGCCAGGGCGATGCATTTATATGATCGTTTGTGTTTCTTGGAGTGTGGTGTTAAACCCAGTAAGCATACTTCAGGAGAGGGAGATAGTGTGATGTTCGTCCATTCAGTCAATAACGATGTTATGGCTATCCATGTGTTCCTAACAGGGAGACATTCCCAGGTCATGTGGTAAAAGGAGGCTTCTTCTGTATTGCATCTGGGGCAAGTCTGGGGTGAAAGGGGGAACATGCAAGTTATACGGTGTGGAGTTAAATAAGTCTGATGTACATAGTTAAACTGTGTATATCGAAAGCGGGGATTGCGCGAGACCTCGCGGGTCATTCTCATCGCCTGATCCCATGAATTAAGTGTTAAAGGCTCTGGTAACACACTATCCCATCTGTTTTTTGCCTGTTCCTGTTTATGTTCGGTTTGGGTGGTGAGGATGCTATATATATTTGAAATGCTTGATGAAACGTTGATGTTCCCCAGTAGCTCATGGAGCAATGGGGAAACCTCTGGTTCCGAATTGCCTTTTTTCCATGACTCGCGCATTACCTGTCTGATTGCGCCGTAGACTATGAAGCCCCCCTGACCCAAATCGTGTTTGTCGGCTAATGTTTCATATGGTTGAAGTTGCCCATCTTGGTAAATGTCTCCAAGTGTGTGTATACCTCTGCTGACCCAGGCATTCAAACCCAGCGTGACCGCAATATTCGCCAGCATCGGGTGTGCCAGTAGTGGTATCCTGGGAGAGTACTGCGGGTCTTTACTGCTTCGTAGTGCATAGCGTGCCCAGGCCCAGTGTGCAGTGGTCAGTAGCATATTACTTGTGTGTCTAGGGTTTGTCCGATTCATGAGGTATTGCAATACTTCCGTACCGTCGAGAACCTCCAGCACCTTCTGTGCTTCCGCGCCGGTAGGATTTCCCATCCAAGTAGTTATCCATTGTACCTGGGAGGCTGCATAGTACGCTTCAAACTTGGGGGCGCCCAGCCCGCCTAGATTGAGTGGTTGAGTTATTTTTGCTAATGCGACGCGTCTGCGTCCCTTGCCCCATATTAGGTCTGTTAATAGGCTATTCAGTTGTTTAAAAAAGGAGCTCGGCAGTATTAAGGGCAGTGCCCTGAAATAATAGAGGAGGCGTGGGAGTACTATCATCTTTGCAATGGCGGTTCTACCCATAGGAGACAATGGGAGTGAGCACCAGAAGGGCAAGGAACCCCTTGTTGATCTGATCACTTGACCAAGGTTGCTATCTCTTAGATCTTGGTTATCGTGAAATATATTTACACCTAGGTATTTGAATGTGGTATAACACCATTTCAGGCCCCCCAGGCTTGATTGCGTTCTGAGTGTCTCGGGGACCGGGCGCAAAGGGAATATACAGGATTTTGCCCAATTGACTGTTAGCCCGGCTACTGCACTAAATTTTTTAAGAAGTTCCAGCAGGTCCGGGATGGCCATAGCATGGTCGCGTAGAAAAATCAGCGCATCATCTGCATATAGGGAAACAATCTGGTGTGACTGGCCGTCTAGGATGCCCCATATAGGGGCCATTACCCGAAGTCTGGCGGCCAGGGGCTCGATGGCTAGTGCAAATAAAAGTGGGGATAGTGGGCATCCTTGTCTGGTGCCTCTGCCGATGTTAAATTTATCGGAAATCGTGTCCCCTGTCCTAACCCTAGCCACTGGGCCTGCGTATAGTGTTTCCACCCAGCCGATGTATATTCGCCCGAAGCCCATTCGCTTGAGTGTTTCTATTAGAAAAGGCCATCCCAATGTATCGAACACCTTTTCGATATCCAGTGAAACTGCGACTTGCAGCTCCTCGTTTGCTGGGGAGTTTCCCATCAGGCGTAGCAGATTCCTGATGTTGCTGAAGCTGCTACGCCCGGGTATGAAGCCTGCCTGATCCTGATGGACCAGTTCAGCTATGCGTGGTAGCAGGCGGTTGGCTAAGATCTTGCCTAGTAGCTTACAATCAGTGTTTAGCAATGATAATGGCCTATATGAGCGAACATCTAATGGATCGCGGCCCGCCTTCAGCAGTACTGCTATCAGCGCCTCCCGACACGTGTCGGGGAGCTGTTTTCGATCTAGAGCCTCCCTTAACATTGCTAGGTATGGGGTCAAAGTCTGGGATTGAAACGTGGTGTAGTATTCGATGGGAATACCGTCACTGCCAGGTGCTTTGCCATGCGTCAACTGTTGTGGAGCGCTCTGAATTTCAGCTATCTCTATTGGGCTGTCTAACTCTGTCGCTTGGGCGGCAGATAATCGAGTCAGGGTAATATCTCTGAAGAAGTCTTCTAGTTGAGTGTTGTTGGGAGGTGGAAGTGGTTGATATAGTGAGCTATAGTACTCCCGGAAAGCCTTATTTATCTCTACCTGCGTATTCACTATCAGCCCCGATTCCAGGCGAATAGCTCCTATGGGGAGATTCCGACGTTCATTATTTATGAGCCATGCTAATAATTTGCCGGATCTGTCGCCTTCAGCGTGAGTACGAGCTAAATAGTGGCGATAGTCGTAATGCCTGAGGCGGCTATCTGTGTCGGTCCATTTAGAGCGCATATCAGTGATTTTCGCTAGAGTTATGGCACCTTTAGCAAGTTCGCATTCAGAAGTTTGAATTTCTTGTTCCAATGCTCGGAGATCGCGCGTTAAAGTCTGACGTACTCCGACTGTAGTTGAGATACAAACCCCCCTTATGACTGTCTTATGTGCGTCCCATTCGATAGCCCTAGAGCTAGTTGTCCCAGCGTTTGACTTAAAGTATGCTGATATATGAGTGGCTATGTCCTTCCTGAAGGGCGGGTCTTGTAATAATTGCGTTTGCAGTCGCCAGGTTGGGATACATGAGCGGGGCTTGCCCCATCGGATTTGTGCTTTGAGTGGACAGTGATCCGAGAGTACCCTAGCAGAGTACTCTGCATTTGTTATTTTATGTGTTATGTTCTGTGAGGTGAGAATGAGGTCTATCCGGGTAAACAATTGATGTACTGGGGAATAGTAAGAGTATTCTCTCTTATGTGGATGTAAGTGCCTCCATATATCAGTCAGCCGTCGTTCTTCTATCCATGTGCTTAATGCTAGGGAATTTTTCGTTGGAAGGGTGGCCACTAATGGGGGATGAGATCTGTCTTTATCAACGTGTGGAACGCTGTTCATGTCCCCTCCCCATATGCATGATGTGGTTAAGTCGTTGGTTAGTTGTGGTATCGTCGATTGTAAAAATTCGCCTTGCTTGATATTCGGGACATATAGTCCGTTTATCACGAGCTCCTCCCCGTCCAACAACCCCTTTAATTGTATGAACCTGCCTTCCTTGTCTTTTATGCTGTGTTGTACTGTGAAGAGGACCCCGGGGCCAACCAGATCAGCACGCCTCTGGCGTAGGTTGAGTCGCCAGCGCTGTATATTGAGCCCGACCAGCATTTTTCCAACCGGGCTGCCTCAGCAGTTGTAATGTCTGTCTCTTGCAATATTGCTATGTGTGTCTGGTGGCGCTTTAGATATGCATGTATTCTATGACGTTTGCTAGCGCCGGCCATGCCCTTCACATTCCAGGTTATTATGTTATAAATAGGTTCCTTGTTCATTGCATTGTATGGGAGTTGGAGGGGGCCATCCAAACTGTTAGCTCGATCCCCACCGACCCACGGGGCCCCCCCTGCCCTGCCCGCGCCCACCCGTCCCAAACAGCCCCGTCCAATGCCCAGCCATCTCCCGCGTGTCGGAGAGGAGGAAGAAACCCATAGTGGGTTAAGAGTGAAAGACAAAAGAGAAAATATTTCAACCAAAAGGATATTACGGACAGTGTCCAATCGTTAAACGAAGTGGCACAACCGGTGCCTAAGATGACTTCCAGGGAAGTCAGGTCCATTCGGAAACCGTTCAGATTTAGGGGGTCGTGGATTGAACGAGGTCGGGCCCTTGGGAGGCCCACCTTCAGGATATGCCTCTGCCACTGCTGTACCAAGCGCATTTGTTCGGTTTGTCAATGATTCAGTCATTGCCTCTTAGGTTGGGAGCTGCCGTCCGCTGAAGGTTCCCGGGAGTGAGCCCCGATGAAGAGGGCGGGTTGCACCCAGCTGTCGTCGCCGCCTGGGGAGGACCGCGGACGCCGATCCTTTACATTTAAAGTTCGTCAGCCGATCGTGGGGTAAGGTCTGGGCCCACCAGCAGTGGGGAGGGGGTCGGGCTTGTGTCTCCCCCATGTGAGGTAGTGTCATTGGTGTCCGATTCGCTCCTAGGATCCGTCGTCGCACGGGCAAAAGAGTTAGCGTCTTTTAGTATTTGTGCTTGATCTAACGCCATTTGCGCTTTTGTGGGGCGAGAGGACGTTTTAGGTTTTTTCCTTTTCTTTCGAGGGCGAGCGGTAGTCCATTCTTCGGTTGGTGCGTCTTCTTTGGTTGGGTCTACCAAGCCCTTTGCGTGAATCCATGTCCATGCATCTTCAGGTGTAGGGAACATTAGGGTTGTCTCGCCCATTACTATGCGTAGTCGTGCTGGAAACATGAGGGAGTAGGTAATGCTTTTTTCACGCAGCAGCTGCTTGATCTTGTTATACGCTCCTCTTCTGCGCTGTATCTCCATAGTGTAGTCAGGGTAAGCTGTGACCCTGCTATTTTCCAGCTGGATCTTGTCTGAGGTTCTGAAGCATTGAAGCACTAGGTCTCTCTCCATGTAGTTTAGGAAGCGTGCTATTAGTGGTCGTGGCGGAGCCCCAGGGCGGGGCGGATTGCTCGGGATTCTGTGCGCCCTTTCGATCACTGGTGTTGTGCCAGGGGACTGTTCTGTGAGTATGTTTTTCAGCCAGGACTCCAAAAACACCTCTGCTTTAGGGGTTTCCATATGCTCCGGGATTCCAAGGAATCTGATGTTATTGCGTCTGGATCGTCCTTCAGCTTCTTCCGCTCTGCGTTGTAATTGAGCAATGTCCAGTTCCATTTGTTGCATTTTAGTTTTCAATTCCGATACTTCTGGTTGGACAGTTTTCAGAGTCGTTTCAGTGTCATGGACCCTTTCTGCTAATTTGCGGTGGTCAGCGCGTAGCAGTGAGACTTCCAGTACTGTGGCGTCAATTTTCCCTTCCAACGAGGATTTAGTGTCCATTATTGCTTGCATTATTTTATCAAATTGGAGGGAATGAGTACGGAGTGTTTCAGCGAGTTGTATGGAGGTGGTCGATTGCATGTCTGGGTGGCCGGTTGGCGGGGGAGGATCACCATCTCCTATCGGCCCTGTCTTGGGGTGGTTTGGCTTGACCATGTTTCCTTGTTGATCTGTACTGAGTCGTTCCACAGGGGTTGATGATTGGTGGTTTATTAGGAGGGTCCACTTATACCTTCGATATTCTTTTCAGTCGTTTCCTTATTCAGTAAGGAATTCCATGGCTTTTGCTATTATTGGTTTCCATTTTGATGTTCTTAAAATTGTTTCGCCTCTGTGGGCTGGGGGCCTGTTTGTTTAATAAGTGCCCCTAGCGGTGCGGCAGCGGGCCCCCCGGACAGTGTGGAAAGCTCGGCTGGATCGGGCACCCCGTGCGGTGCCCTGCGCCCGGTGGGGGGCTGTTCGTGAACCGAAGCTACGGGGGAGCCCGTAGCTATGATTACCGAGGGCTCCAGCGATGAAGTCTGTGAGCTGTGGGAGGCCGCGCATTAGGTTTTCATCATTTGGGAGGTTTAGTATATGCGCGTTGGGTCTAGGGCTCACATGTGGCGCCGTGATAAGGAACGATGTTTCTCCTCTCGTGGTCAGCTGGGTAGGCCCCGAAAATTCAATGCTAGCGTCTACCACTATCGATTGGACGAAGGGCGTCGGTTCGGGGGGATATTCAACGAAGGACGAGGAGGCCAGGCGCTCTCCCTACCCCCTCTTGGTTCGACGCGCTGTGTGCTCGAGCGACGGTCCCGCATAGGCAGCAGGGTAGGCCTCGAGCCTCTGGCGCCAGCATCCACCGCTCCCCAACGTTCCTCGGGGATGTGCAGCACGAAGGGCGCCTCCCGCCTCCTAGTCGCGGCGCTGGGGTCTGGAGATGCCCATCGAGGGGCGAGGGGGCCGGGCGCTCTCCCTACCTCCTCTTTGTTCTGCGCGCAGCGCGCTCGGGTGACGGCCGCAATCCCCTCCGATGGCGGCCGCTCCGATCTGGGAACATTGGGTCCTCCGCGGCGGCCACGCCCTCCGAGGCACCGCTCTCCTGGGGCTTTTATTTATGCCCGGCAATGATCGCGCTGTGATCCCAGGCGCTTTGGGTCACAGCAGGGCGCAGGATTTTGATATAACGGTGGGCCGAGAGTGGAGCTCTACGATTAAGCTGCCGCTCTGGCCGCCATCTTGGCCACGCCCCCTATTTCCCTTAATTAACAATGCTAATATCACGTAAATTATTCTCATAACCAAATGATACGCATATACAAAAGACACAGGCTGACCGAAGCATCAAAAGAATCTCAATTGGACTAATGCAATAATGATTAGCCATTCAGAAGTTACAGTACAAATTAATAACACCAATAACTGAACAACAGAAATAGAATACATCTAGATTCAACGAGTGGACAAAATAAATTCTTTGTTAATAACAAATTATCAACACATTTGGGCTTACCAACTAACCCTCCAATTAGAATAGCATGTTTGGACTTCATGCAAAACAATTTAGTCAAAAGTTAATTTAGAAAACATCTAACTAAGGTTCTATGAAAATAGTGGTTGGTAGCAAGAAGAAAGAACAAAATCCACAACAGCACATTGACATTTCATAGACCTGTCCTCAAAGGATCAGTATGAAGTGATCTCTTCGTCAGTTGGACATCCGTCTGGTCAGCAACAGGACACTGAAGGGGATGGTTCAGCCACAGATGAGCTCTGTTAGCTGAACCCACTTAAAAAAACATCAAACTAAGGAATCAGCGTTCACCATTCACAACTAAAGAATGAAGTTAAAGATAGAAAATAGAAGACATCAGGAACTGCTCAGCTCTTCAAATTGGACTTGAACAAAACTAGAATAGGAAAGCAACTGCCTCTCATCTGCAAAGTGTAGTCTGAATATACTAAAATCCATTAAAGCATTTTCTCACGCCATCATTGGTCAGGAAATAATTTGTTCACTGTAGGACTAATAGTCTCTAAATTCTAAATCTGAAATATAACTAAACAGTCTTTCACACGTCGATGATTGGCTCATCTTCTCCAGTTCCCATTTCCAGGTAACTTTTTACCGCAGTCAGTGGGTCCATTGTTAGCTCCCGGGAACATCTTCTTATCTCGAAAGTATCAACTTCTAGTGCAGGACATTTCAACAAGCAGTTCTCATGAGAAAGTTTAAGACATTTACAAATTGCTTGGTCAGCTCCACGTGTACAACAAACAATATTAATTCTCTGCTTTCACAAAACATTAATGATGCCATGCAACTTAACGTGAGGCTCTGTCGACTAGGCCCAAACCTCATAATTAATCAGTGGCTAATATTATTTAGGCAAATACATAACATTAACTCATTAATATGATCCAGGGGGGATGTGGCTAACCGCCTAAAATGGCAGTCGCATAGACGGGGAGCTCCCGACTGGTCCGCCGTAAAATTACAATCCAACACATATCGGAGGCGGGGGCACGGCTGGAACACAAACGCTGATTCGGGTGGGGTGTCGAGAGTCAGACGGTGCAACCCAGGGCCCCCAACGAGGTCTGAATACGATCTAATAAGAAGAAAGCTGAGTGGGCCTGTATAAGAAGAGCAAAGACGTGAGATGACGGGACCAGCTATGGCCGAGAGACGCTGAGTGGAGGTGACTGGAGGTGCGATCGGGGGCCAGACCGGTCCGGCGCGCCCAGTGAGCCGACCCAGCAGCCCAGGGCCCCTCCCTGCCCGTGGTCGCGCTAGAGGCCGGGCGGCGGCGCGCGGGAGGACCCGCAACACTAGCGGATGTGAAGAACGGAATAGGCCTGGGGACGAGGCACGAGGACTGGCATGGCAGAGAAGCGGTGAGTGGGGGTGGGCGAGGATACGGCAGAGGGCAGAAAAGTGACCGAATAACAGACCTGCCTGTCAATTGGGCTGCCGGCGGCCCCCCCGCCCTTGAAAGCCCCGGCAACCATGCACACCACACCGAAAGGGCCGCAACATTTACAGACGCAGAACTGGGAGAAAGCGCTCTATTGCTGAGGAGGCGCTTTGGACTGGGCTGGAACCTGAGCCTTGTTGCGGTTCGTTTGAGGGCATGGAGATGGCGTCCCGCTAAAGCGGAGGACCAATCACCGAGGAACTGCCCAGCCGGAGAGTACAGACAACCGCTAGGAGGGTCGGGGTGGCGCAAGGGGAAGGGTGAAACACTAGATTGCGTAGTGACAAGTGTTACTACAGGGCACACAAAAGGAATAACTCATGAAGCCATTTCCAAGACCTTTCCTCCCCCCCCCTGCTATATTCTGCGAAGCGGAAATAAAATGCTGACAACCTGATAAAATGATATAAGGACCCGAGAACCCGCCAGGAATGAACGTATGAAAATCTGACCTGAGGTGTAAGACAAAAAGAACATTACAGTGAAGTCCGGTAATGGGCCGCACAAAGGGCAAATCAATGGAAGACGGTTTGACCCCAACTACCCGGAGCCAGAACCCGACGCCCCAGGCGAAAGAAAATATGGATAAGCTGGAAACTATACTAAAAGAAATCAGAGACTCTCGACAAGCCATAGAGAACAGATTAGATACGATCACAACGGACATGAATATAATGAAAGATGATCAAGCAAAACTCTCAGACAGGTTAAAACAAACGGAGTCAACAGTGGCAGATATCCTCCCGACACACAATGACAATAAAAATGCCATTGTGAAGCTCCAGCAACAGATGGAAGCCCTACAGGAAAGGATCGAAGACGCAGAGGGGTGCTCACAGTGCAATAATATACGCATAATTGGGCTCCCCGAAGGCAAAGAAGGAAACGACCCCACACGATACATTGAGTCATGGCTGCAATCCATAGCCAAAGACAGACTGTCGATTCACTTTGTGGTGGAGAGAGCACACCGTATCCCTGGCAGAAAACCCATACCAGGAGCCCCAGCAAGACCTGTAATAGCACGAATATTGAACTATAGAGATAGAGATGTCGCCAGATCCCATTATAATAGACAATGCCAAGATCTCACTATATCCAGACTATACCCTGGCAGTCCAGAAACACAGAGCATCCTTCCAAATAATAAAACAAAGACTACGCAAAATGGAGATAAAATATGCACTACTATTCCCAGCAAAACTCCGCATCACACATGACCAGAAAACGCACTTCTTTGACTCACCCGACCTGGTGTGTACCTGGCTCGACGAAAACATCCCATACTCACAAGCGAAGGAACAGAACAATGGCTACCACGCAGGACAACTTCCTCAACATCGTAGAGACAAACAGAATAAAGCCCAAACATCGCAGAAAAGAACGGGCCCAACACTGCGTCAGGCCCTGGAGGGACAAAACAATGCATTACAAACTGCGGGCTCCCTACAAGAGATTAACTCCTCTCCCTGCAGAACTGCTTCTTCAATCGATAGCATAGCGGCATCAGACTCAGAGGGGAGCATGGTTCTATTTCCAGACATTACTCCACAGCTAGCTAGAGACTTTTAACAGACGTAACCCAATAATAACATTCACAAAATATCTATTATGTTTTCTGGTCAGCCCCGCCCCCCACTATAATAATTGTGGTGGGCCCGGTTGGTAGAGCTCCTTGGCATACGTCAATATTTTTTTCTCTCACATTATCACTAACAAACCCGCTGGCAGCGGGACATATTCCTGATCCACGCCCCATTGCGCAGGCCCCTTCCAGCACAAATTGGCTGCTTCGTTGTAGCACCTAGGTTATGTATTACGGAATTTTTTGGCAAAACAAGGTTAGGCTTTGCCTGGTATTTCTATTAGAGTATAACTATGTTTATTTGCGATTAAGACAGACATCTACACCTATGCCAGATACACTATTCTGCAGAAACTATAGACTAACATGGGGCCATAAACGACTGCGGATGCACATAACCAGACTCAAATATGCATACACAACGTGAATATAATATTATCACTTGGAATGTGAGGGAAAAACTCAGAAAATTCGATCATATTAGATATAAGGAAAGGATGCACAGAGAAGGTGATAGGGCAGGACCACTCCTAGCACGAATAATACGCGAAGAAATAGCCCCCACTCCCATACTGCATATCAGGACAATACAACATGGTGATATATCTACCCAATTGGACATTAATACCGCTTTTAAAGATTATTACATGGCTTTATACTCCGCCCCGCCCCCAATGGCAGAGGGAAAAATTAACTCTTTCCTGACTAAGATGAAACTTCCAACACTTGACGCAGAAGCCGGGCAGATATTGGGAGCTCAAATTACGCAAGGGGAAATCAGGGAAACTATTAAAAATATGGCACACAATAAAACGCCAGGAACAGATGGTCTACCAGCGGAATTTTATTCACTATTCAACACACAGCTCACCCCACACTTAGAGCGACTATATCAAGCATCCTTAGAGATAGGACGACTACCAGACCCTACTGGGCAGGCACTAGTGACGTCCCTACTGAAGCCCGGTAAGGACGCAACGGATATCTCATCGTATAGACCACTATCCTTATTAAACATGGAATATAAAATCCTAGCAAAAATTCTAGCATAAAGGCTCCTCCCACACATAGCCAATCTTATACACACGGACCAATTCAGTTTTGTACCAACGAGGAACACCTCCTTAAACGTGCATAGATTATACCAGGTGATGGATGCGGCAAGGGGGAAGCTCCCACACGCGGGATGTCTCTCGTTAGATCTCCGCCAGGCCTTCGACTCACTTAGTTGGGAATACATGCTAAAGGTACTAAAAAAGTTTCAGGTCCCGCCGGACTATATTAAATGGGCCAACCTACTATATGCGGCACCAACAGCCAGAGCACGTACAGGACAAAATATATCAGACACTTGAAGGGGCAGGAGCCCTTTAATTTGATCACAAGGGCAGGAGCCCTTTAAATTTGGACTACCGCGTTCCCGCTCTGCGGAAAGCGCGGCTTTGACAAGGGAGGCGGCGGCGGCATTCCAGAAGGGGCAGGAGCCCTTTAATTTGATCACAAGGGCAGGAGCCCTTTAAATTTGGACTACCGCGTTCCCGCTCTGCGGGAAGCACTGCTTTGACAAGGGAGGTGGCGGCGGCATTCCTGAAGGGGCAGGAGCCCTTTAATTTGATCACAAGGGCAGGAGCCCTTTAAATTTGGACTACCGCTACGCGCCCGGGCAAAGCCCGGGCCAAGTGCGGGCCCGTCTTGCGCCCGTCATCGCCAGGAGGAGCCTGGGCTGGGCCACCCCCCTAAAGTTTTGTTTGTTCTGCTATTTGGACTTGGTCTAGAGGTTTCAGGAATCTTGTCTGTTTAGTCTGACTAGTTTTATTTGACCTCAAGCTTTATCCGGTATTAAAGGGGCCAGTGGAGCAAGTCTTTATCACGCCTTGTTTTTAGGGGCTTCTTTTCCCCCCGATATCATTCGTACCCGATAGTAGGAAATTCTTTAGCTGGGCCATCGGAAAGACGATATGGGAAAGAGGAAGGCCGATGATGTAGCAGTATCCCACTCTCGGGTTAAAAAACCCAAAAAACGTACTGTTGGGAAAGTGGAGGGATGTTCTACCACAAATCTACAGCAATTCAAAACAATTGATTCATTGTTTGAAGAGGTTGAGGCAATACTGAGGAGTCCCTCTGTTGCTGGCCCTTCTATACTGGACACCATTCCTTCAAAAAAGATTCCTGATCTCTTTAAGAAAAAAACACAGATGCATAGAGTAGAGGTCAAGGCGGATCTACACCCTCCACCTCACTCCCAGGGTGTAATTCCTTCACTTTTGGAGATTTCACGATCTTTGGTGGAAACAAATGGATGTTTACCTGTAAATGGTGCACCTTTCTCGAGGTGCACGTCTCCGCCTCTTATTACCATTCCTTGTTCTAATAGGTTTTCGGTTTTATCCTCTAATTCTGTAAGTCCTGGACATTTACAAACCTTATTCGCAGAAGGAACTGACAAAGACTCTCCGGATAGGAAGATGGGCAACAATGAAGCTTCTCAGTTAGCTATAATTTCTCAGAAACTAGATGATGTTAAGGGTCTGCTGGTATCTTTGATGAACAAAATCTCTGGACTCTATGATCAAAAGTCTGGTTGTAATTGCATTGTGCCGTATGAGTCTGCTCCTTCCTCTGATTCACTGCTGGATACCAAAAACCCTAGTTTCTTTATCTTAGGTGACAAATCGACATCTCTTTATACACACAATATTGTTAGGGGAAGTAATGGCAGCTCTCCAAGGCATGGCAGGTCTGTCTGTCAGACCATGTCTACCATCAATGAGCGAGTTCCAAAATTAGGTGCAAACAAGTGCGGATCCACCTCTGGAAGGGGGGACAAAGGTATTCCCTGTTCTAAAACTCCTCAGTTAAACTCAGGTGGAATGCCCTCTGCAGCAAGTTGTCGTGCTAGTCCCCGTTCAGCTACACACCCTGACTATTTGACATTCCTACAGACCCGTGATCTCAAGGGAAGGTCAAGAAGATGGAGGGAAGATGCTATTATATATTTGACTAGGGTGCCAAAGCTACCTCAGGGCAACAGAGAGTCGAGTGACTCTCTAATTAATAAAGTCATTCATTGGATACGCTCCCAGAGGAACTGTCTCTCTGTTATCAGGTTCAATATATGCGAGGTCCATAGATATAATCAGTTAGGGTCGGATTTTGATTATATTGCGATTCTTTTTAATGATAGTAGTCTAGTCAATGATCTCCTGGCCTTCGACACACGGACAGGTACATTAAGTTCAGGTAGGGAATCGAACCTTAGATTTAGTAGTCAGCCGCCTGGGGTCCTGTTATGCAGAGGATGTTGTACATCTGGAACTATTGTAGCTGGGGTTATTCCTTCTTCAGACAACTCTTTAACATCTAAATCTGAGAACCCTTCCCCTTCACTTTCTGAACTGGACTGACTGATTGCCCCCTGTACAGTACTTCCTAAAACAGTAAACGATGAGTGTCAATTTACAGGGACTCTATCTACTGCCTCTCTATTGAGAACTAAGTTAATATCTACGCCTCCCAAAATCAACATCATATCTTGGAATGTTGCAGGAATTAAGTCAAAGTTGGGTGACCCGGAATGGGTAAGCCTTGTTAATAAACAAGATATCTGTCTTTTTCAGGAAACTTGGACTGCAGAACAGATATCCATTCAAGGCTTTACAACCTATTTTTCTGCTGCCCAACCTGCCTCTGGTGGTTTTGGAAGACAGATAGGAGGGTTAATGATTTTCTAGAACAACAAGCTAGAATGTGACCACTCTATGATAAAGTTTAATTCCTATGATCTGCTGGGTGTGCAACTCACATTCCGACCTGGATTTAGGATGATAGTTCTGAATACTTATGCAAGATCCGTTCCACGTGGGTCAGAATCAATTGTTCTCACCCAGTTGACGGATTATATAGAGCTTTTGGACTCTTCAGATCTTCTGATTATAGCTGGTGACTTTAATTGCTCTTTTGTGTTGGACAATACCATCAGCAATTTGACTACTGAGGAGGACGAATATTGGGGTATTCCCCAATCTAAGGAAATGGCGTCTCTGCCTGTTTCCCGTGTTGCATCTCAGTTGTCCTCCCTTTGTCTGAAATATGGCCTGAGAGAATGTAATGGCCGCACTAAATCAGATCCTGAGCGAGCTATTACTTTCAAGCGAGGGCTTTCCTTTAGTACTATTGATTATATTCTGGTGGACATGAGGCTATGGTCAAGTTCACTGGACATGGAAATAGTACCTCGCCTGGACAGTGATCATAATCCCTTGTGCCTTGTACTGACCAACCATGCATTTTTAAGAGTCCAGCACACAACGATCACTAACGTCCCACTCCCTTACCTGAATCATAGACGTTCTCGGGTCTGTTGGCCGAAGGTTGAATCCAACCCGTACTTGATTAGGGAAATATATTCATCAATTTTAAACCTTTTTGCAGATTACGAGGAACAAGAAGCCTCTGATATTCCTATTATGGCTATCCACAACAAATTGGTGGATTCCCTACAGGGTATCTTCTATAGGGAAATCCCTTCCAAACCGAGATCTGTTGACATCCCTCGTAGGGATTGGTACAATCAGGATTGTGTGCGAGCAAGATCTAATTTAAACGAGGCTGTAAAAAACTCTACTCAAGTGGCTATTAAAGAGGCCCGACGTAGGTATGCTAATGCCCTGAAACAAGCTAAAAAAGACTGGGATAATGAGATATGGCAGAAGCTGCTTGAAGCAGTTAAACATCAAGATGATAGTTCCTTTTGGCGGTTGTTGACCTCCAGCTCGAAAAGGGGTAATGATGACATTGGCATGTATATTCAGCCTGAAAGATGGGTGTCCTATTTTTCTGGAATTTATGCTCTGCCTGCACCGCAAGCTCTGGAGGTCCCTGGATATGATGAGTGTTGGGCTGTTACCAAGACTTCAACTGAGAGCATTGTTTTTACCTTCTGAAACAACAGCTGCAATTAATTCTTTGAGGTCAGCTAAAGCCCCTGGTCCAGATAAGATTCCAGGGGACCTGTTTAAATCAGAACCAAAGATATGGGCATGGTACATTAATTTATTGTCTAATGCCATAGCAGCTGGTAGCCCTATTCCAGATTCTTGGCGTGGTGCAGAAATAATTCCGATTCACAAAAAGGGTGATGTAGGTTTACCTGCAAATTATCGACCAATCAGCCTTATCGATATCCTTCAGAAGACGTTTGCTAAGCAAGTCTTAGATAGGCTTACTGATTGGATTCAGGATAATCAAATTTTATCCCCCTTACAGGCCGGCTTTTGGCCCAAAACTAACACCATGGACCAAGTCTTCAGGCTGTCATTACTATTTTGGAAGTATGTCACCCTATCTAAGCAAAAACTCTATGTTGCTTTTGTAGATCTAAGATCTGCGTTCGACTTTGTCCCAAGAGAGAAACTATGGGGAGTATTAAACAAAATCGGTATCCCAGGAAACTTAGTGCATTTAATTCAAAGGTTACATGAAAAAACATTTGCACAAGTTAGATGGGGCAATCAGGGGGAACTCACCGACAAAATAGATATTAGGAGAGGAGTGCGCCAGGGCTGTGTTCTTGCCCCAACTCTATTCACATTGTTTATTAACAAGGTGGTGCAAGTCGTTACCAACTGCCAAAATGATGCTCCATCCTTGAATAACCACAAAATTCCAATCTTGCTATTTGCTGACGATTCCCTCCTGATCTCCAGAACTCCTATGGGTCTCCAGGTACTTGTGGATAAATTTAGTTCGTTTTGTGGTGACTATGGACTTGAACTTAATCATAGCAAAACTAAACTTATGACCCTGGGCTCTGGTCCCACTAAGAGATATTCAATTTTCTATAATGGAATCCCCCTAGGCATGATAAGCTCCATAGATTATTTGGGGGTGAGAATTAGCAACAATCTGCATTGGGGGGCCCAAATCCATAAAAGTTTAGCTCTTTTGGCCCAGAGATCTGGGGCTATTCTACGCTTCCACAAGTCTACCTCTGAGAGAGTGATTACTCCAATCATTAAAATCTACCGAGCTAAGGCACAGAGTGCTGCGGTCTATGGGGCAGAAATCTGGGGGTCCTCGAACACTGGCAAGTTGGCAGTGGGGGAAAACAACTTTGTAAGGTCAACTTTGGCTTGTCCTCGTAATACCCCACTACTGCCAATGTTCTGGGACCTTGGCCTTTCACGCATCTCAGATGTAATTGCCCTATGACCACTGCTTTTCTGGGTCCGTGTATGGACTACCCCTGAGCTATCTACATACAAGAAGTCTATTCAAGACATTCTAGATAGACCAAATGTTCTTACCATTCCTTGGTTTAATCACATCTCAAAATGGTTTCACAGATTGGGTCTTAGCGAGTTTTGGAGCCATCCAGAAAGTATAAGGAAGGATCAGAAGAACCATTTGAAAACTTTTTACTGGATATATGTCAGGGAAAACTATCTGCTGTGCTCAACACACGGCAGATTGACCTCACAATTTTTTGATTTCAAATGGTATCGTATCTGGAACCATTCATGGATACAATTCTTGACCCATTAAGTAAGAGTTTATACATTCAGTCAAGATATGGTTGCCTGCCTCTTAAATCTTATGGTAGTACACGGGGTTTGACTACAAGATCTGATCCTTGTCCTAGTTGTAATCATATTTCAGAATCTATTGTACATTTTATGTTTATATGCCCTGCATATATGATTGCGCGACGGAAGTGGTTACGACCTGTGAGTAGAAATATGGGGATAAGACACTGCATGGCTACCTTAAGGATCATGATGAGGGATACTTCCCTCCCTCTATCTTGTGCGGTTAGCAAGTATATTGTAGCTGCTTGGCATATACGTATCAGTTCCCTGGGGAAAAACGATGATGAGGAACAAATTTTAAAAGGAAAAAAAAAAAAACATAAGAAAAAAGTGTTTTAGCTGCTAAATTTTAATTATGCACCTAAGATTGAAATAAAACCCCATGTTTAATTTAAATGATAGATATTAGGCGGTCAGGTGCATTTTGATTTTGATGGCAAGTAATTTTATGTGTTTTAAGGCTGAACATATGTTATTCTATTTTATTCTTATCCCCTTTTTTAACTAAACTTCTTTTTCTTTTTTACTCAATTGTTGGTTGTTTGCTTTTATGGTTGAAAGTAACCGAATAAAGCTATGTGACTTGATATATATATATATATATATATATATATATATATATATATATATATATATATATATAAAATTTGAAGTGCACGTGACCAAGGCTGCTGTGTCAGTCGAAACGCGTTGTGTTTGGATTAAATTGATTTTTTCTTGTCCCTGAAATATAAGACACTTATTCGGTATATAGAGGCACAGGGCAGGGCTGCCCTTTATCCCCCTTACTATTTGTCCTACCCATAGAACCTCTGGCACAATTATTGAGACAAGAGGGCGGAACATGGGGCATTGAAATAGATCATGCACAACACGTAGTTTCACTATACGCTGATGATATTATATTATATATCAAGGATCTTAACCAAAACCCTAACAAAGCGGCACATATCTTTGAAGAATTCATGCCCCTGTCTGGACTGGCCATAAATGATAACAAATCCATAGCTTTCTCATTCTATGAGCCACATAGAGACAGCACGCTACCGTTTGGAGATCACCAACTACAAGTTGCAACGGACACTTTCCGATATCTTGGGATTCAAGTATATCGCATACCAGAAGACCTCCTGGAAGGTAACCTGAAAAGAGCCCTCTCCTCACTTAAAACACAGATCCAGTTCTGGATTACGTTACCAATTTCAATTGCGGGAAGGTTGGCACTACCCCGCCTACTATACTACTTCACTAACCTACCAGTGAATGTTCCGGAGTCATATTTTAAACTACTCAACTCTATGTTGCTGGAACTTATATGGGGGAAGGGACGAGACAGGATAAGCCTGGCCAAGTTACAGTTGCCCGTAGAGCAAGGAGGGATGAACGCACCAGACTTTAAAGCTTACTGCATAGCGGGGCAGCTCCAATGGCTGGCGTGCTGGCTTAGTGGCCGAAATTTACAAGAAATAAACTATAATCAACAGATGCTAGACAGGGGTAATCTGCACTCCTTGTTATGCCCCAGAACCCTGGTTCAAGGACGCACCCCTCTCTTGTTGAAAATAGCACTCCAATATTGGCAGCTGGCACTTCGATACACCTCTGGCACGATTCCCTATTCTCCCAATATCCCACTGTTGGGATTACCAGTAACCATAGGTAATTTAACCCCTACACAACTACAAAAATGGGCACAGGAAGGCGTAGAGTTCATAGGTTCCTTGTTTAAAGACCAACGTTTACTAACACACACTGACTACATCCACGAACACAACTTATCAACCTCACTTTTCCTCCTACATGCTAGTATTACGCACTATGTCACTAAATACTGGGCCCTGAATAATACAGAATCACCTACACACGCACTGATACACTCCATATATACTATAGGCCACGGGACGCATATGGTCAAATGGCTGTATAAGGGACTGAAAACTCACCTATCTAAACCCCTGACGGAATTAAAAATCAAATGGGAAACAGACATAGGAAGAGAGATATCAGAAGAGGAATGGACTACCAAACTAGACTACCCAAGCCAAATATCCCGTAATACAAGATTTAAATTCATTCAATATGCTATACTTCACAGAGCATACCTTACCCCACACAGATTACATATCTTATACCCAGAACTGCCCTCAACGTGTCCTAGATGCAGGGAGGAGGAGGCAGGACTCACACACATGCTCTGGGAGTGCCATGCCATCTCTGAATACTGGGAAAATATAACCAACTCCCTAAATACACTAGCAGGAAAGACTGTATACGGTAGAATGGAGACATGTATACTGGGAATGCTCCCGCGTCCAAAAAAAAAGAAAGCTCTCCCTAGATGGATAAACCTAGCACTCCTATTGGCTAAACGCCTACTGACTAGGCAATGCAAAGCCACGACAGCACCCACGGTGAGCCAATGGAGGGCGGAGGTAATAGAATGGGGTAAAGCAGAAGGAGTTGCCCTTAGAAGAGAAGAACATGCCGGATGTAGGAAATACCCAATAGCCCAGGAATGGGATGAATTAGTAGAAAAGTTCATATCATTGGATAAAGGGGAACATGGCGAGGATATATCTCAATGATATCCATAAGATAATAATCACCAAGTGCATAATAAAATCGTCGGAACGCTCACACCCCCTGGAAATTTTATATATCTTTTTTTTTACATACATCAATAGTGTATGATAATTGATAACAGTCAAGAATGCAGCGATAGAAAATCCATCCTTAACACCAAGATATCTGATTAGTGGTCAATAGTTAGTAGTTAAAAATAAAGTTCGATGTAAGGAACACAAGTTGACATACTAATTTGAAAGCTCCACCACGATAATGCATGTAGTCCACCATATATGACATACAGAACGAGACAGTTTAAGGACAAAAGAGTTGGTATGTAAAGACACAAAGGATGTAACAGCATATAAATCGGTGAATAATGCACATGTAAAACCATGTATGTCTTATGTGTTCCCTCCTGTTTTTTATGTTTATGAAAACAATAAAATATGTTTAAAAAAAAAAAAAAACTCATTCATATGATCAATTAGTACATTTTATTTCTACATGTGCACGGTATTTAAACTTTAAGTGTGAATTCTTAATTAATTGTCATACATCTTATGACGGCCACTAAAGTGGGCACATTCTCCAAGGCACACATTATTTTCTATGTTACCCTAATTCATGTAAATTCTTAACCATTAATCAATGCAAATGTATTATTAAGTATTCAGGTTTCACTATCCCTCCTCTGATGACTAAATGTGTCATCACACTTTACATCACTTAATAACTTTTTTTTCCATTTTATAATGCAGAACCAACAAAAACAGTACAGTGCATATTAATGTGAGAAATCACAGATATCTTCTCTGGGGACAGAGTTATACAAAGTCAGAAATGTGTATCAACAGCAGGCAAAGCAGTAACGTTTCCCCTCAGCCTCCCCTACTGGATAATATCCTTATGTAACCAATCCATATGTACACTGTAAGAACCAGAGTTTCAACATAGCCACAGTTGGTTGTCAACATTGTATCTAACATATACAATCCATTAGTCAATCCTCAGCGTCCATGCTCCATTCAGACCTTAATTCCTCTGTGACAGTGAAACGTTCCAATAAACATCCCCATGCAATCAAGTCAATTAGTGGCCCCTCCTCTCTGCGTGTTATCAGCATATGTGGTTCTTCTGCGGCTCTCCATTCCCGTATATCTCGTATCCAGCAATGAATGGAAGGGCTCCTGGTGCTTAACCAGCTTGTGGCCACCCTGCGCCTCGCCAGTGCTAGAGCTAGTTGTGTTAGTCTGTATGGAATTCTCCTTCCCCGTGGTCTCCTTACCATGCCTAAGAGGCATGTCAACGGCGTTGCTTCAAGTTCCAAACCCGACGTCCTAAACCTTCCTAACCACCTCCCGCCAAAACTGCTGCACCTCCCTATAGGACCAAGCCAAATGTAGAAAGGAGGCGCCCAATTCGCCACACTTTACATCACTTAACACAATTTTTGTTTACCTGAAATTTCGTCTCATGATAACCTTTTACATTTCTTTTCTTGCCCCGATTTTCTATAAAGTATCTTTGTAATTTAATTTCTTCCCTCCTGTGATAATTTTTTAACTTTTGCTTTTTAACCACAGTATACACTTTATAAATTCCCCATATTCCAATTATAAAAATCACAATAATCAATATTATCTGTATTATTTTCATAATTATACCTTTCTTTAGGTTGCCCAGCCAATTTCCCACAGAAGCAAAACCTTTCTCAACCTTTTCCGAACCCCCGGTTCTTTCAGAACGTTTAAATCAGAGCTGATATTAGTTACAATGTTAATAAAGCTTTTAATCTCTCTACGATTGTCAGGAATAAATGTACAACAGTGTTGTAATTTCAGAATTTTACAAACTCCACCCTCCATTGCTAAAAGGATGTCTAACGCAAGTTGGTTTTCTAGAGTCATAGATCGTACCGCAGTCATTTCAGTGTCCATTAGGATCATGGCTCTTGAAAAACTAGTCAGCATTGTATCCACAATAGTAGACAACTTTCAAATTTTCATGGAATTCAGATTAACTCCCACTGAGGGAATCATTGCCCCAAATATATCTCCAATTATGCCAGAGTAAGAATCTCTCTTTAGTCTAGCAAGGTGTAATTAATTCAGTTTAAGTGTCTCATTCAGGTATTCAAGTTGATAAATCTTTGGGAAAATTGTTCCCAAGTAACATGTGGCATACAATCAACTTTGAAGACGGTAATAAGCATTTGGTCCACATATGTAATAAACCCCTGGAATTGCTGGGTCTTGTCCATTTAACATAAACGTCCTTTTACTGTGGAAGAGAAGCACATGCCTGCATTCACTCGCTCCCACAAATAATTTATCAGTTCTAGATTTTAGCCTGTATATACAAAGCTTCCCTACGTGTTGTGCATCTAAAGCTAACTTCCCTTGTGTTGTGATTTCGCTAAAGGCATAGTAATTTTTTAATGTCCTTTTCACTACGGACTTATCTAATTTCTCCTTTAATGCCTTTCTCCTGTCATCAGTTTGATCTAAGAAACTCTTTTCTACTGGTGTAAGCAAGCATGTGAGGTTGTTCCTGTGGGTGTAAGTTGTGCCAAATGTCAACGTAGGTTCAATGAAACATCTCACTAATTCTATATTATTTTCCTTAGCCACTCTATTCAGGTATTTAATAATAGGAACAAATAAAAACATCAAATTGTGATTCAAATAAAAATACTGGATGTATTCTTAGTTATGGAATCTTGTTAATAAAAGACTGCAACTAATTCCATACGTTAGTTGCAAGCTTTGGTAAGTTATCCCTTCCTCTACTGACGCAGGAATTTGCGTGCAAACATAACACTCTCTCGCTTTCATTGTCTCAACATACTCATGCAATAAGCGATAGAAAACATTAGACGAAAGATCTTGAGGATTATCCATGTGTAAATATATCTCATCCCTTTTAAACTTGTCTAACTCTGTAAGTGTAGTAGTAATTTCTAAAGCAGAGGTATGATTAGCTGCAGCTTTATTGAGAAAGCTCACAATCAATAACAAACATATCATCATACACACAATGGCTAAGCCAATACCCATCTATATACAACACCTATTCTTTCGAACCTGTTCGTTGGGGTTACTTATGATCTCTAAAGAATCAGAAAGTAGAAGGAAAAAATATAACTATGCAGCAAAACAAAAATCTTCTTTGTAGATATTTACAGCTTTCAGTCTCTTTTTCAGAACTTTTGTAAAAAATCGGTCATTTGTCAAAATCGATTTACCAGCTTGTCAAATCGGTTCATTTCAAAAGTATTTTCAGGTAACTTTCAATTGTCTCTTTTCTTTCGTTCTGTTGCACAAATTACCCAAAGTTCAACTCATTGACCTACTTCATGTGCCAAAGTATTGACCTGGAATTTCACGATCAAAACAAAATGACAAAAATTCACTTTGCCAATCACTAGTTGCTGGATATGCCCATGCAGGACCTGCGTACCTTCGATTTGCAACTCGCTTTCCATTCAGTCTTCAATCCATTTAATTCTCCATCACTCAAATCGTCCTTTCTTGCGGTTTCTACTTCTTCTTCAATTGTTGACACTGTAATTGATTCTTTTCTCTTAGCCTGTGATTTTTGGCCACTTATTTCCTTTCAGTGGACCCTTGGTTAATGCTCTTTTCAATGTTGGACTTTCAGCTTCTTTAGGTTCTGCAGGATTTTGACTTGATGTACCAGGGATTCCTCTTGGAGGAGTCAGGTCGGTATGAGTTTGAATCAACTCAACTCCTTCCACCCGGTCTGTAGGTTGCTCTATTTGTCTTTCAAAACCATCTGCTTCTGGGAGAGCCCTCCTCTGACTAGGCTCTCCTGCTACCTCAGTTGAGGTCGGTTCAGTGTCACTGTCCTGTAGGTCCTCTGTTTCGCCTCTCACAGGAGTGTCTGGGTTGTCTTCTATCTGTTCAGAGTCTGTCTCTGATTCTCCAGCTTCCTTCTCTGTTTCTGAAGTTCATCCGGAAGTTGTTGGTACCCTCAACAACTCTTCTTAATTCTCCAAAGGACGGGGTACTTTCCAAGTATGGCTGACATGAATCCAGTTCGGAACTCCTGCACACTTCACAGCAGTAGTAGTAACCAGTACTATTTGGTGACGACCCTTCCACCGAGGCTTCAAACAAGTCTTACCCACATGGTTCCTGATCACAACCCAGTCTCCAGCTCTCAGGTTGTGGCTTTGATCTTGGGATGACTGCACATTGGTGGCCTCCACCTGATTAGAAAAAGAGCGAACAACATCAGCCAGACCCTTACAGTAGTCCAACACCATATCATCTGTTACATTCACCCGAGCATTGGCACGAACCGCTGGCAACCTCATTGCTCTGCCCGTGACAATTTCATGCGGCAACAGTCCAGTCTTCCTGTCGGGTGTGTTTCTCATACTCATAAGAACAAGCGGTAGCGCGTCTGCCCATTTCAGATTTGTGGTCGCACACATTTTTTAAATTCTTGACTTCAGTGTACCATTCATTGGCTCAACAAGTCCTGATGTTTCAAGGTGGTAACTACAATACAACTTCTGCTCAATGTTTAAGGCTGAACATAGTAACTTTATTACTTTATTGTTGAAGTTACTTCTGATTCTAGAGACCGTAAAAACCGAAACAAGGTAACAGTTCCTTAAGCAGTAAATTTGCTGCAGTAAGGCTATCATTTCTTTGTGTGGGATAGGCTTCAATCCAGTGACATAAATGCAAACAATCACCAGGACATATCTCAATCCTCCACACACAGGCATCTCAATAAAATCCATCTGCATTCTGCTAAATGGACCTCCGCTCTTCCAATGTGGCTCATATTAACCACAGTTCTTTTACCCAAGTTCATTTGTCGGCAAATGATGCAACAGTGGCATACTGCTTCAGCAACCTGTCTGAACTTTTGATTGAACCATTACTGCTTAAAGGTGCGAATCATAGCATCCTTCCCAACATGTTCTTGACCATGATAATATCTACCCATTTGAGTCAGTAGGTTATTTGGCAGGACTATTTGGCTTTACCCTAAAACCCAAACATCATCTTCCCTTTGCACTAATTTAATCTTAACCCACGTTTTCTTTTAATCTTTGTCAAAATTTTCTTGGAGAGCTTTCAGCTCTTCCCAAGTGTCAATCACAGTTTAAACATAAATCATATCAATCTCTTCAGGTAACAGTTCCGATTTGCCTTTGAAGGATAAATAACTCAATGCGCAAAACCTTGCGTCTTGATCTGCATGTCTATTTCAAATTTATACAAAATCTTGCGATCTCTGGTGTGCACTGAATTTCACTGCAGCAGTCTTTTCAGGCATTTGCAAAGCTTGTAGCAAATCATGGATTCTTTCACCATTTCTAACTGGCGAACCACAAGAGTCCAGGAAACCTCTCTGTGACCATAGTTGATCAAAATCGTGGACTATTCCAAATCCATACTGTCTGTCTGTATAAATGGTAACCTTAAGCTGTGCAGAGACATGGCATACTCTAGTAGGATCAAAAAACAACAACAGGAGGGGCGGAGTGTGGGATATTTGGAGGATAGACTCCTGGTCCCGTGTGTGGAGCTCCCAATACTGTATAAACCAAAAAATTGCACACACGGTTCCAAAAAGCGGGGAATTGTATCTACCGGTTCTGCATATCAGGGAAACCAAAAGGTTGTAAGCACGAGCCCTCACTCACCTTTCGGTGACATGCTTCATCATAGGGCTGTGCTCCTCGTCAGGCTGGCGCTGCAATGCCTGACGGGCCCCACACGGGGGCTCTTTGCCAGAGATCTTTTTGAGCGAAATGCGTACCGGTCAAAAGTAGGAATCGAGGATTGGAATGGAAAAGGTTAAAAATGCCTAGAGGTAAAAACCGTTCATATCTTTAATTAAATGTTAGTACCTCTGGCAAGATTAAAAACAAAGAATAGGGATATAGTAAAATAATGTCTACACTCCCCATAAAACGCAGAAATGCTATTTATAGCCACCAACTCTCAAACTAGAGAGTGGTGTAAATGAAATGAGGTAAACACAGGATCCCCTGTGTTACTCTATATCACAGGTCAACATGTGTAGGAAGTTGGCTCTGTATGTGCTATTTCAAAGTAAGGAATAGCATGCACAGAGTCCAAGGGTTCCCCTTAGAGGTAAAATAGTGGTAAAAAGAGATAATACTAATGCTCTATTTTGTGGTAGTGTGGTCGAGCAGTAGGCTTATCCAAGGAGTAGTGTTAAGCATTTGTTGTACATACACATAGACAATAAATGAGGTACACACACTCAGAGACAAATCCAGCCAATAGGTTTTGTATAGAAAAATATCTTTTCTTAGTTTATTTTAAGAACCACAGGTTCAAATTTAACATGTAATATCTTGTTTGAAAGGTATTGCAGGTAAGTACATTAGGAACTTTGAATCATTTCAATTGCATGTATACTTCTCAAGTTATTCACAAATAGCTATTTTAAAAGTGGACACTTAGTGCAATTTTCACAGTTCCTGGGGGAGGTAAGTTTTTGTTAGTTTTACCAGGTAAGTAAGACACTTACAGGGTTCAGTTCTTGGTCCAAGGTAGCCCACCGTTGGGGGTTCAGAGCAAACCCAAAGTTACAACACCAGCAGCTCAGGGCCGGTCAGGTGCAGAGTTCAAAGTGGTGCCCAAAACGCATAGGCTTCAATGGAGAGAAGGGGGTGCCCCGGTTCCAGTCTGCCAGCAGGTAAGTACCCGCGTCTTCGGAGGGCAGACCAGGGGGGTTTTGTAGGGCACCGGGGGGGACACAAGCCCACACAGAAATTTCACCCTCAGCGGCGCGGGGGCGGCCGGGTGCAGTGTTAGAACAAGCGTCGGGTTCGCAATGGAAGTCAATGAGAGATCAAGGGATCTCTTCAGCGCTGCAGGCAGGCAAGGGGGGGCTTCCTCGGGGAAACATCCACTTGGGCAAGGGAGAGGGACTCCTGGGGGTCACTTCTACAGTGAAAGTCCGGTCCTTCAGGTCCTGGGGGCTGCGGGTGCAGGGTCCTTTCGAGGCGTCGGGACTTAGGTTTCAGAGAGTCGCGGTCAGGGGAAGCCTCGGGATTCCCTCTGCAGGCGGCGCTGTGGGGGCTCAGGGGGGACAGGTTTTGGTACTCACAGTCGTAGAGTAGTCCGGGGGTCCTCCCTGAGGTGTTGGTTCTCCACCAGCCGAGTCGGGGTCGCCGGGTGCAGTGTTGCAAGTCTCACGCTTCTTGCGGGGAGATTGCAGGGTTCTTTAAAGCTGCTCCTTTGGATAAAGTTGCAGTCTTTTTGGAGCAGGTCCGCTGTCCTCAGGAGTTTCTTGTCGTCGTCGAAGCAGGGCAGTCCTCAGAGGATTCAGAGGTCGCTGGTCCCTTTGGAAGGCGTCGCCGGAGCAGAGTTCTTTGGAAGGCAGGAGACAGGCCGGTGAGTTTCTGGAGCCAAGGCAGTTGTTGTCTTCTGGTCTTCCTCTGCAGGGGTTTTCAGCTAGGCAGTCCTTCTTCTTGTTGTTGCAGGAATCTAAATTCTTAGGTTCAGGGAAGCCCTTAAATACTAAATTTAAGGGCGTGTTTAGGTCTGGGGGGTTAGTAGCCAATGGCTACTAGCCCTGAGGGTGGGTACACCCTCTTTGTGCCTCCTCCCAAGGGGAGGGGGTCACATTCCTATCCCTATTGGGGGAATCCTCCTTCTTCAAGATGGAGGATTTCTAAAAGTCAGAGGCACCTCAGCTCAGGACACCTTAGGGGCTGTCCTGACTGGCCAGTGACTCCTCCTTGTTTTTCTCATTATTTCTCCTGGACTTGCCGCCAAAAGTGGGGGCTGGGTCCAGGAGGCGGGCATCTCCACTAGCTGGAGTGCCCTGGGACATTGTAACACGAAGCTTGAGCCTTTGAAGCTCACTGCTAGGTGTTACAGTTCCTGCAGGGGGGAGGTGTGAAGCACCTCCACCCAGAGCAGGCTTTGTTTCTGTCCTCAGAGAGCACAAAGGCTCTCACCGCATGAGGTCAGACACTCGTCTCTCAGCAGCAGGCTGGCACAGACCAGTCAGTCCTGCACTGAACAATTGGGTAAAATACAGGGGGTATCTCTAAGATGCCCTCTGTGTGCATTTTTTAATAAATCCAACACTGGCATCAGTGTGGGTTTATTATTCTGAGAAGTTTGATACTAAACTTCCCAGTATTCAGTGTAGCCATTATGGAGCTGTGGAGTTCGTTTTTGACAGACTCACAGCCCATATACTCTTATGGCTACCCTGCACTTACAATGTCTAAGGTTTTGCTTAGACACTGTAGGGGCATAGTGCTCATGCACATATGCCCTCACCTGTGGTATAGTGCACCCTGCCTTAGGGCTGTAAGGCCTACTAGAGGGGTGACTTACCTATGCCACAGGCAGTGGGAGGTTGGCATGGCACCCTGAGGGGAGTGCCATGTCGACTTAGTCATTTTCTCCCCATCAGCACACACAAGCTGGCAAGCAGTGTCTGTGCTGAGTGAGGGGTCCCTAGGGTGGCATAAGACATGCTGCAGCCCTTAGAGACCTTCCCTGGCATCAGGGCCCTTGGTACCAGGGGTACCAGTTACAAGGGACTTACCTAGGTGCCAGGGTTGTGCCAATTGTGGAAACAATGGTACATTTTAGGTGAAAGAACACTGGTGCTGGGGCCTGGTTAGCAGGGTCCCAGCACACTTCTCAGTCAAGTCAGCATCAGCATCAGTATCAGGCAAAAAGTGGGGGGGTAACTGCAACAGGGAGCCATTTCTTTACAACATGTTTCTCGCTATGCGATTCGTCAGGACCTCAAAAGACGTACCTAATCCTTCAAACACTTGGGCTACCCATACTAGGGAGAGCAGAGCCCTCCAAATACTAAATGAAGGGCCTCATCGGGGGACAAACATCGAGTTGAGAAAAATCCTCTGTGGTTTTTCTTCGGTTGTGGTGCAAACTGTAGACCTACGTTCGTTGTGGTTTCCCGGAACTCGATTCCTACTTTTGACCGGTATGCATTTCGCTCAAAAAGATCTCCGGCAAAGAGCGCCCGTGTGGGGCCCGTCAGGCATTGCAGCGCCGGCCTGACGAGGAGCACAGCCCTATGATGAAGCATGTCACCGAAAGGTGAGTGAGGGCTCGTGCTTACAACCTTTTGGTTTCCCTGATATGCAGAACCGGTAGATACAATTCCCCGCTTTTTGGAACCGTGTGTGCAATTTTTTGGTTTATACTCAGTAGGAACCACTAACTCAGCTACTTGTGTGGACTACACCCCACGAAGCCAGGAAGCTTTGAGTATACCAGAAACTGTGCACACTGCATATCCTGCTCTTAATGTTCCCATGCTATCTCAAACAGGAACCATCGACAAAAATAATTTGGTCATTTTCTTCCAAATAAGGTATCTCGAATATCAGGTCTAGGCCTTGTGCACAAATCGGTTACTTCCAGACAGTCATGTTCAACGTCTTTCAATTTATCAGTTTCACCATTTTCTTTTGGAAGCAAAGTTGCTGGGTTAAGCACTGTACACCTTTTCAGAGTAACATTTGGTGATCCCAAAATTATAGTTTCATGTCGGATCAACCTCACATTGGTAAGGTGTTGGGTCTTAGTTTGGGTAAGCAAAACTTCAGTGGAGTGAGGGACAAAAACAGTTAAACCATGTCACATCACAATCTTCTCAGTCTGAGTGAGGCTCACTCCAACCGCTGCTACAGATCGCAAACAGCCAGGTAATGCTGCTGCAACTGGGTCCAGAGTAGCGGAAAAATATGCTGCTGGGTGGTTTACACCACCATGGACCTGAGCCAGGACAGACAATGAACATGCATCACGCTCATGACAAAACAACATGAATGGTCTTGTGTAGTCAGGCATTCCCAAAGCCAGAGCTTTACACAGACTTTCTCTCAACTCAGTAAAGGCTTTCATACAAGCTTGGTCTTACTCTTTGTGAGTCAGCTTCTGCAATGGCTTTGAAATGATTGAAAAATTTTGAATCCACTGGTGACAATATTGCACCATTCCAAGAAACATCCTGGCATCTCTCTGCGTAACTTAAGGATTCATCTGTTAAATAGCTGTGACCCTCTCTCTCTGGAAATCTTTCCAGCTCCCTTTTCAATTTGGTGTCCCAAATATTTCACTTCTCTCGGGCAATACTGTAATTTTGCTAGGGACACTTTGGCCCTCATTCTGACCCTGGCGGTCGGTGATAAAGCGGCGGCCAACCCGCCAACAGGCCGGCGGTCCAAAATATGCAATTCTGACCCTGGCGGGAACCGCCAACACAGCCCGCCGCATTAACACTCCGCCCGCCACGGCGGAACAAACAAACAGCGCGGCGGTCCCCGCCAACAGCCAGGCGGCAGACAATGTACCGCCCACCCTATCACGACCCACCAATCCGCCACCTTTTCCGGGGCGGGAGCACCACCGATAAAAACACGGCGGAAACAGACTACGAACGGGAAAACGCTCACCTCCACATACACCACGCGAGATTCCGGCAGTATGGAACCCGAGTTGCAGGTCATCCCCGCACTCCTATACCTGCTCCTGTACCAGGAGCACGCCCGGCGGCGCGGAAGACATCGGTGAGTACTGCACCTACGACACAGGGGAGGGAAAAGATTACCGGCACACACCCACCCACCCACACCCACTACAACACACACATCAATGCATTCCCACAGATCACTGTCACAACCCACAAACCCCCCCCTTCCGAAATAATGCAAAGACCAAAAGAAGAGATCTCAAACGGGCAGATATATTGAAAAATGGACAGCAGTAATCCAAATAAATAAATAAACTATATACAAAATATATACAGCTACTAAATGTAGTCCAACCACTGTCCGTGGACCACAGGGGTCCTGAGCAAAGGGGCAAGGCCCAGTCCCACGACAAGAACTCCACGGAGAGAACACTGCAGGGGCATCAGAAAGAAAAAAGGACAGGCACCTCAGGGGGAAGGGAAGGGGGGCACCTCAGCCACTTGAGTACACGACGCCAGATCCACGAGGGGACTCCATGACCACTGGCCCATCCTGGGGAGAGCAAAGCCACAGTCCATACAGTCCATACAGTGGGTGGCCTGCCCACTGGGCCATCCTGGGGAGAGCAAAGCCACAGTCCAAACAGTCCATACAGTGGGTGGCCTGCCCACTGGGCCATCCTGGGGAGAGCAAAGCCACAGTCCATACAGTCCATACAGTGGGTGGCCTGCCCACTGGGCCATCCTGGGGAGAGCAAAGCCACAGTCCAAACAGTCCATACAGTGGGTGGCCTGCCCACTGGGCCATCCTGGGGAGAGCAAAGCCACAGTCCAAACAGTCCATACAGTGGGTGGCCTGCCCACTGGGCCATCCTGGGGAGAGCAAAGCCACAGTCCAAACAGTCCATAACAGACTCCACTGCCACTGGAGGAGGCATGTTGGCCAGAGGACATCCTGCAGCCCTGCCCGAGACAGATCCTGCCCTGCCACGTCTGCCAAAGGGCCAGCGGTTCCTGCCTGGAAGGGCCCAGTTCAGCGGTTCTTGCCTTGAAGGGCCCAGTTCAGCGGTTCTTGAGACGGCGGTCCCCAGCGGAGCGGTGCTGGAGACGGCGGGGCCCAGTTCAGCGGTTCTTGCCTTGAAGGGCCCAGTTCAGCGGTTCTTGCCTTGAAGGGCCCAGTTCAGCGGTTCTTGCCTTGAAGGGCCCAGTTCAGCGGTTCTTGCCTTGAAGGGCCCAGTTCAGCGGTTCTTGAGACGGCGGTCCCCAGCGGAGCGGTGCTGGAGACGGCGGGGCCCAGTTCAGCGGTTCTTGCCTTGAAGGGCCCAGTTCAGCGGTTCTTGCCTTGAAGGGCCCAGTTCAGCGGTTCTTGCCTTGAAGGGCCCAGTTCAGCGGTTCTTGCCTTGAAGGGCCCAGTTCAGCGGTTCTTGAGACGGCGGTCCCCAGCGGAGCGGTGCTGGAGACGGCGGGGCCCAGTTCAGCGGTTCTTGCCTTGAAGGGCCCAGTTCAGTGGTTCTTGCCTTGAAGGGCCCAGTTCAGCGGTTCTTGCCTTGAAGGGCCCAGTTCAGCGGTTCTTGCCTTGAAGGGCCCAGTTCAGCGGTTCTTGAGACGGCGGTCCCCAGCGGAGCGGTGCTGGAGACGGCGGGGCCCAGTTCAGCGGTTCTTGCCTTGAAGGGCCCAGTTCAGCGGTTCTTGCCTTGAAGGGCCCAGTTCAGCGGTTCTTGAGACGGCGGTCCCCAGCGGAGCGGTGCTGGAGACGGCGGCCATTCTATGGCCAACTGCTCATTGCCTGGTGGTGCCCTCCTGGGCAGCGGGGATGGTGCTCCTTCAATGCCCACCTGGGCTGTGGGTGGTGGGGCCCTCCTGGCCAGCTGGGCTGGGTCCTCCCTAGGCAGCGGCTATGGGGGTGGTGGGCTCTCCCGGGGCAGCTGTGCCGGTTCCTCCCGGGGCAGCGGCTATGGGGGTTGCGGGCTCCTCCTGGGCAGCTGTGACGGGTCCTCCATGGGCAGCAGGCCTGCTGCCTGACTTCTCCGCCTTGCTGCCCTTGCCCTCCTTAGTCGGGAGTCTGTGGCCCTTTCCTCCCTTTGGAGTTGTGGCTGTTGACGGTGGCTGGCTAGTGTCCTGGGGGGATATCGAATCCGAGCTCCGGCGGCGGCCCTTCCGCCTTCTGCTCATCTTCCCAGGGGGTGGGCTGGCTGTCCCCTTGCTGCTGGGCGAAGATCCAGACCTGCGGGCTGGTGGGCTCCAATACCCCTGCACCCTTGTCAAGGGGGCTGCAGGGCTGGTGGTGGCTGAGGTGCTCTTTTTACCCCGACGAGAAGGAGGGGAGGGGCTCAGGGTCAGGAAAGAAGGTAGCAGTAGAGAGATAGATTTTCTTGGGACAATGGAGAGTGGTAGGTACAGTGGGTATGGGAGTGGAGGGAGAGGATGTGGTTGTAGGCGAGACAAGTTTGCTGTCTTTGGGTGCAGGTGCAGGAGCGGGAGGCTGTCGTGAGGTGGATGGCTGTTGGGTGGGTGGGTGGCTGCGTTTGTGTGGTGTGGAAGAGGGGGTGACAGACACAGTGGGAGAGGACACAGGGGACGTGTAAATGGCAGTGGGGGTGGTGACTGCACGTGTGCGGACTGGAGTGGAGGGTATGCTGGTGATGGAAACACTGGCTGATGGTGAGGTGAATGAAGGTGTGAGTGTAGACGTCACAGGGAGTGAGGAGGGAGATGAGGAGGTGGGGGTCACAGAGGTGGTAGTGACTGTTGGCATGTCTGCATCGGAATGTTGCTTGTGTGAATGTCTGCGTGATCTGTGGTGCTTATGTTTGGATGAGCTGCTCTTGGGTGTTGAGGTGTGTGCAGGCTGGTCTGATGGTGTGGGTGGGACAGGCAGAGGAACAGGAGACTGGGAGGAGGGAGTTAGTAGAGGGAGGCAGGAGACAGGGACAATGGCTGCCGTCAGTGCTGAGGCCAGAGCCTGGAACGATCGCTGATGGGCAGCCTGACCCGAATGAATGCCCTCCAGGTACGCATTGCTGCGATGAACCTCCCTCTCCACCCCCTGGATGGCATTCAAAAGGGTAGTCTGCCCAACAATGAGCGTTCGGAGGAGGTCAATGACCTCCTCACTGAGGGCAGCGGGGGTAACAGGGGCAGGGCCTGAGGTGCCTGGGGCGAAGGAGATGCCCGGCTTCCTGGCAGAGCGGGCACGGGGCGAACGCTGAGGGGCTGCTGGGAGGGCGAGATGGTGCGCTGGGTGGCGGCTGTACCTGTAATGGTGGGGGGCACGGATGGTGCCACCCCCGCAAGGGAGCTCCCTTCCGAGGACGTGTCCGTGTCGCTGCAGGGTCCAGTCGTCCCCGTTGTGGAGCTCCCCTCGCCCTCCGTCTCACTGGTCCAGTCAGACTCTGTGGCATGGCCCTCCTGGGCCATGTGAGATGCAGCTCCCTCCTGCCCCGATGCCACTTCTCCTCCGCCTGTGGATGCTGATGCACACAAGCACAGAAAGACAAACAAAAAGGAGGGGGGGAGAGAGAAATAAAGAGATTTTGAGTACATGGATCACCGGTACAGTTAGCGGACATGACAGACACAGATGCCCCCTGCACTAAGTTGCGCACTTGGGGTCCGCTACGCATTCCGTGGAACATGCCCTACACGCCTAGAGTTGACAACTGCACCCATGGGTGACACGGCCCAGGGATGGCTGTACTGACACACTACTGAGGGTGGTGGCTGGGGACACAGGGGCTTACGGGGGTGCCCAGCCTACAGATATCGCCCTGGCCTAGGGGGACCCACAGCCCTCCTCCCCCACCCAGACACCTCCACTGCGCGACAACAGAGTAGATGATGCTTGTACTCACCCCCTTGTGTCTGCTGTGCTGCCCTCACGCGCCCATCCAAATCAGGGTAGGCCACCGCCAGGATCCGGAACATCAGGGGGGTCAGTTGACGGCAGGCACCCCGCCTACGTTGGGAGGCCATCCCCAGCAGAGACTCGGCGGTCTTCTTGGTCCCGCGGCGGATGTCCTCCCACCTCTTGCGGCAGTGGGTGCCCTGTCGATGGTGGACCCCCAGGGTCCGGACTTCCTTGGCGATGGCACGCCAAATCCCGATCTTCTCATGGGCGCGGACCTACGTGACACGTACAGGGAGGGAGAAATACCACGTTCAAGTTTGTCTGCATTTTCGTTGCCAGTGGCCCAACGCCCCCCATCCCCGCCAGGCCCAACATGCCCCCCATCCCCGCCAGGCCCCCCGCCAGGCCCAACATGCCCCCCATCCCCGCCAGGCCCCCCGCCAGGCCCTCCGCCAGGCCCAACATGCCCCCCCATCCCCGCCAGGCCCCCCGCCAGGCCCAACATGCCCCCCATCCCCGCCAGGCCCCCCGCCAGGCCCCCCGCCAGGCCCAACATGCCCCCCATCCCCGCCAGGCCCCCCGCCAGGCCCAACATGCCCCCCATCCCCGCCAGGCCCCCCGCCAGGCCCAACATGCCCCCCATCCCCGCCAGGCCCCCCGCCAGGCCCAACATGCCCCCCATCCCCGCCAGGACCCCCGCCAGGCCCCCCGCCAGGCCCAACATGCCCCCCATCCCCGCCAGGCCCCCCGCCAGCCCCAACATGCCCCCCATCCCCGCCAGGCCCCCCGCCAGGCCCCCAAGCCAGCCAGTGGCCCCAAATCCATATTGAATTAAACTCACTTGTTGGTCTGGAGGACCGTAGAGTAGCGCATACTGGGGGAGGACCCCATCCACAAGTTTCTCCAACTCCTCTTCAGTGAAGGCAGGGGCCCTTTCCCCAGTCGCAGCAGCCATTGTCCCTTCCAGACCGAGGTCACAGCAACACTTGCAGTATAGGTCCTCTCCTGTGAAAGTTCAAGTCGCAAGTGGATAAGTAGATAGGAAATGGCGGTCACGTCCGCGGCGGTGCGTACCGCGGCGGGGCGTACCGCCACCGCCGGCGCCCTTCGCCATTGGCTCCTGAAACCCATAGGCTTCAATGTTAACCAATGCGGCTTCGCGCCGCGGTCTTCGACCGCCGACCGCCGCGGTGTGCCACGCCAGCGCATTGACCTCACATCCCATTGTCACACTTCACAGGTCAGGCAGCCGCCATTTCGAGGGTCCACATGGCTCAATTTCAACTGCGTCACACAGGCCTAGGCCTTGCATAGCCACTCAGACACGCCATTCACTGCATAGAGAATCGTTTACTGTGCAAGCTGTGAGTACGTACCTGTGGGTTGCTTGACTCTGTGCTCCATGTTGTCCTTCCTAGGCACCGTCCGCTGGGTTTGGCGAGGAGACGGATGAATCCTCGCGTGTACCGACCGCTGGTGGACCTGTCGACAATGGAAGAATGCCACATTATCCTGACCTACCGGCTTGACCGTGCCACTATACATGAACTGTGTGCCCAGCTGGAGCCCGACCTGATGTCCCCCATCCGCCAACCCACAGGGATTCCCCCTCTGGTGCAGGTCCTGTCAGTACTCCATTTCCTGGCAAGTGGGTCATTTCAGACAATAGTGGGAATTGCTTCTGGGATGTCTCAGCCCATGTTTTCGAAGGTGTTATCCAGAGTGTTGTCTGCCCTGATGAAATACGTGAGGAGCTACATCATTTTCCCTGAGGTGGGCGAATTGGCTACAGTGAAGGGTGATTTCTACGCCCTTGGACATATTCCCAACGTCATTGGTGCCATTGATGGGACCCATGTGGCTTTGGTTCCCCCAAGAGACAGGGAGCAGGTGTACAGGAACAGAAAAAGTTACCATTCCATGAACATCCAGGTGGTGTGTTTGGCTGACCAGTACATCTCGCATGTAAATGCCAAGTTCCCTGGGTCAGTGCATGACGCCTACATCCTGAGGAATAGCAGCATCCCTTACGTGATGGAACAGCTAGAGAGACACCGTGTATGGCTATTGGGGGACTCTGGGTACCCCAACCTGTCGTGGCTACTGACCCCAGTAAGGAATCCCCGGACCAGGGCAGAGGAACGGTACAATGAGGCCCATGGGCGTACTAGGAGGGTGATCGAACGCACCTTTGGCCTCCTAAAGGCCAGGTTTAGGTGCCTGCATATGACAGGTGGATCCCTAATGTACTCACCTAAGAAGGTGTGTCACATCATCGTGGCCTGCTGCATGCTTCACAACCTGGCTTTGCGCCGCCAGGTGCCTTTCCTGCAGGAGGATGGTCGAGACGGTGGTGTAGTGGCAGCTGTGGAACCTGTGGAGAGTGACGAGGAGGAAGACGACGGGGCTGAAACAGACAACAGGGACAGAATCATTGAACAGTACTTCCAATAGGACACAGGTAACAATTCAAACATAATTTAGTAAATGTGAACTACTCTCCTGCATCTCTGCTGCCTGTCTATTTGCCCCAGTGTATGATGACTGAGTTGTGGCTTTTCCCTCCCTATTTCAGATCTGGGGTCCCCACTACGAGTCCTGTGCTTCGTTTCCCCATGGACTACAGCTTTGTGGCAGCTGTTTGTTGACTTCACTATGTACAAGGACATATTTGCACTGTCATGTCAATTACAATATTTTGAAATCACAGCCAGACTCCAGATAGTTTTGTGCTAAATGGGTGTTTATTTCAGTGCTCAAAATGGGATGGGTGGTTTCAAGTGGGTGGGGGCTATGGTGAAGGAATGTCCATGGCAGAGTCCAGAGTAACAGTCACACAGGTGCATTGTCCAGAGGCCTGTGGAGAGATGGAGCATGGGCAGTTCAAGGATGGACAGGGTGACAATGTGGGACAGTGGGATGACATCAGGTGGTATCCTTTGCTGGCGGGGGTCTTGACATCCTACTCTGTCCTCTTGCGAGATCTCAGGGCCCTCTTGCGGGGTGGTTCTTCTCCTGCAGGAGGTGGGGGTCTGGTGGGCTGCTGTTGTGCGGGGGCCTCCTGTCCACTAGCGCCGGCGGAGGTGGTTGGCTGTTCTTGGTCCAGGCTAGTTGCAGGGGCCCTTTGTTGTTGTTGAGTGTCCGTCCTGGTGTTGATGAGGTCCTGCAGCAGCCCTACCATGGTAACCAGGGTGGAGGTGAGGGCTCTGATGTCCTCCCTGTACCCCCGATAGTGTTCCTCCTGCAGTACCTGGATCTCCTGGAACCGGGCCAGTACCGTCGCCATCGTCTCCTGGGAGCGGTTGTATGCTCCCATGATGGTGGTGAGGGCCTCGTGGAGAGTGGGTTCCCTGGGCCCGTCCCCCCCCTGTCGCACAGCTGCCCTCCGAGTTGCCCTGTTTCCCTGGGCCTCTGCCCCCTGGCCGGTGTGCCCACTACCACTGCCCCCAGGTCCCTGTTGTTGTTGGGGTGGTGGGTTATCCTGGGTGCCCTGTAGTGGTAGACACATCGCAGATTGACGCGCCCTGGAGACAGAGGCATGGGCCCGCTGGGTGGGAGCTGTGCTGGTGTTCCCAGAGGGGTTTGGGTCTGTAGTGGCCTGTGCCTGTGTTAGGGGAACCGACTTTCCAGAGGTCCCCGATGGTCCGGGCTGGTCATCGGTGTCCAGGTCGACAGAGCTGCTGTCATCGCTGACGGCCTCTTGGGTGGGGGGTGTGGAGAATTCTGGGCCCTCCGTGGCGGTGTGTTGACGGTCGGGTCCTGCAGGGGTATAGAGGTATGGTTATAGTTTCAATGTGTGGCATATGGGTGTATCTGTGGGTTCCCGTGTCCCCAAGTGCTGGCATTCGTGTGTGGGGGCTTTGGTGAGGGTGGCTTGTGGGGGGGATGTGTATATGCATTGGGCATGCTTTAGTGATGGGTGTCCATGCTTAGTGGACGCATGCAGGCCTAGGTTTTGGGATGTGTGGGTTGTGATGGTGAGACATTGGCAGGGAATAGGTGTGCTGGGGGTGGGGGTGAGGATGGTGGTGGGGGTGAGGATGGTGGTGGGGGTGAGGATGGTGGTGGGGGTGAGGGTGGGGGTGGGGGTGAGGGTGGGGTTCGAGGATTGGGGTGAGGGTTGGGGTATGATTTGGCATGCAGTTGGGGGGGAAGCAGTAGTGAAGCTTCAACTTACCAGTATCCATTCCTCCGCCGACTCCTGCGAGGCCGTCAGGATGCAGGATGTTCAAGACTTCCTCCTCCCATGTTGTAAATTGTGGGGGTTGAGGTGGGGGTCCTCCGCCAGTCTTCTGCACGGCGATGTTGTGCCTGGATACCATGGAACGCACCTTCCCCCGTAGGTCGTTCCATCGCTTCCTGATGTCTTCCCGATTTCTGGGGTGCTGTCCCACAGCGTTGACCCTGTCGACAATCCTCTGCCATAGCTCCGTCCTCCGGGCAATGCTGGTGTATTGGACCTGTGTGCCGAAGAGCTGGGGCTCTACCCGAACGATTTCCTTCACCATGACCCTGAGTTCTTCGTCTGAGAAGCGGGGGTGTCTTTGGGGTGCCATGGAGTGGTGTGTATGATGTGTGGGGTGGAGTATGTGTAGTTAAGTGTGTTGAGTGTGGTGGTGTGTGTTGTTTTGTGTGTGGATATTGTGTGGGTGATGGTGTAGTGTGCCTCTGTGTGATGGTATTCTGTGATCGCTGCTGTGTCTCTCAGTGCTTCTTTCTGAATTTTTTGTCGTAGGGGTTTGTGGGTGATGTGGGTGTGTGTTTTATATTGTATTGTGTGTGTGGGAGTGGTGTGTGTATGTGTATCAGGTGTGTGGAATTCAAATCGGCCAATGTGGCTGAGTTTTGTTAGTTTGTGTGTATTCTGACCGCGGCGGTGTGTACCGCCAATGGAAAACCGCGTTTGAAAGACCGCCGCGTGGATTCGTGGGTCGTAATGGCATGGGCGTATTTCTGTTGGCGTGACGGTGGAGGTTTGGTCACCTCCACTTTTCCGCCGACCGCTGGTCTGGCGGTCTGTTGTGGCTGTCGGATTTTCGGAGGTTTGGCTGCTGCGGGTCAGAATGACCGTGGCGGGTTACCGCGACCGCGGCGGAATTATGGAGGATTTCTGACCGGCGGTAGGCGCCTTTTACCGCCGAGGTCAGAATGACCACCTTTATGTCTGTTCTTTCCCAAATTATTTCAAAGGCAATAGTATCATGCCTGCATGCTTCCTTTGTCTTGGCAGCGACTACCAAATCATCAATGTACTGAACCAATGTCGATTGGAAAGGCATTTCCAATTACTCCATATTCTTCTTCAGTATCTGATTGAAAATGGACAGTGACTCTGAAACCCCATGAGGAATTCTGTGCCATCAATATACTCGTTCCAGGAATATAAAACACAAAAGAAACTGGCTATCCCCATGAAGAGGTACAGAAAAGAATGCTTGTGATAGGTCCACTACGGTGAACCATTCAGCATCACATGGGATCTGAAACAATATGACTGCTGGATTTGGCACCACTGGACAACATTTAATCAAAATATCATTGATTTTCCTCAAATCCTGAACAATCCAAAATTTCCCACAGGGTTTTCATAAACCCATGATAGGTGAGTTACATGGGCTGCTCAATACTTCTTTTAGAATGCCTTACCTTACAAATTCCTCAATTATAGGTCCAATCACTTTGAAAGTATCATGTGTCATGTGGTATTGGGGAATCTGGGGGAAAATGTGACGCTGGAAGACCGGCGGCGACTCACTTACAGGCTGCGGTCAGATCGACGGTCTGCATCTCGAACTGCCTTTTCTTCTGCGGTCCGCTTTTTGGCTAAACTTTCCATTTGGGCACTGTTTACGCTGCCCTCGCTCTGTACCCTCTTAAGTTGCTTACCTGTTCTTGCTGTTTTCCTCTTTTTTCTTCCTTTTTTCTTTTCCTTGCCTTAGCCATGTTTCCTCTTCCCAAGAGTCTGTGTTCCTTTCCCTGCATGCTTTGCTCACTACCTTTCAATAATATGGCTATTTTTCCATTCACCTAAATGTGGTCCTTCCCAATCCAAGATGGTGTCTTCATTACTTCCTGCTAGTCACTTCCTGTTTGTCAGTATATAAGCACAGTTGGTCTTCTGTTCCTTGCGTTGCAAACACTTCCTTTGTGGTTGTGATCCTCACTCCCGTATCCTGTGATTTTGGATTTCTCCTATTCTTTTTCTGCCTGCAGCATTGTTCCAGTTCTTTTTTTGTGCTTTTGTTCTTCTTTTTTCAGGAGTCCTTGATTTAGATTTTTTTCCCACGTTGGGTTATTTCCTCTGGGACTCCTTCTGGAAGTTATGGCCTGCTTGGTGTTTTATTATCAACAGAACCATGGCTACTGGAAAGGGTTGCCCCTACCTTGGTCAATCCAGAACAAGCAAGAAAACCAAGTGGTGCTCAGAACCTGTCTGATTATTGCGGTAAGAAGCACTCAAGTCATAGCAGATTGCAACAACCAAAATTTCTGCGTTGCTCGAGTGCCATAGAAGGTCCACCAGAAGATGTTGTGGAAACTGCACAGTTGATGCTTCATACCGTACAGCAACAGGCACAAGAATTACAACAACTACGTACCGAAAATACTGCTCTATAACACACCCTGGTGACTCGATCCATTGATGTACCCACTATCTCCGCCTCAACATCATGTTATTCGGGAGACCCAAACAAGTTAAAAGAAGTTCTGGACTCCTTAACAGTATATTTTGCTTTCGACCCTCTCAGTTTACCCAGGATAAGACCAAGATTGGTTATTGCGGTAAGAAGCACTCAAGTCGTGACAGAAAATAGCATTTGGCTTGACTGGGACTTTAATTGGCTCAACTCCTCTGATTAGACCAATATCTTTCCCTGAAAAATCCCATACTTCCGTCTTACCTGTTCCCTGTAAGTCAGAAGGAAGATCTTGTATCGTAAAAACAGGAAATAAATTCTTAAGGGGGGCTCTTCATTTACTGAATTACAATCTGTTCCTTCAGGCTGGTCATCTTTATCATCGCTATTTGTCTGAATGGCAATCCCATCATTTGAACAGGTAATTTAACATCTCGTTTTGCGTAGCAAATCTCTTCCTAGTAAGGAATCCGGACTCGAGTCACAAACTACAAATTTCTGTAAGTCTCTGAAGTTTCCAATTTTAACTGGTTCTGTAATCACGTTAGTTAAATACTGGTTTGCAACTCCCACAATCTGCACTGTTTTCCCTGAAAGGGGCAAGTTGAGAACTTCTGCAGTTCTCACTGTAGAGCGTGTAGCTCCTGTGTCGACTAAAAATGAGATTTTGTGGCCCATCAGTTTTCCCTTCATGTATGGACCCTTCTGGTCTACTTCTAAGGTAGCTGCTAACACACATTCTTCTTCATCCGAACTCTCACTCACCCAGTCATCATTCGATTCATCCTCACTGTGTAATGGGTATTGATGTATTGTGTTATTACTCGTGTTAAACATTTGACCTGTGCCCTGCTGAGGAAGCATCATCTGCCGCTGCACCAGTGGGGCTAGAGGTATCTGAATTTGTTGTTTAGGTACCATTTGGACTTGGGGTTGCATTTGCTGCGACTGGGGCATCTGCAAAAGTGGCATTTGCATCTGAGGCATAGGCTGAAGACTTTGCACCTGGTTCATATTATTCTGAAATTGACCTCTCATTCTTGGTCCTCTCATGTTTGGGAAAGAATTGATTTAATTTGTCTGTGGAACAACACCTTCCTGTCCTAGCATCGGACACTCCCATTTCAAATGTCTGAGGCCTCCACAAGTGTGACAAGGTAACAACCTTTTCAATCCCTGCACCTCATTCTGAGTGACTACAGTATTCAAATCGGCATCACAGTTCACATTTCCATTTCCACCTCGACCTCTACCTTTCGCCTGATTCTGAAACCACGTTTCCCTGCTGCTGTGGAAAACTCCCTTGCATTCCTGATTGTGCCACTTTAATCTGCATCACCATTGCCTTCTCTTTCAACTTTCTTTGCTTCAATTCAGTCTCGTCACTACAGTACTTGGCATATTGCAATACTTTATCAATCGGCTTCGCTTGCCAACAAATCAAATGACTCTTAGTCATCTGGCTAATTTCAGGTCTTAATCCTTCAACAAACCTGCACACAAAATGAATCATGTCTTTCGGCTCAATTGTTTCTGTACCTCTGTAATGTTTGAATGCATGTAACAATCTCTCATAATATGCATATGTAGACTCCTTTCCTTCTTGTGCTGTCCTGTCTATTCTCTGCCAATCAGTGTTTTGGGGAGAAATTCTCGTTTTCCAAAATTCATCCACCTTATAGTAATATTTAATTACATCAGGAGATGGTGCACCTGTAGCCCGATCTTGTGGAGGTTCTCTTATCAGCCAATCTATGCTTCTTTTGCATTCAACCATAAGTCTGCTTGGGCCACTATTTCTGATAGGGTATTCAAATCCTCCCACAGGCATTTTGCTGCTACCATTCCACTGGTTTCTCTCTCAACCTGGGATAATCATTTATAAATGACAAAATGTCACTTCTGCTCCAAGGGACATGGACAAAATTCCTTCCCGGAATTGCTCTCATTGGTAAAATTTTCACTGGGTTTTCAGTCTGCTGTGCACTGGCAGTCAAATTTGCAGAATCCCTTTTCTTCTTGTCTCGTTTCTTTACCCATCTGCCTTTCCACTTATCTAATGCTCCCTATGTTTGAATGCCCTGAATTAATTCCCTAATGTGAATTTTAATTCCTTGTATTCTCATGTTCTCAATGTCCTTTGAGTCAAATTCTAATCTGTAACTTCTTCACAAATGCTTCGTCTTCTCAATTTCTATGTCATATTTCTTTGCCAGATCTGCTAATTTCTGATATACCAATCCTGTTTTGTTGGTAATTAGCTTGCACAAGTAGCTCAACTCCTCTTCACTGTGTTATTCAATTCTGTTTAAACCGATTGTTCCCTCAATTAATTTGTCTACTTCTAGTCTAAGCCCGGTCAAATTTAGTGGACTTCCTCCATTTGAATCTCCTGGTATACTACTCATCTTCTCTGGCCATTCAGTTAATTGCTGGGCTGTCAAACCTTGTAAAGAGATAATGTTATTACTTACAATGGGTATTTGCTGTAACGTTAGACACAGACTCTCTGGTGTCACCAAGCTTGTGTTAGGACATATGTCAGGTCTCCCCGGATTATTCTGTGGAGTCCTGGGGCATCTCAATTCAATCAATGGACCAGTCACATCAAATGTCGGTTTCACTGGGAGTCATCATCAAATATCAAAGTCAATTAATGGACCTGCCATATATCATATGTCTGTTTCATTGGGGGTCATCATTCCTGTATGTTAATTGGACCTTTCCATTTCTACACTTGAATTCAGAATTTTCTGTTCTGTTTCCCTGTGCTAACAATGGTATAACAGGGGCCAATAGTAACGGGACTGACACAGTGTCTGGACTCGATTGGACGTTTTGATCTCTAGGGTACATTACTCCTGTATTCTGACTTGTTAATGCAGACATCTCTCTCTGTGATCCTGATATAGTGGTGTATCTCGGGATTGTCTGTGCTTGCATCTGAGACATTAAATTAGGGGTAGGCTCCATCTGAATCAGTGTCGGTTTCTGATAAATCTGCCTCATGTAGGCAGCCTGTCCTGTTGGCACCATTAAGCTCGTTGCTGTATTTACAATAGGTATATGTGGATAAATTCTCGGTATGTCAACGTGTTGCATAGGTATCTGTGATGTAGAAGTGGTAGGACCATTGTGGTTAACCTGTATTTGTCTCTGTGGTTTTAATAGCTATTGGAGCTGTAGGGTCTGCATTAGTACTTGGACCTGTCTCATGTGTTGCATATGGTTGGAGACGACTTTTCAATAATTGTAAAATAAACTCAGCGTCATCTGAGTCTTCATCATAAGTCAGAGATTTTAGACTCCTTTAAGTTCTGGTCTCTTACCTCAGAAGGATATGAATCCCACTTTTTGGTACTCATTCTGGCCTTGCTCTCGTTCTCTTTTGTAATTGCAGGAAACATCTTAATTCTCTTTAAAGTCTGAGCTCTCCAAAATTTCTGCTCATTATCCCATCTCGCATCTGCTAAAGTTTTCTCAGATTTTCTCATTCTTCTCTCAAATTTCTGGTGCTGTTACTGTCTGGCCACTAATTCCCAAATAGCTAATGCTTCAAATTGTGCAGGTGTCGGAGGAGGTTTCGAATCATACAGTACTCTCCTCAAATTCTTTAAGATTCTCAAATTAAATGTTCCGTGGGCAGTAAACGCTAAGCTCCCTTCTTTCTCTGTCTCTTTGCACCATTGATTTAGCCAAAGACATGGTGCAGGACCTTGTTCTTTGAATATGATATATGCGGGTGTACCTTCTGGCAGTGTAACTTCCCCTGTTCTAACTGGAATTACAAATCTCCTCTTAGGGCACTATTTAATGCTTTGAAAAATGTCATTTCTGTACTTTATGCTGCCCTTCAGTCAAATCAGGAAGTACATTTAAATCCCAGAATCCTTTTTTGTCTGCCTTCTCAACCAATTACGCTTCACAGTTGTCCACCAATCTGTTTGCCGCCTTTCTCACCAACTAACCTATCCCAGCGCAGCTCTAGTGAAGTCACACTCACACATACAGTGTTATCACGTGTGAAATGCAAATCGGTAATTGGGAAATGGAATCTTAGAATCGTTGATTTCAGTCACAGATTAAATATTTCTTAAATATTCGTAGCACTGTTCTATGACCCCTTGTTTTGTGATCTCTAATACAACCCACAAGACCAATACTGCTGCCACAAATCATTCTGCCAGTGTTTGGCAGCTCGGACATTAGCACCATAAAATTAAAATGTTAATTTTCCAAACCTTAAAATTTGGTTTGCGTCATACATGCAATCCAGAGCCATGCTGGTTCTTCCCTTTCTTCTGTTGCACCACTCCTATTATTAACATGAAACTAAATTGCGAGCAATTGATAAACAAAAGCTTATTATCTCAAAAGAGCCCATATAAAATATCATTACAGAATTTACACTAATGCTTAGTGGCATTTAAGCTCCCGTACTGATTAAAACCACACTAAAGCTGTCTATATAAATATACAGTGCGAACACAGATTTTCTTACCATGACCATTCTTGTTGCTGTTTGAGATGGCTACATGATTGAAGGGAGAGTATATGTAATTACAGTGTTAATTTATATAGGAATGAGTGCTATAACCTTAGGGACAAGTTAGAGTACTAGGTGGGGCTGGGTTATGCTTGGCCTGTATTAATTTCCCTGACTTTATGACATCACACTGCCAGCTGGGTGACACAACCTGAAGTCATGTTGTCCTAGCCAGGTATCTGAAAAAGGGAAGAAGAATTCCTCGTTCACCAGGGCATGCCGGTGTCTCATCTCGCCCAGGGCATCTGGCTCTTAGCGGGTAAGCATACATACCCACCAGGGGGGTTGACTACCAGAAAATTATGCAACTGGTTGGCAGGTACAAAGGGTATTGTAAGGATGTTCTCATCAGGATCTAATCATAATATAAATCAATAGTGCTGGGTGGCTGGAATAACAGAGGGGGTAGAATTTCTAATAAGCGGATGAAAAGTGGAAATTCACCCTGCTTGAAGTCACTGTGTAAAAGAACAGTGCCCCTGTGACGGAATTTCACTATAAATAAAAGTGGTGGGGGCAGGAATCTCCCTGATGAAACTCTCATGTGGGAAAAAATTATTCCTGCGGCCAACCAACCTCCATTCCATAAGCCATGTAGCAGTGGTGTCTAATGTTACAACATAAAAGATAAACTCTCAGGATATCCATTGATTTTATGCATGATTTACATTTTGCCTAAATGTATATACATTTATAATATAGGTATACAGAAAATCTGACTTGGCACTGACTCTCGTGAGAATTTTTTCCTTGATGGTGGTGGGGAAAACACTTTGAAACTACTTAAATGCTGCATGGGGTAATGAATAATGTACAAAATACCATAGCTTTGACACCACTGAAACCAGTAGCTACATGGCATAAGGCACTCGTTATCTTTTCCTTTCTGCAGCAGACTTGGCAGCAGCCCATTCACCAGACACAGGTCCATCAATGTGGACATGAAAGACCAGTGCTGTTTTCTATGACTCTAGCGACAAGCACTGCTATCTGGGATTTTTATCAGTTTGTTTGAGTAGGTACAGGGAATATCACCTTAATGTACAGAGTGGAGATCAGCATGCCGATAACCGTGGGACTATACTGTTTACCCAGCAGGACAGAAAGAGAGGAAGAGACAAGGGCCTTTGAGTAGGTATAATTTGCGGGGTGGAACCGATCTACTCCTATATCACTAACACTGCTATCTAATACTCACAATTAATATCCAGATATCTCGCATAAGAAGGGATCCATTGTTCCTGAAATCCTGAAGAGGGGCATGGGGTCGAAAACGAATGTATTAATGATAATGTTTATGTTAACAGGTAGTTATACTCTGACGCTGGTGCAAGAGGGCGAATTATAAAAGATGCCCCGGGGGAACAGGGGTCGTTTGCACCTGCATTTTGCACTCCAATGGCACTTTGGGTTTGCAAACGGAGCTGCAGATTCAACGTGCAGCCTCTTCTGTAACAGATCACACTGGGGCTAAGCGTGCACCATTGTCATCTCACTGGGACGCTTCCTTATTTCTGTTCCTTTATGTCTGTTCCATATGAAAGTCACAGAACAAGGGGAAAGAAGCCATCATTAGGCTCTGACAGTGCACCATATAGATGTGATGCACAGTCAGAGCACCCCCCTCAACTGTGCCCCTTTGACGGCATTTCCTGCAGACGGTTGCAGTCACTCACTGCACTTGTCTGCAAGGCATCTGTGTCCCCCCCTTTTGAAAGCCAGAGTGGTTGCAGCCTGCACTGTGATACATAGACTGGTGGCTTCCATCAGCTGGTCCGTTCTTTACTAATGCGCTGTTCTCAGAATAGATGTGGTTTTGGGAACAGCGCATTTGCTGTGATATGGCACAGAGTCCCAGAAGTACAGTGTGCATACCTGTAATGAGGCCCCAGGAGTCATTTTGAGAGAAGCAAAGAGCAGCAGAGCTGATCTGCTCACGTAGTGTTGGACGCAGCAGTGCATCAGCTGACAACACTCACCTCGCAAACATATTTAAAGGAAAATTGAAAGAAAATTGTTGCCTCTAGAGATTGAAAAATTACACTGCTCTTAAGGAAACTGTTACCTCATCATGGTTTGTCAGTGTCATTTACCTCAGTTCTTTGTGAAAGAGGAATTGGGATCTTGCTTAAATCACAGCAAAAGTTCTTGTTCTTTCCAGATGGGAGGAAGGTGAGAGATGTGTCAAAACGTTCCTCAACTTATTACCATAGCTTTTTCTAGAGTGCAGCGTTGTTGAACTGTGCCATTCCACAAAAATTGGCACAAAAATTGCCAAATAGTATTCCTCCTTTCCTTGATGGGCACACAATATGAATCTCTCCACATATTTGCATGCAATTGTCTCATCAGTTCCTTTGCCTCTAAGTTGTTTTCCTCTTCCTGTCTTGATTCATGTTCCTCCTAAATATTGCTCTGTGACCTTTCCAGCAAATACAGCACTAACATGGACTGCATAATCAATGTATCTCAAATGTATGCTCAATTGACATAGGTGTTTCTTTAGTAAAGAATTTAGCACAGTTGGCTAATCATGCAAACCTAGTTGTGAAGAATGGCCCTCCACACACCTGCAGTGATCTCTGCAACATATTGTAATGGCCTGCACCTGTTGTACGCAGCTACATCTTGAGGAATACTAAGCTCCATCTGGTTGAAAGTCCTGAATCAGTTTGTGACACAGAAGTTTTGGATCTATTTATGCTTGTATGATGCCCTGTAAGCACCAAAGAACTAGATGAAATGTGAACATATTTTATGGACGACTAAGGGGGGCTTAATTTAGAAACAAGTTTAAGCGTATTTGACAGTAGCTGGCAAGACAAATAGAATGTCTGGAGTTTTCATAACCAAACCATAATCTATTGTTCAGACTGCAAGCTGCCTCTTAGTCTTGGGATGCAATTTTAGTTCTATGTTTACAAGTTTCATTTTTATTTCAGAGCTCTGCAAGCAGAATATTGCTTGCACCACTAATGGCTACCACTCTGTGGTGTCTTCTTCATGTGTTCTTGCATTTGGTCTTGAAGGATCACTGGATCTTTATTGATAGTCCTAAACTCTGAATGGCACTGCATAGGTCCCGTTTCACAGAGCATTTTTCAACAGATATAGGGTTCAATTTGTGTCTTGGTGGAGAAAGAACAATGGCCAAAGAATTCCTTCCCACCAAGACTATGGTCTGCCCAGCCTATTTAAATTTGGGCTGACCATAATTTGACGATGACAGAGACTACCCCATCTCTGCCTTGGTCAAACTATTTAATCCAAATGACGAAGTAAGTACTGTCAGAGGTTTGGCTATATGTCTGCCTGCCTAGTTTTGAAGGTCAGACATTTAGCCACTTTCAATGCTCGTCAGTGTCAAAAAAGACATGTTTATAAGGGGCATTGAAGAGTGATCAATGGAAGGAAACTCCCATGGAGAGGGAAGGGGGGGGATTATATTTTCAAAAAGAAAATCCCCCTTTGGAATTTTCTTTTTGAATATAAAAAAGGTAACTTAGAAGTATGGCTCCATCATGTTTGACTCACCTGTCTGGCAAAGTTACAATGCAGTGGCAGAAACTGCCATGATTCTTGAAATGTCCACTGGGCCAGTAGACATTTCATAATATGGCAGGTGGACATTTAATAATTTGGCAGATAGAATACCCGTGAGGGCCACAAAATAATTTAGTCCGTTGTCCTGGCAGAGGATGGGCTGTCCATCCAAAATTAAACCAGGCCAATAATATTTTTTTTAAATAAGCTAATTTTTGGTATAAAATATTTGTTCAGCTTTATTGGCCGAATTTTCTTTTCTTTCTAATTAAAGAGCAAATTAAACTTTAAAAGCCACAAGAGAAACTATAGCCATCTTTCATGATCGCCTTTTAAAGGAGAAAAATAAAAAAGCCAGGGCAGTAGATAAGGATACCAACCTGACAAGGTTTAACATTGACAACTGAATCATTAAGATAGCTAGAAGCACCACTATCCCATTATATCTTGCACTGGTGGTTACTTCAGTTCTGTTTCTTGTGTTTGGGTCCCTTGCGCTTGGCTTGCTAGTTTTTGGATAATCTAACAGAAATGTATTTTCCAACCTACATTTTTTGTTGGCTTCACTTGATGCCTCTGGGGACAGGAGTGGATATACAACATTTGGGAACCAGATTTGTTTGCGATTTCTCACCTCTTTTGTCTTAACTCTGCCTTTCGCTGTTTTTAAAGTGGCTCTTCATTGTGAAACAATAAGCTAAAAGGGATGCAGATACACTGCCTATTGTCTATATTACAGACTGTCACACCATAGAGGAAAATACTTTTGCTGAAAATGTCTTATAGGAAGTTGATGAACAAAGAGAAAATCCATCTTCCTAATAAGCAGAAGAAGCCAGAAAATGTCAGGCAATCAGAAAACGTTTAAAGTATGGTTGGCCAAGTATGAACCAAGGATAACATTGGTTTGTTGGTGAGCATGAAACAAAGAACCAAGCTGGAAACAGCTGTTAAAAGTAACACATGAGATGTGAGTGATATTACCGAAATAGAGATATAACCAGTGAAATTGAATCATGTGAAAAAGGGGAGGCCTTTTAACAACAGTAGCAAACGAATGCTTTGTGTTTACCAGTGTAATGTGTTTTATAAATCTGTCATTCACTGGCTCACTCACCCAAGAAGGTTGCAGCCAAATTTTGTAAATTATGACCTACACTTGGTGGGTACTTTTAGATGTATGGTGGGTCCTAAATTGTCGAGTTGAAAGGGTGCTTTTTACAATCTTACAAGAATGCCCTACGCAAACATCACCAACTGGTCCGCACCACCAAAAGGACCCACTTCAAAAACCGCATCCACGCCAACGCTCACAACAGTAAAGAGCTCTTTGGCATTGTCAATGAGCTCTCCACCCCCAGGTCCTGCTCCAACGAACCCCCGCCATCACAGGAGTTCTGCAACTCACTTGCAACCCACTTCCGTTGAAAGATAGAAGAAATCCACAATAGCTTCAAACCCCAGACCCACCAGCTGACTTCAAACACCCAAGAACCCAACGCTCCAAGCAACACCCACCTCCTCAACACCTGGACCCCCGTCAACACAGAGGACACTGCCACCACCATGGCATCCATCCACTCCGGATCACCATCGGACCTCTGCCCACAACATATCTTCAATAAGGAAAACATCATCATCGCCCCCCACCTCTGCAAATCCATCAACAGCTCCTTCGAGTCAGCCACCTTCCCAGAAAGATGGAAGCACGCAGAAATCAACACCCTGCTAAAGAAACCAAAGGCAGATCCAGATGACCCCAAGAACTACCGGCCGATCTCCCTCCTCCCCTTCCCAGCCAAGGTCATCGAAAAAATTGTAAACAGCCAACTATCCCGGTTCCTGGAAGACAGTAAGGTACTCGACACCCCCAATCCGGATTCCGCAGAAACCACAGCACTGAGACTGCACTCATTGCTGCCACAGACGAGATTAAGACCATGCTCGACGAAGGAGAAACAGCAGCACTCATCCTCCTGGACCTCTCCGCAGCTTTCGACACGGTATGTCATCACACTCTCCGCACACGCCTCCACAATGCTGGAATCCGCGACAAGGCACTCGACTGGATCTCGTCCTTTCTCTCAGGCAGAACCCAGAGAGTCCGCCTCCCACCATTCCTGTCAGAAGCCTCCAGAATCAACTGTGGCGTTCCCCAAGGATCTTCGCTCAGCCCCACGCTCTTCAACGTTTACATGGCCCCCCTCGCCAACATCGCACGAACCCACCACATCAACATAGTTTCCTACGCAGACGACACTCAGCTCATCCTCTCCCTCACAAAAGACCCTACAACTGCAAAGAACAACCTCCACAACAGACTTCACGCCATCGCCAGCTGGATGGAATCAAGCCACCTCAAGTTAAACACAGACAAGACAGAAATCCTCATCTTTGGCACCAACCCTTCAACTTGGAATGACTCCTGGTGGCCCACCTCCCTAGGAACAGCGCCCTCACCCACCACCCACGCACGCAACCTAGGCTTCATCTTGGACTCCACACTCAGCATGACTCAGCAGGTCAATGCCATCTCCTCTTCCTGCTACAACACTCTCCGCATGCTCGGCAAAATCTTCAAGTGGATTCCCGTCGAAACCAGGAAAACTGTCACCCACGCCCTGGTCAGCAGCCGATTGGACTACGGAAACACCCTATATGCAGGAATAACAACCAAACTCCTAACAAAACTGCAAAGAATCCAAAACGCATCCGCCCGCCTCATTCTGGACATCCCACGCTGTGACCACATTTCCCCCCCCACCTCAGAGACCTTCACTGGCTACCAGTATCAAAGAGGATCACCTTCAAACTCCTCATCCACACACACAAGGCCCTCCACAACACAGGCCCAGCCTACCTCAACGACAGACTCACCTTCCACACCCCCACCCGCAATCTTCGCTCCGCCAGCCTCGCCCTCGCCTCCATCCCCCGCACCACCGCCGGAGGAAGATCCTTCTCTCACCTAGCCGCCAAGACCTGGAACTCCCTACTGCTCCACCTTCGCCAGACCCAAGACCTCTTGACATTCAGGAAAGCCTCAAGACATGGCTCTACGACCAGTAGCTCCACCCCAGCACTGTGAGACCCTAACGGGTGATTAGTGCGCTCTATAAATCCTTGATTGATTGATTGAACACCAGGAACAATGCTAACTAATTTTGATAGCTCAACAGTCAGTGGCCTTTTTCAAAGTTTGGGGAAGAATAATTCAGAGAAAGTAAGTGACTATGGGAATTCCTAATGAGCACTGTTCATGTTTCACATTTCTGATATCGAAGGAATTAATCATTTCTATGTGCTTCTAATTGTCTAGACTGAGAGCTTCACTGAGAAGCCAGCAGTCTGTGATAAAAACAAGTGCAAACCGGAAAATGCATTTGTAATACTGCAAAACAAGTATTGAAATTGTTGGTAGTTGTTTCGCATTATTAACCGAACAACAGATGAAGATCAAAAATGTAAAGAATGTGTGGTGTGAATGTTATTTATACCTGCAATTGTTTTGGCCTAATTGTAGTACTGCGCAATAAGTGACTGTGCAAGTGTGCGATATCCTGTATATTTTTTGTATTTGATACACTCAAATGCTCCTGCAAAAGGCAGAGAGTAGTGTTCAAGCCACTTGACCCTTGTATTTCTCACAAGTGAAGTGATGAGAACATGATTTTTGAACATTTTCTGAAATGCTTCATTTTAGTACTTAGAGTGAGGGTTGTTGACTATCATTACATTTGTATTAATAATCTTTGAATACTTAGTATCATCCTTAGCCCATCTCGTTTGTATACAAGAAAACTGATGTTCATGGCAGTGACAGAACTTCAGTTTGATTAAATTATTTTGTGACCAGAAATATATTAACATTCCTGCAATAAATTCATAAACCAGGGCCATGTACAGGCAGTTTTTTTTAGTCATAGCAAAAGATTACTTCTTTACAGTAACAATTATATTTCGCCTTTAAAATTATTCTCAAAACCAAATTTGGATAATACCAGACTTGAATGCGACAAACAAACTTGATCAGAAGCTTTTTCAGTGTTAATTCTCACTGCAGCCACCTATTCAACACATTTCCCATTTAATTCTACAATATTCAAAACATCCATAATTTTGTTGCACTATCTTGCTGTACATAAATCCAGAATGTAATGTACCCTTTAATGTATTGCATACAAGCTTCAAATTGAGAACCTACATTTTTCGCCAAAAAGTTTAATTCAGCAGTTAGGAAAGTTATGTGCCTTTTGTTAATATATTTAGCCATATTTTTGCAAAGTGTATTAATCTGTTATACATGCTAACCGGATAGGTCTCTTTTCAGAATATCTTGTTCAGTTTCGAGTGTAGTAATTGAGATTAAAACATATAAAATCTTCCAGCCAAGAAGATTAATCATCTTGTCTAAGTAATCTTACCATTGTTACTTGCAAGATTGATTTCTGCACTTCAGCGACCTGAACACAGTGGCATCAGTTATATCCAAATGATCTCCTCAAATTTTGGGAATTCAGATTTCACAAAAATGATCTTTCTTACTTGCCTGTGTCCACTTTTCCTGTCTACAAGGTTAAGTGTAGTAAGATACACATATTTGTTTTCTATGTTTTTAGCACCTCATGCCACAGTTCTAGTTTCTGTAATCTGGTTCCTAAAGTGTACCATTTTGAATATTTGTTGTATGAAAGTTTCTTTCTACTTGTTCGTCTAAGTGAAATCTGTTTTCTTATAGTCTAGCAATGATAAGGGGTGATAAGAATTTCATGAATAAGCTAGGTCTGTTTCTTTATACTTTTGGTCTGTTTTAACTACCTCAAGTACAGAGTCATTTCAGGAGATACAAATCTACTACTCAGTTGTATTTATTTACTAAAATAATGTTCTTAACTGAGCCCACAGCATTGCTTTTCACAATATTTGATGTTTTTCTTATGCCATATTCATTGCAAAAAATTATTTAATATATTATTTTTTTGTATTTATGGATCCTTTACATGGGTGATAAAAATAAGTATGCCTCAATCTTTCTCTTTCTGCCTGTATGAATGGAAGATTTGGTTTTCAGATATTAAGAGGTATGCTGCAAGTAAATTGAGAAATCATAGGGCTTTATTCTGGAAAACCAAAGTGATTACACTTACCAATAATATGCTGTACTGGTATTTTCATGATAACACAAGGTTGGCAACATAACAAAATTATGGATTTTAGTTTGATAACACAAGGTTGGCAACATAACAAAATTATGGATTTTAGTTTTTTAAAGTATACGTATAAACTGCAAAAGGTGCAACATAATCATCCACGTAGATAGAGCAGATACACAGCTTTGTGAACTGTAAGCAAGATTGTCTTCAATAAATGAAATGGAATTCTGATTAAAATCAGTAAAATCAATTTTCAGTATCTGTTCAGTATACACTTACTTATGATAACAATACTGCTATGGGTAAATTGCATAAGTGTAGGGTTTGGTGAATAAACAATGTAGGGCCTCACATTAATGTGCAAATGAGGGAAAGATTGTGCAGAGAGACATTTAGGCTAAATATGATCTCAGTCTAAGATTCATACAAGAGAAAGTGCTTTGTTTTATTAATTGGACACCAATACAAAATAGTGCTGTTAAATTTGTCTTTTTCTTTATTTTAAATGTGTTATTGAGACATGATATTACAAAACCAAACTAGAAGCAAAGATTCAAAGTAGGTAGAGAAACAAGACATACTGTAAGGGCTTCACCATAAAGATACCCCTCATTATGTCTCCATATTGTTCTCAATCCGGAAGAGGCCAAAAATTGTTTCATTACATTCACAGAATCATGAACTTAGGACTTACGGAGAAAACAGTGATATGAAACATGTAATTCTGGGTATTTTATTTGCTCATTGTAATTTGGGATATTGCGCTCTTGGCTCTCATTTCTGAATGTTGCTGGAACTACAAACTGGATTATTTTATGTTCATGCTGTTGTAAAATAAACTATTTTGTAATAAAGGGTTGAACTGTTGAATGAATTGTTGCAGTTAAAGTTGATCAGACACCCTTATGTTTGCTGCCTCATTATTTTACTGCATATAGTGGGTTCAGCTATGGTCACAAATTGTGGGTGGTGAACCTTAGTTGTAATGAATAAACAGATTCTAAGAAAATGCAAATCCGATGTTTTGTTTTCAGCTGAGAAGTGGTTTTCAGGGATGTCTGTGCTGTATAGTATTGGACAAATGTACCTCAACAAATTTGACTTGTTCATAAAATATCAAGGCAGTTAGTATCATCTTAATGAGCTTTGTGATTAGTTTTCAAAAATCCTTTGCTTTGTAATTGGGGGTATGTAAACTTTGATCACGTTATTACATTACATTAGGGCCAATATACAGCTATTTATTAGTATTATGATATGATACCTGATATTCTGATGGTTCATCAATGTTATTAACTATGAATATTCTGATTTGTCTTTATTGATATCGCCATGGATGGAATGTTGCTGCAATAACGTATTACAAATTTAAAATCAGAATAGACTTTTGAGCTGGTTGTGTGGATTTCTTGTTATTTTAATTCTGGGAAATCCAGCTTTTCTGCAAGGTCACCCCAGATATTTGACCTTTGATGGATCCTCCAGTTTGCTGGTTTTAGAGTTCCTTGCACTTTATCTCTGCCTACTAGTAGTAACATGAATTTGCCCCCTTTTTAAACATGGTTAAATTAGGGTATTCTTAGTGTATATATAAATTGCCTATAAGCCCCTAGTATATCTTGGAAAGTGTACTCGGGCCTGAAAATTAAATGGCACTAGTGGACTGCAGCATGTATTGTGTCATCCACTATAATGACAGTGAAAACATGGCTTCAGGTTTACCACTGTAGCCTGACTATAAGAACCTTCCTTTTAAATATTAAATAATGTCACACCTGTGTAGGACTTGTAGGCTAGAATGCCTTACAGTGACTAACACCCAAAAGCTTTTTTCACTATGGTCTGTCCTACGAAGAAAACCAGAATATATTTCAAAGTTCTAATATGTATCTAGGGAATTGTATCATCTAGAAAAATTATTAAACAACTATTTTTAATAGTTATTAAAATCAAATTTATTAGTGAAATAGGATGTGCATAAATATTATGGAAAAGTAACTTTTAGAAAGTTACCTTTTCCTAGCATAAAATTCCTGAAGGTTAATTTGTATTGGCTCTCTAACATCTCCCAGACAATAATTAGTCCTGAAGAGTGTTAAATGCCCCAGGAGCAAACAATAGCTGATCTGAATGGGCAGAGGATACACATTGTGGAAGGTGTGGGCATTATTTTTGACACTACAGTGTCCAACTCTGCTTGAATGTCAAAACCTGCTTGACAGATCTGCTGGGTTTACACGTAACTCTGGGGGCACACTTGAAAGGAGTCAGAACAAAATGGCAAGGCAATTCTTGGGGATCTGCTTTCTGGTTGAGTCTGCTTTTGTCCCAACAGACCTCTGTCTCTGGGTTTGTTATAGACATAGTGACAGCCTCAAACTGTTGTTTACTGTTAGATATGAGAGGACACCTTGGTACACTCCCCACACATACACCGCGTTCCTCAGAACCCAAGTGTATTGTGGTCCAAGACCTTTGCCATCTTGAAAATGCCCAAAGAGGATGGCGTGGGAACTTTCTCACATGGTGTGGGGGTCCTTTTGCAGTATTCACTGGCCGTTACAGCCAGGTTTTACCTGGGAGGGGCAGACAATGAAAACTAGCATGTGGTTGCCCGCTTTACATAGGAGAGCTGAACAAATGGCCAAACCTCTGATGACCCTTACTCCTTTGGGCCGTTCAAGGTGCATGTCGGCAGCTGAGATGGAGTAGTCTCTACTGTGAGCATGCTGAAGCTCCACCCAGCTCTGAATACGGTGGGCCGAACTTTGCTTTGGTGGTGATAGTAAGATAAGATAAAGATGGTCTCTGCGCCTTGCTAATCTTGGCGCAGATTTGAAACTCTATCTCCACCCACAGGGGTCTTTGTCTCGAACTGAGTCTGAAATTGAAAATTTGTTAGCATTTCATTGTCAGTGAAGCAGATATTCCGCCACAGTAATGAAAGAGAAGAGTGGAGTGCAAACCCTGAATGTTTATTAACAGATTAGTAAAATTACTTCTCAAATCAAATCATTCAAGTGAAATTGATATACTCCTGGACACAGCATACATGAGTATAATCCAAGCAGTCCAATTGATAATACAGAGATTTAGTATATTAAAAGCAACATATGCAAAGCAAAACAAGGACTAATTTCTATAAAGGACCATCCATATTCTAAGCTGACATTGTGGGTAGGTTGGGGAAAGTAGTTGGTATCAGCAAATATGGAATCAAAAGAGGAACCAGATGAAGGTTCCAATTAGAATCAGAAGAAAGGCACTAGCTCTCAAGATTATCTCTGCAAGCAGGAAAATAAGGAGCATTGGCCTCAGGAGATGAAAGAAGACATCCGCCTGGAAAGGTAAACAGGGACAAGTAATCTAACCATCAACCAAGCTTTGCACAGTTTAAATACAACATTGCCTCCAAACGATACAGTCTTCTGGTTTCCCACCAGGCGATGACCACGTCACAGCCCAGTTTTCTCTCTGTACCTGGTGTCAGCCTTCTTCTCAAGGAATACTACAATGCCAGCTCTTTCTTCCTCTGCGGCCTTGACAGTATCGCTGAAGAGTATCGCCTCCTCAGCTCTCTTGTCCACTTCAGGTGTTGAAGTTTTGATCCAAACCAACTAATCACTATCCTACGGTCTTCAAAATGTAAACTAGTAAAGAATAGTATTTAAATGAGCACAATGTGACTTTGACATCTGAAACAGAAAAATATTATAAACAGCAAGCAGAAATACAATGTTTATTTCATATTGGAGTGAAGCACCTAAGCCCACTCATTCTAACGAACTAAATGCATGTTGGCTACCTAAAGTTAAATGCATTGTTCCTCTGCTAAATCTAAATATAAACAATGTGAAACTAGCAAATGAGAACATTTGAGTACATAATGAATAAATCAGGAAAATCATGTAAACTAAACTTAATGTGGATTGTAGAATTAATATATTATTTAAGCACAGTTAATCTAAATCAATTTTGTGACAGACTGCCAAGTTAAAATCAGGCACTAAATCAGAAGGTAAATTCTTTGACCAGGACAAACCTGCTTGGTATATTCAACCTGCATGCCATCGCGGTCAGACTCAAATTGAGCCTTTATCCCGATCTACGGTGACCATTGACTGTCATTGAGGTTTTTTGCTTTTTTGGGGCTTTTTCTACTTAAAACTTTCTAAATTCCTATCTCTGGTTCTCTTTGTCAGATTTCTGTCATTTTGTTTATCAACTTTTACTTTATTTTTTTAATTTGGTTTGGGATGTCATGTTTTGCATTTCAACTGTTATTATTGTTTTGGTACTGCCTAAACCCTTTACACCATAGCTAATTGGAGGTTGAGCTCAGATTCATTTACTTTGAGGGTTCACCCTTACGGGTTGTGATTGTTCCTTGAGGTGGGTAGTCTTCCACCCAAAATTATAATCTGATTTCTCACGTTCATATTTAAAGCAGAGTATTCTGTTCTTTTAAAATGAGAACTTAATTAAAGTTTCCATGATTTAAACCAGACTCTTGTAGGTACCAGCATAAAGTCATGTCCAAGATATGTCAGCCTTTCAGATTATTGGAATGTGAGATGGCTGCTGACAGGTCCTGAGCTGCCAATTGACAGGTCTGCTGCCAGTCACTAACATGCTGCAGCCTGTAGCATAAATTCAACACTACTTCATAAGCTTTAACATAATAAAAAAAAAAAATTGAAATGGGCTCTCAGTACCAACTTTGTTAGTCCAGTTACAAGTGGTTGCGCAGCTGGACAAGAGGAGTTTTACTGGACTGACAGAGACCAGAATGTCAGGTTTTATGGCTGCATGCTAGAACTGTGTCATAGGAAAGACGTGACAGTGAAATACCTTTACAGAGAATCCCTTACAGCAACCCCCCCTCAACAGTAAATGTCCTACTTTGTAAATGTTCTTTTGCAGCCTCCGCTCTCACCAAAACTAATCTTAACCCAGACCCCTAACAAAGCCTGACTACCAACCCCTAACCTAGCCTAACTACCAAACATAGGGGGTTATTCTAACTTTGGAGGAGGTGTTAATCCGTTCCAAAAGTGACGGAAAAGTGACGGATTTACCACCAGCCGTATTACGAGTCCATTATATCCTATGGAACTCGTAATACGGCTGGTGGTATATCCGTCACTTTACCGTCACTTTTGGGACGGATTAACACTCCTCCAAAGTTAGAATAACCCCCATAGTTCCTTCATTACCTTAAATATAATCTTCTACCAACACCTAAACCTGAACCTAACCCTTGCCCTAATCCTCAACCTGACCGTGGCCCCAACGGTTATTCTTTAGAGAATCATATAAATAACACCCTAAAATTAATCAGTAGATTAGCCCTGCCTCTGACCGTACATCTCCCCCTGACTCTTAACCTGAACCTAACCATAGTTGCCTCATTAACATAACTTAATTTTAACCATGAGCATAAATTCAAAACTTTAACACTGTATCCATCCATATATTTTATTATATAGGCTTAAAGAGATCGGTAGACATAAGGAGTGGCTTGTGTTGTGATTGAAATTGATAAAGGCAATTGGAACATAATTTGTTGTTAGGGAAGTCTCTTGGGAATTCAGGCCCTTCCCCATGCCAAGTCCTAATCTCTGAGGAATTGAGTTATTGTCTCAATTATCCATCAGTCTCACCTCAGCTTTGGTCCAAGGGGACCATATGCTCCATCTTTAATAAAAAGTTATCTGCATCCTTTTCAGTAGATTCATAGTGCTTACATTTCTACCTACACCTGAGAGTTGCTAGTCAATGGTGTGTTCAAATTATCTGCAATCATTGCAGCCAGATGGTGGGTGGGTGGGATGAACAAACTAGGGCAGATTCAGACGTAAGCCATGAGGTGAAACAGTGACAACCTCAGCATGCTGTTCATTTCCATTCCAGGTGATGACATGGCAGCAAGAAGAGGCCTAGGCTGACCTTTTCATCATCATTGCTCCTCCTAAAGGCCAAGGGAATGGCTGCGCCCGAGCAAGAAGCCAGCATCTTCCAAGCAAGTCAGGCATCAAGAGAGATCCAACCATCACAGGATTTAGGCGCTGTAGGCAACGGGTATCCTCATGCTGAGGTAAGCTCTATGAGGCCTAGAAGCACCTTGCACATCTCTGGGGGCAGATATTTTATGCCAGTTCTGTCTCTAGACCTCAGTTATGTGATTTATTACTCAGGGTGTGTCCTTCTGTTTTCCAGCTGTTTTGTACTTATCTAGCACTTTAAATCAGGATTCTTCTCTAGTGACTATGGTTCTTATGTTCCTATAGACTTTTACCTGTCAACTGTTGGATCTTTCTGTTGTTTGTGGCAGCATTGGAATTTGCATGAAAGAAGTTTAAAGAAAATGCAGCCAAGGGAAGCTAGCCACACTGCTCACATGCATCGCTTGCATTCGATTAACCAGTACATGTGCGCATCACAATGGAATTCAGAGCATATAAACAGCTCACCAGGAATGGCAACAGTCCTGCAGGTTTCAAGCTTTATAGGAGCCCCAGAAGAGTTGATCTGAATAATATGAGCGGAAGAGTGGGGAATCATAAGAAGGGGACAATGGAAAGCCTAGAATGTTTGGGAGGAGGGGCAGGGTTCTAGCTTTTATTCCTATTGAAAAAAGGCTTGGAGGTTTCTCTCATACCTATTTTAGGCGTTTTAAGAGCCTAGGAGTCAAACTCACCAAACATCGAGAGTATTGACACTGAAGGAATAAGAGGCAGCTTTAGATTCGCAGTGAGGGCCTTAGGAGTATTGCCCATTCCTTAATCAGTATGTCATCCAGATTGAGAGAGTTGTGTTATGTCATGTTATGAGTATTTGTTCAGCACACTGTCACCTGTAAGGGAATCCTGGTGCTAACAAGGTGAGTCTGCCTAGCTTTGCCTTGAACTAAGGGTATTCGTAGTGCAATGTTTTCAGCTTCTTGCAGATCTCAGGAAGAAGGAAGGGGGCTCTGATTTGTAGTGGGAGGGCGTTCAACGCTTAGAAGTGATGCACAAGAAGGCCCAGCCTTCAGCATTGTTTCTGTGGATGTGTGAGGATTTTTGCTGTATTGTATGGTGGTACGGCGCTCATGAAACCAGCTTGGGTCCAGTCAGGCTTGTTTGTTAAACCTTAGCTTAATCATGGGTAGCTGTGGCTTGAAGCAGTCAGGCTTAAACAAAGGAACAAGTGTAATGCTTTTAGAAGTGCCAAAGCAACAAAATAGGAAAAGCCATGCAACATGAAAGAATATCGACACCAAGTTATAAACATCAATTTTAATTTTATGAATTTTTCAACACCAAAACTAACAAAATCCACCAGAGGTTTCTGGAAATGCATATTTTCAAGTAAAACTTAAATCTGAGCTTTTCACTCGAAAATGTGAACAGGTATCTGCAAAGTTTTGAATCTTTTAAACAGTTATTTTTGGGCTACACCGGCACACTTGAAGTGACCAGATACAGATGTTTGAGTGTTGGGACTTGGTCGTCGGGGCTGCACATTAGCAGTCAATGGCAATCAAGTGATTGTGGCTACTGAATGGCCTGAACATGCTGCTTCAACTTTTCCACGACACAGGCACCACAGACACCTTGTTCAGTGGCAGGCCTCTATTGTTCTTCCTCCTGGGACTCATTCACACTTCTCCCCAGGAGGCCAGAAGGCTATCTTGTGGCTGTCATCTGGGCGAAGCACCTGAAAACTTAGGCAAAGTTGCATTTACTCAAAAGTCACTTTGCCACTGCTAACCAGTGCTAAAGTGCTTGTGCTCTCTTCTCTAAATATGATAGAATTGGTGTACATACAATTGGCATATGTAATTTACTTATACGTCCCATGTAAAGTGGGAGTACCTCTACCCAGGGCCTGTAAATTAAACGCTTCTAGTGGGTCTGCAGCACTTACTGTGCTACCCACTTAAGTGGCCCTTTAAACACGTATCAGGCCTGCCATTGCAGTCTGTATGTGCAGATTTATACTGCCATGTTGAACTGGCAAAACAAACTTTTGCGAGGCCAAAACCTTCCCTTTTAGTACCCTAAGGTAGGTCCTGGGCAGTCCAAAGGGCAGGGTGCAGCACATTTAAAAAGTGGGACATGTACTTGTTAGCTTTACATGTCCTGATATTGAAAAGCTCTTAAATTATGTTTCTACTGCTGCAAGGCCTACTTCTGCCTCAGGCTAACATTGCAGTTACCTTATTACATTTAATAAGTGATGATTTCTAAATGGGAGCAGGTAACCAGTTAACGTTTGGCATCCTTAGAATTGTAGTGAAAAATACTCTATCATGGTGAAATCAAATTTTACATTAGTATTAAAAATGTTACTTCTAGAAAGTTGGCATTTTTCTCTCTAAGCGATTTAGTGCCTGTAGCCAGTCGCTTGGTCACATGACTGGATGTAGCTGACATTTGGGCTTTGTGTATTCCTCCTAGACAGCCACACAATAGAGAGCCTAGGTGTGCCTGGATGGGCTATCACTGGCAGGGTGGGAGGGCTGATCGGGGGACAGCCCTACTTACACTTGAATAGACTGTTTGCTGCCTCCATGCAAAGGGCTGCATATCCCATCCAGTTAGTTTGGAGCAATGGCAGGGAGGGCAGAGATCCTGTGCACTTCAGAGAGAATTCCTAGAAGTTTCTCTCACCTTCCAGAGCAAGGGCACTAGGTATAAATATTGGACACCAGACACCATCTCTTCATTACACTTCTTGACCTGTGGATACTCTGCAAGGAAGAAGAACAGCTGTGCTGCTGCAAGCACTGCCACTCTCCTGGACTACTGCTCTGAAGGACTGCTGCCCTGCTGTGCTGACATGCTGCCTGCTGCCCTCTTGACTTTGCAAGAAGGATAGGACCTGCAGTTGAAACCAGGACCCCTGAGCGACTTCAAAGGTTAGTTGGCTGGCCTCCTGACTATAGCCTCAGGGACAGAAGGCTTCCACAACCTATTGTCTTTGAGTCCTACGCTGCCAAGTGATGCCACCCCAGTCCTGGACCCTTGAAAGTGGGTCTGAAGGTGCTCTGCCAGCCCATCTGTGGACCCAGCAGAACCAACGTTTTGCCTTTGCCGCACAGTGCAAGCCCAAGCAGAACTGATGCATCGCCTTGCCTGCGAGAATTATCCCAATACAAGGACTCTACATCGATCTCCCAGCCCACATTGGAACTGCCGATGTTCAAAGCTTCCCCAGCGCAAGTCCTCTCTTTGCAAATCTCTTGTCAACAGCAGCCTCCATGACAAATCAGGCTCTTGCATCACAGCTCCTTGGAACCAACGCATTGCCTCAACTGCGCAACATATCCTCGAATCCTCGATGCCAGACTTCACATCGCAAGCGCTCACCGATGGAATCCTCAACGACGAAGCAGGATCTCTGAATCACAGCTCCGCAGCACCATTCCACAGTAAAAATTACAAATTGGGGTTTTTGCTGTTAGGATATAAAAATATGTGTCCTGCGTTTTAATACACAGCACCCTGCCTTAGAACTTGATAGGCCTGCTGTAAGGGTGACTTATTATATCAAACTAGGAGGTTTGGGCTTTGTCATTAGTTTAAATGGCAAAGCTGATTTGGCAGTTTAAAACTGTTCTGCCAGTCTGGAGTGGCAGGCTGGGCAATTATGTTTTCACGTTGTCACATCCAGGGTGGCACAGTCAGTGCTGCAGCCCTGGTGGGACACTTCAGCTTACAGACCAAGGGTACCTCAGTTACATATACTATGGACCTATAATTAAAGAAAGTTATGGCAATTGGGTTTGAGTATTGTCAATCTAACATTATACTTTTAATGGTCAAACCACTGGCTCTGAGATCTGGTTACCAGGCCTTACTGCACACTCAGAGTCGAAAAACCAGCAGCATCAGTCCAGAAACTTTGGGGTGATCATGCAAAAAGAGGCATTTCCTTATGTAGGATGTATGTGAGTAGGAGCACGGCAGAACGCAGGTGTCTGGGCTGTTGATGGAAGAAAATACAATTGTTTAGGAGGATGGGCCTATGTTGTGTACTCCCTTGGGTGTGTGAGTCAGGAGTTTAAACTCAGCTTGTTTGTGTATTGGGAGACAGTGGAGTTCCCTAAGCTGTGGTGTGATGTGTGTTATGCATGGAAGGTTGAGAAAGTCTGGCTTCCAGGTTTATAGTGGTTTTTATTCTTCTGGTGAGTTGCTTGGTGTTTCCTGGATAGAGGATGTCCCCGTAGTCCAGCTTGCTTGTGACGAGGGTGTGAGTGACATTTTTTCTGGTGTTGCTTGGGACACATTTGAAGATCTTACTCAGCATCTTCAGGGTGTGGAAGCAAGATGCAGTGACCGCATTGACTTGAGCAGTCATGTCCAGCCTGCTGTCAATGATGATCTGGAGATTCCTGATGTGGTGGCTGTGGGTTGCTGTGGGACCAAAGTCGGTTAATCACCATGTGGAGTCCTATGGCCTGGCGTTTTTTCTGAATATCACTACACCTTCTTGTCAATGTTGACCTTGAAACAGTTGCTCTTCAGCCAGTGGCGACTTTAAGAAGCAGGCGGTAAACTTGTTCCTTGTGTTGAGGGTCTTGTCCAAGAGGGAGAATCTGAGCTTTGTGTTGTCAGAGTAGGAAAGGTTGCTGATGTAATGTGCGCGGATGATGTTGGCCAGAGGGGTCATATAGGCGTGGAAAAGGGTCAGGCTGACAAACAAACCTTGAGGTACCCCGCAGATAAATATGTGGGATTCCGAGGAGTATGGTGCAAGGCTGACAGCTTGAGTTATGTCCATCAAGAAAGAGGATGTCCTTGGATTCCAATTTCGTGCAGGTGTCTGATTAGGACGAGGTGTGAAACCACATTGAAAGCTGCATAGAAGTCCATAAGAATGAAGGCCATCATATCTTCTCTGTCTAGGATCATGTGAATGTCATCTGTTTCTGTACTGTGGTTGGGCCTGAAGCCAGACTTCTTGGCATTGAAGAGCTGTAGCGGGTGAGGTGCTTGGTGAGGCCTCTGTTATGGAGTTTCTCTTGAGCCTTTGCAGGGTACGGTAGGAGGGAGGCCAGTCTGTCAAACAAGGCTGGGTCTGCAGAGAGTTTCTTGAGCAGAGGGGTGATTGTAGCTTATTGCTTGTATCCGGGAAGGTGGCTGAGTCAGTGGACATATTCAGAACGGGAATGAGAGCTTCGCTAATCGGTGTGACACCTTTGGTGAAAATGTTGTGGGGGCAGGGTTTGGATGGGGCCCCAGAGTAGATGGACTTCATGGACTTTATGATTTCAGCAATCTCATTTGTAGTGATGGCGGACAGGGTTTGGATGGGGCCCCAGAGTAGATGGACTTCATGGACTTTATGATGGCAGCAATCTCATTTGTAGTGTGGACAATGTGGTCAGGGGCGTTTTTTGACCGAGATGGGCAGAAGACTAGTGACGTTGACAAGGTCTTGTTGCGAGTCAGATTTGCAGTATATGGATGTTATCTTGTTCCAGAAGAATTCTGAAACCTTGTTGCAGAGGTCTTGCGAGGTGGGATATTAGAGGTGGCTTCAGGCGTAGTCAATTCTGTGGCCAAGGAGAAGATTTCCTTGCTGCTTTTTGTGCCAGTGTCAGTGCGATCTGCAAATGCTGCGTGCTTGATGTTCCGGATGTGTTGGTGGATTCATCTCAGGGCTGATTTGAAGATGTCCTTGTCTGTTGTTTCTTGGCTCATTCTACATTTGCACTCCGGTTGCTTGCAGTGGCATTTTGTCTGCCAGAGGTCTTGTGTATACCAGATGGCTTGTGGTCATTCTCTTGCTGATTTGCTGTGCTTGAAGGGGGATAGGGTGTGCGGTGATCCAGCTGTTGAAGTTCACAATGGCTTTCAGCAGGGTGGTGGTGTACTTAGGTCAGTGCCTAAAGAAAGCAGACACCCAGTCCTCCTCAGGGATGTTCCTCCAGCTTCGGTAGCCAGGCCTCGTAGTGGTTGGTCTTTGGTGGTGTGTTGCGGGGTTGCTGAAACTGACAAGGCTGTGGTCTGTTCATGTGATTAGTGTTGATTTGTTGACAGTGATGTTGTCGAGGAAGGGCCCAAGAAATGTCTGGTGGCGTGGGTGGGTCCAGTGAGGTGTTGGGTGTGAGATGTGCTCTTTTAAGCTCAGACTAGTTAAAGTGTGTCTTGGTTCACTCTGGAGATTTAAAGTGTATGAAGTTATTTAATATAATTGTATGCTGTATTGTGCTGTTGTTTATTGTTCGATTATGGTGTGATATGCAATACCTTTGTGAAATAGCACATTACAGTACTGCCAGAAGCTATACCATCATATGCTGTGCTATACCATGCTATGCTATGCTATTGTACCAAATAATGTGTTATGCTAGGCAGTACTGTACCACATCTTACAATGGGATGTTATGTATGCCATTTTATGTTTTAATGCAATTCTTTGATGATGTCATGTTATATTGTGCCATGCTATGATGTTATATCATATTATTCTCTCCTAATCTGTGCATGTGATGCTGTATTGTGCTATGCCACACCATGCTATTGAGGATTCATAAGAGCAAACATATCTACTTGCAGTGACCACGGACTGCATGCTGCTGGTTTCAGTGCTCACCAGATTACAGATGATCTAAAACCTCATGCTGACCATCATTCTGAAAGAAAAACAATCTTCCTTGGGCCGTAGTGGGAGGGTATCATTGAACTTCTCTAACTTGACGCAATAGCTCCTGACATACTTGCACAATATAGGTCTTAGTAAATAGACATGGTATTATACATTTTATTCTCAAACCTGTCTTCTTCCATTTCCAGAGTTCCCAGGGCTCATTTAGAATATAACTAGGTATAAAAGCAAATAAAGCTGTCCTTAGCTGACAGATGGTAGGCAATAGTGATACTTAGTAAAGAGTTAAGGAATGGCAGTGGCTTAAGCCTTGAGGAGAAAGGAACACACAAGGCAAGGAATGGAGAGTGAACAATCACAGAATGGACCTGGCTTCTTTCTTGAGAATTGGACCTTTTATAGATTTGTATTCTTAACCACTTACCTTGTCCTCAGGTTGGGAACCCTGGTAATTTAATATCGAGTAGTAAAGATTATTAATATATCTTGGTACAAACAGTAGTGTGTATTAAGTAGCACATTTACCTAATTGAAAACAGTCCAGCCTTTAGCCAGTGAAGTTAAAGTGATGGACACTCCACTCCCATAGTGGACACCATAACTCTGTTTCTACCATGCATCATGACCATGGAGTTTCTTGCAGCACTGTGCTCCACAATGTCAATGTACATCTCATTTGTATTTGTTTGCTTCAAAAATTAACTTGAAGTCATTTGTTAATCTCAGTTGCAGTCTTCCTAAGCAGGTGTCTCTGTGGTTTTCTTCTCTGGACTTGTGATTTGGAAATCATACCTGCTAAGGAGTAAAATAAATCTATTTGCAGGCCCTAATCTGTCTATAGCTTCTGCCTACTCCTATAAAGTGTGTCTATATGTCTTGCAGCCCCACCAGAAGGCTAACAACTGCAAGTTATATGGCAACATTTCAGCTAAAACCACAAAGTTGGAAAGGCGAGTGGTGTATGCCCTTAGAGAAGCTTCCCTTAAGTAATACCCCTCTTCAGGGATGCCATTGTCGAGAGGCTTGTGATGTGAAGTCCTGAGTCAGGATGAGTTTTTCTCCATAGGTTCTGAAAAATCTGTGGGACTTGTGATGCAGGGTACTGTGCTGTTGTTGAGTATGCCATATATGAGGGGCTGCAGTGGGAAGGCCTGCTTGAGGATGCATTGTGCATCGGTGGTTCCTGACAAAGCTGCAGGCGGAGAGGCGAAGTCCTGCACCAGAGACGAACTATGCAGCATTCCTGATGCAGAGTTTGGTGAGGCGATGCACCACAGCTTCCATGCGTAGTTTGTGGTTGGCTTCTCTGATGCGTCTGTTTTGCTGGGACCAAAGTCGGAGCTGGTAAAGCACCTTCAGGCCCACTTCCAAGAGTCAATGGCTGTGGTGGCACCAATTGGGAGGGTAGGACGTACAGCTAGCAAACTGCAAGTGCTGGTTAGAAGTTGGAGGAAGCCTGTCCTCCCCCTGATGCGTCTGATCAGGAGGCTGGGCAACTAGCTGTTGCAGTCACTCTGGTGGTCCTGAATTCAAGAGGCAAGTCCAGTCCTTGACTCAGGCTTGAGAGCAGCAGGGAAACAGGGCAATACATGAGGGCAGCAGGGTGGCAGTCCCTTTTGCTGAAGAGCTGCACAACAGTCCTTCTTCTGTGTCTTCCACTGGTCCAAATGTGTACTGAAGAGTGGAGGTCTGAGTACCACTGTACTAGGGACTTACAGTTAAATAGTCCAATATGGGTGTAAACCAATTCTACTGTGTGTAAAGGAGATGCCTCAAGCACTTTAGTTCTAGCTAGCAGTGGTAAAGTACACAGAGTCCTAAGGCCAACAAAAACAAGAACTGAAAAAATAGAAGGGGTGAAGGCAAAAAGTTTGAGGGAAGACCACCCTAAGGCTGACCGGTGTAACAGAGGCACATTTGAAAAGAGCCAACAAACATCTTGATGATGGTCTCTTTATAGCAAGGCCCAACAATGGTATGCCTGCTGTTGATAATGATGATTGTGAAATTTATTATGTACTAAAGCAGCTGCATCTTATGGAGACATCGATCTGCAGATTCCTTACCTTAAAAGTATTCCCAGTTGTCAGACTGGACCTGGAATTGTTTTCTGTGTGCAATACCATTGCATACCTGTAGGTGGCATTGTTTGGTTCCGCATGGCGTCACTCTCACCGGAAATGACGTTCGTGGTCCCTATACAGGTGCCAACCAGGCACACTGACTTCAGTTCTTTTCTTTCCACACCAGTCAGTGCTGATCCGAAGAAGAGCTACCCCTTAGATATATTTTGACAATACTTTTGAGTTTTTTTCTTCTGGTTTGGCAGTGATGTCATCGCTCACTGTCGGTGAAGGATCCGCACCTTGTGTGCCTCTGGTGTCTCAAGCGTGACCATGACCTGAAGGCCTGCACCGATTGCCACGTCATGAACCTAAAGGCTTTGAGGGTGTGATCTCTGGCAGCTCGACGTGTGAGGCCATGATGATCCAGATCTCAGTCAAGAGGAAGGTCCCAAGAGTGGTCCCGGAGCCCGAGATCTTTGTCGCACTTTAAGTTGTCAGGTCACTCAGGTAAGTCATAACACCACAAGAAGAAGTCGAAGAGAACGGCGCCACCCCTATTCTGATCCCCGACTCTGACACGTAGCCGGAAGGGAGTCGATCTACGCTGATTCCTGCTGGAGCAAGGCCTTCCATGCCAGAGCCTGGGCTCTATGCCTATGGGGAGAAATGGAAGGATTCACAGGACCATGGAGAATCCCAGCCTTATGAGACATTAGACTGGTGTGAGGAGCTGGGTAAGGCCAGTGGACTGGACACTTCTCCAGATACTGGCATGCTGTCTTATAGCGTGGCAACGGAGGAGGGCGCATCCTTTGTAATGGTGGTGAGGAGAGAAGCTGAGGTCCTTGACCTTCAGTTTCCCTCAGTGTCAGTCAAGACTAATGTCTTGGGAGAGGTGCTGCAACAGGGAGTGTCCCCCTCAGAACCGCTACTCCCTTTCAATGAGGCTGTCATGGAAGTTCTACTTGGGACCTAGTTCAAGCCCGGCACGGGGGCTCCTGTGAACAGGACGATTGCCTGCCAGCAACACCATCCCTCACCAGGGGACCCAAATTTCCTCACCCAACACCCTACCCCAGAGAGCTTGGTAGTCCAAACCTCTGCTTCCTATCAAATCCTGGTGCATTCCCTACCCCACCTTCTGGTACGGAATCTAAGAGGCTGAACACCTTAGGGAAGAAAATGTTTTCTTCCATCAGCCTGGCAATGCAGTCCATGAACACTGCGTGCCTTTTGGGCTGCTGTTCCCACGCTATGTGGGACATGGTGGCACAGGTGCTGCCAACAGTTGCGGAAGAGGCCCAGGTCGTGCTCTCCCAGGCTATTGCCAATGGGAAGGACACAGCTAAGTTCATAATACGATGTGGACTGGATACTGCTGACTCCCTAGGCAGAGCAGTTTCATCAATGGTTGCCTTCCTGTGCCACGCCTGCATACATGCCCTTTGATGGCTCCCATCTGTTTGGAGACAAGGAGCATTCAGCATTGAAGCGCTTTAGAGACAGCAGGGCTACGGCCAGGTCCTTGGGTCTTTCTGTGGCGTCACGTCACCCCAACTCACGTTTCGCTCAGTTTGTGGCCACGGAACGGGCTTCCAAATGTGCCTCTACCCTCCCAGCCATCCCGCATGCATACTTTCCAGCCTCTGTGTGGGCAAGGGCGCGGTGCCCACAGACCTTGTGGATTGGGCAACTAGCTTTCAGACCTGTCCACCACACCCCTCTCCCCCATCCCCCTGGCAGCTGCAACCTCCAAACCCTCTAACCATAAAGGGCACCCAGTAGGTGGCAGCATTCACCGTCACCTGCCCCACTGACAGTCTGTAACATCTGACTAGTGGATTTTACAGATCATCTGAAGGTGCTACTCCCTCCCGTTCGTGACTAACTGCCCCCCATGCCAGCAACATACACCAGGCTGACGGAGGATTACTTATCCATTCTCTCCAGGAAGTGACAGCTCTCTTGGCCAAGGGAGCCACAGAGAAGGTGCCAACGCCAGAAGTGGGTCGTGGTTGCTATTCCTGCTACTTTCTGGTGCCCAAGAAGGACAGAGGTCTTCGTCCTATCCTAGACTTGCTCCCTTTGAATTTCTTCCTCAAGCAGGAGAAGTTCAGAAGGGGGCGTGGCCGGACACCGATGGCGGAAGAAGTCTCTCGGTGAGGCTCCCGCCTGTAATCCCTCACCCCATTGTATCCTGCTACCCAGAGGGCTCCAGTCCCCCCCGACACACAGTTGGAAGTGCGGGAGGGACCGCTGAAGCAATTGGGGGGGAGGGGCGAGACACGCACGCTGGGATCAGCTCCCGACTTGCCGGGACAGCGAGGACTGCGAGGAGACTGTAGGAAGTTGGCTCTGTATGCACTATTTCAAAGTAAGGAATAATATGCACAGAGTCCAAGGGTTCCCCTCAGAGGTAAGATAGTGGCAAAAAGAGATAATTCTAATGCTCTATTTTGTGGTAGTGTGGTCGAGCAGTAGGCTTATCAGAGGGTAGTGTTAAGCATTTGTTGTACACACACAGGCAATAAATGAGGAACACACACTCAGAGACAATTCCAGGCCAATAGGTTTTTGTATAGAAAAATATATTTTCTTAGTTTATTTTAAGAACCACAGGTTCAAGATTTACAAGTAATACTTCAAATGAAAGGTATTTCAGGTAGGTACTTTAGGAACTTTGAATTAGCAAAATAGCTTATGCAGTTTTCACATATATGACATATAGCTATTTTAAAACTAGACACACTGCAATTTTCAACAGTTCCTGGGGGAGGTAAGTGTTTGTTAGTTTTTGCAGGTAAGTAAACCACCTACGGGGTTCAAGTTGGGGTCCAAGGTAGCCCACCGTTGGGGGTTCTGAGCAACCCCAAAGTTACCACACCAGCAGCTCAGGGCCGGTCAGGTGCAGAGGTCAAAGTGGTGCTCAAAACGCATTGGCTTCAATGGAGAAGGGGGTGCCCCGGTTCCAGTCTGCCAGCAGGTAAGTACCCGCGTCTTCGGAGGGCAGACCAGGGGGGTTTTGTAGGGCACCGGGGGGGACACAAGTCAACACAAAAAGTACACCCTCAGCGGCACGGGGGCGGCCGGGTGCAGTGTGCAAACAAGCGTCGGGTTCGCAATAGGAATCAATGGGAGACCAAGGGGTCTCTTCAGTGATGCAGGCAGGCAAGGGGGGGGCTCCTCGGGGTAGCCACCACCTTGGCAAGGGAGAGGGTCACCTGGGGGTCACTCCTGCACTGGAGGTCGGATCCTTCAGGTCCTGGGGGCTGCGGGTGCAGAGTCTTTACCAGGCGTCGGGTCTTTGAAGCAGGCAGTCACGGTCAGGGGGAGCCTCGGGATTCCCTCTGCTGGCATCGCTGTGGGGGCTCAGGGGGGTCAACTCTGGCTACTCACGGTCTCGTAGTCGCCGGGGAGTCCTCCCTGTGGTGTTTGTTCTCCACAAGTCGAGCCGGGGGCGTCAGGTGCAGAGTGCAAAGTCTCACGCTTCCGGCGGGAAACGTGTGTTGTTTCCAAGTTGCTTCTTTGTTGCAAAGTTGCAGTCTTTGGGAAACAGAGCCGCTGTCCTCAGGAGTTCTTGGTCCTTCTAGATGCAGGGTAGTCCTCTGAGGCTTCAGAGGTTGCTGGACCCTGGGAACGCGTCGCTGGAGCAGTGTCTTTAGAAGGGGGGGGAGACAGGCGGTAGAGCTGGGGCCAAAGCAGTTGGTGTCTCCGTCTTCTCTGCAGGTTTTCAGGTCAGCAGTCCTCTTCTTCTTAGGTTGCAGGAATCTGAGTTCCTTGGTTCTGGGGAGGCCCTAAATACTGAATTTAGGGGTGCGTTTAGGTCTGGGGGGTTAGTAGCTAATGGCTACTAGCCCTGAGGGTGGCTACACCCTCTTTGTGCCTCCTCCCTGAGGGGAGGGGGCACATCCCTAATCCTATTGGGGGAATCCTCCATCTGCAAGATGGAGGATTTCTAAAAGTTAGAGTCACCTCAGCTCAGGACACTTTAGGGGCTGTCCTGACTGGCCAGTGAATCCTCCTTGTTTTTCTCATTATCTCCTCTGGCCTTGCCGCCAAAAGTGGGGCAGTGGCCAGAGGGGGCGGGCAACTCCACTAGCTGGAGTGCCCTGTGGTGTTGTAACAAAGAGGGTGAGCCTTTCAGGCTCACCGCCAGGTGTTACAGTTCCTGCAGGGGGAGGTGTGAAGCACCTCCACCCAGTACAGGCTTTGTTACTAGCCACAGAGTGACAAAGGCACTCTCCCCATGTGGCCAGCAACATGTCTGGAGTGTGGCAGGCTGCTAAAACCAGTCAGCCTACACGGGTAGTCGGTTAAGGTTTCAGGGGGCACCTCTAAGGTGCCCTCTGGGGTGTATGTTACAATAAAATGTACACTGGCATCAGTGTGCATTTATTGTGCTGAGAAGTTTGATAACAAACTTCACAGTTTTCAGTGTAGCCATTATGGTGCTGTGGAGTTCGTGCATGACAGACTCCCAGACCATATACTCTTATGGCTACCCTGCACTTACAATGTCTAAGGTTTTGCTTAGACACTGTAGGGGCATAGTGCTCATGCACTTATGCCCTCACCTATGGTATAGTGCACCCTGCCTTAGGGCTGTAAGGCCTGCTAGAGGGGTGACTTACCTATACCTATAGGCAGTGTGAGGTTGGCATGGCACCCTGAGGGGAGTGCCATGTCGACTTAGTCTTTTTATCCCCACTAGCACACACAAGCTGGCAAGCAGTGTGTCTGTGCTGAGTGAGGGGTCCCCAGGGTGGCATAAGACATGCTGCAGCCCTTAGAGACATTCCCTGGCATCAGGGCCCTTGGTACCAGGGGTACCAGTTACAAGGGACTTACCTGGATGCCAGGGTGTGCCAATTGTGGAAACAAAGGTACAGGTTAGGGAAAGAACACTGGTGCTGGGGCCTGGTTAGCAGGCCTCAGCACACTTTCAAATCAAAACTTAGCATCAGCAAAGGCAAAAAGTCAGGGGGTAACCATGCCAAGGAGGCATTTCCTTACAGAGACCAAGATGGGGGCTGAGACCCGCAAAGCCGGAATAACTGCCCCTTCTGCAGGGAATTGCAGCCTGAGACTGTGCACCACCTGTGAAGCACCAGTGAGAGTGTGCAGGGCGTGGTGGATGCCGGGTAGACAGCTTGGACTGGCGGGGAGCTCAGCGAAGGCTGCAGAGTGCGAGGAGCTGGAATTGGCCCTACACCTCCCTGCGGCGACGGAGAACGGAGGCACTCCGCGGGGGCAGGCCCTGGCGGCAGCGGGGATCCTGGGGAACAGCGACCGGCCCTGTGGGGAAGGGGCCGGGCACCAAGTCAGTACAGGGCGCCGAGAGGAGTGGAGAGGTGATCTCAGACGTTGCTTGAGATGCTGCATAACAAGAGAGCCCCCAGCACACACAGCGATAGGAGGACTGCCTGGCTTCACCAGAGCTGCGAGGGCCGCAGGGAGCCCAGGAAGACAGCTGGGGCCTAGGAGTGGAGGACACTGGGCTCTGACCCGTACATTGCCCAGGAGAAGGAGTGGTGAGTGGGGATCCACGGTGGGCCCAATAGTCCCCTACTGTAGCAAACCACGGAGACAGTCCACTGGAGGGGGCCCGCTGCACTCAAGGTACCCCGCACTGGGGGAGATCCCAGTGCAGTAAAAACTTAAGAGCCAAAATAAAAGGGGATCATTGCAGAATTGTGAGCCTGCCACAGTGCAGTCACAGGGGAGAAGGGGCAGGTGGGATGACGTGGATCCCACACCACGCCTAAGAAGGATGACTCACAAGAAAGGTGGGGAAGCAGCCGGGAAGCCTCTAGGATCTTGAGGGCCTGGAGAATCGCTAGTGGGAGAGGGGCCCGTTTCTTCCTTACCTTCGCCCCCCTCCCAAGCGACCTGACCTGGCCACCAGTATCGAAAAAGATGACACTGGACAACATAGACCCAGTTATGAGAAAAGTAGGCCGCAAGAAAGAAGCGGAGGTGACGGACGACATTACTGTAAGCGCCATGTTGGGACCACAGGAAACCAAGAACACCCGCCCTGTGGAGGCGACCAGGACCCCACCCTTCAGGACATTTTACAAGCCATAACAGCCTCTCGTGAAATATTAGAAAGGAAAATTGATGCACTGGCCACAGACTTAACTATACTCAGAGATGACCACCGTCGCTTGTCTGAAAAAGTGTCAACAACCGGAAAACAAGTCAAAGAGATCCTGCCAAAGATTAATGACACAACCAAGAATATGAGCAAGATGGAGAAATAAATTCGCGACCTGGGACTACGAGCGGAGGATGCAGAAAATCTTTCCCGACGAAACAGTATGCGCGTGATCGGCTTACCAGAACGCATTTAAAAGAATAACATGGTGGAGTTTCTGTAGGGTTGGCTTAAAGAGGAGGTGGCGGAGGATGGACTCTCTCCCTTATTCGCACTCGAGAGAGTGTAGAGTTCCAGTGCGCCCCCACCCCCGGGGGCTCCTCCAAGGCCGGTTATAGCCCATTTGCTGCATCATAGGGACAGGGACTATTTGCTGAGCGAAGTCAGGAGGAAAGGCAACTGTGCAATAGACAATAACACGGTCCGTATTTTCCCAGATTTTTCGCGGGAAGTACAGAAACAGAGGGCTACTTTTTGAGACGCTAAACAAAAACTGCGGCAAATGGGGATACAGTATGGAATGATATTCCCAGGAAAACTGAGGGTGATGGCCGTGGGGGGGCGCACAGTTTTTTACAACACTTTAGGAAATATGGCAGCGGATAGACACTCAGTCCTCACCAGGAGAGAACCATCTCACTGAAGACCTGCAACCACAGCACCAAAAGAGAACCCAACATAGCATGACCCACAAATTGACAGCTCCTTCCAACAAAGAGGTGCAAAGGGAACGGCAAAAGCTGATGGAGGCAGTGGCCTCTCCGGATGGACCAGACCCTGGCTCCCCCAGGTGGTGGGCGGGGAGATGGAGCATTCAGGATAGGATTAAGACTCAGATATAACGTGCACATCAGATGAGACGGGGCCAGAAGTAACTCTAGGGACATCGGACTGCATCATCTAACTCGCTCTTCTCTGAATTTATCCTTGAGGACCTGGGTCGGTGCCAGACGGCCTCCAAGACTCGTCTGGGAATCATCCTCCTGTCATGAAAAGTCGAAAGAACAATCAGAGATGACAGAACCTGCAGGAGGGAGGCCGAGCCCAACAACACAGTCACAAATATAAGACAGGGGGGAGACAGCCAACACTGCAGACTCCTCTAAGAGAACTTGAGGACCACCCCAGATTCGATAGACTAGTTGAAGTAATTGTTTAGGTTTGGATGAGAGACAAAAACCCTTTTGTCCTGGGGAAGGGGAGTTGAGAACTTACTTGTTAGGTTAGGTTTATAGGGCAGTGTGAGTCACAGAGTTTGGTAGTTTTGTATCTAAAGATATGGTGCAGGAGGATATGTCTGCGGTTGTCGATGGAAATGGGATGGGCACAGAAGCGGCTGTGGATAGGACAGTGGTATGGCTACATTGGACTCATATAAATTCATTTCATGGAATGTCCGGGGTATGCACAAGATTGTGAAAAGGTAGAAGGTATTTTCATACGTACAGAGGAGAGGGGTCCAGGTGGCAGTGCTTCAGGAAACACACTTAACGCAGGCAGAGGGGAAGGCTATACAGAAACGATGGAGGGGCCAAGTCTACTACACCATTCACTCTGCCAATGCCAGAGGGACCCCGATGTGGGTACGGGGGGTCCCATTCCAATTGTTGGATAGTTTCAGTGACCCAGAGGGGCGATTTGTAGCAATTCGAGGGAAATTGGAGGGTGGAGAGCTGGCAATGATTAATGTTTATGCACCCATCTCGGAATAGAGCACATTCTTTGCACAGCTGTCAGGCCGCCTGGCCCCATTCCTTTAACACTCACTAGTATTGGGAGGAGATTTTAATTGTGTGGTGGACCCCACTAAAGACTGCTCCCACTCCCCTCTGCACGATTCTCCGCTCACTAGAGCAGTATGGCAATTCACATCCTAGCAATCACATTGGGGCCTGCTTGATGCGTGGCGAAGACTGTACCCTGACATCAGAGATTACTCGTATTTCTCCTATATACATGAATTACATGTTCGGCTGGACGCATTCCTGTGTACACCAGGTGTGTTCTCTCATATAGACAATGCTGAATACCTGGCTCGCACTGTCTCAGACCAGAACCCAATATTGCTATCACCAAAGTGGGGTCTGCTCCTCCCCGTATCCCCACATCGAAATTAAAACTAGAATTGTTAGAGGATGCACAATATAAGGGGGAGGTGAAACAACATATTGCTAAATTTTTGGGATAACGAGGCCACAACCAGCAATCCTTTGATAGAATGGGATGCCTTCAAAGTAGTGCTGAGGGGGAGGTGCAGAGCGGGATCAGAAGGGACGCGTAGAACGCTACTTAGAGACACCATAGTGGCAGAGAACAAACTGAGGGAGGCAGAAAAGAGCAGACCGGAGAATCCAAACCACCAGCATAAAATATTATAGCTCATAGAAACAGTAGCGGAGTGCATTGAACGTCTTCGCTGCTTTGACTATAGGAATTACATAGCAAGAGCACTCGGGGAGAGGGACAAGGCGGGCCATATGCTGGCGTGGGTGGCATCGCCGACTCAGAGAGGCTCAATCATTCTGGAAATGAAAACGGACATAGGGGATAGCCTCTATGGACAGGAAGAAATTGATGCACATTTCCTAGCCTTTTATGAGCGGCTATATAAAAGTACCCTCCTGTATGATAGAGAAATCACAGAGGCATACTTGTCCCAGATGCCACTCGCCACACTTACTCCTGAGACAGCAGAGCAATTGGGAGGAGACATTACTCAACAAGAAATCAGGGGGGCCATCAAGGAATTAACTATGGGGAAGACACCGGGGACAGACGGCTTCCCGCTCGAGGTCTATGCCATGCACATAGAACTGCTGGCCCCAAGGCTGGAGGCCCTCTATGTGGCTGCCAGAGTACGGGGAATATTGCCGGCGACAGCAGGAGAGGCAGTTGTGGCACCCCTATTAAAACATGGTAAAAATCCAACAGAATGCGGCACGTACAGACCATTGTCCATGCTGAATTTGGACTACAAGATTCTTAGTAAGATATTGGCGACGAGATTCCTCCCTTACATGCCGAAGCTGATACACCCAGACCAGGCAGGCTTTGTCCCGGGACGAAACACAGCAGACAACATACGCCAGTTGTTGGCGGTCATGAGGGACTCCTCCTATGACGACAAGACAGCGGGCGTAGTTGCTGTAGATATTGAGAAGGCTTTTAATAGTCTAGAATAGGGCTTCCTTTACACCGTGATGGCCAGGCTGGACTTGGGGTCTGAATATATTGCATGGGTGCGGTTACTATATACCAAGCCCACAGCCAGAGTTCACATCGATCGGACAATATCAGAAAGTTACGCAGTGGAGCGGGGCACTCGACAGGGTTGCCCCCTGTCTCCATTGCTGTTTGCAATATCGATGGAGACATTGGCAGCCGCAGCTTGAGGGGGAGAAGGAGGCCAGGAAATAAGAGCAGGCAGAGGAAGCCACTGCATAGCCCTATATGCCAACGACCTGCTGATTTTTCTGGGGAATATGCATAAAGAGCTGCCAGGGGCCCAGCTGATGCTCTCCAGGTTTGGTACTCTTTCGGGACCCACTAGGTCCTCCTGTGATGCCCACTCATGAGTTTAATACTGTAATATGGGAAACGCGCTGTGTCTCTTACCTAGGGGTCAGGGTGTATCACAACCCACAAGACATCTTCAAGGAAAATGTAGGGAGAGCCTTGCAGTCCATCAAGACCAATAAGTCTTTCTGGCAGACTCTGCCATTGTCCGTAGCGGATAGGGTGGCGCTTCTTAAAATGATAGTCCTGCCTAGGCTACTATATTATTTTACAGTAATACCGATATGGATACCCGGGGGCACCTTTAGCGAAGTGGAAACACCAGTCATATCATTCCTGTGGGGCAGTGGGCGAAGGAGAGTGGCATTGGCCAAACTTCAAAGGCAATCCATGGATGGAGGGTTGGCTGTCCCTGACTTTGAGGCCTACTATTTGGCGGCACAGCTTCAGTGGCTCACACAATAGATAGCAAGCAGACAGGCTCCCGAGGCTTCGGTGAAGCCATTCACCCCTCCGCTGACAAGATTATTGGAGGTGCTATTGGGGATCAGATGCAACAAGGCCGGGGACTCTCCTGAATTGAAAACCATGATTCAATGCTGAACAAGCTGCTTATGCAAAACTAAGATAATGACCCCAACTCCCCAGACCTTCTCCTGCTGTCCATATTGGCGCTACCGCATACGGGTAACTGGGAGGGGCTCCAATCCTGGGATGCTGCAGGGGTACAGACAGTGGGTACCCTGTTTAGGGATGGGACAATGACAACATTCGAGGACCTCAGAGCAGACCTTGATCTACAGGGGGGCCACTTTTTGCTCTGCGGCTCAGTCACTGACGGTATTCAGCGTCATTGGCGAGAGGGATTTGGGGAGCCTCTAATACAGATAACTAGTACCTATCTAATGACCTCAATGGGTAAGATAAAAGCGGTCACAAATTTAAATGGCAGAATACGGTTGGATAAGACTCTCTCGTTGGCCCAACTTGGACTAAAATGGGAAGAAGATCTGGGTGCCACTATCCCTGACAAGGCGTGGGAGCAAATACTGGAGGGCTTCCCCAGGATGCCTAGAAATGCCAGATTCAAGCTTATTAACTTTTATGTGCTGCATCAAGCTTATTTAACCTCCGGCCAGATTAATAGGCATTTCAGCACGGATGGAACGAAATGTCCTAGGTGTGGGCTGCTCCGTGCAGAATTCAAGCACATGTTTTGGGATTGCCCAACGCTAGGGACGTTCTGGGGAGAGGTGACCCAGACAGTGGCAAGAGCTGTGGACAGGGTGATTTCCTGTACAGTGGGCCATTGCTTACTTGGATGGTTCCCACACACGTCTAAAACAAAGGTCAGTAGCCGATTCCAGGACCTGGCCTATGTCTTGGCCAAGAGGGAGATTGCCATGACTTGGAAAAACCCGACAGGCCCAAAGATAACTCAATCGAAAAGGGAATTCGAAAAATGGGCTAAATGCGAGGTGGATACCCTTCTGGGGGAGGTCAAAAGAGGGATGGGATCCCTAGAAGTAGCAAGGGGATGGGACATTGTAATGGAAGCCATGGAAGAAGGCAACCCCTATCGCCCTGACCCCTGAATAAGAGGTAAACTGATAAAACCCGACCACATCACACCTGACAGCAGACATCTATACTGGGCAGGACCTTGATGCTGTCTCCCACAGGGATGGCGGCGTACACATGACTTAATCGCACAATGTTCATCCCGCAACACAAATCTAGACTCACTTGGGAGGGTGGGGAGTTGGGGTGGTTCCGGGTGGAGGGGATGATAGTGAGTTTTTAAAGACCCAGCGCAATAGTATACTTAACAAGAGTTGAATAGGCTAAGCTATCGCACTGGAAAATGTTGTACTTCTCTATGACTGTGTGATCGTTTAATAACTGAAAATGTCAATAAAAATGTGTTTACTAAAAATAGAAGGAGAAGTTCAAGTTGTTCACGCTCGCTCAGGTCCAGCCTGGCTTGGGCATGGGAGACTGGATAGTAGCATTGGACTTGCCAGACACCTATTTTCACATTCCCGTCCTGTCTGGCCACAGACGCTACCTGCGGTTCACGGTAGGCCATGAGCACTTTCAGTTCACTGTTTGGCCCTACCAGCTCCCCTCAGGTGTTCACCAAAGTGATGGCGGTCGTTGAAGAGTAACGCAAAGATCAGGTGTGCCAGTCTTCCTTTTTTCTTGACAACTGGTTGTTGAAGGGCTTCCCCCAGGCTGTTGTCTTCCACCTCCAGACTACTGCAAACTTCTTTCACTCGCTGGGGTTCACTATCGAAGTGCCAAAGTAACCTCTGACTCCCTCTCAGATGCTCCCCTTTATCAGAGCTGTTCTGGACACAGTGCAGTTATGGGCTTATCCTCCCGAATGGCGAGTCCAGGATATTCAGGCTATGATACCGATGTTTCAGCCTCTGTCTTTGGATTTTGGTGAGACTCTGAGGCTGCAGTGACTCATTGCTGCCTGCATCCTGCTGGTGACCGATGCCCGCTGGCAAACGCAGGCTCTGAAGTGGGGCCTGAAGTTCTAGTGGATGCGGCATCGGGGGAGTGTCTCAGACATGGTCCAGATCTCAGAGGGCACTGCAAAAGATCTACAGTGGTTGCTAGGTATTGTGACTGGGTCAGGCTCATCTCCCTTCCCCAGCCACATCTGACATTAGTGACCAATGCATTACTCCTGGGATGAGGAGGCCATCTGGGAGAGGCGAAGATCAGAGGACTGTGGTCTACGGGGGAATCCAGACTCCACATCAAACTATTGGAGCTCTGTGCAATCCGACTGGCATTGAAATCCTTTCTACCCTCCACCTAGGGAAGGCTAATGCAGGTGTTCTCAGACAACACCACCGCCATGTGGTACTGCAACAAACAGGGTGGGGGGTCATGGACCCTTTGTCAAGAGGCCCTGTATCTCTGGAAATTGAGGGAACATAAGGGCATTTTCCTGGTGGTTCAATACCTAGCAGGCTCTCTGAACACCAGAGTGGTTGAACGTCAGAGCGGATCACAACTGGCATCTCCACCCAGTGGTGGGGCAAGGTCTCTTTCAGCAGTGGGGAGAGCCTTGGTTAGATCTATTTGCTTCCGAAGAGAACGTGCAACATCAGCAGTTTTGTAGCACGGCAGTTTCCAAGGTAGCTTGTTTGGAAACGCTTTTCATCTCGAGTGGAGCTCAGGTCTCCTGTACTCCTTCCTGCCCAGAGTTCTCAGGAAGATCAAGAACGACTAGGCCTAAGTCATATTGTAGCTCTGAATGGGATACGGAGAGTTTGGTATCCCGAGCTGTTGAGCATTGCCATCGATCTTCCAAACAGGCTGCCCCCTCAGATGATCTTCTTTCACAGCAGCAGGGGAGGGTCCTCCACCTAAATATGTTAACTCTTCCTTTTTGCATGGCATTAGAGAGTCAACAGTTTACAGCGTTCGACCTTCCTCTCGAAGTCTGTGGGCCCGATTCTCAAAGGTAAACTTAGACGTTTGGTCTAAAGTTAGACCAAATGTCTAAGTTTACCGCTTTGGGAATTCACAAAGGGCATTTATGAGTAGTATCTCTAGGTCTGCACTCGGGGCAGATCTCCGCCCTCAGCGCAGACATAAGGATAATACTCGTAAATGCCCTTTGTGTATTGCCAAAGTCGTAAACTTAGACGTTTGGTCTAAGTTAAGACCAAACGTCTAAGTATACTTGTGAGAATCGGACCCTGTGACATTATCTTTGCAGCCAGGCATCCCTCCACCAGGACGGTATATGCTTGCTGTTGGCAAAAGTTTGTGCCATGATGTTCTGAAAGTTAAAATGATTGTCTTCCTGACTCCCCCTACCCCTATTTTTCAGGTTCCGCTTTTTGTTGTTTATCTTGCCAAGCCGGGCTCTGCTCTGGGCACTTTGAAGGGCTACCCCTCTCTTTCTGCTTTTTTTAGGTTACCTGACCAGCCATCCCTCTTCAAATCTCCTGTTGTAAAAAATAGGGGTTTGAAAGGTCTTAAACTTATGTTCCCTCCTTCATCCTTTGTCATGTCTCAGTGGGACCTCAATCTTGGTCTGACGTTTCTGATGTGCGCTCCGTTTGAGCCCCTTCATGACTGCCCTCTCAGGCTGCTTACCATCAAGTCGGCCTTCCTTGTGACAATAACATCTGTCTGGAGGGTCGATGAGCTTCAGGCGTTATCACCCAATCCTCCTTACCTCATGATATATCCAGACAAACTGGTGCTTCAAGCGAGAGCCTCATTTCTTCCGAAAGTGGTCACCCCTTTCACGTAAGCCAATCAATCACTCTGATTACCTTTTATGCTCCACCACATTCCTCCAAGGAGGAAGAGCGACTCCACTGTCTGGACCCAAAAATAGTGCTGTTGTTCCTTCTTGACTGCACATGAGAGTACAGAGTAGATGACCCATTCTTCGTGGGGTATGTCAGTGCGAAGAAAGGACAGGCCTTGCAGAAGCAAGGACCAACAATCACACTCAATGTTCTGTCTTTATTCCATAATTAAAGAATTAAATACAATTCCAAAAACTACTGGCATTCCCTTGAGAATCTTTTTCTGATGATCGATTGAGTGTCATTGGCTTTAGAGTAGAAAATATTGGCAAAGGAGTCTATCAATTTGGTTAATGGAAAGACAAAGGTTGATAAGGATAGGGCTTGAACCCTTCATAGTGGCCCGCCATTGCTAATTGGTTTTGGAGTAGATCTAACCTTGCAAGTGGTACTGCTTGTGTCTGCTCTGATAAAGTGTGGGGGGGGGGGGGGACATGCACATACCTTACCAACAATTCCATCTGATTCTAGCCTCTGGAAAAGGATGGAGTGGGAAATGGTGTCAAATGCTGCTTACTGTTCTAATAATATCAGAGCACCCACCCCTCCTTTGGCCAGGATGTCTCTGACATCCTGGGTGACCTTCAGTAGCACATCCTCAGTTGAGTGGCCTTTGCTGAAGCAGGATTGAACTGTATGTAGGAGATGGTTAGTTTTCAAGATATGAGGTCAGCTGCTTATTCACCATAGTTTCAATGCGTTTGGCCAAAGAAAGCAAGCAGTGAGATAGAGCCATAGTTGTCCGTGATCTTGAGATCAAGGAATGGCTTCTTTAAAAATGGGGTACTTAAGGCCCTCTTCCATTCCTTAGGCAAACAGTGGAAAAAGAGAAGTTACAAAGGTCAGTCAAGTTGGGAATAATAGTAGCACTGACATTTTTTAGTTGGTGGACTGGACATACATCCTGTGGAAAGGATAAAGACATCAGGTTCAAAAGTTCTGCTATTTGAGATGCATTGAAGAAGCTGAAAGAAGTCCAAGATACAGCACAGGATGTAGATACTGGTTGATCCAGTTTGATGGAGAGATGAGGAAAGGAGGTAACTAAGTTATTGATTTTTTAGAAGAAATGTTGATACATATGTCACTGGGTGCTTATAAAGGTTCAGTGTAATTACTCATAGCCTCTGGAGGCTCCAGCTGTTTGTACAGTTTAAAGACGTCTGTGGCATGAGTATTTGATTCTGCAGTTTGGTGCTTAGTGAACATAGCCTTAGTGAACCTGAAATTGTTGTGATAAATCTTCAATAGTTTCTACTGTAGTCAGCCCAACACCCTACAACAGTATTCAACACACAAGACACTGTGCGGCCACTCTTTACTTGTGAACAACATCCCAGCACAATTGTGACACCCAAACAGATGCTTAATGAGCCCTCCAAGAGAGCATGACTTTCCACAGACTGTTCGACATCTTCACGTGCTGGATTACCTTCATGGTGAACTACAACCAGAGATACTAGAGTTCATCAAAATTAGCCATGCCCCAGAATTTACACAAAAGCCTCTGAAACACCCACCAACAGTGAGGAAGCATGAGCACCTCAGAGCTTTATTAAGAAATGTTTACTGTGCTGCTGAGGGATGTTACAGAATTGGTGCCTAAATTCTAATGAAACAAAGGCTTCTACTCAAGATTTTTCTTAGTGAAAACGAAGACTGGAGGTTTGCCACCCATCCTTGACCTTCATCTTCTAAACACGTTTTTCGAGAAGCAATTGTGTTAGGTAATAGCCCTGCAGGGTGTTCTACAGTTTCAACTGGATGGAGAGTTACTGATTTCTCTAGACCTGTTTCATGCATATTTCCACAATCCCATTCGCCCAAGACATCACAGATTTCTTTTTTTCTCAGATGCAGTCCCAGAATTTCATAAATGCTTATCATCGAAGGTGTCCCGCCTCAGGAGACAAGAAAGTAGCAGGCCCTCCTACAGATCATGGTCTTCTTGTTCCCACTTATACTATTTTGTCAATTTCACGTGTCCTATCCAGGAAGCATTGGGACATCAAGAAAATTCAGGGAAATTCGAGATTTCACTGTCAAGGAACCTTACATTCATGTTTTCAAAGCATCTGCAGTGTATTCCACAGATCCCAAGTTCTTCCTTGCGGTTCCCTCACTCTTATACCTCAGTTAACCCACTGTTTCATTGTCTCTCTTTTTGGATCCGACTCCTCCAGCAGAGAAATCCCTACATTCATTGGTCATCAAATGTTGTGTAAAATTCTGCATTCCCGAATGAAAAATATTAGATATGTTTTTTGTTTCATTCAGCTATGAAGCAAAGTATGCTTTGTAAGCAGGTACTCGCCAGATGCATTTCAGCATGTATCACATTCTTCCATTCCAGAGCCAACCGTCCTGTAAATGGGTGCCTTAGAGTTCACTGTACAAGAAGTGTTTCAACTCTTGAAGCTCTGTATGCAGGAAAGCCCTTTTTTCAACCTATGCAGAGCTTGCACATTACACGTTATAAGACTTACCACATACTACTGCCTAGACAGGAATGTAACCAGAGAGCAGCAACTGGGTAAAAATTCTTCACAACCTGATTAAGGTGAAACTAATTACCCACTTATCTCTTCTGGTAAAAAATGTATGTATTGTAAACTGCTTGCCATTCTGATTCATTCACATGAATCTGAGAAAGAAACAACGCAGGAGAATAAACACGTTTTACATGTAACTACAGCTATCCTGTATCAGTATCTTTTTACAGATTAATATGATGCCTACTCTTCTCTCCTTTTGGGGTGCTCGCCTCTGAATTCCATCCTTATGCACTTGTGTTGCGACATCTGAGGTATGGTGGTGTCTAGGCAGAGTAGAGTGCTAAACACTTTCACTTCACTGCCTTATGTTTGGGTAGTTTTGAAAGAGGTTAAGGTGCCAGTGGGAATATAACAAAGTTGGATAAATACGGTATTGGTTTCTCACATGTACTATGCATATTTACTGCCCAAGCTGTCCTGCAGTACGCAAACCCTTCCTTTGTGTTTTGCCGGTGACCTCTCAATGAATTCCCAGGAAAGTAATAATGTAACATTACAACAGCATATTATTGCAAAAAATTACATAAAACAAAATCATGTAACTCAGGTTATCTGTATGAACCAAAACACACTTTCTATGTTGTGCACCCTCCCTTTAGATTGATAGTGCTTTGTGCTACTCTAGATAAAGTATTGAATCTTTGTAAAGCAAGGGTTAATATTGCTAATTTCTCCATGTGAACCATCTCTTAACTTTGTGAGGGCATGCCTTGTAATCTCTTGACACCAGTAAAAACAGATAGAAGACGAACTGGCAAGCCATCTTGAAACAGGATCAAATATAAAGCTACTTACCTTTAACTGTATGTTATCTAGCATTGGTATCATTCATTGATTCATATGCTTGAATTATTTATTCCCTGTCATCAGGCTACTGGACAGTAGCAGTAATAGAAAACACTCTATTTACCATTGCACTGCGTATAGCCTACACAACTCATTGCATAACCCAGTGAAATGCAGAGTTCTGAGATACAATCCTTCAGTAGCTCAAAGTTCAGATTGAAAGGAATAAAGAAGCTTTTTTAGAAATGGGGGTGGTGGGGTTGCATATGAATCTATGATAGGTACCCATGCTAGAAAACTGTAGTTACAGGTAAGTAACTTTTTTCTCCATAATTACAAGTGGCAAATCACACAAAAACAGGCATGTTTAGTGTATGTCCAAGAGAGCGGTTACCTGCCTGATATTCAGGGTAATTTGTAAATATTTATTTATGTGCAGCATGTGCCAGAAAACATTTCTAGTCTCAAGGCACAGGGGAGTGGAGGTAACAAGAGATCGGGACAAAGCAAGGATAAAGCAAATTACAGAAACTAATGAAAAGTTTAGATACCCATTAGGCACCACAGAGAGATATTTTACAAATATTTTTTTGAAAATGGGTTTGAAGCTTTTTATTGACTGGGCATTTTTCCAACATGGGGTACGATTGTTCCATTGTCTGTTTCTGATGAGGCGAGGTGTTTACCATCGTATTTTTTGCCATTAAGAGTTGAAGGGCTTAGGGCCAGATGTAGCAAACTTTTGCGAGTCGCAAATGGCCCGAATCGCAATTTGCAACCCCGCAAAATCGGAAATGGGATGCAAAAATCCCATTTCCGAATCGCAAAATGCGACGCAAGCCATTACCGACTCGCAAAAATAGCGACCCCATTTTGCGACCCGCAAATAGGAAGTCGCTATTTGCGAGTTGCAAACCATATGCAATAGCCACTCGCAAATTGCGACTAGTTGCAAAAAGCCCATTTTGCACACCCAATTTACCACTAACTCAGAGCAGGTGGTAACCAGAATGAAAGTATAAAAGGAGACCCAGAAGGCACCTGGGTTACTCAAGATGGCGGAGATATATGTGATAGCAAGGAGGAGGAGATCCCACGCCGCACAGCAGATGAGGAGGAGGAGCCAGAGACAGGAGAAGATATACAGAACCAGACAGACACTTTTCCAACAAACTGAGGAGGAGATATATGATAAATACAGACTTAGCAGTGCAGCAATCCTAGATTTAATAGATCTACTCAATCCGCAGCTTCAACGCCAGACTGTGCGTGGCAGCGCCATCCCCACACATATGCAAGTGCTATGCTCACTGCACCTCTTGGCCTCGGGTAGCTATCAGGGGGTCATTGCTGTGGCAGGTGGGGTATCCCAAAGTGCACTCTCACGGTTCTTCAGAGCATTCCTAGATGCCATACTCACACACATGTCCAGATACATATACCTACCCAGGAATGAGGCAGAAATCAACAGCACCAAGTTGGAATTCTACAGGATTGCCAACTTCCCCCATGTAATAGGGGGTGTAGACGGGACACATATACAAATATGCCCTCCTGCAAATCCGCAACCGGAAGTGTACCCACTCACTGAACATCCAGGTGGTATGTGACGCCCATTATGTTATCACTGACATGGTTGCCAAATTTCCAGGGAGTACACATGACTCCTACATTTTCAGGCACAGTGGGATACACCAACGACTAGAACGTGGGGAGTTTGGAGACGGATACCTCCTAGGTATAGCTGAATACACCTTGAAGACATACACACAGGTCAATGTGGAACCCATCTATGCCCAGCTAACATTGTACATTTTGTGCCAAACAGGTGACAGTGCATATGCACTACGACCATGGATACTTACCCCGTACTTAACACCCAGCAATGAGACAGAGAGGCGATACAACAGTGCACATAGGAGGACCCAAAATATTATAGAAAGGACCTTTGGACTGCTGAAGGCAAGATTCAGATGCCTCCACAGAAGTGGAGGTGCCCTCCAGTATGCCCCAATAACAGCTTTCAAGATTGTTGGCGCATGCGCTATACTGCACAACATTGCCACCAGACGTGGGCTACCTCTCACCCCAGAAGACCCAGATTCGGAGGATGACGAGCAAGAGGTACCACATCGCCATCATGGGGATAGAAGCATTGCAAATCAAGGCAGACAGAGACGGGACCACATTGCAAACCAATACTTTGGAAGGTACGTGCTAACTGTCACCACACACACGAATGTCACACACAAAGAGTCCAGGTGTGAAGTGGAACAAACAAGGACTTTAATAATGTGCACCAAAAAACTATTTACACAAACTACAGTTCAGGGGCTGTAAAAGTCCACCTGCCATGAGGACACATTAACCTCATGTGCCTCCAGTCAATGACAGTGCGTAGCTCACACCCTACGCCGTGCTCGCCCAGCATGGCTGGTTCCTGGTGCGTCTGCAGTGCCCTGCAGTGCGCTACCACTGCGCAATACCCTGGTGTCTGTGGCTGAGACACTGCTAACGGTAGAGCCCTCCTCACTGTCCTGCGGCGTGTCTGCCGCGCCCCTAGCCACCTGTCGTGCCTCCATAAGATCAAATGCGTGGCTAATACGTCCCAGCCCACATGCCACATCACTGGCAAAGTGGCCCATGTCCACCTGGAGGCTGACCGTGCGCCGTGACAGCCCAGTGGTGTTAACAGCCAGCCGGACGATGGAGGCAGACATGCGGTCCAGCCGGTGGATGAGCTGTCGGTCACGGCGCCTTGCACCCTCTCTCTCGGTGACTAGTTCTGACACCAGTTGTCTCATTGAGAGCGCAAGGTCACCAACATGGGTGTTTAGCTGTTGCAGCTCAGTTTGGACCAGTTGCAGCCCTGTGGTCTGGTTGCGTTCCATGCGCCGAATGGCCCCTGAAATAATTCTTATCTCTCTTGTCTGCAGGCGCTGACCATGTAGGAGTGCAGCCTCGGCGGCGGACATGGAGGCGTCCCCTGCTTCACCCTGTGGCACTGGAGGGACATTGAGACGTCGCCTGCGACGCGGTGGAGGTTCCGTGTCCTGTACACTGGCACTGTGGCTGGGACTGGGTGCTGGCTCACTCTCCAGTATGGCCACTGGTGCATCAGGAGGGGACTGTGTTTGGGTGGTGCAGGTCCCTGTGGTGGCTGGTCCTGGGTCCTGTGCTGGCTGGTGGCTGACCTGTGGCCCCTGGACGCTGTGGCTGGAGGTGGTGTCGTGTGGGAGACCTGTGGGACATAGGGAACACACTGTCAGCATCTACCATCTGTTATCTGCTTCCTAATAAACTGTTGCCTATCAACTGCCTACTTGACTACATTGCCCATAATGCACCATGCAGGTGGTTGCTACTCTGAAATGGAGCTATTTTGGTTGTGCATGCTGCTGTGTACTAGGTGGGTGGGGGTATGGCAGATATGGGTGTAGATGCATGTCTCATGGTACTCACCGGTTGATGGTCCTGGCGCTGACGTGTCCAGCTCTCCTATGCCGGACACTGCCTCTGGCTCCAGGGTCTCCTCCACTCTTTCCTCCAAGGTTGTGGGTGGTGGTATGGTGGATGGTCCCCCTCCAGTGCCCCTCATCTCCCGGAGCTGCTCTGCCACCCTCTCCTTGGTCCGGGAGCGCAGGTCATACTACAGTTTCTTTAGTTCCTCAATACTCCGGTGGCTCACACCCATTGAGTTGACTTTGTCCTGTATGTCACTCCAAATCCGTCTTTTTTCCACCTCTGGCACACTGAGGGCTGCTCTCCCAAAAAGGTGTTCGTGGTGCTGGCAGCATTCCTCCGTCAGCACCTCCAGTTCTTTTTCAGCAAATTTCAGTTTTCTCTTCCTAGGAGTTTCTGCCATTGTAGCTGCTGTTCCTCCTGTTGGCTGTTCAGCAGTTTAAAATGGGTGTGGTCCTCCCTCCTCCCAGGTGTATTAGTAAACTTCCTGGCTGTGATGTCATCATCAAGAGCCTGGAAGTGTTTTCCAGAGTTTTCTGCTGCACCTGCATTCGATTTGCGGCACAGTCGCAATTTGCGACACCCACTCGCAATTTGCGTGTTCGTTTTTAGCGCGGTCGCAAAAAGCGACCTCGCAAACAGCGGACTCGCAATCTGCGGTGCGACTTCATTTGCGAGTCGCAAAATTAAGTCACTTTTTCTTCTTGGATACCATTTAGCGAGTCGGAAATTGCGAGTCGTAACGACTCGCAATTTCCGACTCGCTAATTTTTTCCTACCTACATCTGGCCCTTAGTGTCTTTGTAGGATCAGATGTCTCTTTTGGTCTTCATTGATACAAAATATGTCTGTGTGGTAATGAGGGTGTATGATGTGTACACTTTCAGATGGCACATAGGCCCTCATTATGACCCTGGCGGTGAGTGATAAAGTGGCGGTAATACCGCCAACAGGCTGGTAGTAAGTCCTGCCAAATTATGACCATGGCGGTAATAACTCCGATAGACAGCCAATGTTCCACACTAACAGCCAGGGAGGAAAGAACACTCACCACGGCGGTAGCCAACAACAGCCAGGCGGAAGACACCATATTACGACACTACAATCCGCCACCTTTTCCAGGGCGGTACCAACGCCCTCAAAAGCCTGGAGGAAACACATTACAGAAGAGAAAAGACTCACCATCGGAGACACAGGGAAGAACAATGCCGCCATGGAACCCGAACTGCAAGTTTTCCCGATCTTCTAAGTTATGCTCCACCTGGAACACCAACGCTGATGAAGATGACGACGGTGAGTAGAGCCGCCTAGCACACAAGGGAGGGTGGGAGGAAAATGTAAGTGACACACACACGCACGACACACACCCGACACACACACAACCAGCTCCACATGAAAAACAATTTGTCCCCGAAAAATGCCAGACTAATACAAGGACAACAGGAATGGACGAAAGTGATTGTAATCAGATCAAATTCAAAATCAGTAATTCGATTTGTCAATGAAACAGATATGTACACATGTACACAAAGGGACACTGGCCAGACCAATGTTCAGAGGGCCCACGTGGCCACAGGGCACATTCTAAGGCACAACTTGAATCCTGACCACATCCGGATAGTACACAGCAGGGGCATCAGTTTGCAAATAGCAGGCACCTCAGGGGGTGGGGGGTGCATCTCAGCCGGATGCGGGAACAAGCCCACTGGTTCTGGAGGGGGCTCCATGCCCATTGCTCTGTACTGCTGTGCAAGGCCACAGTCTCTCAGGTGGGTGACTTTCCCACTGGTTCGAGAGGGGGCAACTTGCACAGCAGCCCCTGGAGTGTGGCCTACATGGCGTCCGCTGGCAGTGACGGCTGCAGTGTGGTGGTGGATGGAGGAGCCTCCTGGGCAGCCTCTGCACTTTCTGATGGCTGCAGTGTGGTGGTGGAGGGAGGAGCCTCCTTGGCAGCCTCTGCACTTTCTGATGGCTGAAATTCATCAGCTGACGGTGGGGGCCACGTGACAGCTGGTGGTGGTGGAGGTGTCACCCTGACAACCTCCGCTGGAGTAGAGGGCTTCGTCTCCTCCAGTACATGGGGTGTGGATCCTTTATCCTTCCTGGCAGGGATGGATGAGCTCTTCCCCTTCTTTCCTGGTGGTGCATGCCCCTTCCCCTTCTTTCCTGGTGGTGCAGGTGCCTTCCCCTTCTTTCTTGGTGGTGCAGGCTCCTTACCCTTCTTGCCTGGTAGTGCGGGCTCCTTCCCCTTCTTCGATTGAGGAGTGTTATCCTTACCACCACGAGTAGGTGGTGCTACCACTGTCCCCGTGGACTGTGTGGCTGAGGTGATGGGCGGTGTCCTTGATACCCTGCCTATACGAGCAGGATGGGATGGGGGAGGGGTAGGGAAGAGGTAAATTTGGGAAAGGAAAAGGTTTTTAGGGACATTGGGGCGGGAGGTGGGAAGAGTAATGGGAGTGGAGTTTGAGGGTGTGGTTGTTGGAGGTGTATGTCTGCTGGACTTGGGTGAAGGTGCATGGACTGTATGCTGATGTGAGGTGGATGGCTGTTGGGTGTGTGAGTGCTTGCGTTTGTGTCCTTTAAGGGGGGGAGCAGACAGGGTGGGAGAGGACAGAGGGGACGCATGCATGGCTGTTGTGGCGGTGTCTGCTAGTGAGGTGTGTGTCCTGCTTGGTATGGTGATGCTGGTAGTGGATGTTGATGTAGTGCATGCAGGTGTGAGTGTGGACATGACTGGGAGGGGGGTGGATGAGGAGGAGGGGGAGACAGTGGAGGCAGTGGATGTTGTCGTGTCTGTAACTGTATGGTGTTTGCGTGAGTGCTTGTGTGATGAAATGTGGTGCTTGTGTTTGCCTGTGACACTCTTGGGTGTTGTCTTGTGTGCATGCCCATCTGTATGTGTGCTTGGGATGGGTTGGGGTTGAGGAGAATGGGACTGGGAAGTGGGAAGTGGGAGTTGGAGGGGGTATGGTAGAAACAAGGACAATGGCCATCAGAGAGGAGGCCAGAACCTGAATCGATCTCTGTTGGGCCGCCAATCCACTGTGGATGCCCTCCAGAAATGCATTAATTGCTGCATCTGGGATGCCAGCCCCTGGATGGCATTCACAATGGCTGACTGCCCTACAGAGATGGATCTCAGAAGGTCAATAGCCTCCTCACTCAGGGCAGCAGGGCTGACTGGGGCAGGGCCTGAGGTGCCTGGGGCGAAGGAGATGCCCACCCTCCTGGGTGAGCGGGCACGGGCAACTCGCTGAGGGGCTGCTGGGAGGGCGGTGCTGGTACGGCAGCTGTAGCTGCAGCTGGGGTGCTCACAGAGGTGTCCGCCACCACCAGGGAGCTCCCATCGGAGGAGGTATCTGAGTCTGTGTTGTCTCCTCCAGTCTCCGCCGTGGTGCTCCCCTCGCCTGCTGTCCCACTGGTTCCCTCAGCGTCTGTGGATTCTGGCTCCTGGGTCATGTGGGATGCAGCTCCCTCTGTCGCCGGAGCCCCTGCTCCTCTGCCAGATGATGCTAATGCACACGAGGACATGATGACAAAGCAAGAAAGGGGGGGAGAGAGACTAAGGAAACACAGGGTCAGTGACTGCACCAACACCACATTTGGCATACACTTCACCGTCACACACAGGGAACAGGCTTAAGCACTATGCATTGCACTACCAAGCATATGGCTAGTCATTAAGGCAAGATGAAGACAACACACCGCCAACTGCAGCACTCCTGGGACCCATGATGCCCTGCCTGAAATGTACTGCTAAGAAGCTAGGTCACCTGTATTACCTTTCAGATGATCCACGCTGCAATGTCTGGCCTGGCCTTAGGGGCATCCACTGACACATATCCACCACCCAGATACCATCCCACCAGCCAAAATATGTATTGATACCCACTGTACTCACCCCCTTGTGGCTGCTGTGATTCCCTCAAGCGCCCATCCAAACCCAGGGTAGGCCACAGCTGATATGCGGGCCATCAGGGTGGTCAGGGTCCGACGGGCACCCCTTCCTCGTTGGGAGGCCATCCCCCAGCTGGGCCTCTGCGGTCTTCCGTGGCCAGCGTCTCAGCTCCTCCCACTGTTTCCAACAGTGGGTGCTCCGCCTGCCATAGACCCCCAGGTTCCGCACGTCCTTGGCGATGTCACGCCATAATCTTTTCTTTTGATGGGCGCTGACCTGCAGAGGCAATACAGACAGGAGAACACCATTAAACAAAGAGTTCAGCCCGTCACACAAATGGCCCACCATACCTGTTTCCATCACCATTGACACACACATAGCCCAACGCACAACATGTACACCGCCAAAAGATAATCCGCCCAGCCTTCTCCCACCCTTACACAATGGTTGCACACACATCTCCATGTATCCTTGACACATGCATCGTGGCCAAAGTCTACTTACTTGTTGGTCTTTACAGCTGTCCGTACTGGGGTAGGACCCAATCCACCAGTCGCTCCAACTCGTCCGAAGTGAAGGCTTGAGCCCTTTCCCCAGTCACACGGGCCATGGTAGGTTCCAGACACAGGTCACAGCAGCACACGCAGTGTAGGTCTTCTCCCGTTGAAGGTCAGGAAACAAGCGAGGATTGAGTTAGAAAATGGCAGTCACCGCCGGTGTAGATCCCCATTGGCCACTGTACTCCATAGAGTCCCATATTATCCAATGAGGAATTGCACGGCAGTGCAAGACCACCTTACGCCACAACACCCAACCTCAGCAGAGTTACCTCACTTCCACCTGTCCCTACATACAGGACAGGCCGTCGCCATTTCAGGTGGGGTGGAACAGGCATATCGACATTTGCTGCATCACAGATTAGATTGGCACATACTTCGTATTAACACTGTCCCAATACATAATCGCACCATGTGGACTGCTGTTGTGGTTTTGTTGTTCCAATTGTGACAGCCTACTCACTCTTGTGTCCCTTAGATACCTACCGCTGTGGATGAATAGGAAGTGGAGACATACCTCTGTGTACAGACCCCTGGTGTACTTAGCTACACTGGAGGACTGGCACATTATACTCCACTATAGACTGGACAGGGCCACAATCACAGAGCTGTGTGCCCAGTTGGAGCCTGACCTTCAGGAAACGCCTCAAGACCTGGCTGTTCGAGCAGTAGCTTCTCCCCCCCACCCCCCTGTCAGCACCTTGAGACCCTAGCGGGTGAGTAGCCCGCTTTATAAATGATTGATCTCATCTATCCGACATCCGACTGGGATCCCCCCTCTTGTGCAAGTGCTATCAGTGCTCTATTTCCTGGCGACAGCTTCTTTCCAAGTGACAGTGGGCTTGGCAGCAGGAATGTCACAGCCAGTGTTCTCAGAAGTGCTGGCAAGAGTGTTGTCTGCCCTGGTAAAACACATGTGCAGCTACATAGCTTTCCCCAGGTGGAAGATTTGGCCACTTTGAAAGACGGATTCTATGCAATGGGACAAAACCCCAGTATTATTGGGGCGATTGACAGGACACATATTGTGTTCCCCCCCGCCAGAATGAACAGGTGTACAGGAATCGTAACAGTTTCCAGTCCATGAATGTGCAGATGGTGTGCCTGGTGGACCAGTACATCTCCCATGTCAATGCTAAGTATCATGGGTCGGTGCATGATGCCTTTGTCCTGAGGAATAGCAGCATCCCAAATGTGATGGCCCAACTACCGAGGCACAGGGTGTGGCTAATAGGTGAGCCTTGGTCCCCACCCACTGTATGTTAGTGTATGCCTCTGGTGTTAACCTCATAGGATAGTGTGTGGCTAAATGTTGTCCCTCAATACCTTCAGGTGACTCTGGCTACCCAAAACTATTGTAGCTACTGACCCCTGTGAGGAATTCCAGGACAAGAGCTGAAGAACCTTATAATAAGGCACATGGGCGAACCAGACGGATCAACGTGAAAACCTTCGGCCTCTTGAAGGCCAGGTTCCGGTGCCTCCATTTGACAGGTGGATCCCTGTGATACTCACCCGAGAAGGCCTGCCAGATAGTCGTGGCATGCTGCATGTTGCACAACCTGGCCCTCAGATGCCATGTACCTTTTCTGCAGGAGGAGGAGGAGACTGGAGTAGACCCTGATGACAGTGAGGATGAAGAGGCTGAAGATGAGGATGAGGACAACAGAACATCCGTTATCCGTCAGTACTTCCAATGACACACAGGTGAGACAGTGCAACTTCACATTTCTATGACTATTGTTGTATTCTGTGTGGCTGTGCCGGCATGATGGTATAAACCACTTTTTACCTCTACTTACTGTTACCTGTGGATTATCATTTTACAGATTTTGGTGCAATGACAACTGTGTACTGATGTGCTGACTACAGCCAGCTACAGTTCATTATTTCTATGCTTTCACAGTGTACAGTTAATTTGCAACAGATGTAACTGTTTCCATAAATACACTGTTTCAATGCAGCATACAAGTATTTTGAGTTGTGTTCAAGGGGGTTTATTTTAGTGCTAAGAAATTGAGGGGAAAGTGCAATGGAATGGGATGATGATGGAGGAAAGTCCAGAGTATTGTTCCAGTCTGTTTGCAGCGCAGGTGCAGTGTCCAAGTGGACATAGGAAGGGGAGCTACGGCAGTTCAAGGTGGACAAGGTGACTGAGTGGGACACGGGGTACTATCAGGAGAGTCTCATTTCCTGGTGGTGATCTTGGCAAGTGTCTATGGCTTCTGTCTGAGTCGCAGGAAACGTTTGCGGGGTGGTTCACCTTCTGCAGGTGAAGGGTTGCTGGTGGCCTGTGGATCCTGTGGCGTGGCCTCCTACCCAGTAGCGGCAGCAGAAGTGGAGGGCTGGTCAGTGGACTGGCTAGTGGCAGGGGCCCACTGGTGTGCCACTGCCTCCCTCATGATGTTGGCCATGTCTGCCAGCACCCCTGCTATGGAGATCAGGGTGGTGATAATGGCCTGCAAGTCCTCCCTGATCCCCTGATACTGTCCCTCCCGCAGCCGCCTGTTCTCTTGCACGTTGTCAAGGATCTGGCCCATCGTGTCCTGGGAATGTTGGTAGGCTCCCAGGATCTAGGAGAGTGCCTCCTGGAGAGTCGGTTCCCTGCTCCTGTCCTCCGTCTGGCGCACAGCAGTCCTCCCAGTGTCCCTGTTGGCTTGTGCCCCTGTCCGCTGAACGGTGTGCCCACTGCCACTGACCCCAGGTCCCTGATTGTCTTGGAGGTGAGGTAAGGCCTGGGGTCCCTGTACAGGTGGGCACACTGCTGATTGACGTGTCCTGGGGACAGAGGCGTGGGTACGCTGGGTGGGTACTGTGGTGTTGGATCCTGATGGGGGAAGCCTTGTGGTGGTCTGTGAGTGGGCTTGGGTGACCGGCTTTCCAGTGGTCCCTGATGGGCCAGGTAGGTCATCCAGAAGTCCAGAGCTACTGCGATCACTGGGGGAATATTCTGTTGGGGTACTGGACAGTGTGGCACCTCCTCCCCACTGACATTGGCTGGGGTACCTATGGGGATGTAAGTGATGTATTATGCTTCATGTGTGAGACATTTGTACATCCCTGGCTTCCCGTCTGTCGTTGGTGTTGTTCTGCCACCTTTTCCTTGTGTATGGTGATGTATTGAGGGAATGTTAGTTTCCCTATGCTGTGCATGCTTTAGTGATGGGTGCCCATGCAGGGCTGGGAGGGGTGTCCATGCATTGGTATAGCATGCATGGCTTGGCATTGTGATTAGTCATATGTGTATGTGTAGGTGCAGTGTTTGGGATGGAGTGGAGTGATGGGAGTGAGGGTAAGGGGGTGTGATGGCATGCAGGTATGGGGTGATAAGCAGTAAATGTTGACTTACCAGTGTCCAGTCCTCCGGCAACTTTAGCGAGTCCCTCAGGATGCAGTAATGCCAGTACATGCTCCTCCCATGCTGTGAGCTGTGGGGGAGGAGGTGGGGGACCACCGCCAGTCCTCTGTATGGCAAGCTGGTGCCTTGCTGCAATGGAACGTACCTTCCTCTGTAGGTCGTTCCACCTCTTCCTGATGTCGTCCCTTGTTCTTGGGTGCTGTCCCACGGCGTTCACCCTGTCCTCGATTCTCCACCATAGCTTCATCTTCCTGGCAATGGATATCTGCTGTACTTGTGCTCCAAACAGCTGTGGCAGTACCCTGACAATTTCCTCCACCCTGACCCTTAACTCCTCCTCAGTGAAACGGGGGTGCCTTTGTGGCGCCATGGGTGTTGTGTGGTGTGTGTTGGTGAGAGTGTGTTTATTAATGTGGTGGGGTGTGTGATGTGGAGTGCGTGAGGGATATATGGGTGTAAGTGGTGTGTGTGTCTAGTTGTCTCTGTGCTGGTCGTGTCAATCTCCTGGCAATAATTGTTGTTCGTAAAGAGTTGTGGGTAATGTGGGTGTGTGTTTTATAGTGCTGTGGGTGGGTGGGTGTGGTGTGTGTATGAGTGTCAGGTGTGTGTTTTTAGTTTTGGCCAATGTAGTGTTGTTTTGTATGTGGGTATCCATTCTGAGCGCTATGTACCATCAATGGTTTACCGCCATTGAATGTCTGCCGTGGTGATTCGTGGTTCGTAATGTAGTGGGCGTTGTTCTGTTGGCGTAACGGTATGGGTGTTGGGTCCGCCACTTTTGCACTGACCTTTGGGCTGGCGAATTTGTGTATGTGGCTGTATTCTGTCGGATTGGTGTGTGTTTATCATAATATGGTGAATGGATATTTGCCACTGCGGCGGTATGTTGGCGGCCGTCAGCGTGGCGTTTGGCGGCATTTACCGCCAATGTCAAAATGAGGGCCATAGTGTTTAGCATAGTTTGTTGTTTAATAAAAAGTTAATTTAATTTAGACTGATAAGCTGAAATGTGGTCATGTTTTTTCAGACTAAAGATGAGTCTGATCACTCTGCTTAGAGTCTCACATTATGTGCATTATTTCCATAGGATTACCTATGTGTAAATGTATCTTTTGCCAAAAAGCCTACTCATATATCTGTGGTAGGTGTTTAAAGATGCTACATGCCAGTTGCAGTAAGTTGCCATTTTTACATGTAGCGGATGTCTTCAGAAAAAGGTGACTTGTAGTTTTCCTGGAATATAAAAAAAAGTTGTTGATCTTGTAAAATGGTTCCAAGCCATCTGATACAGTGAGTCGTCCTTTGGGTGCCCTATATTCACAGAACTTGTTTGTAAATCTCAGTTGCTTTCAGATGGCTTTTGTGATATCCTGCTTTTGTGAATATAAATGCCACAGGGCTCTATCCAAATGCATCTCGATGTACAGAGTATTCATAGCCATAGTGTGCTGATCATATATTATGTGTCAATGGAAAAACCTTAGTACTCTCCCACTTGCTGTTCTGTTTTTGACTTACCTTTCATGTAGAAACCACATGCTGCATTTACTTCTCAAATGGCCCAACTAAGAAAAGGGGGGGCCCATATATTTCAATGCATATTTTGCTCAATCTACAACCAAGGAATTTTATAAAATTCTCAATGAATTTCGAAAACCTACATGCATGGAAGGAAGTCATCCCACCACTCAAGATTTCACAAACAAATTGGCAACTCACTACACAACCAAGGCAGACACACTGGACTCCTATTTAAAACAGAAGAAAACCATCAGCACCAACCCCTTTACTAAAATACCCTCTAAGAATAAACCATCCCAACCTCTACAGTCCTTCAAACAAATATCCCAGGATGAATTTATGGATTTGGTCAAAGCAAGCAGACCTTCTGGTTGCCCTTCTGACCCTTGCCCACCACAAATCTTCAAGAACATCCTGCTATCTACTTCTGCTGCCACACCTGTAAGAAGAATCATCAACAACTCTTTAACTTCAGGAACTTTTCCTGCAGACCTGAAAAAGGCATACATACGACCATTATTAAATAAAACAAACCTAGACCCGCAAGACCCCAACAACTACAGACCAATCGCAAATGGACCTTTCCTGGGCAAATTAATAGAAAGAGCAGCATTCGCCCAGATGTCACAATTCATTGAAGACAATTCTATACTTTCAGACTTCCAAACTGGATTCCGCCCAGGAAGAAGCACTGAATCAGCATTCATGGCCATCTGGGACGATCTTAAAAACACAGTCGACCGAAATGGAGTTGCTGAACTACTTCTCTTGGACCTCTCAGCTGCCTTTGATACGGTTGACCATGACACCCTAACTCAAAGACTCCACGAAGCCGGCATACAAGGGATTGCTCTCGACTGGATTACTTCCTATCTCCAAAAAAGAGCGAATATCATCCACTCGCCCCCCTTCTCGTCCGAACCCTACCTCACAAAAGCAGGGGTCCCCCAAGGGTCAATCATCTCACCTTTGCTTTTCAACATCTACATGATATCTTTACCAGAACTGATCAATGATTTCCATCTCACATGCTACAACTATGCAGATGACACACAAATACTACTTAAATTAGAAGACCCCAAAAACATTGAAAACTCACAAATCTTCAGTTGCCTCAGAGCCGTTGATCAGTGGATGACCTGGAGCCATCTCAAACTAAATACCTCCAAAACAGAAATACTCATATGTGGTGACTGGAAACATTATGACCCTCTGTGCGTCTGGCCTGACGATCTCGGACCACCTCCTCAATTATCCAAGGAAGTGAAAAACCTAGGAATCACAATGGATTCCAAGCTAACTATGAATGCCCAAGTAGACAAATTAGCACGCACAAGCTTCATCACCTTAAAGACTTTACGACGCATCTTCCCCCACCTCGGATTTCCACACAAGGTGCAAGCTACTATCTCGCTTGTACTATCCAAACTGGATTATGCCAATAGCCTCTACCATGGATCATCTCTATCTGTTATGAAAAAACTACAACGTATCCAGAATTCCGCAGCCAGACTACTACTACATATAAAGCCGCAAGCCCACATCTCCCCTGCCTTGAGAGCACTACACTGGTTACCCGTCGCCAGACGATGCACTTTCAAGCTGCTTTGTATCACCCACAAAGCTATACATGGAACAGGACCGCTTTTTATCAGAAAGAAAATTACCAAATACATCCAACAAAGAACCCTCCGCTCAAGACTGGCACCCCGCCTTAGAACACCACCATACAAGAAAAAGACTATAGGTGGTACATCCTTCTCCGTCCAAGCAGCCAAACTATGGAATTCATTACCCCCAACTATAAGAGCCACAGATAACTTTCTTGTCTTCAGAAAACTACTCAAGAGTTGGCTCTTTCCTTCATAACCACCTTTTTCAAACAACTATGAACTGCATATGTCTATGTGGATAAATATTTTTTCAGATTATTTGTATATTTCTATTTATTTATAGTTTCTTTGGAAAATATGTATTGTTACTGTCATAACAATAAAATACACACACACTCTTTAAACCTGTCTGACTAAGTATTTTTACACATGATTCTAATTATGCATTGTATGTGCATATGTGTGTGTATTCATGTGTGTGTGTGTGTGTGTGTGTGTGTGTGTATATATATATATATATATGTGTGTATGTATGTGTATATGTTGTTTCTGTGCTTGGCATGTTCGTGGATCATTGCATGGCTCCTGGTTTTTTGGGTTGTTATACTAGATATCTATGAATTCCTGCTCTCATCTTATCACACTTATCTACTCATCACTCTTATATCATGTCTCTATCAAACTATCCTCCATTCTCACTCTGACTCATCCCTTCTACCACTTTCATCTCCTAAATATCTCTGCCTAAGCTTTTCCCTCCACCTCCACATCTAACTCACCAAACCTCACTCTACCTCTGTGACCTTCCACACAACCCTACTAGATTCTCCTGCATTCATCTCACCCTGCTACTATGCTCTCCCTAACCCTTCCACATACTCTTCCCCCTCCGTCCCCCTTTATTCGTCCCAAGCCTTTGGGTTGAGTAAATGAAGGATATACTCCCAATTAACACTTCTGGATTTCTTTCCTCCTCCACCCCTCCATTACTCCAGTCAATCTAACTAACAAACTCTCATATCCGCGGCTCAAATTAACTCATAATAATACTAAAAATGTACTCATTATTAAACTATACTAATCCATCACTAATTCTTTTTGGGTTCCGGAGTAGCATGCTACTCATCGAAAAGCGCTTCAACGCCTCGTCAGGGGTAGTAAGCGATATATAAATACGATTACAATACAATACAATACATTATGCATATGAGGTGCATATAAATTGTTAAGATCCCAAAGCCCGGTGGTATATATTCTAAATAGTTTGCTCCCTCTTGGGTCTTTTGCTCAAGCACCCTTTGAGAACAATAGACCACGACACCGGAGGGCAAGAATCGTGATACAAAAGGCACAAAGGTCACAAAGGGTGCAAAGGCCGCCAGAAAAACAGGTAAAAGAGGCAAATCATAAGAGACAGAAAGAACAAAGGGCCTGCAGAATATTTGGCGATAACTGGAAGTTGGCACACAGAATCTTCTCTGCACACGGGGAAATCACCAAACCAAGAAAGCTGCCTAAGGCAGCAGACCGGCCACAACCAGGTTCCAAGGTGCCGGGGCTGTGCAGTAAATCTAATGTGTCTAAAATAGGAATCAAAAAGTATTGGTGTCACACGAGCCCCTCAAGCCCGGCAGGCCCTGCAAGTCCCTTGAGTCCGATGACATGGGTGTCAGAGCCTTTAAATCTGTGGAACCCATAGATTCCCCAGTTCCCACAGATCTGGTCAGTTGTGTCGGATTTGTCAACGAATCGACCTCGGGTAAAAAATCTAAGTCCCAGGAGCACCAGAAGGATCCATAGAGGAGCAGGAAGCGAATGGTCCCAAATATTAACAAACCTTATATACACAACTATTTCACAAGAACAAGGAATGGTTTAGGCACTGTGGGGGAAAAATTGAATCCACTATTTCCAAGGGCAGTCAAGGCTCATGGGCCGCCACCGCCTTGCCGAACCTGGCTTTTGATCCAGTGATCAAGTCAATGCAATCAGAGCAAGCACAAAACAAGTCCGGTTGCACTGCAGCCATAGACAGCAGCCTGGACGCCTCACTTATTGGGGAATTAATAGAGTTGGCGGACACCGCAATAGGAGAAAGCATGAGCATGAAAAATAAGATCCATTATAGTTGTTCCACTAAAACTGACACTGGTAATAATACTAACACCAATCAGATGGGCGCTGAACACCAAGCTGAAGCAAAGAGATTAGTCCTGACGTCTGAACAGCCATTTAGGAAGCAGGCAGTGCATCCAAGTAACAGCCGTCTGCAAATAATGGCAGAGATCCATCAGACAGTACTATCCCAATTGGTGGAATCGCATGTACAAGAGCTCTTCGATAACAGCTGGACCCACTCCCCTCGTACTGGGGACACAGAGGGTCTTGCAGGATTCCCCTGACTTAATAGCCCAGGAAGGCAGGAGACTGCAAGAAACAAGCCTGAAAGAAGAAAGCCGAGAGGATGAGCTCAGGGGAGATCTCAAAGAGGATATAGGAGAAGAAAACTCGCCCAATAAGGGGTGGGAGGCAGTGGGCAGCACTGATTGCATTATAAATACTATCAATAACTCCCTGTTAGCGGCAGTTAAGGCTCTCACGTGGCAATCTCATAAGATGGAGATTCAATTAGAATTAACCCACATGATGGCTCAGAATGTACTCTTGTTAGATAATAAACTGAACCCATTCATTGGGAATATAGAAAGGTGGGTCCATGGACGTACATCTGGCAAGGGAGTGGATGGGAGCCATACGGAAGCAATCATAGATAAATTATCAATACTGCCGGAGCTGCTAACTAGCCTAATCCAACACCTCAAACCAGCTGGGAAAACTGCAACCAGTAGTACGTCACCTTGAGGCAAGAAGCATGACACAGCACCCCTCAAAGAAATTTGCAAAGGGAGGCCCTCCACACCCACACCCAATGAAGAGGGGTTGGAAAGCAAGGAGAATGAACCAAGAAAAGAGCCTCCTTTCATGGTGCACCCATTCTCCCCCACTATCATCATGGGAAAAAACAGCCTAGAAGTGCCAAATCCAGATATAGGGGGTCATTACTACCCTGGCGGTCATGGACCGCCAGGGCCGGGGACCGCGGATGCACCGCCAACAGGCTGGCGGTGCATCCAGGCCGCGGTCAGAAAAGGGAAACCGGCGGTTTCCCGCCGGTTTTCCCCTGGCCTGAGGAATCCTCCATGGCGGCGCTGCAGGCAGCGCCGCCATGGGGATTCCGACCCCCTTACCGCCAGCCTGGTTCTGGCGGTTTTGACCGCCAGAACCTGGTTGGCGGTAACGGGTGTCGTGGGGCCCCTGGGGGCCCCACCAAGATTTTCAGTGTCTGCATAGCAGACACTGAAAATCGCGACGGGTGCAACTGCACCCGTCGCACCCTTTCCACTCCACCGGCTCCATTCGGAGCCGGCATCCTCGTGGAAGGGGGTTTCCCGCTGGGCTGGCGGGCGGCCTTCTGGCGGTCGCCCGCCAGCCCAGCGGGAAACTCAGAATTACCGCGGCGGTCTTTTGACCGCGCAGCGGTATTCTGACGGCGGTACTTTGGCGGGCGGCCTCCGCCGCCCGCCAAAGTCAGAATGAGGCCCATAGTCTCAAATCAGCTGTGTAAGTCTGACACTGGGCATGACCAACAGCCACAACTAACAAGAAGACAGAAGAAGAGACTGAAAAAACACTCAAAGCCACAAAAAAAACATCAGGCAGAAACACACTGGGAAAACGTCTAATGACACTACTAACTCCCCAGATCTGTTGGAGCCTTATCCAGTCTTTAAGCAGAGATCGGCGATTGCTCCCACAACGGGCATCTGCTCAATTGAGGAAGATCAGACAACCAACGTCGAGCCTAAACTTCAGATCACTGACAATAAGGACGCTTCGGTCTGCAAAGAAGATCATAAGTCTTCACTGGCCAGCTCTGGGATGGAGAACCCCATCGTAAAATCTGGGCGAGCACCCCCCATTGCAAAGGGGCTGTCACAGGCCAGTGAGATAGAGCGTGCAACGGATCAAGAGAATATGGGGGGGTGGACATGGCATATATTGGGCCATCCCTATGACAAATTCTGTGATATATCAACCGGGCCTGAAGGGTAGGAGGAGTATCTCAAAAGGCAATTTAGAAAAAACAATAAGCCACATGTCAATAATGGGGGCTCAGGTCTAAAACAAAAAAGTGACAGAGAAAATAAGATGCATGCCATTGATTGGCACTTGACCCCAAAAGATACTACACTTGAACTCTATAGAGCAAAGGGGCTAGATCCTTGCGGGATACAGGAGGCAAGCAGCACAATACTGAAACAGGGAAAGCAAAACAGAGGGTAGCAAGAATACAAAAACTTACAAGAAACGATCCATCCACAGGAAGAGCAGGGACGGGTCAGGTGAGGGCCTAGAGCAGAGAAAAAATAAGTCAACCTTTTATGATACATAGTCCTGAGCCCAACTAGGACTCTATTAGGGCATTAAATATAAAGTCTGCAAACTCTCAGGAAACTACTGATCGGTTGACCGTAATCCTCACTCCATTCTATGTTTCTCCGGGGCCATGGGATATTCTCAATAGATCAAACATTCTACAATTACTATATCACATATCTGTATTTGCAAATTTGACATCGGAAGACTTACTAGCTGTGAACTTTAACACCTACACTTGGATTAGTCAGAAGGAATCCACAATGACTACATGGTCTGAACAAAGTAACATCGTTAAAATCTGAATAGAAATCTATCAAAATAATTAGCTGGAACGTGACTGGCTTGGCTTCCCTTAAAGCCAGCTTCAGTATTAAGAACTTTGTAAATTATGTAGATATTATGTGCTTCCAAGAAACATGGTCGGCAGAGCCTCTAACTATAGAGGGTTTTACTAAAATCCAGTCGCCCGCCCACAAAACAAAAATGTTTGGAAGACATATTGGAGGTCTTGCAATATACGTTAAGTTAGACTTGGCTATCAAACTAGTAATTTGGGAGAAATCAACGAGCAACATGCAAGTGATAATTATTCACAGCTTAGCCTTATGAAAAAAAAAAAAAAGCATCCTGGTAACAGTTGCAAACATATATATTAACCCACATCAAGGAAAGAAACAGATGATGGTTAAATCTATTTTGGACTTGCTGAAGGAGTTTGTTTACGAACACCCAGGGCATGGATATGTGATGGCAATATATTTTAACATTCGCAAGCTTGGTCAAGAATTGGGGACCTGTCCGGACCCAGTTAGATCAGTTATAGAAACTTTCCTTAAAGAATATGATCCCAAAACGACGGACTGCAGCAGCTTAGCAGCAGGCACACCCATTCCAACTTTCAGAAATATATCCACAATAGATGATATCTTTCTAAGCCCAGCACTGATCTGTAGGTGCTCAAGCCACAAGTTGGTTTATAGACCTGAAAGTGACCATAACCCAGGGGTAATAGAAGTCGATCTTGGCGCAATGAAATATGAACTCTATAAAGCTATTGGCCGTCAACTTATTGCAGGTTTATGCCCATTAACAAAACAAATTAAATGGAGTGCAGCCTGCAAAACAAAATACGAGGCATGGAAGCAGGCTAACGGCCCAATAAAACTCCAACATGGTGCGGGCCAGATAACTGACCAATGGGAGAATGTGCTTAAGAACCTTCAAGCTCACCTTTGCAACAGAGCGCAGGCTGGCCACACTGGGGGTAAAAAACAAAGGGTGGATAAGCTGCCAGCAACCAAGGAATGTGTACTGTACAAAAGAAGGTACCGGCAGGTAGAAATACTCTATATGAGGAACAAAACCCCTGCAATGGACATCCTAAGGAGGCTGGCACGGAAAGAGTACAAAAGAGCACTATGGTCATTGAAGGTAAAAAAGACTGAAGAATACTGGAAATGCTTGGTTGCGCTGCTGCTGCCTAATAGAAGCAGAGAATTCTGCGACTATATCAGTTCTTTGCTATATGCATCCGAAACCAGTGCTAATGTGATCTCTGCCAGTGATTGGGAAAGGCACGTGGGAAATCTTTATGTGGACCCTAAATATGCAGAGGCTCAAGGACTCGCTGGCGGGTACTACGAAGCGGATGGGTTAGATGACAAGATGGTAACAGTCACGATTAAAACTGTGCAAATGATCCTTGGTAACTTGAGGCGATATGGGGCTCCTGGGCCCAATAGCCTTCTGGGGAGGATATTCAGAGACGATCAAGTGTATTGGGATGGACCTCTGACTGCTCTATTTAATGACTGTCTACACTTTTTGGTGGTTCCAGAGGCCTGGAAGGGTTCAATACTTCAACCCATTTACAAACAAAGGGGGTACTACCCGTCCTGAAAATTATAGACTGATAGCCTTATTAGATTTAGATGGCAAAGCCGCCGCAAGGGCCTTGCTTCAAGAGCTAGAAAACTGGATATCAGCAAATGACGTCATTCCCTCATATCAAACTGGCTTTAGACCTAGCTCTCCTACGTTAGATAATGTCCTTGCACTTTCATATCTTGTCAAAAAGCATTGAAACCATCATCTCACCTGCTCTTTGCACGTTTTATTGATTATATTGCGGCTTTCGATGGGGTGGTGCGCCACGTCCTTTGGAAGAAATTGGCGACCTGGGGAATACTAAGGAAACTGCTTGCATCAATAACAGCACTATACTCCAACACTTGGGTACGAATAAAAATCACAAACACACATGTTACCAGGAAGATGCTTAACAAGAAAGGTCTAAAGCAGGGCTGTGTTGTTGCCCCCACGCTTTTAAATTTATACACAGCTGATCTGGATGCAGAGTTGCTTAGAGGAAATACGTTCTCTCCGAGACTGGGACAGTCTGTGCTCCCCATAATCCAATACGCAGATGATTTGGTCTTGCTTGCCCAAACTCGGATTGGGCAAAAAAGGGGACTAGACATACTGCACAGCTATAATGAAAGAAATGCCTTAAAAGCAAATGCAGCAAAAACCAAGGTCCTGGTCTTCGGCCGCCAGGCAAAAAAGCAGCAAAGAACATGGAAACTTGGACCATTTAGTATAGGGATGAAAGATAAATATCACTACCTAGGAGTTTGGATATCAAACACGGGGAGAGTATCACACCAAGCAGTGGCATTTACATCCAAACCAGAGAAAATCCCCCATGCATTAGCAAAACTCCATCAAGGCTTAAGGCACCAGCATCAGAGCCAATAAGGAGAATGTTAAAGGCGAAATTGCTACCTGCAATGACCTACGGCCATCCGGCATTCCCTGGCAGATTGACAACTGCACTGGAGAATTGCCAGATGAGAGCCTATAAAAGGGTTTTTAAGATCCACAGACCAACTAGGCATGTAGGGATACGTCTGGAATTAGATATAATAAGAATGGACATAACGTGCGAAATGGACATGATAAAGCTCTATCAGAGTGTCTGCAAGGCGGATGCCGTCAGCCTGAGGGGGGATTTGAAAGCAATCATCAAAGGCAAAAGAAGCAGTTGGGCCATTTATCTAACACAGGGCGAGGAACAGTTCAATCTGGCTCCCTCCTATACTACAGACCCCTTTATCACAAAAGAGGTGCTGAAGAAATAATTTCAAGAGTTAGGCATGCAAGTCTCCAGAGGCAAAGATATCTCAATAGTCAGGGATATCAGCGGAGCTGAAAGCTTGCTTGAATCTTACGCAACCACTAAAGGCCAGCCTTATTTGAAAGCACCTTTAGGAGAGCGAGCGTTCCAGACCATCCTGCAGATGCACCTCTTAACTCTACCTTCCTGGGACTACTGACATAAGTGGAAGATGGCACAGGGGCACTTGCAGGAATGCACTCTGTGTAAATATAACACTGAATCTATAACACATCTTGTATGCTGCTGCCCATGTTTGGCCTCAGAAAGACGTCAACTTTTGAAACCCCTGTTCTTGAAACACGGGGTGAGAATATGTAATGAAGCTATAAGACTCATATTCACTGCAATGGTCCCCATGGAACTAGCCTGCTTTGGGAATTTTTTTTATAAACTGAGACTGGCTCTACACCAGGCAAGGGGCCAAATTAGTGCAGGGTACTCACAGAAGGGGTGAGGTCTACAAAGAAACGACACTGACGAAATGGCTCTTACCTCCCAAGTTACCCCACATTTCTTTGTGATGGCTTTGGGCTCTGGAATGATGAGGAGAAAGAGGTTACCCACTGGGTCGAGCATTAAAGCAGCTTTGGGCTCATGGATGCTTGCATTTGAATTGTTTCATTATGAATCTAAGTGGCCTAGAGGAGTCAGCGATGTCCTATATATTAGCTTAATATAGCTCATCAAACTGAGAATTTAGTAGCTCATGGCAAAGTCCATCGAGACAGGCAAGGCTCTGTGGTGCATACAACGGGGTCATGGAATGTATTATCTTGGACTTTTATCCCCAAGAAATGGGCTAATTAGTGGGCCTCGCGAAACGTTAGACACAGTATTGTGCAAATGATCTAATAACCAGAAAGTGCTTGTGCAGGGAGGGACAATGGAAGCTTACTTCGTGCAACAGTAAAACTTTAGGTGGTTGCATGATTGGATTATTCTATCTGTATTTTAATGTATTTATTTAGGAGCCTATGCAATTTATGCACCTACATGGGTTTTATGTGGGATTATGTTGGTTAACAGTTTTTGTATTTTATGGGTGTTTTTTTTTTCTTTCTTTTATTGTAATTTGGTGCAACGATTTTAATTAATCATGCAATAAAGATTTTCATACTTCAATAGACAAAGCTTCCAAAATATAAATTGCAAAACTACCCTTCCTTCACATGTATTGCAACTCCATCCACTGTCTTTGTGAGACTGGTGCAGCGATTACATTTAAGTAATCCTCCCCAGTGGTATTACACCTTTTGATTTGAATCCATTGCTAAAGACAGAGATTTCTGTAAATCGATTGGGCATATCAGACTGGTTCTAACATCTACTGAGTGTAGAGGTTCCAGGTTATATTGTTTTGCTTCCTTTGTGTGCTACAATAAGGGGTCTGTTAAGCCAGCAATAAGCCAGAGAATTAGGACAAGAATGTTTTTGGTTTCCTCCCTTTTGTGGAAATATAAATGTCTTTATTATTCTACTTCTGTACAGTGCTAGAGCATGCCAAATAGTCAAACAAAGCACTTAGATTAGTGGTATGCAGACATTCACTACAGTCAGACTGTCTTGGCTCTTGCCCCTTTTCAGTGCAATGTTGCTTTTCAGTTAGCTTTGCTCTATACAGATACTACTACATACATACATACTTAGAACATACATGCACTGCCTAAGGTGGTGTGTACTCTTTTACCAAAAGGCCCCATTTCAACCAAGTTACCTCCTTAGATATAGATGAAGATAGTCCACACCCTACCTATTTTCTTTCTTCCTAATTGTAATATATTAAAGTGATGGGTCTAATTTAAAGTGACATTAACTAGGGCTGGGACTGTATTATGCCAGGGGTGAGGATGTGTGTCACAGTTTCAAGTGACAACAAATTACCCTGCTACATTATCATATCCACATTATTAACTGCCACAATATTGTGAAAGCACGTATGTATGGGTAAGCATAAATGTACTATTCTTAACTCCACATTTACATAACATCACGTTCTCCAGTATTGGATCTTTCATAGATTCACATGCTTGAATCATTCCCGTCGTCGAGGTGGGAGACTCACGGTAACTTTAAATACATATAGCAGTAAGTGTCACACACTAGGCCTTAATGGCCCAAATAGGCACTTCTATAGCCTATCCATGTTCTTTTATTAAAAAGAAGACCCAAACTTGAGCCACAGCCAATCAGGCGTCAACAGCCTCTAGAATACTCCCAGAAGAGGCTCTTTCCCTCAGATTTTCTACCGCACGTCGTGTGAAGGGAGTCTCACTGAGGTCTGCTCAGTATATTTTCTGACAGGATTTTTTCTCTCAGAGAACCCAGCTTTCCAGTGGACAGTGTGTCTCAACAGACTAAGAATGGTCTTTTCAGAGATTGTGGCAGTTGTGGGAAGAAGAGACTGTATATTGATGATGCCCACAAGAAATGCATCTACTGCCTGCATCCAGATCACAAGGTGAGAGACGGTAAGATCTGTTGCACCTTCAGTCAAAAAACCTCAAGGACCGTAAGGGTAGACTTTTGTTGTGGCTACAAAGCCAGAACACCATGGAAAACCCGTCTTCAGATGAGAGTGAGACCTCATCTCATACTTCTCCCTCCTTAAAAAGATCTGGAGAGAAAGGAAGGCTGCCTGAGGAGCCACCCAAGAAAGTGGCTAAAAAGACGAAATATACATCTGTGGAAAAGCATAAGCGCCAAGAGACTGCTACCTCGGGATCAGAGACCCACTTAAAACTCTTGAAAAAGGTTCACTCAGAGCATACTACGCCTGTGGGAAACAAGGCACCCACAAGAAGTGCCTCTCTGTCCCTGTCGCCGGCAAAGGATCCGGTAAGACTCACCTCAGATGTTGCCAAAAAAGGCCCATCGACGACGACCCCGTCGACGACCGTGCCTGTTCCCGATGATAGTTACGTTGTCGCCGATTTGATCAGCTACGATCATCACCGCAAAAATCTATAAAAAGGCATCGTCGGCGAAGACGTCGACGACGATGACGGAAGCGTCGTTGGTCCATCTGTTGACAAAGGCACTACCGTCGACGAAACACCTGTCGATGAGGGTGAAGAAGGCACCGTCGGCGAGCACACCAGCGACGATGACGGCACTGTTGACAAGAGGAGCGTCAACGAGAGAATTGTCGACGACGAAAACTGAACTGTCGACAACAATATTAGAGAGTTCGTCAGCACAACCATCGGCGATGATACTATCTTCTGGAGATTTGGTGGTGCAGCAGGATTCGTCAAGATTCCTCCCTCTTTCTTTTATCACCATGGGGGAGAAAACATCGCTGATTCTTCCAAGGCATACTTCTCCGAGCAAGGTGTTGCCATACCCTCCACAGGATCGCCTAGATGATGACGAGGACATCTATTCATTCTCAGGAGGACGGAATGTTTGGCGCAGCCAGTAGTCCATCGCAGCTGCATGTAAAATGCCAGGACTTGGATGAGGAGGATGAAGGGCAAGAACAACTCAACTGTTAGTCAACTACATTCCAGCAGGATCCATCATACCCAGCAATAGAGGCAGAGACTTCCTTTCCCATGCCTAGATCGTTAGTGTCAGATCTCCAGGGTATGTTGAAGGATTACTGTTGAAGGTTTCCACCGTCGACGCCTGTAACTCCATCCAGGCCTTACAGTCAGCAGACGCCTCTGCAGGAACGCCACACAGAAGCATCCTGTTTGTTCACCAACCACAGGATGATCATCTCTCTACAGATGACGAGAGGGAAGAAGGTGAGATAATGGAAGCAGCTCCTAGTGAATGGGATGACTACCTCATTCCCACACCGTCACCACTGCCGGCAGGGCTGGTTGATTCACCCCCTGAGGACATAGGGGGCTTCCATAATTTGATGGAGAGAGTGGCCAAGAGATTTGATTTGCCCATTATCTCTCAGGAAATGGATTGTTTTTATATGACTTCAAAGAGGTCTGTGAGGGCTATTCCGATAGTGGATTTCCTATGTTAGGAGGGGTTGAAGGCTATGAAAAATTCAGCAACAGTGCCTTCCCAGATGCCGAGGCTGGAAAAGAAATACAAAGCCCCTGATAACACTCCAGCCTGCTTAGTGTTGCAACCAAAACCGGATTCGGTAATATCTCAAGCGGCGCAGCGGCGCTCCAAGAACCCTTCGGCACCTATTACATCGCCGCCAGACAGAGACGGAAGGAGGTTGGACAATATTGGAAAGAAATTTTCCTCTGCGGTGATCACGGTGAAGGCGGATAACTCCTTGGCCATTTTAGGAAGGTATGATCGCCAGATGTGGGCAGACATTTCTGCTTATTTAGACCTCTTGCCTGAGGATGCCAAGTTGGAAGCAAGGAAGGTGCTGCAGGAGGGTGAGCAGATTGCGGCTGAGATCATTGACTGCGCAATCGACATTTCCTTGACAGGTTTCGGGCAGCTCGCAGGAGCAGCGGTCTTGCGTAGACAGGGGTGGCTGAAGTCTATTTCCTTCCGTCCGGAGGTTCAGAGCAGAATTCTGGACATGGCGTTTGATGGGGAAAGCATCTTTGGGAAGCATGTGGATGACATGCTGCAGGCCATCAAGACAAATACAGACACAGCAAAATCCCTTGGTACGTTGCAGTTCAGGAAACAGCCTTTTCGTGGTGCGAGGGGTAGAGGAAGTTACTCCTTTCGAGGTGGTTTCCAAAAGTATAGACCCCAGTACCAGTCCTCTTCGGCAGGACCCCGGTAGCAATACAGCCAGCAACAACAGCATTATCGATTGCCACCTACCGTTGCTTATAGGCACCTTGCGAAGGGAAGATCGGCTGCCCGTGGAAGAGATACCAGCAGAAAACAATGACCAGACGGCCATACCAGCTTCCTACGCTACCTGAGGCTCGAAAATTGGGGATCGCATCACTTCTCACTTCCTTCGATGGTCAAGCATAACATCCGACAGGTGGGTGCTGGATATAGTGGCCAGGGGACATACTCTGGAGTTCATACAGAGACCACCGAACATCCCTCCGTCAGGCCCACCACCTCCACGATGAAAGCAACTCCTCAGGGAAGTGTATGTAATGCTGCGCAAGGGGGCAATATAACTGGTCCCTGCGCCTCACAGGAACAAGGGGTTCTATTCACGCTTCTTTCTGGTAAAGATACCTTCAGGAGACTGGCGCCCCATTCTGGACTTAAGATCATTGAACAAGTTCCTGAAGAAGCAGTCGTTCAGGATGGTAACGCTGCAGGACATATTGCGCCTCTTAAATACCTGAGATCACATGACATCCCTAGACCTCCAGGATGCGTATTGTCATATTCCAATACACCAAAACCATCGCAAATCCTCAGGTTCAAGGTGGCTGGTATGCATCTACAGTTCTGTGTCCTTCCCTTCGGGTTGAAATCAGCCCCAGAATTTTTACAAAGATGCTGACTCCAGTGGCAGCGCACCTACGCCAGTTGGGCATGCAGGTGTTTCCCTGTCTCGACGACTGGCTCATCAAATTACCCTCAAGGGCTCAGGTGGTGCGCCACACAACCGCCTGCCTCCATTTGTTCGAAGATCTCGGACTTACCATCAATTACCAAAAGTCACACGTTCGCCCCACACAGAAATTGACTTTCTTGGGAGCGGTACTGGACACTGTCCGCAGCAAGGCATACCCCTCTCAGGAAAGAAAACAAAAGCTGAACACCTTGGCCCGCAAGCTCTTGACAAAAAAGTGTGTTTCAGGTTGCACCTACAAGTCATTACTGGGAATGATCTCGTCATGCATTCCGCTGATCCCAGATTGCAGACTACATATGCAACCCCTACAGGAGCAATTGGACGCCCAGTGGCTTCAGGTACAGGGCTCTTTCGAGGACAAAATTCTCAGCACATCGGCAATGCGGACCACCATGTCTTGGTGGGTGACACCAGCCAACTTGTCCAGCGGTCTCACGTTTCTTCATCAGGTGCCCCGCTACATAGTGACAACGGATGCCTCCCTCGAAGGTTGGGTTGCCCACCTTCAGGATCTACAAATCAGCGAGTCCTGGACTCGAAAAGACAAACAACTCCACATAAATCAGCTGGAGCTCAAGGTGATAGATTTGGCTCTAAAAGGCTTTTTACCAAGGCTTCTAAACTCGAAAGTTTTGATCAGGACAGTCAATACTACGAGCATGTTTTATCTAAACAAGCAGGGTGGCACAAGGTCTCTACAGCTCTCGCAACAGGCTCAGAACATCTGGAAATGGACCATAGCGAACAACATTTCTCTGAGGGCGGAGCACGTACCAGGACAGACCAACATTTTGGCGGATAACCTGAGCAGGATGATTATCCAGTATCACGAGTGGGAACTAGACCTGGAGGGTCTCAACCAATTCTTCCGATTATGGGGCAGACCAAATCTCGATCTGTTTGCCACATTCTAGAACAAGAAATGCCCTTATTATGCAAGCTGGCTTCCCCAAAAAGGGGCATGGGGGAATGCGTTTTCAATGAGATGGTCAGGAGTCTATGCCTATGCTTTTTCTCCGATCCCACTGATAACGAGAGTCATCGGCAAGATGAAGACAGAAGGTTGTCGCCTTCTATTAATAGCACCCAGGTGGCCCAGACAGGTGTGGTTCACGGAACTCCTCATGTTCGTGGAACAGCCACATGTGATACTCAGACGGAAGCCAACCCTGTTGACAGTGCACCAGGACCAGGTCACACATCCAGATCCGTCATCTCTTTACTTGTCGGCCAGGCTCCCGAATTCAATGAATACGCCACTTTAGACATCTCTTCCGAATGTAGGGCAATTCTAGCCAAAGCTAGGGCAGGCACTACCAATAAGACCTACAGGTTGAAATGGAAGTGTTTTTGTGTGTGGTGTGCGGTGGAAAGAATCCATCCTATCTCTTCTCTTCCGGAACAGGTACTGCCATATTTGTTGCACTTGGCAAAGTCTGGTCCCTCCTATTCCTCCATCCGAGTGCACGTGGCAGCAATTTCAAGGTACTGCCGATCTAAAGACACTGTCTTGTTATATTCTACCAGGATTGTGAAGCAATTCCTTAGGGGTCTGTTTCGAGCTTTTCCACCGGTGCGGAAGACTCCACTGTTATGGTCCCTAAATGTGGTCGTGGGGCAACTCATGAAACCCCCTTTTGAGCCAATCCACAGGGCAGAACTGAAATTCATTTCATGGAAAACTGCATTGTTACTGCTCTTATTTGGGCTAAGAGAGTAAGTGAAATCCAGGACTTCACCATCAAAGAGCCTTTTCTTCAATTCACCACTACTGGCATAATTCTTCGGACGAATCCTAAGTATATTCCGAAAGTGCCCTCAAGTTTCCATTTGGATGAGCCCGTCATCTTGAAAACCTTTTTTCCTAACTCGCAGACAGTAGCAGAAATGGCGTTGCATTTGTTGGATATTAAGAGATGTTTGAAGTTTTAACTTCGGAAAACATGGAACATACGCAAATCAGACCAGTTATTTGTGCCCTTTGGAGATGCGAGGAAGGGCGTTCCAGTATCCAAACAGACTATTGCCAGGTGGATTGGCCTGGCGATCCAGTTCTGTCATACTCTGGCTGGTAAACCGCTCCACAGCAAAGTGAGAGCTCATTCTACAAGGGCAGTAGCCGCGTCTGCAGCACTCTTTGCAGAGTGCCCCTGCAGCATATTTGTAGAGTGGCCACATGGTCCAGCCAACATACTTTCACAAGACACTACTGTCTCGAAGAGACGAATAGCATGGATACAGCGGTGGGGTAGGCAGTGCTGAGGCATTTATTTCATTAAGGTGAGCCTCTCTGGACATCTCACCTCCACAAACACGGTATGTGAACTACGTTTCCTTAATCTGGTCAAGGTTAACCTTCCTACTTTTAATGATTATTGTGGTTATTATTATTGTAGCTAGCTCGATACTTATCGTGATGCTGATGTTTTTGGTCATTGTGCCTGATTGTTATCTTCCTGTGAACATTGGTATATTGCTATTGAGTAATGACTAGGAGTAGAGTTACTCTTATTATTATTTTTATTATTATTGTTCTTAATATGAGAATACAGCTATTATCTGGTTAACCAATATTACTGCTCGCTACTTTAATTCAAGCATGTGAATCTATGAAAGATCCAATACTGGAGAAGAAAATTAGTTACTTACCTGTAACTGTGGTTCTCCTGTATTGGTATCTTTCATAGATTCACATGCAACCCACCCTTCTCCCCTCAGAGGCTCCCCTTATGGATGAACCTTCTGCTTCACACTTGTACTAGAAAATCTGAGGGAAAGAGCCTCTGTTGGGAGTATTCTAGTGGGTGTTGACGCCTGATTGGCTGTGGCTCAGGTTTGGGTCTTTTTTTATAAAAGAACTTGGATAGGCTATAGAAGTGCCTTTTTGGGCCATTATGGCCTAGTGTGTGACACTTACTGCTATATGTATTTAAAGTTACCGTGAGGCTCCCACCTCGATGACGGGGATGATTCAAGCATGTGAATCTATGAAAGATACCAATACTGGAGAACCACAGTTACAGGTAAGTAACTAATTTTCATACACGTTTTCAAGGTACATAGATGTGGAGTTAAGAAACGTGCACATACATTCTTACCTTCATGCTATGCATATTGTCAAGGTGCATATATTGGAGTTGAGAATATTTACCTATGTTTACTCACCTTACAATATTGTGGTGGTCAGTAGCCTAGAAATAATATTTTGATAGGATGATATTTAAAAATCGATATTGTAGTAGGAAAAATTCGAATAAATATGGTCTTAACTTCTCATGTGGGCATTGTGTAATTATTGCCCTGGCTTACCAGGACTACGAAACCCCTCTTGTGTGTTTTGCAGGACAGTGCAGCAACCGTGAGCTGTGAGTCCAATATATCCCAGCGGGATGAGGAGGAAGAGGATGAGGAAGGGTTGAAGGATGGTCTCAAAGTCAGGACAGTTCCACTCAAGACTCCCACCTCTAAAGAGAGATTCAGGCAGTTTGCCTTGAAGGTGAATATTAACCACTGGAAGAGCAGGGGGGTGTATTGTACACACATGTAATGCAAATTCAACAGGCCAAGTAACATATTTTGGGGAACTCACTGAATGGCAACCATTCATGGACAAGATAGTACCAATGAAAATACAGTAGCTGAGTCAAATGTTAATGAGTATGTCAAATTCATGGGGATTCACTGAGAGGTCCATCACTCAATGACTAGTTAGTGTCACTGGAAATACTGTGGCATATTCATAGATTACAAGGTAGATTATATCTTTCAGGATTCATTGAGAAGTCACGTTTCAAGATCAAAGTATTATCCCTGCGGATAGAGTAAGCGGTCTGCCACTCAAGGACAAGGCAGAGTGCCATGGAGTTCAGTGGCAAAGTACATATGGCAAGATGTAGGCATTAATCCTGGGAATTTATTGAGAGGTACACCACTCAAGGACAAGGCGGTGTTGTAGAGAATTAATTTGCATGGTCACAGGTCACGAATGGGTTCTATTCCGGGTGATTATCAGAATCAAGGTAATGTTCAGATTTCATTAGCATAGTCATAGCTCTCAAAGTAGAGCATGCCTCTTTGGACTCAGTAAGAGGGTCCTGGGCAACAGCTATTCACAGGAATTCACAGCTGCGACTCAGGCCTGGAACTAGGGCATTGTCTAGGAAGTGGCTAATGTCAGTATCACCAGCCATAACTAGGCCATCAACTTATGAATTCACTCATATGTGCATAGGTCAAAATCTGGTCATATTGATAAAGGCCCAGCCTAAGAGCCAGACTTGACCATTGCAAGTCAATGATGTGAAATGGGGCTGCATGACTGTTTATTTCCCTTGGAATTCATGGGCAGGAAAAGTTACATAGCTAAACTGAAGAAGACACAGGTCATGCCTTTTTGTGTAGAGGGAGGACTGGTCAATACGGCCCATGTCATGCCCCCTCCCTGTCATACAGGAAGTACTAGCAGCCATGCCCCCGGCACATAATTAGTGGTTATAATGCAAGGATTGGTATTACGGCCCATGACAGGTAATGTAAAGACTGGAGGTAAAAGGCACACGTGATGCCCTCTGAACTGAGGTCTGAATACAATTGCCAGGTCTTCGCTCCTGGGTTTGCACCTTAAAATACAATGAAGGGGCTTGAGGTTACATCCCAAGCTTTGCTTTTCGTCAAAACATGAGAACAAGTTGCAAAGGCCCAGGTCATGACACTAAGCATGGGAAAACTGCTGACTGTCTCCAGCTGCTGTAAAGCAAATGATGCCAGTTGTCCATGGTGCCTTCTCTAACTAATGTATAACAGATTCCACTTTTCCTTCTCTCTCCAGGTCTGGGGGGTGCGATGGTCTGCCTTGCCATATGACCGGCTGCCCGACTGGCTGAAAGACAATGACTTCCTCTATAATGGGTACCGCCCTCCCTTACCTTCATTCCGTGCCTGCTTTTTAAGCATATTCCGGCTGCACACAGAGACAGGCAACATCTGGACCCATCTCCTTGGTAAGCGTAAACCTAAGACAGTATATCAGTGTGCAAGGGTCAAAGAGCCTGACCTCACAGAGCGTTTCCTTTGGTAATAAATTGTTGATTGATAACTGACATTTTAAATTCTTCTAAGACTCTTGGTAGGGTGTTATTAGTCAGGGTATTGAGTTGGGAGCATCAGACAACAGTGTAGCAAACTTCATTGACACCACATGCTGTTACTGTACATGTTGTATTATAATCCATTAGAGAGGTGTCTGAGTTTAGAGGTACCAATGACAGCTACTGTAAAGGTCATATTATAGTCCTTTTGACCCATGTCTGACTCATTGGCTGGGTACTTTGTCATCTTTGTGCATTGGAATTATGTGGTGTAAAGAGCCAGAACGTTTTGCTGATGGCTATCTCTGCTGTCTAAGTCCTGAACCTGTAACTTATATTTCTTCAGCACTGAATCTGTCACAGATTAACTTGCTTGAGTTTTCCTCAGTACCCATTGTTCTCCAGCATCAGGTCTTTCATACATTCACATGCTTGCATCATTTCCACTCGTCAAGCTGGGAATCCCCATTAACATTAAATTGCAACAGACGGTGTTAAAAAGGTCACAGGGCAACCAACAGTGTTTGTTTAGCAGCATGTCCACCTCATTTGAAACAGCTAAAACGTCAGTTGTTGAGGTGGCTGTGCTAAGCTCTCTGCACCCCTTAGAAGCCATCATTGCTTAGATTTATACTGCATCTCATAGTTGTGTCCCTGGAAGAGTTTTGCTCTTTACTGTCACAAACCTTATTTTGTGTTGGATTTTGACTTCTACTTGAAGTCAAACTTTGCAAGACAGGCTGTTGTTCAGATGAGAATCCCGCTCCCCATGCTCCCTGTCAGCCAGTATGGAGATTTGCAGATCAAACAGAGGGCCAGAAAGGGAATGGAGAAGAGAAGCAAGAAAGAGAGATACACAGGTGGTTACCGACAACTTCAGAACTTCCGGAAGGAGGCTGCAGGCACAACCAGATTAATGAGACTTGGAGCTGAACAGAGAAATACATGAGTAGCAAGGAACTAAGGTGCAGTTATACAGTTGGTGAGTTAATCAGAAGGGAATTATCTTACCAAACTCAGGGCCTGATTCTCAAAGGTAGACTTACACTTGTGTGTAAGATTACGTTTGTTTGCTATTCAAAAAAGGATTTAAGTAAGTGCGTAGTCTCCGCACATAAAAAGACCTATCTTTTTATGTGAGGTCATTCCGCACTTGTAAAGATGCTACTTGTAAATCCCTTTGTGAATAACAAACAGCGGTAAAGTTACACAGAAGTTGATGACAGCAGGCATTACTGTCTGCCATCAAAGGAGGTTCTTCCAGCTCATTTAATTTCATACTCACCAAGTAGGCTCAGTTGACAGTGCAGATCCTGGATTCGGAGTTGGGACAGGATTTCAGCAAACATGACCAAGCATAATACATAGCACACAGCCCAGCACACCTTGATGCATATTACACATCTTAGTACGAGTAAGGCAAATATGGAGAGTCACCAGAAGGGGACACAGTTTCAGACACAAGAATACAAAGATAATTCTTCTGACAGTCTCCCATTTGAAGGTCACAGTACAGATTGTGTATGTCACTAAACCCAGGTGTCATTACAGGGAACCTCCATTAGTGCAGTTCTGGTCACCATCATAACCACCTCTAGTACATGATGGAAGCCTTCCAGATGCTGGCATCACAGCCTCATCATCATTATTCTCCTTAGATCCACTACCATGGCCACCTCAGCAACATATTCCAGTCCCACTTCAGCAACAGCTCTCCATACTTCTGATGGTATGTTATCCAGACCTACAGGTGCAGCTTCCATTGCTGAGACCAGTACCTCAGCCAGCAAGAGATGTGGAATGTGAAGGCTAACTAGATAGCGATCAGGACACAGACCCAGTTGAGCAGGAAAATGAGACCTTTGTTGACAAGCTAGAGAATGAAGGCATTCACCAGGATGAGAAAGAATGAAGGAACATTATCAATACTTAAAGAAGAGAACACCCTCACAACCAGACTCTCCATCAGAAAACATCACCCAGTTACATTCTTTGTTGGAAAATATCCACTAAGATGTTTCTCCTAATCTTCCAGTGTCTTTAATGTAACAGCAGTGCCTTTTTGTATGCCTTCAAAGAGCAACCCAGGAAGATGACAAAGTATAACCATATCCTGGCTGTTGTGGAAGGAGGGGTTTAAAAAGCATGCCTGTACCTGCTACACAGCCAGCAGTGGGGCTACTCCTAAAAAAAAAGTACAGGGCAACTGACTCCACATCATTATGTTTAAGTGGACACCTGAAACACGATTCCATCATAACAACTATCTGTACCCATCCAGACAGAAACAGTAGGTGTACTCACAACTTGGGGCACAGAGCTGGCTCCATATCAACAATATCCCTAAAGGCAGCAATGCATTGACCGTCCTCAGGCGATACAACCACCAAATGTGGCATGACATCTCTTCTCTAATTGTGTAAATCCCTGTAGACAGAAAGGGGAAGCTAAAGACATAATCAAGGAAAGACCCAGTGCCTCACCATTATTGATACAGCCATGTACTTCTCCAAGGCTGTTTTTGGCAACTAGCAGGTGCTGCATTAGCTAGGAATCAGTGCTCAGGAAGAAAGGCTGGCTCAGGTCAACTTTGTTCCTCTTGGACATGGAAGGAATGATGCTTAACATGCCTTTTGACAGGCTTTGTTTGGCAAACATGGACTGTGTGCTGTACCATATAAACACAGACACTGTTACAGTGCACTCACGAAGAGCGCTACAGTACAGTCAGACATGGTCCTTGCGCATTCTTTCTTGGTTTCCAGATGTTCACAGGCGTACAGCAGAACCTACCAGCTGTAAGTTGGACAAGTTTGCCTATACCTTTCTAGGCAGTCAGACTGCAACCACTGCTATTCATTAGGCACAATGCTGCTTCCATGTACTGCTGAATAAGCCTGACCCGTCTATGGGTCCCACCCCTACTGCTAGTCCCCACACAGGCTGTAGGGGGAATAATCTCATGTTTCAGTCCCAAATGGGCAAAGATTATTACTGATTACTGCTACTTCAGCTGGTGCAGTGTGGGCACACTCTGGAGTCGCTGAAAAGGCCGGCCAATTAGGATAGAACACCCTCTATATCCACGGAAACTTCAGCAGGGAATTCATTTTCTTCTCAAAGCAGTGATTGAGAAACTGCTGGAGTCCCAGAGAAATTGGGGCTTTTACTCTGTGTTCTTCCTAGGCATGAAAGTCACAGTTGAATGGTTACCTATTCAGAACCTCAGATAGTTCAACAAGTTCTGAAGAAAAAATCCTTTTGTATGGTCACCTTGCAAGATGTCCTATTGCTATCACAGAGAGGGTAGGTCCTTACTTCGCTGGAGCTACAAGTAGCCCATTTCCATGTTCCCATACACTTAATGCTGTGGCCAAAAAAGATGGTAATCATTTTACAGACAACTGTGTGGGGTGATGTAGCACTTTGGAGTCTAGGCCCGTGTTGTAACATTGAGAGGGATGCAGACTTTTGAGAGAGCATCATGAATGAGATGCAGTCCTTCAATATAAGTTCCCTATATTCCCTAGACTGGAGTAGTAGGATTAACTTTAAAGGATCTATTTGCCTGATTTTGAGTTTGGTGGAGAGGGTTCTCCATCGCAACTGCGTCAGAGCACCCTGCCCACCAGACCCTTGGTCCCCCTGCCTGATTTATGGGGAGTATGTTGTCTAGCAGGTATGAGTCTATGCAGGTTCTATTGCTGACATACTGCTCGGATGGCCTGATGGAGTATGGGCCTGTAACATGGAGGCCATGCCAGGTCTCAGGCGATATGGGCCTGGAAGACCCGGAGCCGCCAGACATATGCGCCAGGAGGACGATCCAACGCATTATGTCGGTACGCATGGAAAAACATACCGACGTGCTTAAGGACGGAGAGACACTGGGAGGCGGAGAGGAGGAAAAGGCGGGACACTCGAGGAGCAGTGGAGACCCGAGGAGAGAGAGCAGTCGACAGGAGAGCAGACCGGAAGGAAAAGGGTCCGAGGCAGAGACCCAAGCAGCCGACAGAAGCGGGAACGGAGACGCCAGAGAAAACCAAGTCCCCAGGAGGAACGCTGAGGCACTGGAGGGTCGTGGCTGGTACAGGTACGAGATTGCATACGCAGTCGCTTACAGTCTAGGGCAAAGAGGAGTGGGGAGGTACGGGGAAAGGCATTGAAAGGGGAATCTTCACGGGTATCGTTATACGTTTCCACTATGTATATTGATACTACGTGAGAAGGTTGCGCTGAGGTGATCCAGTAGTGCTTAGCATGCATCAGCACTAGGGTATACTGGGATCTTTAGTTACCCTTTTTGCTTCTAAAACCTTGCATAAAGAAAAATATATATAAAGGAGAAACATACAATAGACCACTTACATAAACCGAGGCCTTTGTTTTATTTTTTCCCCCATGATCCCGGCGGACGGGAAAAGAACCGCAGCATGAGAAAGAAAGAAAAGGGGATAGAAAAAAGATAAAAGAAGAATTTACGGACTATATATGCCCAAGACGTGATTTTATTTCCTATGGAACATTTGTATACTCTCATTTTTTGACTACCCACATAATAATAAACGAAAAGTTAAACCCACGCTACAGCTACCTCTGTGTGCTCCCTATCACAGTGGTGTCAGAAGTTGGATAAAGGAGTTGACAGGAGCAAAACGGGGAGCATAAAGGGCAAACGATCTTTGGAAGACATGATAGCTCGACTTGCACAGGGGCAACGACTTCTACAGTTAGTATGGGAAGAACAAGCGAAAACCTCCCAGATGGATAGGGAAGCGTTACAAAACACATATGGGGAGACTAAGAAACTATACTTGAACAAGTAGGGCTACACACAGAACACTATAGACTGAAATTCGAGAAAACAAAATTGAGTGTCTCAGAAACCTCCAGGGCTCTTTTCTATAGGCTCCAAAGAAGAGATTATCCACATGTTGTTGGAACAGTTCCTGGAGGCACTACCCGCGGGTACACACACACAATTGGATCAAACAACATCCTGATGTCTCAGTTTCCCAAGCTATTGAGTTAGCAAATGCTTATCATAGAGCTTCCGAGTTCAAAGTAACTCCAACGAAAAGGATAACCCAAGCTCTAAGAAGTAGCATTCCTTCTCAGAAAACCAGTTATCAAACACCCCAGGAAGGCGACCTAAATGTGCGTTACCCACCCTAGGAACCAAGCCAAATTCCCCAGTGTTATAACTGTGCTGAGTGGGGCCACATCAGACGGAACTGTCCTCATAAATTACCCACTCTGGAGCCAATGGAGGTTGGACTAACAAGGGGCAGGGTCCTGTGTCCAGGTGGGAAGACCCCGCGATATACCAAAACGCTGAAAGTGAATCAGATAACAGCTCTGGCATTAATACATTCAGGGTGTAGTGAATCAGTAATCAAGGCAAGCCAGATCTCTGCCAAACAATGGGTCGTAGGAGAAACCGTCATCAATTGGTTGAAGATATCATTATAGGTACGGATTATCCAGACTTTCAGAACTTGTTGGAAGAAACACGTATGCAGAATCGAGTAACGGCCTGGATGACCCATGCCCCTTTCTCCACCAAAGATATAGAGCTCGGTAAGGACAAAACAATAGTAACCAAAAGAGGAAAGACAGAACAAAGCAAAGGCCTCTACAAAAAAGACCCAGCAGTTGACCAATCCATTTCTCCTCCTGCATAGAAGAGAGTCCTATCCATACCTGGGCGTTTCAGAATATGTCAGAGAGACGATGCCTCCCTGAAAAATGCGTGGAAATCCACTGTCGCAGAACCCACTGGTGAGGTGGGTTTCTATTTTCTCATCGAAAATGGGTTATTATATAGAATTGTACAACAGAACAAGAACCTAATAAGCTAGTTGGTTGTTCCTTTTCCATTCCGTATACAGGTACTACTTCTGATGGATACAACTACCTGTGGATTCCTCACCTAATGAATACTCCCATGGCGCCAGCATTCGACGGAAATCTTCTTACTAGTCTCTGCACGTCGACGAGGACGTCACTCTAGCCCACGCGACGCCGTCTGACGTCATACAGGCAATAAGAGGTCCTCGACGACGTGCCGACGTCAGTTCCCTTTTTTCTGTGCATTCGAAACGTTTATCTTCGAGGGAGCAACTGTTACTTTTGTGGTTACAGTGTATTTTTGCTGCGTAGTCTTTCGCTGTGGTAATAATGTCGCAGAGAAAGTCTGGATTCAAGCCTTGTCGTGAGTGTGGAGGCAAGATGTCAGTGACGGATCCTCATTCCGATTGCCTTTGGTGTTTGAGCTCCGACCACGACGTCTCGACTTGTGATTCATGCCAGCACATGAATCCAAAGGCCCTCAAGGAACGTGAGGCGAAGCTGTTTATGGCGAAATCGAAGGAGAAGCATCACAAGAAGTCTTCTTCACCAAGACATCGGCGTCATCGAGACTCCCGGCGCCGTAGAGAATCTCGGCGTCATTCAAAGGAGACTCGTTCCAGGTCTTCGGATCGGCGCCGAAGGACATGGGAGATCAGTCCCACGGTTACGCCGCATCCTTCGACGCCGTTGCCCTCTCCGGCGTCTCCGACTTCACCTGGACAGGCGTCGGTGATTGAGGTATTGGAGCCTCAGGTGTTTTCTCCGGCGTTGCAGACGTCGAGGCCGGCGTCGGGGTCGCCTCCGAGACAGGCACCCCAGTATCCGGCTTTTCCCACCCCTTGAGCCGATAGTTCCGCATTCTTGAATGCGATGTATGCCATCTTCCAACAGATGGCTCCAGGGGGTGCTCCGGCTGGGCCTTTGGCCTTTTCATTGGGTGATCCTGCGCCTCTTCGGCCGGCACCCTTTATGCCCTTTCCCCCTTTTGGGAACGTGGGCTCGGCGCCGGTGTCGGCGCCGGTGGCCGCTCCGGTGGCTTCAGAGGGATTGGCCCCGGGGATTTCCATCCCGTCGACGTCGGGATTTCGGCCTGTGACTCCGGTGGGTCCATCTGCTTCGACTGCTCTTTCGTCGGCGCCGAAGTTACCTGTGGCGCCGGACGCGGCGTCGGTGGCTTCTGAAGATCGGCGCCGATCTTCGACTTCGGCGGAGGCATTGTCGACTCCGCGTATTGAACAACGGCTTCATTCGAGGAGACGTGCTCTCCGTGTATTAGAGGAGCAGGAGTACCAACGAGCCCTGGAGGAAGGAGAGCTAGAGGACTCGGGTGATGGGCTGCGTGGTCTGGAGTCGGCCAGTGGGCTGGACACTTCCCCTGAGTGGGATCTTTCGTCCCCGGGAGAATATACTGAGGAGGCTGCTTCCTTTCACGCAGTGGTACGGAAGGCAGCTAGTTTTTTGGACCTGCCTTTGCCGGTGGTGGAGGCAAAACAAAACCTTCTAACAGAGGTGCTACATCCGGCCTCAGCTGCGGCAGAGCCTCTTTTGCCATTTAATGACGCTCTGCTGGATCCGGTGTTAGAGGTGTGGAAGAGGTCGGCATCTTCCCCAGCAGTTCACAGAGCCGTGGCCAGGAGGTATCGGGCGGCTCCGACTGACCCTGGTTTTCTGTCTAGGCACCCTACGCCGGAGAGCTTGGTGGTGCAGGCCTCCTGTTCATCCAAGTCAGCGCCTGGTTCTTTCCCGACGGTGCCTGGGGACAGAGATTCAAAGAAACTAGAGGCGCAGTCCAAGAAGATATTTTCGTCCTGCAGTCTGGCGTTGAAGGCCACCAACGCAACCTGTATCCTGGGGAGGTATATTCATGCTCTGATGGATGACATTTCCTCATCATTTACAGAGCTTCCCCAGGGTCTTTTGGATGTTGTTTCAAATGCCCAGGCTGCTGCGACCCAGATTATCCAGACTGGACTGGATACGACCGACTCGGTAGCCAGAGCAATGGGCACAACTGTGGTGGCAAGGAGGCAGGCCTGGCTCCGTAACTCGGGCTTTTCTGCGGATGTACAGTCCACATTGTTGGATCTCCCGTTTGATGGGGACAAACTGTTTGGAGCCAAGGCTGATTCGGCCTTGGAACGTTTTAAGGAGAGCAGGGCCACGGCTAAGTCGTTAGGGCTCCAAGCTCCTTCTTCCACGGCCTCTTCCAGATTTTTCAGGAGGTTTCGTGGATTTGGGCGTGGCTCTTCCTCCTCTTCCTTTCGGGGAAGATATCAGCAACCTGCCTCTTCCCATCCCTATAGATCTTTTAGAGGGAGAGGTAGGGTCCGCACCAGAGGAGCCTCTCAGCAGCACTCTGCCTCTTCCTCGTCCTCTGGAGGGGTGCAGCAGGGAAAGCAGCCTTAGGCTTCCACCATTTCTCACTCACTCCTCTCCTGTAGGGGGAAGATTACAGCAGTTTCTCACCAAATGGAAGACTGTTACAACGGACATTTGGGTTCTCAGTATTGTGGGAAAAGGCTACACCCTTCCCTTTCGGGAGTTCCCGCCCCTCATCCCGCCCCGCCCTTCTTATTGTTCAGAAGAACACCTCCTGTTGCTAGAACAGGAGGTACAAGCCCTCCTTTCAAAGGGCGCGGTGGAGTTGGTCCCAGAGCAGGAAAGGGGTCGAGGGTGTTACTCAAGGTATTTCCTGATTCCCAAGAAGGATGGTCGTTTGAGACCAATCCTGGACCTGAGGATCTTGAATTGGTTCCTCAAGCAGGAAAAGTTCAAGATGCTGACCCTAGCACAGGTGCTTTTGGCGTTGAACAAGGAAGACTGGATGGTGTCTGTCGACTTGCAGGATGCTTACTTTCATATCCCGATACTCAAGTCACACAGGAAGTATCTCCGGTTTGTGGTGGGATCGCAGCACTATCAGTTTGCGGTCCTTCCTTTTGGTCTTACTTCAGCACCTCGAGTCTTCACAAAGGTGATGTCGGTGGTTGCGGCAGAACTCAGAAGAAAGGGGATAGCAGTATTCCCTTACTTGGACGACTGGTTGATCAAAGCCAAGTCCCCGGAGCTTGTGTCGCATCATCTGCAGTCAACAACCCAGTTGTTGTTCGACCTGGGTTTTTCGGTGAACGAGCCCAAATCTCACCTAGAGCCCTCTCAGCGCCTCCTGTTCATAGGGGCAGTACTGGATACAACATTGGGTCGGGCCTTTCCTCCGCCTCAGCGGATTCAAGATATTCAGGATCTGGTTCCAATGTTTCGAACTGGAGCGGTAGTTCCAGTCCTCAAGGTCCTTCGTCTGCTCGGTCTGTTTGCCTCCTGCATTCTGTTGGTCACGCATGCTCGCTGGCACATGAGGGCTCTTCAGTGGTGCCTCCGAAGGCAGTGGTCTCAACACAAAGGGGATCTAGAGAGTACTGTCAAGATCTCCAGAGATGCTGCTGTGGATTTGAAGTGGTGGATTGCAAGCAACAATCTTTCACAAGGAAAGCCGTTCCAGCAGTCGCCACCAGTGGCCACAGTCATAACGGATGCTTCCACTCTAGGGTGGGGAGCTCATCTGGGGGATCTGGAGATCAAAGGCCTTTGGTCTCCAGAGGAACAGATGTTTCACATCAATCTGTTAGAGTTACGGGCTGTACGTCTGGCTCTCAAGGCCTTCCTCCCTTCCCTTCGTGGTCAGTCGGTACAGGTCCTAACGGACAATACTACCACGATGTGGTACATAAACAAGCAGGGAGGAGTGGGGTCGTACCTTCTCTGCAGAGAAGCTCTTCGACTATGGTCCTGGGCAAAGGACCATCAGATTTGCTTGATAGCAAACCATCTGGCCGTAGTCTTGAACGTGCATGCGGACAGTCTCAGTCGCCAATTCTCGGCAGACCACGAGTGGTATCTCCATCCAGATCAAGTCCGTTTAATCTTCCAGAGGTGGGGGTTTCCTCGGGTAGATCTGTTTGCCACTCGAGAGAACGCGCATTGTCCGTCATTCTGCAGCCTCCAGTATCCGATGCAGGGAGCGTTGGGGGACGCGTTTCAAATAACCTGGTGCGGCCAGTTGCTTTACGCGTTTCCTCCCATACCCTGGATTCCTCGAGTATTGAGGAAGATTCACCAGGACCGGGCTCTAGTCATCCTAATAGCTCCGGATTGGCCAAGGAGGGTATGGTACTCCGACCTTCTCCAACTCTCAATGTGCCCTCCGCTCCGTCTCCCTTTCAGGGCAGACCTCCTCTCGCAGTCGCAGGGGCAGGTTTTACACCCCAACCTCTAGAGTCTGCACCTACATGCCTGGAGATTGAACGGGGCAACCTGAGTTCTTTCTCTCTCCCGCCTGAGGTAGTGGATGTTATATTAGCGGCCAGGCGACACTCCACTAAATCTATCTACGCTAATAGATGGTCTAAATTTGTTGCGTGGTGTGGAGAGAGGCAGATTGATCCTTTGCATGCTCATCTATCGGAAGTTTTGTCTTTTGCTCTGTCTCTAGCGCAGAAAGGTTGTGCAGTGGCTACCATTAAGGGTTATTTATCGGCCTTGTCAGCCTTCATATGTCTTCCAGACCAACCATCTTTATTTAAATCCCCTATTGTTATCAGATTCTTGAAAGGTCTTCTAAATAAATATCCTCCAAAGCCATTCGTTATGCCGCAATGGGATTTGTCCTTGGTCCTGACTTTCCTTATGGGGTCCCCTTTTGAACCTATGCATTCTTGCCCCTTAAGGTATTTGGTTTTAAAAACAGTCTTCCTGATAGCTATAACATCAGCAAGGAGAGTGAGTGAGTTGCAGGCCTTATCAGTAAAGCCCCCTTATACAACTTTTTATGGGGATAAGGTGGTGTTGAGGACCAAGGCTGCTTTCCTCCCGAAGGTTGTTTCACCTTTCCATTTGGCTCAGGCAATTACTTTGTCCACGTTCTATCCTCCGCCTCATCCTTCCAAAGAGGAAGAAAGACTGCACCGTCTGGACCCAAAGAGGGCGTTGAGCTTCTTTATTGATAGAACAAAGGATTTCAGGCTGGAGGATCAGCTGTTTATTGGATACGTGGGCAAGAGGAGAGGAAAGGCAGTCCATAAGAGAACACTATCCAGGTGGGTTGTTCTTTGCATTAAAATCTGTTACTCTTTGGCAAAGAAGGATCCTCCTGAGGGCATTAGAGCTCATTCCACCAGAGCTAAGTCGGCCACTTCGGCCTTGGCCAGAGGTGTTCCTGTGGTCGACATCTGCAAGGCCGCAACTTGGTCGTCCCTTCACACTTTTGCAAAACATTACTGTTTGGATTCTGAGGTTAGAAGGGACGGCCATTTTGCACGGTCAGTGCTGCAGGATTTCTTGGTTTGACCATTTAGGCACCCACCGCCGGGCGTGGTACTGCTTTGGGACTCTATTCATTAGGTGAGGAATCCACAGGTAGTTGTATCCATCAGAAGAACGAGTTACTTACCTTCGGTAACGACTTTTCTGGTGGATACATTAGCTACCTGTGGATTCCTCACGGTCCCACCCGCCTCCCTGTTGCCTTTCTGGTCTTACCAAGTAATCCTTGAGTACGCTCCTCTTGGTCTTCGAGGGTGCAATAGATGTTGTATATAATATATTTATATATGTATATATGTATATATCTTTGTGTATATACTTGATGTGTATATATATTTTAAAAAGAGAGAGTTATATATATATAAAAGATTTACAGTTATTCATGCAATGTTGTGTATTTTTACAATGTTATGGGATGTTGCCTTGCTCTTTCATTGCATTGCCTGGTTGTTCTCATGCACGTAAAAAATGATTGGTACTGACGTCGGCACGTCGTCGAGGACCTCTTATTGCCTGTATGACGTCAGACGGCGTCGCGTGGGCTAGAGTGACGTCCTCGTCGACGTGCAAAGACTAGTAAGAAGATTTCCGTCGAATGCTGGCGCCATGGGAGTATTCATTAGGTGAGGAATCCACAGGTAGCTAATGTATCCACCAGAAAAGTCGTTACCGAAGGTAAGTAACTCGTTCATCTGGCACATGGGCAGGTAGTGGGTGGCCATTATGGCAGGGATAAAACGGAGGAGTACTTCCTCTGCCACTTCTATTGGCAAGGTGACTTTTCAGATATAAGAAAAATCTGTAGTTCTTGTCCAAAATGTCAGCTGGTAAACCCATATTCTGACCCTAAAGCCCCACTACTGCCATTGCCCCTAATCTAGATCCCTTTCCCCCAGGTAGGGATGGATTTGGTGGGACCACTGGTGTATTTTTCCAGAGGCTACCATTATATTTTAGTGTTAGTGGATTATGCCACTCTTTATCCTGAAGCGATACCACTCACCAGAATGACCACCAAAAACACAGCACACGCCATGCTTGGGTTTTTCTCTAGAGTAGGTTTTTCCCAACAGATACTGACTGACCAAGGAACTCCTTTTATGTCACGCCTCATGACCCAGATATGCCAACTTCTGGGGGTGAAACAGATACGTTCATCTGTATATCATCCCCAAACGGACAGCTTGATGGAGAGTTATAACCGAACCATCAAATCCCTTCTGAAAAAACCCATCACAGAGTCAGGAAGGAACTGGGATAAAAAGCTACCCTGGTCGTATACGCCATCCGAACCCATGTACAAGCCTCAACTGGCCATAGTCCATTTGAGATGGTATTTGGAAGACACCCAAGGACGCTTCTATATGGCAGCAGAGTAGTGGGAGGAGAAAGAGGAAGAAGAACAGGATATACTGAAGAACACAACAACAACTAAAAGAAAGCCTTTACACTGTCTGGGAAGATGTGAGGCTACACCTGGAGTAGACCTAAGGGAAACAGAAAAAAAGGTATGACATCAGGATAAGACTCAGAGATATACTTATTGGAAGAAAGGTTTTGGTGTTATTACCCGCAGAAAACAAACTGATAGCTAAGTGGCAGGGTTCATTTAGAGTCCTAGAAAAGGTTACCCCGGTTACTTCTGGAATTGAAATCCGACACACTTCTAGGAAAAGCCAGATATAACATGTCAATCACCTGAAGCCCTGGGAAGAAGGGAACCCCCACCTAGGGCAGCTGACTCTGTCTTCTTCATAAATAAGACTAAGACCTCAGAGATACCTTTACTTTCCCAGCCTAACAAAGAGGAAGATGTCACACTAAACTTAAGCCCCAATCTGACAGAGCAGCAAAGGACCCCAATACTAAGACTACTCAAAGGCCACAAAGGAGTTTTCTCCAAAACCCCAGGAAAAACCTCATTAGTTCAACCTAATGTCAGAATCGAGGTAGGGAAAACCGTACGCCTAAAACCATATTGTATCCCAGAAGGCAGGAGACAGGTGGTAGAAAGGGAGGTACAAGATGTTACAGGCAGGCATAATAGAAGCGTCCAACAGTCCATGGTGTTCCCCAGTAGTGCTAGTGCCAAAACTAAACAGTACTATCAGATTCTGTATAGATTTTTGCCAATTGAATGCCATAACTACCTTTGACACCTATCCGAAGCCCCGAGCTGATGAAATGACTGAACGGTTGGCCAGGCCAAGTATCTCTCCACATCAGACCTAACTAAGGGAAATTGGCAGATCCCCCTGAACCCCAGGGACAAAGAAAAAATTGTGTTTTCTACACCATCAGGACTATATAATTCCTTAGTATTGCCATTGGGTTACATGGGGTCCCAGCAACCTTTCAGCGTCTCATGGATACGATACTGAGACCCCACCAAGGGTACGCAGCAGCCTATCTTGATGATATCGTCATCTACGGCAACACCTGGGAACAGCACCTGAATCAGCTGTCGGCAATTCTACAGTCCTTAGAGGATGCTGGGCTGATAGCCAATCCAGAGAAATGTAAACTATCAAGGAACTCCATTAACTATCTAGGTTATGTAATAGAAAAGGGCCACATCAGACCACAGGGAGATAAAACTGAGGCGATCAGAAAGATATCCCCTCCCAAAACGAAATGCGATGTGTGTTTATTCTTAGGAATGGTGGGGTATTATTGACGCTTTATACCCCATTATTCCTCCCACGTGGCACCTCTTACAGACCTTCTAGCTAAGAATCAACCAAACAGGATAGCTGGACTGACTGAGGCTCAGTTTAACAGTTTTCAAAGACTCAAAGAGATGTTGGTTACTCATCCCGTTCTACAAAGTCCCAATTTTGCTAAACCTGTCACATTACAGAGAAATGCCTCTGACCAAAGCCTAGGTGCTGTCCTTTCACATGAAGGACTTCCCCACCCCATTGCATATATCAGTCAGCAATTACTATCTCGGAAAAAACAGTGAAAAAGAGTGTCTGGCCATAAAATGGGCTATTGAGGCCCTACAGAATTATCTAGTAGGATGACCCTTTGCGTTGATCTTGCCCTATTGACCTGGTTAGCATACCATAAAGATACCAACCAGCGAGTGTTGAGATCCCTTCAACCTGGTACCACTCAAACAAATGCGGATTTCCCCTCGAGATGTCCTATAGACCCGTGGCTGTATCAGCCATCTTCAGGGGAGAGTGACTGTAACAGGGAGGCCATACCAGGGTCAGGCGATATAGGCCTGGAAGACCCGGAGCTGCCGGGACCTAAGCTCCAGGGAGACGATCCAACGCATTACGTTGGTACGCGTGGAAAAACATATCGCTTAAGGATGGAGAGACACTGGAAGGCGGAGAGGAGGAAAACCCGGGACACTCGAGGATCAGTGGATACCCAAGGAGAGAGAGCAGTTGACAGAAGAGCAGACCAGAAGGAAAAGGGTCCGAGGCAGCGACCCAAGCAGCCTACGGAAGCGTTAATGGAGACACCAGAGAAAACCGAGACTGGGAGGAACGCTGAGGACCACCACGGCCCTGTAGCAGGGACGAGATCCCTTATGCAGTCACAGTCTTGGGCACAGAGGACAGGGGAGGTACGGGGAAGGGCTGTGAAAGGGGAAACTTCACAGGCATCGTTATAAGTTTCTACTATGTATATAGATACCACGTGAGAAGGTTGTACTAAGGTGATCCAGTAGTGCTTTGCACGCATCAACACCAGGGTATACTGGGATCTGTAGTTACCCTTTCTGCTTCTAAAAAAAAACCACACTCTCACCCCCCCCCCCCCCCCCCCTCAGAAAACCCCTTATTGCATGAAGATAAAAAAATATAAAGTAGAAAAGGATAAACATACAATAGACCACCTACCGGAACAGGGCCTTTATTTTCTTTTCTCCCCCATGATCCCGGGTGACGGGAACCTTGAAAGACGGAGGAACTTCCTGTAACGGGAAAAGAATCAGAGAATGAGAAAGAAAGGAAAGAGGATTGAAAACAGACAAATAAAGAACTACGGACTATATTTGGACAGGACGTGGTTTCATTTCTTATGGAACATCTGTATACTCTAATTTATTGACTACCCACATAATAATAAACGAAAAGTTATACCCACGCTACAGCCGCCTCTGTGTGCTCACTATCATAGGGCCGTCAGAGTTAACACATAACACCATCACCCCTATTTAGAATGGATGGTGTTATCTGTAAAACCTGAAGGTGAGGGACAGTAAAAACAAAATAATGATTCCCACACCATGGGAGAAAACTTCAATGTTGGGGGGGGGGTCACTATTTTTTGCATTTTTAAAAATAAAATCACGTTTTGGATTTTTTTTTTTTTTTTTTTAAAGTAAAAACTTGTTAAAAGTGTGATAGATGGCCCGGGAGTGGGAGGCAGGGAAACATGCTGCCTAGTACACTAGCATCAGAAGAGAATAGTCAAAGTAGCGCACAACTTCCTGGGACTTCGAACTATTAAACAAAGGTGCTTAATGTACGACGGTGTCGAAGCGCAAGTTGAGCAAACAGCATTCCTTTGTGATGTAACTGTTTCGCAGATTAGCCTGACTGAGCTTGTTGTTTGTTTGATATCACTTCAAAATGCAATAAAACATTTTAATTTTTTTAAAGTGTGATGAATGCTTGCCAATTTAACAATACAATACGTCTGTCAAACTCTTAACACATTGACTAGAACCGCCATGAGTAATAGACAGTGGTTGTTTACAAATGGTCATTATTTCTTCCTTGTCAGATCATATAACAGAAGGACCTTCCATACCCATTACCTGTATCCATGTGGCAATACATTATATTATTTTAAACAAATGTAAATGAGAATAGCTGATCAGCAGTTCATCTTTCCTTTAGCATTTGTTCCCCCACTTTCCTGAACCAGTAGTAATAAGTACAGATATTGTTACTTCCGGATATTTTCTATGAAAACGAATATTTCCTCAATTTTCGAGTGAAGCCTCGTCTATCAAGAAGAGATTCATCCAAATAAGTAACAATAGAAATACACCGAGAGTACAGACAAGAGGATAGAAACATAACTACACTTTTGTAGTTAGTACTCAGAGTAATTCACCAGTAGACTGGAATCTTGTAGATCATCCTTCCTTCAGACAGGAACATGTTTAGAATAATACATTAATTATACATTCTGAAGTGAAAGGGAGAAATCGGCCTAGACTCCCAGCCCCACAGAACCATGTTATCAAAAGAATAGAGGATCTGTATTTACGATAGCACCCGATAATACAAATCCTTCTAAAATACAACTCTTGTAACATAAGGTGTTATTGGGAAAATGTTTCACATTTATCTCATAGCCATTTGAATGGGGAACACTAGGGAGCTGACACAACTCAACAAATCATCTTTCAGAAGTTTTCTGGCAGGGCATGTATATCGAGGCAGCTAATATTTGTAAAACATGTCCTATTTGTCAACTAAAGAAATATGACTCCATTGCAGAATTGCATCTACGCCATTACCTTTCATTCAGGTGTCATTCCAGTGGATTGGCATGGACTGCTACACCCTCTGATTCACCCTGAGAGGGATTACTAATATATCAGTGTCATAGTAGACTGTGCTGCAAGATATTCAGAAGCTTTTTCTCCAAGAGGAAGAAACCACTGCAGTACATCTGTGTGATCATTTAATTCACTTTTTCCCCCCGCATAGGATTTCCATTACCGGCCAAGGTACTAATTTGATATATCTTGTGTGGAAATCACGGTGCACGTCAATTGAGCATATTCACCTTATGTTTAATAAATGTGGGGGGGGGGGGGGGGGGGGCGGCCTTGAAAAAGTCAGTAGTTATGTATGTCAGCTGTATTTGTCCATGAAGACTTTGGCCAAATAAGCAGCAGATTTCAGAATTCTTAAGGATTCAATAATAAGTCTTTAGCTGTACTCACCTGCAGTATTATATTGCTGATTTTGTGTTTAAATTACCTTATTACATACATGGATATACTAGTTATGGACAATGGTTTTATCTGCTGATATGGATTTTGAATAAAAAGTGAAACCTATACTGCATGTGGACGGCTGTTTGGTTACCAATACCACCATTTTGGACATTAAATTTTGGTGTACTCCAGACCATCCCACAATCATTCAAATGTGGTTTTTAACAATACTCTTGTTGCATTTTACAGATAGCAATGATGCAGCCTGACATAGCACCCACAAAACACTGTTTGTATACTACTATATATTTTGTTCTTTCCTGCATTACCTTATATTTGTTTGGATGTGTGGTTAATGTAACCTACTACTACCAGTTATAAAGTTGTTATCATTGTTGTGATGTCGTGGAGCTATAGCATTGGAGACTAAAACACAAAGTGGATCTGTTAGCAGAACATGCACCAGGATTGGGAAATGTCTGGACAGACGCTGTCAGCAGGATGATGTATGGCGTTTATTTTTAAATAAACACTGGACAACAGACAGCTGAATCTCATGTTTGCTGTAGTTTGAATATGTTTGCCATGCACCACAATTTCAAGTATCTTCTATTTGACAGCTGTTAGTACTATCTGGGATCTCAGAAACGTTCTCAAACAGTTAAAAGGCCACTCATATCACTAATTTCCAGAGCGTATTTCAAAATTAACAAGAATTCTTCAGATTTGATCTTTTTCTTCTGGCTGCTTTATTGTTGTATTTAATTTAGGTTTTCTCTCTCTCCTGTGATGCATTTCACTACTATCATTTAAGCACAGAGTGCCAGTTTCTCCAGTATTGTATCTTCATAGATTCACATGCTTGAATCATTCCTCGTCACCGAAGTGGGAGTCCCGCAGTACAATTAAATAGCATTACAAAGACCTTTTACATATAAGTCAATGTTAAAGTGCCTTCACTTTCACAACTTATTCACATCATTAGAAAAGATCTGAAGTCCAGTCAGTGAGGCAACAGCACCCTTTAGAACTCGCACCACAGAAGCTCCAGTCTCTTAGATTTTCTACTGCACATCTTGTGAAGGGAGTCTCCCTGAACTGTGCTCAGTTTTCTTCTATTCAGCTGCTGGAATTTAACAACTTGATTCCATAATGTCTGAAACATCAAAGAAAGGCCTCTTCAGAATCCTGCAGGACATGTAGAAAGGAAAGGCTTCATGTGGATGACTCACATAAGGACTGCCTCTACTATCTCTACCCCCAACATAAGGTAAAGGATTGTAATGTTTGCCGCACTTTTTCATTCAAAACCTTAAAGGACAGGAAGGGAAGGCTTTTATTATGGCTGCAAAAATCCAAGACGCAAAAAAACCTACATCTTCGGAGGAAAGTAGTGACACTCATTTAGGTCTCACAAAAGAGAAATGACCCATGGCCAGGGGACCTACGTGGAAAGCAAAAAAGGCCCTTAAAGTTTCACATCATGGGTCATTCAAAGAATCTCAAAAAAGCAGAAAAAGACTCAAATCTCCTCACAAGCTGCCTCCCCTGAGCCTAACACACCAGGTGGCTTCCAGGACTGGTGGAGCTCACAGCCCCTCAGAACTCCAGGTTAAAAACCAGGATAAAGTAGAAGAGGAGGAAGAAGAGCAATATTATGGCCATTACTACAACCTACAAGCAAAGATATTTTTTACACCACTACCAAGGTTATCTTGAATTGCCCACCAGACAGGGCGACATTCAAGTGCTGTAGGAAGCTGGCCTGGTGTGTGGAGGACACCTATGGTGTTGGCACCTTTTACCAGGTCCGGGCAACCCCTATTAGTGAACGAAGACAGTGTGCTTTGGAAGCCAAGGCTTTCTAGAGGTAGCTGTGGATGAGCAGCCAAGACTTATCTACAAGAACTGCAAAGCTTATGCAATACCACAATAGCCACACAGTAACTTATCACACATGAAAGGAACCACACAGTATTACAAAAATAAAGGTTCTTTTTTACAGTAACACTACACTCGATTACTTATAGACGGCCCCCCAACCGGAGGTAAGTATACACTATGTATATATGATATTATTGCATAATTGTCGGATTATTTGAATTACAAAATATTTTAATAATATTTTAAAATTCTCTGATATCAAGGAAATTGGGATCTGTAAGAAGCATCAAAGATGCTTCAAGAATGAATCAAGAGTTATTGGCTAACAAACCATTCTTGACAATATTTCATATGATATTGAAATTTACAGTCTTTGCCTCTCAAATTCATTATTAATCTAATTTTGTTAAAATAATTTTTGTGGATATGCAAATTTAAAAATTATATTATGTGGTATTATAATATTTGAATTCATTCACATATAAAGTAATTATTTTCTTTTGCAATGTACTACAAATCCCACAATGCATTGTATTGGTAATAATGGTGTGTGAATATAAAAGTGAACATAGTGAAAGGACTTGTAAACTCAGAAGAAGACCGTTTGGTCGAAACGCGTCGTTTTGTTTTGTTGCACTGATTAAAGTGGAAGAATAAGCCATAAGCCTCAACGGAGTGCGTTGCCATTATTTTCTTGTATATATATATATATATATACACACACACACACACACACACACACACACACACACACACTAGCAATCATAAATTAGCATAGAAACAACAAATATTAGCAAGAATTGTAGAAAAATATCTAGGGCCATAGGGGAGGGCCAAACCATATACTAAAACAGTGGAATGAGATGTGAAGTCCCCCACCCAAGGGTATGGAGTAGTTAAAGGGGAACTGGGAGAACTCGGATCCCCAAGAGGTGAGTATCTTAGTGGCCCCCAGCGACCAGGAGAGCAGAGGTTATTACCTGTTTTTCCCAAAGGCTAACAAGAGGGCTTGGATTGTGCAAGAACCGGACCAAACCAGAGGAACCCAAAGGTGGATTCTGGAAGAAGAGGACCTGCAAAAGAAGGGGACCGAGTCCAGTACACGTTGGAGTGTCCAGTCGGGTCAGGAGTGACTACCCACCCTTCTGTGGATGTAGATCCAGGTCGACGGGGGAAGGAGAAGACCAGCTGTGGAGTCCATTCGCTGCAGAGGTGTCCTTCGAGCTGCATAGTTGATGTCCCACGTCAGTTGCCAGGTTGCAGATGGTCAGCAGTTAGGAGAACCACCAACAAGCCTTGGCAAATAGAAGAGTTGTAAGATTAAAGAGGACCAGCAAGGGCCATGAGACGCGACCCTTGGAGGCGAGTCTGGGCTGACCCTCAGCAGTCGGGAGAGCCAGCAGAAGCAGTTTCAGCCCCCATGGGCAACCCACTGGCAGCAGGCACAGTAATTTGCAGTGAGACCCAATCAGCATACCTGGAGAGGAGTCCCATGTCACTGGAGCAGCAGAGGAGAGACTGTCCTCGCAAGGATGAAGTGCTGGGGGCTACTTGTAGCCTGAAGATCCCTTGGAGCAGGAGATGACAAGCCTTGGTTGCTGCAAGAGTTGCAGTGCACAGGGGTAGTGTCCTGCAAGGAGAGGCAAGGGCTCTCCGTCTCTCAAGTTGGACAGCGGGCAGAGAAGACCAAGGGGACCACTCCAGACCACCACCTGTGATGCAGGATCCAGGCAGTTCCAGAGGATAGCAGATCTACGCAGCCGAACTTCGTTGCTGTGGGTGCCTGCAGATGCAGGGTAGTGACGCCTTCACTCCAAGGGAGGTTCCTTCTTGCTTCTTGGTGCAGCTGAAGTCTTGCTGGGAGGGAGTCCCTAAATAGCCCTAAAGGAGGGTTTGGTCACATTGCATGGTGTGCACCTATCAGGAGGGGTCTCTGACGTCACGTGCTTTACCTGACCACTCAGTTTCTCCAGGGGCCTCTGCACATCTTGGTATCAAGTTGGCAGAATTGAGGAGCTCTGGGCACCACCCCAGGGGTGGTGATGGACATGGGAGTGATCACTCCCCTTTCCTTTGTCCAGTTGTGCACCAGAGCAGGGACCAGGGGTCCCTGGGCTAGTGCATACCTGTTTATGCAAGGTGGGCACCAGATGTGCCCTTCAAGGCAAACTGGTGGCTTGGAGAGGCTACCCCTCCAAGCCATGTAACACCTGTTTCCAAGGGAGAGGGTGTTGCCTCCCTTCTCACAAAGGAAATATTTTGTTCTGCTTTCCTCTGCCTGAGCTGGTGAAGGAGCAAGAGGGCAGAAAACTGTCTGAAGGGCCACAGCAGCATAGGCTGACTGGAAAAGCCTGAAGACTAGTAGGAGCAATATTGGGCGTCCTCTAAGGAGCCCCCAAAGTGCATGGAATCATAGGGCTAATACTAGCATTAGTATTGGGGTATGATTCTGACATGTTTGATACCAAATATGCCCAGGTTTGGAGTTACCATTATTTAGCGGGACATAGGTAGTGACCTGTGTCCAGTACATGGGTAAAATGGCTTCCCCACACTTACAAAGTCCAGTGCCATGGAACTGGAGTTCATAGGGGCACCTCTGCTCATGTAGGGGTGCCCTCACACACAGGGACCTGCACCCTGACCTTTGGGCTGGAAGGGCCCACCATAGGGGTGACTTGTGGTTTTCACTAAGGCTGAAATGGCAGGCCTGCAGACACACTGTGCATGGGCTCCCATGGATGACATAATACATGCTGCAGCCCATGGGGGACCCCTGGTGTCACAATACCCTGGGTACCTAAGTACCATTTACTAGGGACATATATAAGGAGACACCAGTATGTCAATTGTGGAGTCCCTGCTTGCCTAACAGGACACCCTAAACCAGATCTGTAATCTCACAAGCGGCACATCGTCATTATAAAAATCCTTCCACTCCCATCTCAGCTCCGCCAGACAAGGAAGGCAGGTGCTTGGACAATACAGGAAAGAAGTTCTCCACCATGTCTGCCATCACTGTTCGTGTGGCTAATTCCCTCGCCATTTAAGGCCTACAATAGGCAGATGTGGTCATATATCAGCACCCTCATTGACCTAGTGCCTGAGATTACAGACTGCCTCCACTGGTTGTCAACAGCTTGTAGGAGCACTGTGTTAAGACGGCACGGCTGTCTCAAATCAACATCCTTCCGCCATAAATCCATTCCAAGATGATGATGGAGAAATACTGTTTGGGAAGCATATAGACAATGCACTGTTAGCCATCAAGAGTGATACCGATACGGTCAAGCCCCTTGGAACCTTGCAGTTTTGAAAATTGCCATTTCGAGGGGTACGAGGAAGAGGCTTTTCCCCCCATAGAGGATGATTTAAACACTTCCAGCAATATCAGCCCTTCCACCAAGGGGAACGCATCCCCCTCGTCTTCACTTACTGAAAAAAGAAGCTCTCATCATGCTTCCCAATGGAGCAGTCGAAAAAGTTCCTTTTCCCAAAAGGGCATGGGTATCTACCCCATTTTTTTCATCATCAGAAAGAAATAGGAGGAATGGAGACCCATCCTACACCTCAGGGGGTTGAACAAATTTCTTCAGAAACAATCCTTTCAAATGGTCACTCTCTCAGATATATCACACATAGGAGAGAGAGGGAGGTTTGTTACCACCATACTACCTCAAAAATATTTTGGCCATACACACAAAAGGTATGGGGGCTTTTAGAGGTTTTTGTAGACCCTTCACGTGAGACATGCGTGGGGGGTTCTTCCTTTACGGAATAGTTGGTCTTACACACATAATAGTGTAATGCGTCATCATGTGACTACCTATCCCCACCCAGGTAGGACAGTGCCGCCTGGGCGGACTGAACTTCATGGACTTCTACATCCAAAAGGAGTGCTCAGATTAGATTTTTCTGGATAATGCAGGGATCCAGTTATTACACTAAAATAACCTACCAGATCACCAGTTTGTATCACTTTTAATTATGATGTCTGTTGGTAAGATTAAAAGCACAAAGATGGACAGGTGTTAGAGTGTGATGACTCTTATTGTCTCTCTCAACGTCAAGGCCAACATGTTTCTGCCCTCATACTAGGTCATAACAGGCCAGGGGCATTCTTCAGGGGCTGAGATCCCTTGTAAAACACTATGCATAGGGAAACCTAACCTTCTTGTTAGTAAACACATATAAGGCGGACCTACCTGAAGATTATTCGAGCTGGTGTAGAGCCTACATGAACACAAAGACAAAAATGATAAAAAATAAAAATAGCCATAAGAGACCACAACAAATCTGGTCCCACATGGAAATAATCGTAGAGGGCATATACTGATGACTTAAATTACTGATGAACCCACTAAACTAAAACATGCACCACCCCAATACAGACAAAGTGCAATCACAAAACCATGCAATCATCAATTCAAGTAAGCGTAAAGCCTCTGTCTACTTATTTCATTCAAATAAGAAGAATATACACTCTCTTCCCCTACATCTATAGGGTCGCTACCCCCTGGTCTGGGGTGGGGGAGATGCCCCTTGTAGTCACACTCTGCATAGTCAAGGTATGGAAAAGAGGAAGAGAAGGAACAAGGAGTAAGGAGAAAACTGCCACAGTCAAAACGAGCGGCTTGGTCACCCGATTTAAGCTTCTCTGTATCCCTGACTTCAAACCTGCTCCCTCAGGGGCAGTTAAACTCTGGTAATTCTGTTACTCAATGCTGGGGAGGCAATCTTTATTGTCTCTCAGCCAGTATAATAAGTAACCGAACAGGGGCTCACTAACTTAGATCTACAACTATTAATTAAATTTGCCAGGTGATTATATCAGGGAATAATGTTTGTGGCCTCAGACGATATACAATGTATTGGAGTGCTCGACACAGAAGGCGTCCATACATCGCCCCCAAGAATTCAAGCTTGAAATGGTGAGAGGATCTAGAAATTATAAAAAATGTAAAATTCTAAAAATTTGGATCCCCCCGCCCTCCTTCCTTTCTGGTACCTGTCACATTTGTGGTCTAATCACAATTATAGCACACTTAGGTCCGGTGCTAGAGTGCCAGTCCCCTCCTTCGGGGCCCCCCCTCCAAAATGGGTGGGAAAGAAGGGAAGGGTTGCACTTACTTCATCAAAGGCAGCATCACTCTGATTTACCTATTCATCCTCCACCCAGCCGCTGTGTGCAGCGAGCACAGGTGGCAGGTCCATACGACGCAGGTGGTGTGTATCCGTGGACACGTCACAGTTGCGTCTTAGCGCTCTCCACCTCGCAGGGGGGCTGATGGGGGATGTGGTCCTCTCAGATATCCTGCATCTCCTGAACCACAGAGGCTGCATGACAACTCTTGACTTACAGTATGCATATTTCCACATTCCCTTACATCCCAAGCACCACAAATATCTCCAATTCGCTGTAGCCAGCAACCATTACCAATTCAAGGGCCTCCCATTCAGAATCAAGTCAGTTCCCTGCATTTTTACCACATGCCTTGCCCCATTAGCAGCCGCTCTCAGAAAGGAAGGTCATCAGGTATTTCCCTACCTGGCTGACTGTTTGCCAAAATCTCAGACACCGTCGGAGGCATCCAAGTCTACAAAAGCTTGCACCACATTATTTCAAAACCTGCGTCTCACAGTAAATCATTAGCATAATTCGACAACTCCAGTACATCAGATAATTTTTCTGGGCTCCACCCTGGATACCTTCCAAGACTAAGCCTTTCTCTCTCAGGACAGACAACAATGACTAAAATATCTGGCTATTAAACTCTCCAGATAAAAGTCAGTTTCAGTCAAGTCGCTGCTGGGCATGATGTCCTCCGCAATCATTCCGGTCCCTCTAACATGCCTGAAAATGAGACCATTATAAGAGGCACTACAAAAGCAGTGTATTCGGCCAACAGGGTCGTTTGAGGAACTAGTCAGTATAACACCAAGAATGGTAGAAACATTAGTGTGTTGTTCCCAGAGCTCTCATCTCTCAAAGGGTGTCACGTTTTTACCTTTAATACTCGACTTTGTCATAATCACGGTTGCTTCCCTAGAGGGCTGGGGCGGCCATCTATAAAACCTGCAGATTCAAGGGAAATGGTCCGACTTCCAAAAGACCATGCATATAAACCACCTGGAGGTCATGGCAATTTTTCTTACCCTCAAAGCATTCCTACCACAGATAGCAGGTTTTTCAGTGCTGGTATGCACTTACAACACAACCAGCGTGCACTATATTAACAAGCAAGGGGGTACAAGAATGCTGGCGCTCTCCCAGGAAGCCCAAGAACTCTGAGGCTGGCTAGCAACACACAAGATAGCTCTCAGGGCTGTGCACGTATCTGGAATAAACAATATCTTGGCGGATGCACTCAGCAGATCCAAGGACAGTTGCCACAAGTGGGACCTGGTTCAGTCACAGCTGGATAAAATCTCCTGACCTTGGAGCAAACAAGTTTTGGATCTTTTCACAACAAACAAAACAACAAATGCCAGTTCTACGCCAGTCTGCATTCGCTCCCAGGGTCAAGGAGGAATGCATTTTTGACCAGATGGTCCAGGATTTATGCATAAACTTTACCCCATCCCTCTCATACCGAAAGTTCTCAACAGGATGAAAGTGGAAAGATGTCACCTCATTCTGATTGCTCCCAGGTGGCCCAGCAAAATTGGTTCAGGGAGCTTCTTCTCCTCTCGGAGTCCGTGCCCATTTGCTTTTCAGCAATGCAAACACTATTGACAGTGAACAAGGACCAGGTCCCACATCCCGACCCAGATTCACTCCACTTATGTGCATGGCTCTTGAATTCCATGAACTCCAAGATCTGAACATTCCCCAAGACTGCAGGGATATCCTCTCAAAAGCGAGAGTGGAATTAACATCAAAACATACAAACCGAAATGGAAAAGATTCTGTTTATGGTGCCAGCAGTCCAAGCTGCATCCTGTAGAAGCATCACCAGAGCAGATCCTACCTTACCTTCTCTCGCTCCCTCGAGCAAGATTGGTGCATGCGTCTATAAAAGTATATCTTGCTGCAATATCAAGATATAGACGCTCCTCGAACTCTCTCTCACTGTGCTCCGCAAGGATCATCAAGCAATGCATGAAGGGATTGTTCAGGGTTTTTCGTCTGGTACATGCTCCTCCCCTGGAATGGCACCTAAATGTAGTTCTTTCTCAGTTTATCATATCTCTGTTTGAACCCATTCACAAGATGGACCTCAAATGTCTCACACTGAAAGTAGCTGTAATGTTGGTGCTCATGTCAGCCAGAAGAGTGAGCAAGATACAAGCGTTCACAGTGCAGGAACCTTCTCTATGTTTCACAGAGGATTATATCATCCTCAGGACTAATCCAAAATTCATTCACTAGGTTCCATCACAGTTTCATCTCAATGATCCAGTCATTCTAAGAACCTTTTTCCCAAATTCGACATCTCCAGCGGAGAGATCTTTGCATATGCTTGACATCAAAAGATACCTAAAATTCTACTTGCAGCGCACTAAGCAGATTCGTGAGACTGAACAACTGTTAGACGCTTGTGGTCCAGTTAGGCAAGGTGAATAAGTTTTGAGGACAACCATCGCAAAATGGATCTCAGTTCCCACCTCAATGGCCCTGTTTGCGGGTGTTCCGCTGTAAAATATATTTTGTGCTGTGAATTGGAAAAGGTTCCTCACATTTACGCAGCACTATTGCTTGGAATCAGCACATCGCAGTGCTGTAGTCGTTGGACAGGCAGTGTCACGCCATCTCTTTCATTAAGGTGAGCCTCTGTAGTTTTGAATACTAGTAAAACTTGATGTTACAATATTTTGATAAATAGGATGCATATATTTTATCACATATACTGTGTTTATGTATTAGTATGTAGATAGATCGCACCATTACCAACATTCCTCAAAGGGTATTTATAACACAAAATGTGTAACTATAATAACTGCTTCTGATTCAAGCATGTGAATCTATGAAAGATCCAATTCTGGAGAAAGAAATGAGTCACTTACCTGTAACTGCAGTTCTCCAGTATTGATATCTTTCATAGATTCACATGCAACCCACCCTCCTCTCCATAGAGTCTCCCATTAGTTCCTCTTGTTTTATATCTCACTTGTGCTAGCAAATCTTAGAGACTGGCGCTTCTGTGATGAGGGTTCAAAAGGTTGCTGTTGCCTGATTGCCTGGACTTTGGGTCTTTTCTAATGATGTGAATAAGTTGTGAAAGTGAAGGCACTTTAATATTGACTTATATGTACAAATTCTTTATATTGCTAATTAATTGTACCATGGGACTCCCACTCCGACAACAGGGAATGGTTCAAGCATATGAATCTATGAAATATATCAATATTGGAGAACTGCAGTTCCAGCTAGGTGACACATTTTCATGCTTGGGTTGGAGCCAGTACTAAAGGTCTGTAGACAGTTTAAGGGCTTTATCTTCTGCAACAACTCATCAGACATATCCTAAGATGTTTGCTCTTCTCTGAGACAATACTGTTTATCACAGACACATAACCAGTAGCCATGTACGGCTCCTTTGTAGTATTACAGCACCCGTGTGCAAGATATACTTTTGGCATTCAGTGACTTATGCACTGTTTTTATTTAATATTTGTCTGTGCTCATGCATATGGATGTTCTCGCATTAATGGAACAAGTGACAGTTCTAATCATGTTGCTACTGTTTGGCGTCAGTTCTATTCCTCTAGATGTCTGAGTTGACATAAAGGTTTTAAAAAGGGCTTCTGCTTGGGTGTGCAAGCATTGGTTTCCTAAACAGTTTAAAAAACTTGTTCAGACCCCTGTCCAGTTCTAGTCATATGTCCTTTTGCCATCATGTCACAATGGGCAGATTCTGATGGATACAACTACCTTTGGATTCCTCACCTTATGAATTCTCCCAATGCGCCAGCATTCGTCAGAAACTTTTCTTTCCAGCTCTTCACATCAACGAGGATGTCATAATAGCACGGCTCCGCACGTGACACAATCTGACGCCATCGGAGCCATAAGAAGTCCTCGCTGGCGTGGTGACGTCAGTTCCCTTTTTTCCACGCCTTTGAGGTAATGGTATCTAGCTCTCCGTAGCTTTCTTCAGCGGTCGAGGGAATTTTTTGTTACTATGTCTCCGCCAAGAAAATCTGGTTTTAAACCTTGTAGAGAGTGCAGAGGTCACATGTCGGTGACAGATCCGAATGAAAACTGTTTGTGGTGTCCAAGTTCGGATCATGATGTCGCTGGTTGCTCATCCTGTTAGAGCGTGAATCCGAAGGCTCGGAAGGAGAGGGAGGCAAAGCTCTTTCTTTCCAAAGCTAAGAAGGAGAAGAGGGGACATTGTAGGTCAAAAACTCAGGACTCTTCGTCACATAAATCTTCAAAGTCCTACAAGAAGCAGCGTCGTCATGGATCGCTTCGCCTTTCGTCCAGAGACAGTCCTAGGTCGCCTTCACTGACTTCAATGTCACAACCCCATACAACTTGGGAAGTCAGTCCCTTGGTATCTCCCCAGCCAAAGTCACTTGAGGCGTCTCTGGCGATGTCGCTGGTGGAAATTTTGGCGTCACCGACGAACCCGGTGGCTCAATTTTCTCCAACATCCTCGCATCAGGAGTTCAAGGTTAAGGAGTTTGAGCAGACCTAACCTCCACAAGACGAGAAGGGGTATCCTGCCTTTCGGGCTCCAGGAGCGGATTCGTCCTTGTTCCTTAATGCTATGTTTAGCGCACAGGCAGGCTCCTTTTCTGCCTTTTCTTACGACATCTCGTTCGACACCGATGATGACACCATCACCACAGATGGCGCTGTTACCGACGGCAGACAGACTTCGAGCGGAGTTGGCTCAGTCTACTCCAGCGCAGAGTGTGGATCCTGCTTCTCTTCTGACTTTGCACTTTTCGGGTGCCGTCGATGTCAGTGAACACCACGTTTGAAGTCAAGACTTAGAACAAGGAGGGAAGCCTTACAGCTGCTAGAAGAGTAGACAAGAGCAACACCTAGAAGAAGGGGATATTCCTGAACCTTCTGATGAGTTCCAGGGACTCAGTACGGCCATTGGACTGGACACTCCCCTAGAGTGGGAACTTTTGTCGCCCAGAGGTGCAGTTTCGACAGAAATTTCAACCTGTCATGGGGTTTTCAGGAAAGCGACAGACCTTTTAGATCTACCCCTGCCCGCTTCAGAATTGAAGACTAATATTCTAACGGAAGTGCTGCACCCCACAAACTCATCTTCGGAACCTCTGCTTATTTTTAATGACTCTTTGACTGGATATTTGGGAAAAGTCAGTGACTACTCTGGCCATGAGACATAAGGTGGCTCAAGGGGACCCAACATTTTTAACACAGCACCCAATGCCAGAAAGCGTGGTGTTAGAGGCTTCTTGTTCTTTTAAGGCAGTTCCAGGTTCGTTCCCTACAACTCCATTTGATAGGGAGTCAAAGCAGATGGAGCAAACTGCTAAAAACACTTTCTCTTCAGGGAGTATGGCCTTGAAGTTTTTGAATGCAACCTGTGTGCTGGCTAGATACATCTACGCCTTGATGGATACGGCCAAGGAGGTGGTCCCTAAGTTGCCGCAGGATGTTCAAAGACATTTTCAGGAACTTTTGCAGGATAGTCAAGCAGCAGCCGAACAAGTAATCCTTCCAGGCCTGGACACTGCAGACTGTCGCAAGAGCCATGGGGACATCAATTGCCACCAGGAGGCATGCGTGGCTTAGAGGTTCTGGCTTTTCATCGGATGTACAATCAACATTAATGGGCCTCCCTTTTGATGGTGCCAGGCTGTTTGGGACAAAGGCTGACTCTGCCCTGGAGAGATTTAAGGACAGCAGAGCCACTGCAAAATCTTTGGACCGTCAGTCGTCTTCATCATCTTATAGGCAATTCCGGAGATTCAGAGGTTTTTGGTCGTGGCTCATCCTTTTGTGGAACACGCAGCACTTTTAAGTCCAGCTTTTCAATTTCCTCTACAGGTCCTATAGAGGGCGTGGACATAGATCGAGAGGTGCCACACAGCAGCCTTCCTCCTCCTCTTTCTCTTCGTCCTCTGGAGGGAACCAGGCAGGGTAGCAACCCTAGTTCTTTCCGCTTCCTCCAGCATGTGTTGCCCGTAGGGGGAAGATTGTTACATTTTCTCAAGTGATAGGGAGCCAATAACATCGGACTCATGAGTATTAAGTATTGTGAGAAAAGGTTATGCCCTTCCCTTTTGAGAGTTTCCTTCTCCCTTCCCTCTCCGTCAGTCCTTTTGTGTAGAAGAGCGTCATCTGTTGCTTCAACAGGAGGTGAAAGGTCTTCTATTAAAGGGCGCAGTGGAGTTGGTTCGGAGCATGAAAGGGGTCAGGGATGTTATTCAAGGTATTTCCTGATTACCAAGAAGGGTGGTCATTTGAGGCCTATCCTGGTCCTGAGGATTTTGATTTGGTTCCTCAAACAGGAAAAGTTCAAAATGCTGACCCTAGCACAGGTGCTTCTTGCATTGGACAAGGAAGACTGGATGGTGTCTACCAACTTGCAGGATGCATATTTCCACATTCCCATTCCGAAGTCACACAGGAAGTATCTCCGGTTCGTGGTAGGGTCGTAACACTACCAGTTTTCAGTCCTTCCTTTTGGTCTTATTTCCGCACCCCGAGTCTTCACGAAGGTGATGGCAGTGGTAGCAGCGCATCTCAGAAGGAAGGGAGTATCATTATTCCCTTACCTGGACGATTGTCTGATCAAAGCCAAGTCCCCAGTCAGTGGTCCTTCATTTGCAGGTGACATCCCAATTATTGTTCAACCTTAGCTTCAATCTCACCTGGAGCCCTCTCAGTGCCTCTTGTTCATAGGGGCAATACTGGACACAACATTGAATCAGTCCTATCCTCCTCCCCAAAGGATTCAGGACAAACAGGCGATGATTCCAATGTTTTAAAAGGGAGCGCCTGTTCCAGTCCTAAAGGTCCTACATCTGTTCGGTCTGTTCACTTCCTGCATTCTGTTGGTCACTCACGCACGTTGGCACATGAGGGCTCTCCAGGGGTGCCTCCGCAAGCAGTGATTTCAACACAAGAGGGATCTCAAGGAGTCAATAACGATCTTCAGAGATGCTGCACTGGATCTGCAGTGGTGGAGTGTACAGGGCAACCTGTCTCAAGGAAGGCCGTTTTCACTTCCACCTCCAGTGTCCACAGTCACAACGGATGCCTCCACTCTAGGTTGGGGAGCTCAACTGGGGGAGCTGGAGATCAAGGGTCATTGGTCTCTAGTAGAACAGATGTTTTACATCAATCTGTTAAAGTTGCAGGCGATACGTCTGGCTCTCATGGCCTTCCTACTGTCCATTCGCGGTCAGTCGATAGACGTCTTGACTGACAACACTACCGCAATGTGGTATATCAAGAAGCAGGGAACAGTAGGGTTGTATCTTCTCAGCAGTGAGGCTCTGTTGCTCTGGTCCTGGGCTCAGGGCCATCAGTTTTGCGTAGTGGCAAACCATTTGGCCGGAGTTCTGAATGTACGTGCGGCAGTCTCAGTCTGCACTTTTCAGCTGATCACGAGTGGCGTCTTCATGTGGAGGAAGTTACTCACATCGTCCAGTTGTGGGGAACACTTCGGATAGACCTGTTTGCCACTCAAGAGAACGCGCACTGGCAGTCTTTCTGCAGTCTCCAGTATCCGATGCAGGTGGCATTGTGGGACGAGTTTCAATTGAGCTGGAGCAATCAGCTTCTTTACACGTTTCCCCCATACCTTTGATTCCTCTAGCTCTGAGATATATTCATTAAGACGGGCCCAAGTCATATTAGCAGCCCCGGATTGGCTGAGAAGGGTGTGGTACACAGACTTCCTTCAGCCCTGGCTGTGCCTTCCGCTCCGTCTCCCTCTCAGGGCAGGCCTCCTCTCGCAGTCGCAGGGGCAGGTTCTACACCTTCACCTCCAGAGCCTGAACCTTCATGGCTGGAGATTGAACGGGGCAATCTGAGTTCTTTCCCCCCCCCCCTGAAGTGGTGTAAGTTATTTTACACCCAGGCGCCCCTCCACCAAGTCTGTCTATGCTGGCAGATGGGCAAAGTTTGTTAGTTTGTGTGAGGGGAGACATATCAACTCTTTAAATGTCCATTTGTCTACTGTTTTGAGGTTTTCTCTATCCTTAGCGCAACAAAGGCGTGCTGTGGCAACTGTAAAAAGCTATCTCGCTGCACTGCCAGCTTTCATTTGTCTTCCTGATCTACCCTCTGTTTAACTCTCCTATAGTTCTTCGATTCCTTAGGGGTTTAACAAACAAGTTTCCTCCCACTACATTCGTTATGCCCCAGTGGGATTTGAATTTGGTATTGACTTTTTTGATGGGTTCACCATTTGAACCAGTGCATAGTTGCCCACTGAGGCTCCTTACTTTTAAAACAATTTTCTTGACAGCCATCACGTCAGCTAGATGTGTGAGTGAGCTGCAAGCTCTTAGTGTAAAACCCCCTTACGCTACCGTCCATGTGGGTAAGGTGGTTTTGAGAACCAGGATGGCTTCTCTGCCTAAGGTAGTTACACCCTTCCATCTGGGACAGACTATAACACTTCCATATTTTTATCCTCCTCCCCACCCATCCAAGGAGGAGGAAAGGCTGCATCGCCTGGATCCAAAGAGAGCTCTCAGCTTCTATATTGAAAGGACAAAGGACTTCAGAACTGCTGAGCAGCACTTTCTTGGCTATGTGGACAGAATTAAAGGCAAAGCTGTCCACAAAAGAACTCTTTCAAGGTGGGTCTTTCTTTGCATAAAGATTTGTTACTCTCTGGCAAGTAAAGATCCTCTTGAGGGCATTAGGGCTCATTCAACCAGGACCAAGTCGGACACTTCTGCTTTAGCCAGGAGTGTGCCTGTTGTTGACATTTGCAAGGCAGCGACTTTGGCTTCCCTCCACACTTTTGAGCAACATTATTGTTTAGACTCGGAAGTGAGGAAGGATGGCAATTTTGCCCGTTCCGTTCTCTAGGACTTCTTGGTTTGACCAGTCAAGCACCTGCCTCCGATTGTGGGACTGCTTTGGGATTCTATTCATAAGGTGAGGAATCCACAGGTAGTTGTATCAATCAGAAGAACAGGTTACTTACCATGGGTAACACTTTTTCTGGTGGATACAGTAGCTACCTGTGGATTCCTCACAGTTTAACCCTGCTCCCCGTTGCCTGTCTGGTTTATTATTTTGTGTGTGGGTGTGTGTATGTATATATATATATATATATAAAGATCCATTGATGAAGAAGAAAACTTACCTCATGTTACTGTAGTTCTACAACATTGGTATCTTTCTTAGATTCTCCTGCAACTCTCCCTTTCAATGAGGCTCCATTGTATATGGATACCATAAATTATTATAAGCTTGAAAAAATCCTAACCTGGAGTCACTGAGGGGAGTAGAGATAGGTGCATATCCCTCTCTTATGGTGATGTTTGTAATGTATGGTGAGGTGGATAAGCTATATGATCTATGGTTGTTTCCAGTGTTCTTGTGGGTCTATGTTGCATCAGCTACTAAGGGTTCACAGCCAGAATGCTGTGGAATATTCAAGCATGTTAATGTATGAAAGATACCAATGCTGAAGAGCTGCAGTTACAGGTAAGAAACATTTTTGTAACTAGAGGAAGACTTGTCTTTACATGGATGCACGGTGCAATCTGAGAGACAGTTCAGCTGTTCCTGTCCTTGACATCCAAGTAACCTGAAAGTTATACTAGTCATCTAATCAAAGGAACATCTCTCATATGTGAGGTCTCTTTGATTTGTATAACGCAAGAGAATGGGGAACTTTTGAGGCCTGAGTGTTACTACCCGTGTATCCTAATAAGTAATAGGTGCAATGTTTGCTGCATCATGCAAGATCTGTGTGTCCTAATGAATAGTTCCAGTGTCCAGTTCTTGAACAAATACGCCTTTTGAAATCTGAGAAATAGCTCTACGTTTTGGCCCTGTGGGATCAGAATACTATCAGAAAAAGTATGTTGTTACGATAACAGACTGTAAGACGTTTATTAATAATTTAATTGTGTCATCAGTCTCCTCATGAAGAAGGCACTCCTTGGGTTATGGGTTTTGTCACTCATTTTGAATCGTCTGTATGCTCTGGCTGTTTATAACGATTGTTGGTTTGAAATGGCACCTCTAATTTCTTTCTTTTTATTCTCTTTTCTGTCATGTCCCCTACTGTTATCTTTCCCATTTCCCAGGGTTCCTGTTCTTCCTGTTCACTGGCATCGCCTACATTTTCAGGCCTAATGTTCGCTTTGTGGACCCCCTGAAGGAGAAGCTTGTAGTTGGCCTTTTCTTTTTAGGTGTCACCCTGTGCCTTTTTTTCTCCTGGCTTTTCCACACTGTGTCCTGTCGCTCCCAGAAGGTGGCCCTTATGTTCTCCAAGTAAGAGCTTTCTCTGTGTGTCTGTCTGTCTGCCTGACTATTGTTATTTTTGATGAGGCAGTGCTACTGACATTTTCCAAGTTAAAGTTCTTTCAAGCTCTCCTATCTTGTCATAGCCCTCCCAGGACAGGTGGGCAAGGTGGTGAGGGCTTATTCCTAATTTCGAAAAGTAAAAGCTACAGTTGGCTGTACCTTCCTAGGTGATGGCTTAAAATTCAAGTGTGACTGTCTTTCCGTTATCGCTGAGGAGGCAGCCCAGGTATTCTCCAAGTAAGCTCTGCCTTTGCCTCTCTATCTGTTTTCCATGCCTTTCCAAGGAGACTGCAACATAATTCTCTAAGCTAAAGATTCCTCTAACAATCTGCCAGTTCTGCATCTCCCCCTAAATGTCTGTCCCTAAAATTTGTGCATTATCTGACTCTGGCCCTCATTATGACATCAGCTGTCTTTTCCCAAGACCTCCGATGCCATGGGCGCCAGAAGACAGCCAGTGCTGGTAGTCTTCCGCCCGCCATGATATGGACACTGCCGGATTTCTGTCACAATTAGGGCGGAAATCCGGCAGTAGCCATGCTGGCGGGCAAGGTGCCTAGGCGGTGCTACCACCTGCACTGCCCTGCCAGAAGGACACCGCCAGCCGAATTATAGCCATTCATATGGCCTGGCTGTGTCCTGCTGGCGGTAGCAGCTCCCCTTCCCTGCCGAACAACCTCCTTGCCGGACAAGGTAAGTTAGGCGTCCGTCAGAGGAGGAGGGTTGAGGGTGTCGGTGTTGTGTGTGAGTATGTGGTGTCTGCATGTGTGTATGAATGTGTGCGTGTGTGTATGTGTCTGTGAGTGTTGTGGTGTGTGTGTGGTTGTATGCATATGAGTGAATGCGTGTATGAATGTTATAGTGAGTGCGTGTCTGCATGTCAGTGTGTATGCGTGTGAGCATTTGTCAGTGAATACGTGTATGGATGAGTGTGAGTGAATGCGTGTATGGATGAGTGTGAGGGAATGCGTGTATGGATGAGTGTTAGTGAATGCGTGTATGGAAGTGGTGGTGCATGGGTGCGTGTGTCGTGCATGTGTGTGTGTGCATGCATGATTGTGGGGAGTGTGGTTGCGGTTTGGGGGGCACTGTTATTCTATGGGGGCTAGGGAGGGTGTGGTGATTGCGGGGGGAGGTGGGGGAGCCTTCTACCGTTGACAGGGAATTAATTCCCTGTCACCGGTAGCCCTACCGCCATGGTTTTCGTGGCAGTGGATCCGCCGTGAAAACCATGGTGGTAGGCCGGCTCATTATACCGATGGCGGTCTTGTGTGGTCCGCTGGGTCGGAGATGCACATCTCTGGCCTGGCGGTTCATGCCGCCATGGAAGTATGAGTGTTGATGTGGCAGATTGGCTGCAGCCAACCTGACACACTCATAATGTGGCAGTATACACAGCCAACCTTTTGGCGGTGATACCGCCTCATTAACCATGGCGTTCAAAAGACCGCTAGGGTTAAAATGAGGGCCTTTGTCTCAGAGAGGCCACCTCACCCCCACTATGTCATGACAACAAGCCCCTAAATGTACATCTGGAACCTCACTTGTAGGAGCTGTCCACAAAGATATAAGAGATGAAAATAATTAATATCAATTACGTTTCAAGCAATCTGGCTTGGCATATGTGCCTTCCTGTCCAGGATAAAGAAGTAGTTGAAGGAACTGCCGTAAAACCCCTCTTAAATTCTGGCGAACAACCAAACAAGACTTCCAAAATCTATTCTGAGACACCTCTTCCACCAAAGGGAAGATCAAAGTTGTCTTTAAGTTCTTTGTCTTCCACTGTTTGTAGTGCCCATCCCACGACACTACCCATTGTTGTTGCTGCTGTCTCATCTATTATAAAAGCTATTGTGAGTATCTCCTACTTCATAGACTCTACTCATTGACGCTTCGTTGATGAGCGTTCTCTTGTCTACAGCTCCTAATTAGTCTACAACTCCATTTACATGTTTGCCATCAATGGTTCTACTGTTGAGGAGATGCCATATGTCAAGATTGTCAGTTATCCCACCTGAACTTATTGCAAAACAGACAGTAAAATTAGCCTCAGGCTCTTCTTCAGTCCTACCGCCGCAAGACAAGTCACCCAGCAAAATCTCCTTTTATCTTCTCTTGAAACGTGAAACCTGAAGAATGAATGCAACTAAGGTCGGCCCCTTTGGCCCTACTATTAGCTCAATGCAGCTTCATGTGGAGTTTCAGGAGGAAATTGCAGAGAAATATAAACACTACTCACTTAGCCAAAAGAAAGGGGAGTCGTTCAGCCATGGCTTGAAAAAGAAGAAGAAAAGCACAATATTGTGTTCCCCACTTTGACCAGCATTATGATGAACATTATGAGCAACCTCAGTATCAAGAGAAGGTCCCAGGCAAGCCCAGCTCTCCCCACCCTGCTGCATAGATCTTGCTCCTGTCTTCTTGCTTTATCCCCCATTTTTTTAGTACCTTCTCCTTGCTTTTCCCTTGTTCTTACTGCTTTCTCCTTGCTTTTCCTTAATTTTCCCTGCTTTCCCATTTATCCCTCAATGTTTGTGTGCTTTCTCCTTGCATTTTCCTCCTTTTCACTGCTTTCTGCTTGTGTTTCCCCTGTTTTTTCGAGTGCCTTCTCTTTGCTTTTCCCTCGTTTGCACTGCTTTCTCCTTGCTTTTTCTGTAGTTTTTTTGTGTGGCTTCTCCTTGCTTTTCCCTCATTTCATTGCTTTCGCCTTGCTTTCCCCCCTGTTTTTTTGAGTGCCTTCCCTTTGCTTTTCCCTCATGTTTTGTGTGCCTTCCTCTTGCTTTTCCCCCATTTTTGTGTGCATTCTCCTCGCTTTCACCTTGTTTGCACTGCGTTCTCCTTGTCAGTTCTGTTGTTTATGTGTGCCTTCTCCTTGCTGTTTCTCCCATTTGTGTGTGCCTTCTCCTTACTTTTCCCTTGCTCCCCTTGCATGCCTCCTGTTATTTCTTGCCTCCCGCCTAGCCCCACCTATCGTCTCCCAGCACCCTTCCACCATCCAGGGACCTACTGTAGGAGGCTGGCCTGGTTTGTAGTGGGTACCAAGGGGTACGTACACTCTGCACCAGGTCCAGTTATCCCTTATTAGTGTAGAAGAGGTGTTTCTAGCAGCTTAGGCTGATAGAAGGTAGCTATAGCAGAGCAGCTTAGGCTGAACTAGGAGACATGCAAAGCTCCTACTATACCACTGGTGTCATATGGACAATATCATAAGAATACACAATACACAGATATACTAAAAATAAAGGTACTTTATTTTTATGACACTATGCCAAAGGTATCTCAGTGAGTACCCTCAGTATGAGGATGCCAAATATACACAAGATATATGTACACAATACCAAAAATATGCAGTAATAGCAAAAGGAAGTAATGCAAGCAATGTAAAGTTACAGTAGATTGCAATAGGAGCACATAGGTATAGGGGCAACACAAACCATATACTCCAAAAGTGGAATGCGAACCACGAATGGACCCCAAACCTATTTGAGCTTGTAGAGGGTCACTGGGACTGTAAGAAAACAGTGAGGGTTCGAAAAATAGCCCACCCCATGACCCTGAAAAGTAGGTGTAAAGTGCACCTATAACCCCCAGAGAGCACAGAAGTCGTGATAGGGGGATTCTGCAAGGAAGACCAACACCAGCAATGCAACAACAGTGGATTTCCGGACCTGAGTACCTGTGAAACAAGGGGACCAAGTCCAAGAGTCGCGACAATGTCGAGAGAGGGCAGATGCCCAGGAAATGCCAGCTGAGGGTGCAAAGAAGCTGCCACCGGATGGTAGAAGCTGTGGATTCTGCAAGAACGAAGAGGACTAGGAACTTCCCCTTTGGAGGATGGATGTCCCACGTCGTGAAGAAGCTTGCAGAGGTGTTCCCACGCAGAAAGACCGCAAACAAGCCATGCTAGCTGTAAGGGTCGCGGTTAGGGTTTTTGGATGCTGCTGTGGCCCAGGAGGGACCAGGATGTCGCCACTTGGATGAGGAGACAGAGGGGGCGCCCAGCAAGTCAGGGAGTCCTCACAGAAGCAGGCAGCACCCGCAGAAGTACCGGAACAGGCACTTGGAAGAGGAGTGAACCGGAGTCCACCCGAAGTCAGAAAAGGGAGTCCCACGACGCTGGAGGAGAACTCAGAAGGTTGTGCACTGCAGGTTAGAGTGTCGGGGACCCAGGCTTGGCTGTGCACGAAGGAAATCCTGGAAGAGTGCACAGGAGCCGGAACACCTGCAAATCACGCGGTACCCAGCAATGCAGTCTAGCGTGGGGAGGCAAGGCCTTACCTCCACCAAACTTGGACTGAAGAGTCACTGGATGTGGGAGTCACTTGGACAGAGTTGCTGAGTTCCAGGGACCACGCTCGTCGTGCTGAGAGGAGACCCAGGGGACCGGTGATGCAGTCTTTTGTTGCCTGTGGTTGCAGGGGGAAGATTCTGTCAATCCATGGGAGATTTCTTCAGAGCTCCTGGTGCAAGAAGGAGGCAGGCTACCCCCAGAGCATGCACCACCAGGAAACAGGCGAGAAAGCCGGCAGGATGAAGCGATACAAGATTGCAGTAGTCGTCTTTTCTACTTTGTTGCAGTTTTGCAGGCGTCCTGAGCAGTCAGCGGTCAATCCTTTAGCAGAAGGTGAAGAGAGAAGTGCAGAGGAACTCTGGTGACCTCGTGCATTCGGGATCTCAAGAATTCCCCAAAGCAGAGACCCTAAATAGCCAGAAAAGGAGGTTTGGCTACCTAGGAAGGAGGAATAGGCTAGTAACACAGGTAAGAGCCTATCAGAAGGAGTCTCTGACGTCACCTGCTGGCCCTGGCCACTCAGAGCAGTCCAGTGTGCCAGCACACCTCTGAATCCAAGATGGCAGAGGTCTGGGGCACGCTGGAGGAGCTCTGGGCACCTCCCCTGGGAGGTGCAGGTCAGGGGAGTGGTCACCCCCCTTTCCTTTGTCCAGTTTCGCACCAGAGTAGGGCTGGGGGATCCCTGAACCGGTGTAGACTGGCTTATGCAGAGATGGGCACCATCTGTGCCCATCAAAGCATTTCCAGAGGCTGGGGGAGGCTACTCCTCCCCAGCCCTGACACCTATTTCCAAAGAGAGAGTGTGTAACACCCTCTCTCTGAGGAAGTCCTTTGTTCTGCCTTCCTGGGCCAGGCCTGGCTGGACCCCAGGAGGGCAGAAACCTGTCTGAGGGGTTGACAGCAGCAGCAACTGCAGTGAAACCCCAGGAAAGGCCGTTTGGCAGTACCCAGGTTCTGTGCTAGAGACCCGGGGGATCATGGAATTGTCCCCCCAATGCCAGAATGGCATTGGGGTGACAATTCCATGATCCTAGACATATTACATGGCCATGTTCGGAGTTACCATTGTGACGCTGTACATAGGTAGAGACCTATGTACAGTGCACGCGTGTAATGGTGTCCCTGCACTCACAAAGTCCGGGGAATTTGCCCTGAACGATGTGGGGGCACCTTGGCTAGTGCCAGGGTGCCCACACACTAAGTAACTTTGCACCCAACCTTCACTAGGTGAAGGTTAGACATATAGGTGACTTATAAGTTACTTAAGTGCAGTGGTAAATGGCTGTGAAATAACGTGGACGTTATTTCACTCAGGCTGCACTGGCAGGCCTGTGTAAGAATTGTCAGATCTCCCTATGGGTGGCAAAAGAAATGCTGCAGCCCTTAGGGATCTCCTGGAACCCCAATACCCTGGGTACCTCAGTACCATATACTAGGGAATTATAAGGGTGTTCCATTATGCCAATGTGAATTGTTGAAATTGGTCACTAGCCTGTTAGTGACAATTTAGAAAGCAGAGAGAGCAAAACCACTGAAGTTCTGGTTAGCAGAGCCTCAGTGAGACAGTTAGTCATCACACAGGGAACACATACAGGGCACACTTATGAGCACTGGGGCCCTGGCTGGCAGGGTCCCAGTGACACATAGACTAAAACAACATATATACACAGTGAAATATGGGGGTAACATGCCAGGCAAGATGGTACTTTCCTACACAACCCCCCACCCCCAAACGAAGGACAATAAGACTAGACATGACCTGATGAGTCTTCATTGTCTAAGTGGGAATATCTGGAGAGTCCATCTGCATTGGAGTGGGTACTCCCAGGTCTATGTTCCACTGTATAGTCCATCCCCTGTAGAGATATGGACCACCTCAACAATTTAGGGTTTTCACCTTTCATTTGTTTTAGCCAAAGTAGAGGTTTGTGGTCTGTCAATGAAGTGAATGCCAAACGGGTATGGCCTCAACTTCTTCAGTGCCCAGACCACAGCAAAGGCCTCCCTCTCTATGGCAGACCAACGCCTTTCTCTAGGGGTCAACCTCCTGCTGATAAAAGCAACAGGTTGATCCTGGCCCTCAGAATTGAGTTGTGATAAGACTGACCCTACCCCTAATTCAGATGCATCAGTTTGAACAATGAATTTCTTGGAGTAACATGGGCTTTTTAGGACAGGTGCAGTGCACATGGCCTGTTTCAGCTCCTCAAAAGCTTTCTGACAGCTAGCTGTCCACAATACCTTTTTAGGTATTTTCTTGGAACTGAGATCATTAAGTGGGGCTGCAATGGAGACATAATTCTTAATAAATCTCCTGTAATACCCAGTGAGGCCTTATAATTCTCAATGAGCATGTTAGACAATAATTCTCTAGAAGGGTTCTTTCCTACCACTAAACCTCTATCAATGCAGAGACTCCTTAGGCTCTTAAAGTTAAGGTGGTCATAAGTTGTATTGACCAAATTAAGAGGAGTTCCTACACCAGACATGATAGAAGAAGGTTTAGAGACAGATAAAAGAGAGAAAAAGTTTCAGGACTTTTTAAAGAAACAGAAAAAAAACTTTTTCAACTTTTTGAAACTTTTTTGAAAGTTTAGAGGTACTTTTCAGCACTTAGCAGATAGTGTAAGAGAAGAAAAGCAAAACTTTTTGGTTAGGTGTACATACACTGAACTTGTTTTGTATATTATTCTCTTATGAAAAGTACACAATGACAAAGTGGTAAGTAGTTGCAAGTACTTATCCCACCGCTGCACGACCAATGTAGTAGGCTGGCCTGGTTTGTAGTGGGTACCAAGGGGTACTTACACTCTGCACCAGGTCCAGTTATCCCTTATTAGTGTAGAAGAGGTGTTTCTTGCAGCTTAGGCTGATAGAAGGTAGCTATAGCAGAGCAGCTTAGGCTGAACTAGGAGACATGCAAAGCTCCTACTATACCACTGGTGTCATATGCACAATATCATAAGAAAACACAATACACAGATATACTAAAAATAAAGGTACTTTATTTTTATGACAATATGCCAAAAGTATCTCAGTGAGTACCCTCAGTATGAGGATGGCAAATATACACAAGATATATGTACACAATACCAAAAATATGCAGTAATAGCAAAAGGAAGTAATGCAAGCAATGTAAAGTTACGGTAGATTGCAATAGGAGCACATAGGTATAGGGGCAACACAAACCATATACTCCAAAAGTGGAATGCGAACCACGAATGGACCCCAAACCTATTTGAGCTTGTAGAGGGTCACTGGGACTGTAAGAAAACAGTGAGGGTTCGAAAAATAGCCCACCCCAAGACCCTGAAAAGTAGGTGTAAAGTGCACCTATAACCCCCAGAGAGCACAGAAGTCGTGATAGGGGGATTCTGCAAGGAAGACCAACACCAGCAATGCAACAACAGTGGATTTCCGGACCTGAGTACCTGTGAAACAAGGGGACCAAGTCCAAGAGTCGCGACAATGTCGAGAGAGGGCAGATGCCCAGGAAATGCCAGCTAAGGGTGCAAAGAAGCTGCCACCGGATGGTAGAAGCTGTGGATTCTGCAAGAACGAAAAGGACTAGGAACTTCCCCTTTGGAGGATGGATGTCCCACGTCGTGAAGAAGCTTGCAGAGGTGTTCCCACTCAGAAAGACCGCAAACAAGCCTTGCTAGCTGCAACGGTCGCGGTTAGGGTTTTTGGATGCTGCTGTGGCCCAGGAGGGACCAGGATGTCGCCACTTGGATGAGGAGACAGAGGGGGCGCCCAGCAAGTCAGGGAGCCCTCACAGAAGCAGGCAGCACCCGCAGAAGTACCGGAACAGGCACTTGGAAGAGGAGTGAACCGGAGTCCACCCGAAGTCAGAAAAGGGAGTCCCACGACGCCGGAGGAGAACTCAGAAGGTTGTGCACTGCAGGTTAGAGTGTCGGGGAACCAGGCTTGGCTGTGCACGAAGGAAATCCTGGAAGAGTGCACAGGAGCCGGAGCAGCTGCAAATCATGCGGTACCCAGCAATGCAGTCTAGCGTGGGGAGGCAAGGCCTTACCTCCACCAAACTTGGACTGAAGAGTCACTGGACTGTGGGAGTCACTTGGACAGAGTTGCTGAGTTCCAGGGACCACGCTCGTCATGCTGAGAGGGGACCCAGAGGACCGGTGATGCAGTCTTTTGTTGCCTGCGGTTGCAGGGGGAAGATTCCTTCGACCCACGGGAGATTTCTTCAGAGCTCCTGGTGCAAGAAGGAGGCAGGCTACCCCCAGAGCATGCACCACCAGGAAACAGGCGAGAAAGCCAGCAGGATGAAGCGATACAAGGTTGCAGTAGTCGTCTTTGCTACTTTGTTGCAGTTTTGCAGGCGTCCTGAGCAGTCAGCGGTTGATCCTTTAGCAGAAGGTGAAGAGAGAAGTGCAGAGGAACTCTAGTGAGCTCGTGCATTCGGTATCTCAAGAATTCCCCAAAGCAGAGACCCTAAATAGCCAGAAAAGGAGGTTTGGCTACCTAGGAAGGAGGATAGGCTAGTAACACAGGTAAGAGCCTATCAGAAGGAGTCTCTGACGTCACCTGCTGGCCCTGGCCACTCAGAGCAGTCCAGTGTGCCAGCACACCTCTGAATCCAAGATGGCAGAGGTCTGGGGCACGCTGGAGGAGCTCTGGGCACCTCCCCTGGGAGGTGCAGGTCAGGGGAGTGGTCACTCCCCTTTCCTTTGTCCAGTTTCGCGCCAGAGCAGGGCTGGGGGATCCCTGAACCGGTGTAGACTGGCTTATGCAGAGATGGGCACCATCTGTGCCCATCAAAGCATTTCCAGAGGCTGGGGGAGGCTACTCCTCCCTAGCCCTGACACCTATTTCCAAAGGGAGAGGGTGTAACACCCTCTCTCTGAGGAAGTCCTTTGTTCTGCCTTCCTGGGCCAGGCCTGGCTGGACCCCAGGAGGGCAGAAACCTGTCTGAGGGGTTGGCAGCAGCTGCAGTGAAACCCCGGGAAAGGAAGTTTGGCAGTACCCGGGTTCTGTGCTAGAGACCCGGGGGATCATGGAATTGTCCCCCCAATGCCAGAATGGCATTGGGGGACAATTCCATGATCCTAGACATATTACATGGCCATGTTCGGAGTTACCATTGTGATGCTGTACATAGGTAGAGACTAATGCACAGTGCACCCGTGTAATGGTGTCCCCGCACTCACAAAGTCCGGGGAGTTTGCCCTGAACGATGTGGGGGCACCTTGGCTAGTGCCAGGGTGCCCACACACTAAGTAACTTTGCACCCAACCTTCACTAGGTGAAGGTTAGACATATAGGTGACTTATAGGTTACTTAAGTGCAGTGGTAAATGGCTGTGAAATAACGTGGACGTTATTTCACGCAGGCTGCAGTGGCAGGCCTGTGTAAGAATTGTCAGATCTCCCTATGGGTGGCAAAAGAAATGCTGCAGCCCATAGGGATCTCCTGGAACCCCAAATACCCTGGATACCTCAGTACCATATACTAGGGAATTATAAGGGTGTTCCAGTATGCCAATGCGAATTGGTGAAATTGGTCACTAGCCTGTTAGTGACAATTTAGAAAGCAGAGAGAGCATAACCACTGAGGTTCTGGTTAGCAGAGCCTCAGTGAGACAGTTAGTCATCACACAGGGAACACATACAGGGCACACTTACGAGCACTGGGGCCCTGGCTGGCAGGGTCCCAGTGACACATACACTAAAACAACATATATACAGTGAAATATGGGGGTAACATGCCAGGCAGGATGGTACTTTCCTACACCTACTTAATGGAGGCCGCAGCACGACCCCATTGTGCAGGTCCCAGGCCCAGATCGCCCTTTTCTGCTGCATTGCTCTTGCTCCTGTCTTCTCCTTGTTTTTCCCATGTTTTTTGAGTGCCTTCTTCCTTTTTCCTTGTCGTTGCTGCTTTCTCCGTGCTATTCCCCAGTTTTTTTGTGTGCCTTCTCATTGCTTTCCCTCATTTTTAGTGCTTTCTCCTTGCTTTTTCCCTTTTTTTTTGTGTGCCTTCTCCTTGCTTTTTCCCTTGTTTTTTGTGTGCCTTCTCTTTGCTTTTCACCCTGGTTTTGTGTGTATTCTCCTTGCTTCCCCCCATTTTTTGTGTCTTCTCCTTGCCTTACCATTATTTTCACTGCTTTCTCCTTGCTTTTCCCCCCTTTTCTTTAGAGCTTTCTCCTTGAATTTCTCTTATTCTTACTGCTTTCTCCTTGCTTTCTCCCTGGTTTATGTGTCTTCTCATTGCCTTTCCCTCATTTTCACTTCTTTCTCCCCTTTTTTTGTGTGCCTTCTCCTTGCTTTCCCCCATTTTTTTTGTGTGCCTTCTCCTTACTTTTCCCTCATTTTCACTGCTTTTTCCTTGCTTTCGCACTAATTTTTTGTGTGCCTTCTTTCTTTTTCCCCCGTTATTTTCTGTGCTTTCTCCTTGCTTTTTCCGTTTGTGTGCCTTCTCCTTGCCTTTCCCTCAATATCACTGCTTTCTCCTTGCTTTTCCCTCATTTTTTGTGAGCCAGTTTCTTGCTTTTTCCCGTTTTTTGTGTGCCGTCGCTTTGCTTTTCCCTTTACACCCTTCTGCATGCCGCCCATTATTTCTTGCCTCCCGCCTAGCCTCACCCATTGTCTCCCAGCACCCTTCCACCCTCTAAAGACCTACTTAATGGAGGCCGTAACGCAACCCCATTGAGCAGGTCCCAAGGCCCAAGCCTCCCTGTACTGATGCATCACTCTTGCTCCTATCTTCTCCCTGTTTTTTTCCCCCATTTTTTGAGTGCCTTCTTCCTTTTCCTTTGTCCTCACTACTTTCTCCTTACTAGGTCCCAATGCCAACGCCGACACCGCCACGCGAGAAAAAGACCGCCCCCAGAATTACCCTGGGGAATGGGGTCCCTGGGGCCAAAATCAGCCAGGGGAGGATGACTGTGTGGCCCCCCCAAAAAAAAACATTAGAAGGTCCACTCCATTCCTTAGATGTAGTAGAGTCTTAAAATAATACCTGGACAGAACATAAGATTTAAGGAAGTCTAACCTACTCTTTATCAATTACAGTCCACTTCATTCTGGCTTGGCAGCATTCAAACAGTCCATTTCTAGACTGATAGTTTCTTTTATAACCCTTTGCTACAAGCTAGCCAACATACAATTTCCTCGCAAACCTAGAGGTCAAGAAATGTTTCAGTGTCAGACATGAAGTCTATCTATACATTCACTAGGCGTCACCATATAGATGAAGATACTGGGGCTGATATGTTCGTTGACCAAGAAGCTCTGAAGAATCTTTTTAAGTAAGGTTCTGATTGCAGGTATTTTTTCTGGATTGTTTTGCTGTTGAATCTTGAAGCTTGCTGTACTACTGGGATAAGCTTGCTATTCTGTTCTGAGCATATGACTGTCAGAGAGGATCCTATGATGCATAGAGAAATGCTACTTGAAGTCATAAACAACTATCATTTGGAATAATGGTAGTGCACTGCCACCAGTAATATAGAATGGCCGCATTTCACGCATGCCGATATTGTTGTATTGCTCAGTCTGTGGAGGAATAAGAGATGCTTATTTTGGAGGTACCTATGGCTTAAAGAGCAACGATTAAATTCATCAAATTTGAGGCCAATTGTTTAGCCCTGAAGAAGTCCTATCTGAAAGGACGAAAAGCGTTGGCTGTTGCTGTTGTGAATTCATGTATTATTGGATAAGAGAGAGGAAAGAGAAAAAAGGAATAAAAAGAAGATTTGCACAATTTCAAATCAAAGAATTGGACATTCTGTATTACTGGTGGCGGTGCACTGCCATTGTTATAAATTGTAATTTCCCTTTAGTTTTAAAGGAGTACACCTTGGCAGCAGGTGTTGGTTTGAGTGCACACAAGAAGGACAGATAAATATAATTTTCTTCTATACTTTAGCGACTCTTGGTCGGGTGTGTTGATTTGTAGCCTGCTGCTTTCTTCTTGATGAATCATAAACAACTATCCCACATCCGCATTCTCTCCATTCTCAACAGCAAATTCTGACGCAGCTGATGCAGTTAAATTGAAAATCTTCCTAAAAAGAATTTAACTTGTGAGTCAGCTGCCAATACAGACCATCCTAGTAGAGGGAATCTGTTGGCTCCTTAAAGGAAGGGTGCATGTTTTCCACTTCTGTGTAATTCAGCCTAGCAGGCTATTGTTTCCATCATGTTTGTTTCTCCCACACATCGACTAGAGTTTTTTTGATTGACTGCAGTAAATGTTAATTATCATGATGCAAGGGTATTTTGTGTATTATTCACATATTGTTTTGTTGATGAATAACAAAAGTAAAAACAACTGTGGCCTGTACAGGCTATGGAGGTTAGTCCTGCATTTGGAAAATGAGAGCTTTCACCTCCAAAGTAATGTATATGACCATATTTTTAGAAACTTAACGCCTGATTCATGAAGGTAGACTTACACTTTTGTGTAAGTTTACAATTGTTTGCTATTCACAAAGCGATTTACGAGTAGTATTTTTACGAGTGCGGAGTCTCCGCACACAAAAAGGCCTAGCATTTTATGTGTGGAGACTCTGCACTTGTAAAGATACTACTCTTAAATCCCTCTAAATAGCAAAGAACCGTAAACTTACACAAAAGTGTACATTAACCTTTGTGAATCAGGCCCAAAGTGTTCTGGGGACCCCACAGAACTAGGGTTACACTTTCTTTCTCCAGTATTGAATCTTTCATAGATTCACATGCTTGAATCATTCCCCGTTGTTGAGTCCCTCTGTACCATAAAAAGCAATGTGCAATATATTAACAGGCCTAAAAGGAATGTAGAATTCCATTTTACAACCTATCCATATTCTTTGTTAAGAAAAGAACCAAAGTTATGCATTGACCAATCAGGCGACAGCACCCTCCAGAACCCTCACCACAGAGGCTCCAGTTCCTCTGATTTTCTACTGCACGTCAGGTAATAGGAGTCTCCCTGAGAATACTGGATACTTGTCAGGTCAGCTTTAAGATTTATTCTTATTACAACTTGGAACACTCTGACCATGTCATGTCAGGATCTAAAAAAAAAGGGCTTTTTAAGCCATCTAACACCTGTGACAAAAAGTGACTTTATTCAGAAAACCCTCACAGAGAGTGTATTTATTGTCTACATCCACATCATAAAGTTGTGGACTGCAAAATCTGTAGAACTTTCTCACACAAAAACTCTTAAAGACAGAGAAGGAAGACTCCTCTTGTGGCTACAAAAACGTAAATCTAAGGAGGCATTCTCTGATGAAGAGAGTGATGACTCTCCAAAGACTGAAAACTCCCACAAGAAAGGAAGATCGTTGGAAGTGGAGCCTTCAGAGCCCCACAAAAAAACACCTAATCTCATGGAAAAGAGATGGTGCCACAGAAGAAATCCTCCTCAAAAGTCTTTTCTGAGCCTTCGACACCGGCTAGCACAGAAAGTTTTGTTAAGAAAATTTCAAAATCGCTTCCTTCTACCACAAAAATGGTTTTGGAGAACAAAATCAAAGATTTCAAAAATCTCACAGTCGACGACGATCTCGTTGACGATATCATTGACGACATCTACCACGATGACTCCAACTTTCTCAACGGCAGCATCGCCTTTGATAATGTCCTCGTCTCCATTATCGTCGACTGTATTCCTGCAGCATCACAGCGAAGCGTACGTCGTCCAAGGAATCTAAGGAGGTACCGTCGATGAGCCCACCAACGAGACCTATAGATACGGGGATATCCTTACCATCGACAATTCCACTGTCGACGAAGGGTCTCAGAAAGGCATCTTCGTCGGCCATGCTACCATCGACGACATTATCGTCGACGAGACCACCGTTGGCGACACCAGTGTCGATGACACCATCGTCTACAAGACCATCATTGACAAGACCAGCGTCGATGCGGCCACCGTCGACAATATCATTGTCGGTCAAACCATCGTCGATGACACTATTGCCTACATCTCAACAACCTTTGATACCTGTTCCTGGCCTGTCTCCTACAGACCAGCTGCTGCTTCCAAAGCACACTTCACTGAGTAAAGTTACACCATTTCCACCTCATCATCTCTTAGACGACGAATCAGAGGAGGAGGGACTTTTTGGAGTAGCACATAGCCCCTCCGAGTTGCACGTTAAGTACCAGGATGACGATCAAGATGATGACCAATATTACCACTCCAGCGTTTACACATCAGAAAACATGAAGCACAGCTACCAGCCCAGTCCTTCACATAATATTCAGGGTCATACAATCCAAATGCCGCAAGATTTGATTTTTAACTTGCAAGCAGTGCTGCACGACTACTATAAACGCTTTCCCGAACTTGCTCAATCGGTACCTCCATCACAGCCCCAAACACCAGCAAGGTCCCCTCACCACATTCCGCCTTCTCATGCTACTTCGCTATCCTTTTCAGGGGTTCCGCTGTCTACACTACCTTTAGCGGATCCACCGTCAGATGACCAGCATATATCGCAAGATGAACAGAAGGAAGAAGGAGAACTAAGAGACCAGGCCTCCACATCTTCAGAGTGGGACAATTATTTCATACAACCACCATCACCATCACAGCCGCCTCTGGTGGACTCCCCACCAGACGACATTGGTGGTTTTCATAGTATAATGGAGCGTGCAGCAACAAGGTTTCAATCACATCTTACTTCTAAGCAGACAGACTGTTTCCTATATGATTTTTAAGGAACCCAGAGAGAAATTGGTGAAAGCAATACCCATAATAGATTTCATCTGGCAGGGGGGAGTTCGTACTATGAAGAATCCAGCCACCATTTCAGCAGTTATGCCAAGACTGTATAAAAAATATAAATTACCAAACAATGCACTAGTTTGTTTGATCGGACATCCGAGGCCAGACTCTGTTATAAGTCAAGCTGCGCAGAGGCGTTCCAAGAACCTATCAGCACCCATCACAACACCTCCTGATGGAGATGGGCGTTGTCGTTGTTTCTGTTGGGAAAAGATTCTAGAGTATGGCAGAGCTTACAGTTTGTGCAGCAAATTATCTTGCGATTCTAGCGAGGTTTGACAGACAAATGTGGTAGGTTGAAATTTATAGATCTTCTTCCAGACCATTGGAGAGACGAAGCAAAAAAGATTCTCCTAGGCCAGAAAGCTTCAGCAAAAATATTAGATTGTGCACTTGACATCTCCGCAAATGGGTTTCGACAGCTAGCAGGAGCAGCTGTACTCAGAAGACAGGCCTGGCTAAAGGCCATGTCCTTTAGGCCTGAGGTGCAGAGTAAGATTTTGGACATGCCTTATGATGGCGAATCCTTATTTGGGACGCATATAGATGACACCTTACAGGCTATCAAGACTGATACCGACACAGCCAGATCTCTGGGTATGTTACAAACTAAACGACCACCTTTTAGAAGAGCCAGAGGTCAGGGTACCTTCTCCTTTGGGAAGGGCCTCAGACCAATAGGCAACGATATTAACCCTACCAAGGACAGTTTCATCCTCAATACTCTCAGCAGCATAGACAACCACCTGCTGCAGCCTACAAGCAACCAGCTCGGGGGAGACACCCCACCAGAGGTCGAGACTCTTCCAGGAAGCAATGACCTAACACCAGCGCAGGCTACCCCACAGACTAAATTATCACATACATTAGGAGGTCGAATCTCCCAATTTTTAGTCCAATGGGCAACTATAACAACGGACAGATGGGTCCTAGATGTCATATCTCGGGGGCACACCCTCGAATTTATCAACAAGCTGCAAAAACACCCGCCCACGGATTCACCCCCTCCACGTCTAAAACAACTATTAAAAAAAATCTCCCTTGTGTTATCAAATGGAGCAATAGAAAGAGTACCGTATGTTCGGAAGGGACTTGGGTATTACTCCAGTTTCTTTCTAATAAAGAAGGGAGCAGGAGACTGGCATCCAATATTGGACCTGTGCCAGCTAAATAAATATCTGAAAAAACTAACTTTTCGGATGCTTACTTCACAGGACATTTTGCACCTCCTAGCTCGTGCAGACTATATGACATCTATCGACCTCAAAGATGCATATTTCCATATACCCATTCTTCCAAATCATTGAAAATATTTAAGATTCCAGGTAGCCGGCACTCACTTTCAATTCAAAGTGCTCCCCTTTGGTTTAAAATCAGCCCCTCGCGTATTTACAAAGATGCTAGTCCCAGTGGCGGCACATCTCAGGCAAAAAGGAGTTCAGGTATTCCCATACTTAGACGACTGGCTGACCAAAACCCCATCACCACAGTCAAACACAGAGCACACGAACATATGCCTCAAATTGATCAACACGTTGGGTCTCACTACAAACCTTCAGAAATCTTCCCTCATTCCGAAAACGGAGATAACCTTTCTGGGAGCAGTTGTCAATACCAGCACAGACAAGGCAACACTCTTGTTCGACAGACCGATAAAGATGCAGCAATTTGCCCACAAACTAATCAAAAGACAGTCCGTTTCAGTTCGGACATAAAAATCGTTCCTAGCAATTCTTCCATCCCTCTGATTCCGAACTGCAGACTTCACATGAGACCGTTGCAAGATGAGTTAGACAAGCAGTGGAAACAATCTCAGGGCTCCTTAGACGACATCATACAAATACCAACAGACATGAAGCCCTCCATACATTGGTGGGCACAGAGGAAAAACTTGCAAGAAGGTCTAACTTATCTGTCCCCAATAACGGAATACGTAATAACAATAGATGCATCCCTACAGGGTTGGGGTGCGCACTTACAGGACCTTTCCATCAGCGGAAAATGGGACAGTCCCAACAAGAAAAAGTACATCAATTACCTCGAGTTCAAAGCCATAACTCTAGTGCTACGTTTGTTCCTTCCCAGAATTTCAAACTCCTCCTTGCTCATCAGAACAGACAGCACTATGTGCATGTACTACTTAAAAAAACAGGGGGAAACAAGATCACAGGCATTGTCACATCGGGCACAAGAGATTTGGCAGTGGGCAATTCGCAACAAGATATCTCTCAGAGCGGAACATCTACCAGGATCATCAAATGTGATAGCGGACACACTGAGCAGATTGTCCTCAACCTGCCACGAATGGGAACTCGACCATCGGTTACTGCAGAACATATTCAGCCAATGAGGTATGCCGAAATTAGACCACTTCGCCACTAGGAACAACCGCAAATGCCAGTACTACGCAAGTTGGCGTCACCAAAAAGATTTGTGGGGAGGTGCATTTTGCGATCAGATAGTCGAAGATGTTTGCCTACGCTTTTCCCCCAGTTCCTCTAATCCTGCGAGTAATTTGCAAACTCAAGAGGGAACCATGCAGGATCATTCTCATAGACCTCAACTGGCCCAGACAGTTCTGGCACACGGAGCTTCTCCTCCTATCGGAGTGTCCATACATACAGCTAAGGCCCAGTCATACATTACTAACAATGCACAATGGCCAGATCCAGCATCCCAATCCGGGGCATCTATATTTGACAGCTTGGCTCCTGAATACCATGAGTTTCGAAACCTAGACTTCTCATCTGATTGTCAAGAAATTCTGGCTAAAGCAAGGGCAGATTCCACAAATAAATCATATAAATTAAAATGGAAGCGTTTTTGCTATTGGTTCCAGCAAAATAGCTTGAATCTGCTTTCTTCAAATCCGGAACAGATTTTACCGTACCTTTTACAACTAGCAAGGTCTGGACTCTCGCACTCATCCCTAAGAGTTCATCTAGCAGCAATATCCCGATTTAGAAGAGAGGATAGAACACCATCTCTCTGGTCCTCAAGGATTATTAGGCAATTTCTGAAAGGGCTTTTTAGAGTTTTTCCCCCAGTAAAGACACCACCACCTAAGTGGCATTGTAACCTGGTCTTGACCCAGCTCACGAAAGCACCTTTTGAGCCTTTACCTAAAGCGGAACTAAGATACGTTACAGGGAAAACTGCACTATTACTAGCTCTTACATCGGCCAGAAGACTAAGGCCCTCATTATGAACACTGCGGTTAACACCGCCGTGTTCATGCTGGCGGTCTTTCTATAGACCGCCAGTTTCCGCCCGCCGGCCCAGCAGAATGCCTGGCCGGGACATTGCCGGCGGCTCCACATGGAGCTGCCGTCAATGCCTCTGTGCGGTGGGTGCAGCTGCACCCGTTGAGCAGATCACTGCTCGTAAATCGGGCAGTGACCTGCGCGATGGGGCACTGCACAGGGGCCCCTGCACTGCCCATGCACTTGCCCCGGAGCACCCCTTCTGCCAACCTTTCCTTGGCGGGGAAACCCACCAGAGAAAGGCTGGAGGAAATGGGATCATTATCTGAGGGGCAGCAGCGCTGCCCTGTCGGATAATGATGCTGTCCGTCGGAGGCAGCCTGGCGGTGGGTGGGGGCCGCCTATGGCGGCCCTCTTGCTGTTCATTATATGGCGGTTCAGCCCACCATGCCGGTGGCGGGCTTTTCAGCCGCCGCCGGCATGGAGGGCTGAACCGCCGGGGTTCGTAATGACCCCCAAAGTGAGATACAAGCTATTACTATAAAGGAACCCTTCATGCAATTAAAAAACGACATTATTCTCCTTAGAACAAATCCTAAATTCATACCTAAAATCCCATCGGATTTTCATTTAAACGAACCCATTATTCTAAGCACATTTTTTCCAAACCGCCAGTCGCCTGCCGAACAGGCAGTTCATACCTTAGATGTTAGAAGGTGTTTACGATTCTATTTGCATAGAACACTGCAATTTCGTAATTCAACCCAGTTATTTGTCACTTACGGGAACTTTAGAAAATGCTTTCCAGCAACCAAAGCCACTATAGGAAGATGGATCGCAGAGACCATTCCATTATGCCATACTAAAGGAGGAAAACCATTAGCGGATAGAGTAAGACCTCACTCTGAGAGCTGTATCCACATCAACAGCTCTATTTGCGGATGTGTTGATACAACAGATCTACAGAGCAGCAAAATGGTCTAACAGACACACCTTCACACAGCACTACTGCCTGGAAGAAGCTGACAAATCTGATGCAGTGGTGGGGCAAGCAGTTTTACGCCATCTATTCCAATAAGGTGAGCCATCCTATAAATTATTTACCTGCCTTCCACTTCTAATATGTAAGCATGAATTTGGTATTGTAACTGCTAACTACTCTGATTCAAGCATGAGAATTTATGAAAGATTCAATACTGGAGAAGAACATAAGTTACTTACCTGTAACTGTATTTCTCCAGTATTGTAATCTTTAATAGATTCACATGCGACCCACCCTCCCTCCCCATAGAGGTGTCCCCTTATTGTGTTTACAGTATACTGCGCCTTGTGCGTGAAAATCTGAGGAACTGGAGCCTCTGTGGTGAGAGTTCTAGAGGGTGCTGTCGCCTGATTGGTCACTGCATAACGTTGGTTCTTTTCTTAACAAAGATAATGGATAAGCTGTCAAATTGAATTCTACATTCCTTTTAAGCCTGTTAATATATTGTACACTGCTTATTATGGTACCCGGGACTCCCATCTCGACAACGGGGAATGATTCAAGCATGTAAATCTATGAAATATTCCAATACCGGATAACTACAGTTACAGGTAAGTAATTTATTTTCTTCTCCAGCATTGGATCTTTCATAGATTCACATGCTTGAATCCTTCCCTGTCTTCCTACTGGGAATTCCCAGTAGCATTTCAAACAGCAGTACACAAATAGGCATTCATTTACATTGACACTCAATGATACTTTACTCATCTTATCGAGATCATTCTAAATGATGCAAACTCCAGCCAATCAGAACCAACCTCACCCATCTGTTCCCTTCACTGATGCATCCACCGGTCAGATTTTCAGCTGCACGTTCAGGTGTGAGGAACCCTCTTTGACAGCTCTGTGGAGAGAAGAGAAAGTAGAGTAATTAAAACATTTTCAGATTATGGCTGAAGCAAGTTTTTAAAAGCCTTTGTTTAAGGCCTGTAAATGACGTGGAAAGAAGAAGATTTATGTGAAGGACCCACATGCTAAGTGCTTATCCTGCTTCCACCCTAAGCACAAGCCATCAGGTTGCAGTATTTGCAGGAATATTTTGACAAAGGCTTTAAAAGATTGAGAGGCATTTGGTTCTTGCCATCTTGGAGAAGGAAATGGAGAAAAGTAATACATCAAAAAAAGCAGGATAAAAGGCCCTCTACTCTTAAGAATCAGACATTAGGTCAAAAGCACTCTGGTGAGATACACAAGAAGCACAAGGTGAAAAGTGGAGATCCTGCAAGAGAGGAGGTACCATTTAAAAAATCTAAGACAGCCTCAGTGTCAGATACTAAAGCATCAAGGAAGAAAGGTGACGAGAACACGTAGACGAGAAAAAAGTAATTGATTATGGGATAGGTTCAGAGGTTGCCAAGAGGTAGGAGAGATTGGAACCCGACAAGAATAAGACTGTCACCGTTGATGGCATCATCGAGTTATAAGGCAAAATTACTGATAAAGGGGACAAAGGTAGGTTCGCCATCCTTAAAAGATATGTCAACAAAGGTGTTACCATTGACAAACAAAACAAGCATTTGCAATGCAACGGGTCTCGCATTTGCTCGAGTTGGAGCTATTAGCTTGTAAACTCCTAACCAGACTTTTCTTGCCACATAAATTGAAAGAAAAAAAACGAGCACGATCGCGCTATGTAAAACCCAGCACGATCGCGCTGTGTGGAAAATAAAAAGACAAAGTAGTGCAGAAACCAGGCTGAAAACATGGAGCCTCGTATGTTTTCAGTAGTTTACCGGTGCTGTGTAAGTGGGCTAAACACCAGAAAAGGCATGACATGTGCTTGCCTTTCACTAATAAAAGCAAGCATATTCTAAAAGGCAAGACCACAAACCAATAAAAGTGACATACGTGACATGGGTGTGGTTAAAAGCCCAAAGAGAGACTACAACAGGGACGGAGCGCTTGTGCGCTCGACCCTAAAAATCATTGGAGAGAGAGAGATATCGGCGACAGTTGAAATTCTATCAACAAAGGAAGTGCCATCGAACAAGGAAGTGCCATCGACGAAGGCAGTGCCGTCAACAAGGATTTATTGTAAACAAGGAATTTGCTAGAGGCTAGCGGCAAAAGTTGATGATTGAAAAGAAGCAAACACCCACTACATCGAAGGGTTGACTGAAGGAAATGAAATATGGGAAAGTGGAAACTATTTTGGAATCAATGTTGGTGTTGCCAATTCCATTACGACCAATCCAGTGTTTATTATAAGATATTTCGCCTGAGGAGCAACATCAATTGATACATGATCAAGAAGGCACTGAACAAGACCTAGATCATATGGAAGCATTCTTTAGTGAAAGAGATAGTTCTGAGGAAGAGGAAAGGAAGACTCATCCGGGAGAGTTGAACATCCAGTCCATTGATGATGTAGATGGTGAGGTGGAGTTTGGGGAGCATTTACGATCCCCAGACTTATCAAAGGCCAAAAGAAGGGATCAGTGGATTCACCCTTCAGAAAAACTGGTTCAGGTACCAATGCAGATCCTGACATTGTTACAAGATAAGATTGCAGATATTTATAAGAGACTTCCACTTCAGTCAGCATAGAATGGGCAGGAGTTGAAGTTAAAAAAGACTCCTCTGGCACCAATTCTGCAACCACTACCTGCACAAACCCGGGAAAGTCAATGGAAGCAAACATTATTGGAGAATGTAAATCCAGAGCAAGTGGCTGCAGATGAAGGCGAGAAAGATGATGGAGCAGAGTCTCCATTTAGTGGCAATAATGATGCTGATACTGATGATGATGATGATAATTGCACAAGAAGTCAACCAGGGCCTGCAGCAGAGGATTTTAAATAAATCATTTTATTGTGCAGAAGGATTGCAGTCTGGAACCGACACAAAAGAGTTTGCCACCAGATGATATTGGGACGTGCCATTCTCTAATAGAGAAAGCTTCAGAAAGCTTCAGTCATCCAGTCCCTGTTTCAGAAAAACATTGTTTTGTATTTGATTTGAGGAAAAAACACACAGGAGCACACAATGTATTCCTATCCTAGAACCTCTGTGTGAGTAAGGTGTAGCGATGATCCAAAATCTACCAAGTACATCAATAAATCTGTCAGGAATTGAAAAGAAATACAAGGCCACAGATGATGCAGTGGGATGTATTTTGAACCAGATGTGTACTGGCTTCATAGTATCAGCAGCAGCACAGGGGAGATCAAGGAATCCTTCATCCTCTTGTACAGCTCCCACAGACAAGGAAGGCAGAAAATGGTACTCTACGGGGAAGAGAGTAACTGTGTTGGCAGCTGATGCAATTAAGATTGTGAATTCATTTGCTATTGTAGCGTGATATGACAGACAGTTGTGGAGTGACATGATGCTGTTCCTTGAAAAATTCCTAGAGAAGAATAAAGAGAAAGCAAAGGCAATATTGAGAAATGGAGAACAAGTGACTGCTTCATTGATAGATGAAGCCATGGGTGCTTCAACTTTCACATTTAGGCAGGTTGGGAATGTGACTGTCATGCAGAGATTTGGCTGGTAGAAGAGCACATCTTTTAGACTGGAAGTCCAGACACAAGGGATGGACATGCCATTTAATGGAAGAATGCAGTTTATTTTGAGAAGTTGGCAGCACAGAGCACAGACGGGTGCATATTGGACATTGTAGGACTGAATTTTTAGAGGAACCACTATCAGTCCCACCAGTAAAGAAGTCACAAATCCATTTAAGAGAGTTAAAGGCAGAGGTAGCAAAATCACTAAAGAAAAGAGCTATTGAAAGGGTACAGTTGTAGGAAGTATACGAGGGATTCTACTCAAGATCATTTCTTATTTTGAAAATTCTGGAGAATGGCATCCAACATTGGATTTAAGGGCAGTAAGCACATTTATAAAGAACCAGAGTTTCACCATGTCATATTACAGTAAATTCTTCCGTTTAAAAGAAAGAGAGATCTTCTAAGTTCAATAGACTTGGAGGATGCATATTTCAAAATACCAATTCACAAGAAACACAGAAAATATCTCTGTTTTAAGGTGACAGGTCAGTACTATCAGTTCAAAGACCTACCTTTGGTCTGAGGTCAGCTTCTCAAGTCTTCACCAGATGTATGACTCCATTAGCAGCATTTATAAGGAGAAAGGGGGGTATGGTGTGCCCATACCTGGGCGATTGGGTTGTAAAAGCAAGCATGTTACAAAAGCACGTTTACGAAGGAAGTGTTCTTATAGTTGGACCTTGTGATAAATACATGGAAATCAAATATGAAGCCAAGCAGGGATTTTGTGTTTTTGCAATCGAGATTGAAAACATCAAAAGGGATGGTGTTCCCTTCACAAGAAAGAGGCAGGAAGCTATTGAAGCAGATGACAGTTTTGACAGGAAAGGAAAAGCTAACCGTAAGAATACTCAAGGCGGAGTTACGGACTATGGGCCAGATGTAGCAAAGGGTTTTTCCCATTCTGTGTCAATGGGAAAATTTGTTCGTACATATGGCCCTATGTTCTCATATACTCTTCTGATTCCTCATTGCCGCCTTCGAATGAGAGTTATTCAGGAGGAGTTGAGCAGTCAGTGGCAGCAGAGAAGTGGAGGGTGAGACGATATAGTCAAAGTAACTCCGAGCATGAAGAAAGCTTTTCGCTTGTAGATGTGGAACAAGAATGTTTTAAAGGGTCTAAGACTGCGGTCAGAGAAGCCACAAATGCATCTGACTATGGATGCTTCCAAGATGGGGATGGAGAGCATGTTTAACAGCATGAATGTAGATGGTGTATGGTCAGGAAGAAAAAGTTGCACATAAATGTATTGGAGCTAAAGGCAGTGGGGCTGGCATTAAAAGCCTTTCAACATTTAGTAAAGAACTGTCAGGTAATGATAAGGCTGGGCAATACGACCACAATGTATTATATACGGAGAAAAGGAAGCATAAGGTTGTTGATCCTTCCAAAAGATGTGCAGAAGATATAGAGATGGTTGATTCCCAGTGGAGACCCATTGATGGCAGAGTACATTCCAGGAGTGGATAACAGAGAGGCTGATCAATTGAGCAGACGTGGATACTCACGAGTGGGAAATAGACTCACCACAATTAGACATATTTAAAAGGTAGGGAAAGCCAGAATGGGATATGTTTGCAACTGTCAGACTTGGCGAACGTTTGTGAGCAGATGGTTTTGCCCAGGAACACAAGGCAATGCATTTTCAACAAATGTGGCTGGGAAGTTTGTTCATGCATTCCCTCCAATTTCGTTAATTGCTTTAATAGTATGCAATAATATGCAAGATGGGGAAAGATGCACACAGATTTTAGTACCGCCTGCATGGTCATGTCAACACTGGTATGCAGACCTTTTGGAGTTGTGTGTAGAATGGCGAGTGAAGTTCAAGCCAGATGCACAGTTTCTTTCAAAGAACAAGGGACAGGTACTTCACCACAATCCACAGTCGCTTCACCTGATGGCATGGCTCACCTGTACTTAGGAGTTGGGCATTTAGCATCCCAGAGGATTGTTGAGAGGTTTTAAAGAAGACAAGAGCCCAATTCACAGTCAAGACGTACAATATGAAATGACAGTGGGTTATGCAGTGGGCACGTGAAAAAGAATTGGATCCAATGAGCATGGAGCTGTATTTTTACCTTATCTGTTACGTTTGGCGGAATCAGGTTTGTCCTTTAGGTCAGTAAAAGTGCATCATTCAGCAATTTCAAGATTTCTCAGGAAACCCAAATAGATGTCTTTGTATGTGTAGAGAGTGATAAAATAATTTATGAAAGGCTTATTTCAAACATTTCCACTAGTACAAAAGGTGGCGCTAGAATGGAAATTAAATACTGTTTTTGTAGCCTTAATGAAGGGGCCATTTGAGCCTATTCATAAAGCAGCACTAAAATATTTGACATGGAAGATTGCACTTTTATTGGCTATAACATCAGCAAGAAGAGTTAGCGAGATGCAAGCTTTATGTTGCAGGGAGCCGTAACTGTTTTTGCAGATGAAAAGGTGACTATGATGACAAATCTGACGTTTATACCGAAAGTGTCAGCTTCGTTTCATCTATACTACTGTGCTATAAAGAGCATGGCTGCCCAAAGGCTTCCCAGCGCTAGCCAAACCACAGTAAAACACCTACGCTACACCACGATCTTTATTGGTTTGTTGTTAATTAGGAAAGTCCCATGCTTGTAACTGCTTACTTAACCTAGTTTCATTATCTACCAGCCTGAGCTTGAAAGGCAGTGAGTTCCGCAGTTTTGGGACTAGATGGGAGAATGGCCGTCCACCCCATTGTTCCCTTCCTAGTCGGGGCACTCTTAAACGTCCATCAGTGGGTGACCTGAGACCTGCTCGGGGTGTATGGTATCAGTAGGGCCCTGAACAGGGAGGGTCCTTTTGTAAGAAGTCCTCTGTGCGCTAACGCCGTGAACTTCACCCATTGCTCAGCAAAGAGCCAATGAAGGGAGACGAAGCCATGCTCAGCCGAGATGTGCTTTGGAACATTGAGCAGCAGTCGAGCCGCTGAGTTTTAAACAGTTTACAGTCTTTGTGTCACGTGTCGTTGGGAACCTAGGAATAGGGAGTTTCTGTAGTCAAGACGAGATAGTACTGGGGACTGGACAACAATTCTTCTGGAAGGGGGGGAGTAGGTCTAGGATTTTTCCAAGAGGTCTGAGAATGCCCGGCTTGTGCTTCCATAGAGAGTTGTCGAGCCACACCCCCAGGCGTTTAATGGCACTGCCGGGCTTAGTGCTTTACCGGGACACTTCGGTGATTCGGATGTCAAATGGGGGATAGGAATATTACCCAGTATTAGAATTCCTGCCTTTCCCCGTTTAGTTTTAGGCAGCAGCTTGCCATTCACTGACTACTTTTTCCAAGACGGGGTCAGCTGATGCTGACGAGCTCCTTTCCCGGCCTGAGACGGCTCATTGTGTGCCGAACTCCGTGTCAGCCAGCGGATGCATGTGTAAGATACAACTTGTGGGCCTGAGGGCAGAGCCCTGTGCAACCCGCACATCGGGGGAATTTGTCCACATAGCAGGAGCTTTCGCGGACCTGCAATGTGCTGTCTTCTAGGAAAGAAGCGAGCCAATTTAGAGCATGATCTTCTAGTCCAGCTTCACTCATTCTTTCAGTAAGTGTTTCATGGTCTAATGTGCTGAATACAGCGCTCGGGTGGAGAAGGATGACAGCGGCGGACCCTCCCTGGTCCAGCAGCATCCTCCGCTCCTCCGTGAGCACTGAGTGCAGTTCAGCACGGTGTTATGGACGGGGCCCTGTGACCACGAAGAGTGCAGTTCAGCACGGTGTTATGGACGGGGCCCTGTGACCACGAAGAGTGCAGTTCAGCACGGTGTTATGGACGGGGCCCTGTGACCACGAAGAGTGCAGTACAGTACCGTGTTATGGACGGAGCCCTGTGACCACGAAGAGTGCAGTTCAGCACGGTGTTATGGACGGGGCCCTGTGACCACGAAGAGTGCAGTTCAGTACCGTGTTATGGACGGAGCCCTGTGACCACGAAGAGTGCAGTTCAGCACGGTGTTATGGACGGGGCCCTGTGACCACGAAGAGTGCAGTTCAGCACCGTGTTATGGACGGGGCCCTGTGACCACGAAGAGTGCAGTTCAGCACGGTGTTATGGACGGGGCCCTGTGACCACGAAGAGTGCAGTTCAGCACCGTGTTATGGACGGAGCCCTGTGACCACGAAGAGTGCAGTTCAGCACGGTGTTATGGACGGGGCCCTGTGACCACGAAGAGTGCAGTTCAGCACGGTGTTATGGACGGGGCCCTGTGACCACGAAGAGTGCAGTTCAGCACCGTGTTATGGACGGAGCCCTGTGACCACGAAGAGTGCAGTTCAGCACGGTGTTATGGACGGGGCCCTGTGACCACGAAGAGTGCAGTTCAGCACCGTGTTATGGACGGAGCCCTGTGACCACGAAGAGTGCAGTTCAGCACGGTGTTATGGACGGGGCCCTGTGACCACGAAGAGTGCAGTTCAGCACCTTGTTATGGACGGAGCCCTGTGACCACGAAGAGTGCAGTTCAGCACCGTGTTATGGACGGGGCCCTGTGACCACGAAGAGTGCAGTTCAGCACCGTGTTATGGACGGGGCCCTGCGACCACGAAGAGTGCAGTTCAGCACCGTGTTATGGACGGGGCCCTGCGACCACGAAGAGTGCAGTTCAGCACCGTGTTATGGACGGGGCCCTGCGACCACGAAGAGTGCAGTTCAGCACCGTGTTATGGACGGGGCCCTGCGACCACGAAGAGTGCAGTTCAGCACCGTGTTATGGACGGGGCCCTGCGACCACGAAGAGTGCAGTTCAGCACCGTGTTATGGACGGGGCCCTGCGACCACGAAGAGTGCAGTTCAGCACGGTGTTATGGACGGGGCCCTGCGACCACGAAGAGTGCAGTTCAGCACGGTGTTATGGACGGGGCCCTGCGACCACTAAGAGTGCAGTTCAGCACGGTGTTATGGACGGGGCCCTGCGACCACTAAGAGTGCAGTTCAGCACGGTGTTATGGACGGGGCCCTGCGACCACGAAGAGTGCAGTTCAGCACGGTGTTATGGACGGGGCCCTGCGACCACGAAGAGTGCAGTTTCAGTACGGTGTTATGGACGGAGCCCTGCGACCACGAAGAGTGCAGTTTCAGTACGGTGTTATGGACGGGGCCCTGTGACCACTAAGAGTGCAGTTCAGTACGGTGTTATGGACGGGGCCCTGTCTGAGTGGGCGAAGGAGGGGGTTCCCACCAGAAATAGGGACAGATTGTGGTGTACATGCTTTTCTGCTATCTCACCCACAGTTGGAAGCCGGGATATAGGCCTGTAATTCCTTGGACATGAGGAATCCAGATTGTTTTTTTTAATAATGGTTTACTACAGCATGTTTCCGCACAGACCACGCAGAGGGGTCTATTCCAGTAGTAAGTTAAAGGTTAAGTTGTAGAGCTGGAAAGCTACATTCTGCTCCTTGAAGGAGTTGGGGGAGGGTGGGGTCGTTTACAGGGGAACCAGATTTCCCTTTACTAATAAGTGTTGAAAGAATTTCGCTGGTAATAAAGTGAGTGCGTCTGATGCCCTCTCCCTGTGGGATGGATTATACTTTGTAGAAATCAGTATATGTCAAAGATTTTTATCTTTAAAAAATATTGCCCGATCGTTGCAATGTGCGACGGTAGATTCTGGGCCATTTCTGTCAATCTTTGATGTAGTAAGGGATTTAACAATTTGGAATAATTCTCCGAGGAAAGAAATTACGTTACCAATTTCTTTGGCAAAGCCTGCAACTGCAGCTGAGAAGTGACTACATTTGTTGGACATTAAAAGATGTCTGAGGTTTGATTTACTTGTAACTAGGGAGATTCGGAACACAAAGATCAATTATTTGTGGCGTGTGGTTTGGGGAGTAAATGAAATGCAGTACCTAACGATTGCAAGATGGATTAGGGCATGTATTGTTATAACTCATGGTGGGTTGAAAAGGCCATGACATAGGGAGTCAGGATTCATTCGACAAGGGCAATGGCTACGACCGCAGCTTTTTTGCAGGAGTATCATTGTTGGACGTTTGTAAAGCTTCAACCTGGAAAATGACACATGCTTTTGTTACGTTAAGCTTTGCTGTGTACACTTGCAAGTAAGCAAGGGGGCTACAACGGGTCAGGCGGTTCTTAGGAGTGTGTTTGCATGAAGTAAGCCTCATTCCCACCTTCCACAGTTTGAATGATGGTACTGATATTTCAGTCTGGGTTCAAGCATTTGTATCTATGAACGGTCCACTGCTGGAGAAGAAAACAAGTTACTTACCTGTAACACCGGTATTCCAGCATTAGTATTTTTCATAGATTCACATGCAGCCTGCCCATCTCCCATTTTTGAAGGCTTCCTTAAAATTATGAGAAAACTAAAATGATAAGAAAGGAACTTGCGGTTCCAAAAAACTGGCGGTTAGAAGCATGAATGAAGGGGACAGCTGGGTATGGTTGGTTCAGATTAGCTCGAGTTTGGGTCATTTATATTGATGTGGGTAGGCTGAGTAAATTATCATTGAGTGTCAATGGAAAATAATACTTATGTGTACTGCAATTTGGAATGTTACCGGGGGTTCCCAGTCTCACCACAGGGAGGGATTCAAGCATGTGAATCTATGAAAGATACTAATGCTGGAGAACCAGAGTTACAGGTAAGTAACTTATTTCCTTCCCTTCTTTCATGTTAGTCTGTACCGATTCACCCCACCCCCCCAAGAAAATACACAGATCCAAACTAGTGTGTGTATGTATGGGTGGCTTTGATAGATGGATGACATACCCTTGTACAGAGTATACTACAGATATTGTCTCTTGGTGCTTATTTCCAAAGCAGATGACTCTATCCTGAATTATGAGAACAACAAGAGTCAGTACTCCTTCTGGAAGCAAACAGTAGTAGATTGTGATTTGAGGAGGGGGTTCAGCTTCTGTGTTCCTTTCACCATACTGTGGCTGATTAGGTGGCTTGGGTGCCACCTTTGCCTGCCACAAAAGCTGTGGAAATAAGGACTATATTTGCAAGTCCGTCTGTCGATCTGGAATAGAAGACTGAGCAGCTTCAGGGTGGCACCCAGACTATAAGAATGGCTTTAATCACAACCCATTTGAAGCCTGTGAGTAGAACTGTCTGTGACGCCACTCTGCCATTCCCTTATGGGACTGCAAGCAAGAGGTCTCACAGTGACAGCTTCCTGTTGCAGTGTGGAGACTAACGACTCCATCATGCCCAATTATACCCCTTTTAGCCTAATTTTAGTGGACCAGTCAGTACCATTGTAAATGTCATTGGTCACCATATATAGACATCATTAAATGTGGCTTTATTCTGTGTTATTTTATTAATGGAAATCATTGCAGTGGTGTGATTACATCAGTATTGTCTCGGCATGCAGTTCCCCCATTGAAAGCTGTCCTGTACCATTCTTCCTCTAGGTTGGACTACTGTGGAATTACAATGCAGATCATAGGAAGCTTTGTCCCCTGGATCTACTATTGGTTTTACTGCTCCCCAACAGCCCAGTTCACGCACCTGACAACCATTGCCTTGCTGGGCGCCACCTCTATTGTTGTGTCCCAGTGGGAATGCTTCTCCAGCACGCCATACAGAGCTGTACGCGCAGGTGAGAGGACAAACCGGGAGAACGGTGGGAGTGAAGAGGGGACCGGGAAGCTAGGGTGGGAAGGCATACAAGAAGGCAAAGCAGAATAGCTAGGGACATGTAGGAGGGCAGAAAGAAGACATGGGTGAGGACAGAGACGCACAGGGGAGCTAGATATGTGCCATGGAGAGACTCTGTATACTGCTGTTCTGTTAGGAGAGCTGGTGGTTTCTGAAACTCACCCGCTACTCTGTACCGTGTGATCAGCTTGCCGTTAGGACATAATTTTGTGGCCTTGTATGCTTTTTCTCAGCAGTTGTATGAAAGAGAGGAGGAAAGAAAGGCAGGAAGGAAAGAAGGAAGAAAGGAAAATAAAAACTATGAGGAAAGGCAGTGCAGGGAGTCCACTCCATGCACTGTGTTGCAGTGATGTTATCAATGATGTCATAGAAAATTATTATGCATTTTATTATTATGCATATTTCATAGAGCACATGGCTACCTAAAAAAGATTTCCCAGCGCCAGCTCAATTGTGGAATGGGTCACTCCAGAGTACCCGCTAGTAGGGGATCCTATTTAAAAAGAACCAGACAAGTGAAACAATCAAGTTTTTAAGTTTCCAAAATGCAAGGAGTGAATCACATTTTCTCAGTGTTGCAAGCAGGTCATTCCAGAGTCTTGGTCCCAGATAGGAGAATGCACGGTCTGCTTGGGTGGGTTTCATAATTCTAGGAATTATGGCCAGCTTCAAATGGCTAGACTGCAGATGGCATTTGGGGGAATATCACAGATATATGGGTCTGGTGTTTGATAGGCATTTATGCATATAGTACAACGCCTTAAATTGCACACGTTGCTCAATGGTTAGCCATTGGAGGGTCCTTAACAGACTGGCTGTAGAGGAAAACTTAGGGGGTTAAACAAAAGACATGCAGATGCATTTTGCACGATCTGGAGTTGTTTGAGCAATAATTTTGCCGCCCTCAGATATAGGATGTTCCCATATTCCAGCCTAGAGATAACTCAGGCCTGGACTACAGTTCTCTGAGCCAAGGTGGGAAGACAGTAAAGAATCTTCTTGAGACATTTTAGTATCCCAAAACAAGTGGCTACTACTTTGTTAATCTGCTGACTCATAGTGAGTTTATGGTCCAACCAAACTCCCAAGTTCTTTAAGGATGACACTGGGTTAGGGGTTTACATTTAGTCACAGGCCACAAGTGTGAGCCCCAGGGGGTGGGAAGGTTACCCACCTACAACTCCTCCATCTTTTCTTCGTTTAACGTTAGAGAGTTCATGCCCATCCATGCTGAAACCTGGGTGAGATAGGAAAGCGAGGCCTATGTATTCTGGTTGTCCTTAGATGACAGAGATACCCCAATTTGTGTCATCTGCATATGAAAAGAGTGTGAGGCCACAATTTTCAACTATATCTGCCAATGGTCCGACATATAGGTTAAAAAGCAGAGTACTCAAAGTGGACCCCTGAGGCACACCAGTAGCTAACTGATGAGAATTTGACCTATATTGGTTAGTATGTACCTGAAAGGTACAATCATCCAGGAAAGATTTAAGCCAATTTAAAGCAGTATCCTGCATTCCCATTCCCTCTAATCTTTGTATGAGCCTATTATGGTTACCAGTATCAAATGCTGCACTGAGATCTAACAAAAGCAGTGCAGCAGCTCCACGCTTGTTCATTTGATGCCTCAAAAACTCAATGACCGCATAGAGCACCGTTTTGGTGTTGTGACCTATTCGAAATCCGGAATGTGAAGGGAGGAGTAAGTCATTAAGTTCTATGTGTCTTGTAAGTTTAAAATGTACATGTTTCTTCAACACTTTGGCAAAAGAGGGCAACAAAGCGATAGACCTATAGATAGACCATGTCAGGGGGATCCACATTAGGTTTTTTAATAGTTGGGAGACCAACGCAGTTTTCCAGATTTTTGGAACCACACCCTTCACTAGTGACTGATTTAATAGTTGGGTAATCTGCTGCATAACCGAATGGGAAAGCTTACCAAGTATATCTGGGGGGCAAGGATCCAATGGGGAACATGATGTAATAGATGGAAGGATGGCACATCCAAATGCTGGAACCCCTGCAGCACAATGTCTACCTTAGGGATACCTGTTTGAATGTTAGCCTTAGCCTTGTTGGGGAAGGCGGCCTTAATACCAGCCACTTTTTTGATGAAGAATTCAGCAATTTCATCACACTGTATTTGGGAAAGAAGGGTAACTGGTGCAATGTTTGTCGGGTCTGACAGAGCTCTCACTACCCGAAAAAGAGTCTTGGGGAAGTTTTGGGTTGCAGTGATTTTGTTCGTGAAGTACGCAGCTTTGACCTCATGACAGATTTTACAGTAAAATTTTAAGAGGTTTTTATAGTTTACCTTATCTTCAGTGTTATAAGTTTACCCCATACCCTCTTTAGCTGTTTACATAGCTTTTTCTCTTATATCGAGATTTGTTATACCATGGAACCTGGGGAAGGGTTCTGTGGTGCTTTTTAGTGGTAATGGGTACTAAGGTGTCCAAAGAGGATCTAAGCCAATTGTCAATCACAAGTGTGTCTAGTACAACTGAGTCACAAAGCAGAGGGGGATTAGCCTCTAAAGTAGCATTCCACAGAGGGACATTCAATTTTGCCCAACTCCTACTGGAGGAGACAGAATAAGGTTCTTGACTTTGTAACTTTGAGTCTATTAAAAATGAGCAGGGAACTGCGAAACGGTCAGACCATATCAGCGGTAGAGGCAAGTCTGTGTATTTCTCAGATTTGTGAATACTGTATCCAGCAGGTGTCCAGCTTTGTGAGTGGGGGAAATATTAATCAGCTTGATATCTAAGGCCAAAAAGTCCTCACTTAAGGACCTCGCAATACTATAAGTTTTGTCCTCCAGATGTATATTAAAATAGCTACTAATGGTAATGTTGGCACATTTAAGAAGAGCTGCGGTCAGCCACTCAACAATATCAGTACACCAATTGCCCACCGTGCTAGGAGAATGGTGGATTAGAGCTCCTGATATGGTAAACTTCTTAGATAGAGCAATGGAGAAAAACAGTGCCTCGCAATCTGGGATATTAAGCTTCTCAGTCTTACAATCAAACATCTTTAAAAATTATTGCAATTCCACCTCCCTTTCTATTGTAGCGATCAACATGAGAGATTTGATAGCCAGTCGGGAGAGCAGCTAAAATACCCGGACCTGAGGAGTTACTTAGCAATGTTTCTGTTAGAAATATAGCACCTGGGATCTAATTGATTTAAATAAATGTACATGTCCTGTTGGTGTTTAACCAACGAGCAGCAGTTTAAGCAAAAAAATCTACAACAAGCAAAATTTGGTTCTTCATCCAAGCTCCTATGGTTATGTAAAATACTTGTGTTATCTTTACTATATCCTAAAGGTGTTTAGAGGAGGCCAAGAGCTTGATGTGAGAGGCAGTTAACTGGAAGTGCCAGTTTGAACAATTTCTTTTTACTGCAGGGACATTAAGTGAATGGCTACAAACCTCAAGTATAAGGGGACAAAGGGCACACAGTGTGGAACTGAATCGACAAGCCTGCCCCCTGGTTGGGAAGCAGCATCCCTGGCAACTGTGCCCATTCAGACGTGGAGGGGCACAGATGGGCTTGCCTTAGGCGCACTTGTGGCTGTGCCCATTCAGATGTGGAGGGGCACAGATGGGCTTGCCTTAGGCACACTTGTGGCACGCCAGTGGCGCGGCCACGTCACGGCTGCACTTAAGTAGGCAGGTCAGAAGCTGATGGCCTGTGTGGAAAGTTGTTAGAGCGCTAACTGCTCGTGACCAGTGGCAACAAAAGATGGCAGCTAAATAACTACCTTTCTCCTTGAATTCACTTTAATCCACAGAATTCCCCCAAACTGATATATTTCTTTTAAAAAACGCTGCAGTGCTTTATATTTTAAAAACAAGCAATGGGGAACCCTGGATACCGTCAAGACAGCTGGTCCTACCTCGCCCCAACCGCACTTAAGTAGGCAGGCCGAGAGCTGATGGCCTGTGAGAAAAGTTGTTAGAGCTCTAACTTCTCGTGGCCAGTGGCACCCAAAGATGGCCTCTTAATAACTACGTTCCCCCTTGCATTCCCTTCAATCCACACAGTTTCCCCCCAAACAGATAACTTTCATTTAAAAAACGCCGCAGTGCTTTGCATTTCAAAAACAAGGTTTGAGGAGGCTCGGTTACCATCAAGACGGTCATGAGTTATGTTGTGAATGATCTAATATGGGAGGTAATTAGCACTGCATGGCTAGGGCATAAGTTATAGCTTCTTTAGGGCACAAGATCTAGTTACTTGAGATAACTTTAACTGGTGAATTTCAGTGATTTTGTTTGCTTAAAACTGTACTTTTTAAGTGACATTTTCACCTAACAATATCGTCCCTTTATCCTTAGTTTTTTCTGTTTATTTCTAGTTTTTTTTAATGTAAAGCAAAATAATATTACAATTCCTAACTATAACATCACTTTAACCTTCTGTGGATATATAGAATATATATATATCTTAATGCTATGCACATGTGGAGTTAAGAGTTGTAAATCTATCTTTCCCTATATGTACTGTGGTGATGATGTAGTGGCAACTGATTTTCTGCAAGTTTTTTGTAGGTGGATATTTTTGAACTCAATATTCTAACATGCAGTTGCGGCCAGAGAAGAGGTTTCTCCCTGATGTCCATCGCTAAGGCTCAGAGGACTCCCAGAAAGGTAGATCTAGGGAGCAGAAGAAAGTAAAGAAACACCTCCAGTCATAACTGTCATCGCATTTCCGTTGGACCTCGAGGCATTCATCATCAATGCAAGTAAGACAGAGAACTGCTTACCTTGAAATACAGATATAATGTTGAGGATGGATGCAACGTCCAGGAAGATACGCTTCTCGCGTGATCCCCTTCGACATCGGAGCACACTTCAATATCAAGATGCTTCTCATCAAAACATTCCACTTCAAGAAATTCAATGTTGAAGCATTCACATTTTAAAAAAACACTTGATTTTTTGACAAACTCTTGCATTTCTCCTATTTTCTTGAAGTATCCTCTAACAAAGTCAACATTAATGACAGTTATTCCACCCTGAGTGATTTTAAGGGTTGCAAACTACCCAAGGACTACCCTCTGTTTCAACGATGATGACTGTCAACGTAGCTGTCACTTCTTCGAAGAAGCTCTTTCCCAGCTATATC